>NW_026907686.1:0-723048 GCF_028389875.1 Rhea pennata | reverse complement strand
GAGGGTCCTGGGTAAAGGCCTCTGGATGATGTGTGTTTGCTCTTTTCTGGCATATCCTCTCTGTCTTAAGCACCGCAGAGCGAGAAACCTTGCCGAAGACTTTCCAAATCTAAGACCCTGCTTTGGTGCCTAAAGCAGGAAGGTTATGTCCTGTCCCTTATTCTCCTACACCCTACTTTGCATAAAAGAGCGATGCACAGCAGCAACCAGTTTTGAGGCTCACCAAAGCATCTCAGCCTGTGGCCACCCCTTGTGCTTTCTCATCCCACCTGACTTTGATCCTGTAAAAATGCCAAACCCCAAACCAACCCTAGGAGATTTGCCTAGTGCAGCAGCCAGGGAGTGCAGGAGCCCAGAAGTGACCTCTCCAGTTCCCTACTTCAGGTATTTCCCTGACTTTGGCACCATCTGGAGATATTCTTGAAGGATTTATCAGAAAGTTTGGGAAAATAACTGGGGAAGGGAGGTGACTGCTTTCCAGGAGGGGAGAGGAAATCTCTCTGCTCTCTCCCTAGCGGTGCCATCTCCATGGCAACGACATAGTGAACCCCCAGATGACACGAGCTGAGGTCACAGCGGGATGTGCTGCATCACAGGGAGGTCTCCGTGGTGTCCTGGGTGGGGGCCCTCACTTCCCTGCAAGGCCCAGGCACTGCTGGGCACTGCTCCCACACTCCCTACCACTGCCCTTTGTAGTGGCTCCATGGCAAGACTGGAGACAGCACTTAATGGGGCCGTGCTGGGACCCGTCGCTGACATGCAGAGGAACAGGAGCACGATGAAAAGGGGTTAGGTTTAGCTCAGCTGGTTAGAGCGGGGTGCCAATAATACCAAGGTTGTGGGTTCGATCCCTGTATGGGCCACTCATTTGAGGGTTGGACTAGATGACCTCCAGAGGTCCCTTCCAACCTTAACGATCCTATGAAAAGGAGTTTTGGGCGAAGAGAAGAACGTCCCGCCTCTTGCGCTGCAGAAGTGAGCCGAAGGCAAAGGGGCAAGCAAGGAGGACTGCTGGATGGACACCATCTGCCTGGACCACAGTTCCTTGTTCCCAAGGCTCCTGCAGCCCTCCACTGAGGGTAAGGGCTTCGGGTACTTCTTCCCGAGATGTTGCACAAAGATTGGTAACTGAATCCAGGGCTGTGGGTGTGTCTGGACAGGGCTGGGTGCTGCCGCAAGAGTCATCACTGAGGGTCCCATCTGGCTTAGTGGACTGCCAGGACTCCTGGGTCATGGGGCAGGAGATGCCCTGAGACCCAAGGCTTCTGTGGGGCCAGCTCCATTGCCTTTTCGGGTGTGTGTGTGGGGGGTATGGGAATTCATGGCAGGTTTCCCTGGGATTGGGTCTTCATTTGCAGTCTGACTCTGAGAGGAATTCGGGTCCTACATCCCAGAGGCTGGGGTATCCTACCACTCTCATGGGGCTCTCAAGAGCCTGCTGGGAATGTCCATATACAATAAGGAAACCACCTTGTAATAACCCCACATCCTCTGCATGTTTGAGAGAACCTCTGTTCCTTTCATGCTTTAAAGTTGCCACAGCATGTTTTGTGCTCAGAGAATCCATCTCGAGAAGGTCATAGCCCGTGTCCTTGTGCAAATTAGACTCAAATGTCTACATGCAAAAGAAAGCCTAATTGGGAGAGCACTTTGGAAATGGGTGGAGGCACAGTCCCCACTGCCAGAGTCCTGACTGACGCAAGGATATTTCTCTGGGCAGTGCTCGGGTGAGCCCAACAAAGCCATTTCCTCCCGCCCTCTCACGACCCCACACCTCCTCTTTCTAGTACCAGCAAGCCCAGAGCTGGTCTCCCCCTTGCTGCCCTGTGCCCCCATGGGGCTCCTCAGCCCTCTGGAGTGACCCCTCGGGGCACAGCCCAGCCCCACACAGAGCAGCCCCTGCTTGGCCACAGCCCAGCCCTGCCAGGCGCAGTGGGAGGGCTGCTGAGCCCTGGGCTACCCTGGGGAAGGGGCCGGGGGGGCAGGAGGGGCGAGAGGACACTGCCCTGCCCGAGGGCAGCAGCACATCACCCGCAGGCTCCAGCACCCCGGCCATTCCCAGGGCCCCATCGCCTGCACGAGGGCTGGCCCAGCACAGGCCCCAGGGCTGCCCTCCAAGCCCAGCATGGCCCCCAGGCTGCAGGGCAGCAAGGAGCCCTGCGGGGCCCCTGTGGCAGAGCGGCCGGGCCCGGGGCCCCGCACTGCCCAGGCACCCGGCGCCAGGCTGCCCCGAGGCGCCACCGTGCCCCGCGCTGCCGCCCACAAGATGGCGCCATCCCGCGGGGGAGGGGGCGGAGCTGGCTGCCAGGCTGGGAGGGTGCAGTGTTGCCATGGCATCGCCTGAGTGCAGCCCTGCTATTGGCTGTCATGAGGAGGAGGGCGGGGATGGGTTTGAGTGATGGCTCTCACAGCCAATCGGAGTCCAGAGCGGGAAAAGGGCAAGAGAAGGGAGAGGTGCAAGAGGAGAGGGAGCGAAGCAGGCGCGAAGGGGGCGGGAGTGAGAGCGGGTGCGAGCGGGGCTGGTGGGGGCTGCGGGTGCGTTCAGATGCCGGCGGGTGCCCGCTCGCTGGGGCAGGGGCAGCGGTGCTGGCGAGGGGGCTGCTTTCCTGCAGGAGCTCCCGAAGGTGCTGCTGGGGCTGTGAGCAGGGCCAGCAGCAGGTCCGCGCTGGGATGTGTTTTTGAGATCATTTCTGCCCGAGCAGCTGATCAGCCAGGATTCGTCTCCTGGCTGAGGAAGCCCTAGTGAGGTGATTGCTGCCTTAAAAACTTCTCGGCCAGTGACGGAGACCTGGCTGCGCAGGGGACTGTGAGGTCCCGTCTTCCTGAGTCCCCGATACACCAGCAGCAGGCAGTTAGTCATGGGCGTCGAGTGTGAGGTCTCTTTTGTCCGAATACCTGCCAGGGCAGCAGTGGTTCATGGCTGGGGAAGTTATTTTGAGGAAAGTTCTGTCCCTGAAGCCCATCGGCCAGCAGCAGGCATATGCTGGGGGTTTGGACTCACGAGGTCACCTCTCTGTGAGCAGCTGACTGGTCAGGAGAACACACACGGCCTGGATGCTGGTGGTGAGGTGAGTCCTGAGTTTGTTGCATGTGCCCAGAGGAGGGATTGACCCCTGCAGAGCTCTACAGCAATATGGAAATGCAACTACTCAGTCAAGCAGAAGTAGATGTTCCATACCATCTGACACAAATTCTGTTCGACTCCATCATCCTGAGTTAGTACTGCTACGTTTAAAATGTGGGTGATGTTCTCTGGTGAACAAGGACATGGAGTTTGACCTTGCACTTCCTGTGAAGTAGAAATTCCCCCTGTAGAGACAGCAGGGAGGTTGTGATATTTTCCTGCAAGATCTAAATGCTGTCGCTGTCTTTCAGGTGTCCACCTGCTTTTATGACACATTTGGAAGTGTAACGCGTTAGAGGTCTCTGAGTTTCTGTCCGAGTATGCAGTCACTGGAGAAGGAGTGCAAAGGGTGTTGGAGGAGACAGAAGGAACGTCATCCCCCCAAAGTTATGGTCCCCGTTTTCAAAGAGATTTCATTTTCATGGAAGTTGAGGCACAAGCAGGAGGCAGGAGCTGTCCTGCTCAGCCCTTGTGGGAGCCCTTGCTCTGTGCTTTCTGGAGGTGGTAAGTGAGCAGGCCCTGGGCTGTGAGTGGATGTTGAGGGGCAGTGCCAGTTGCAAGGCCTTGGAGGACTAGAAGGGAGTTGAAGGATGGGGAATAGGGCTTTGTATGTTGTGGGGCACTTAGCGGTGCCCTGCCTGCTTTCATATGTGGTACAGTGCCATGTGTGTTGCTGATGCAATTGTGCATGTTGGCTGGCAAATCCATTTTAGAGGCAATGGGCGATGGATGCAGTTTGCATCACTCTAAAAGCATGGCCTGTGGTGGGGCTCGGTGGCTGGTGGTTGGTAGCTGTAGTGCTTTGGTGCTCGGCATGGGGGAATGTAGCTGGAGGGAGAAGTACAGTGCAGGGGGAGTGCTGCCAGGTTGGGGAGCTGGGGAGCCCTGTGAGCTAAGGAGGTGTTTGCTCAAAGGCCCCAGGCTGCCATGGTGTCATGGACCAGAGATGCTGGCAGACTGCTGCCTTCGGTGCCCTGAGGTCCAGGCCTTGAGCTTGCTAAGCTCTTGCCAGGATGTGCAGGTAGGATGCTGCCTAAAGGGCACGGAGTGTTTCTTCTTGTTCTGAGATGCGAACGAAGCCTGCTTTTCCTTCCTTGCCTCTTGTTTGCTTTTCCTAATGAGATCTTTTATCTGTAGCAGTGTTTGCTGAGAGAGGAGGAGCGGGTGGGAGATACTTGTTGCCAAGTGGGCAAGGGAATGCTGTAAGCTCTTTGAAGGAGTGAAGGCCTTCTGGCAAGATGGCTGTTGGAGGCAGTCCGGTATGTTCTTGGAAGCTGACTGTCAAGGGGCTGTGGCGGAGCTGTGTGGTGGCCCCAGTGGTTTGGTACTCAGCATGGGAGGAGGTGTCTGGACAGAGCAGTGCTGTGCAGCTAGAGCCCAGCCTGCCATCATTGTGTCCTTCTGGGGAACCTGGGTGAGGACTCTTGGTGACCGTGTTCTCACCTGAGAGCATGGTGGTGCAAGCCAGAGATACTTGCAGTTTGGTGATTTCTGTCAGCTGAGGTTCAGGCTTGAGGTTTTTGAAGGTCTTGCTGCTTTCCTGAGTCTTTGAGATGTTACCGTTTCCCCTGGAGAAAGTGATCTTCTCACTGCTTCAAGGCTTTCTGTTGAATCCAGATGCTCCTTGCACCTCCTCGTCTCAGACCCTAACCCATTCTGAGCCATCAGAGAGATTGGTAGTTAATGCAAGCCATCAGAACCATTTTTCAAGTTTGTGCCTACAGAGACCCTTCTACTTCCAGACAGGGGAGATGCAACCTCACAAGAGGTCAGGGCTCTCAGGGTGATGGGTGGCTCCTTGTCCAGGGAGGCACCTGTCCTTGGTCAGTGTTGGAGGCAGCATCTGCAAAGCCACTGGTCCCTTTGGAAAGAGTCTCAGAATAGCAGATGCCTTGAGCCTGCGGTGGTGGGGGCGGACATCTAACTCCCTGCTGAAGGCAAGTCCCAGTGGAGGAGGTATATTTGGGCCTTTCTCAGTAGAGATTTGATTATCTGCCTGGATGGAGATCTGAGAACCTGTCTGGATCCGTGTGCCACAGTTTGGCCACCCTCCTGGAGAACAAGGGTTCTTCTTAACATCTAAGAAGAATTCCCCATTGTCCAATTTGTCCCTGTGGCCTCTCATGCTCTCAGTGTGCACCTCCAAAAAAAATCCAGCTCTGTCTTCTCTGGGCCCTCCATAAACCAGCTGTGCTCAGCATGTATGTCCCCCTTGGCCTTCTCTTGTCTAGGCTGAAGAATCCGAGCTCTCTCAGCCTCTACTTGTATGCCCCATGCTCCAGCCCTTGACTGTCTTGGTGTCCCTGTGCTGGACTCCCTGCTGCGTGTTCGTGCCTTTCCAGAACTGGAGTGTCCAGAGGGGACCCGATACACAGAAGTGGTCTCACCTGTGCTCTCACAAATGCAGCTCAGCGCAGAGGGGAGACATTTGCCCCCGACTGTTGCGACTGTGGAAGGCCAGCAGAACTGACAGTAACACTGATTTTCTCTCTCTTTCTAGGTTACTCCAGTCATGTACGTTCCCAGTGTAGTCCTAGAATTGCCGAGGATGGAGGCAAGATGCCGGGGTGTGTCCCTGTACCTGTCAGCATCTTTGCCACTACTGGGAGCCCTCTGCGCAAGCAGCTGCAAGTGAATGAGGTGAGGCTACTAGGTATGGATGTGAAGGCTTCTGTAAGTGCGCCTGGCTTCCATGGGTGACTTGGCGTGTGGGTTCACGTCCGCTGTGCTGCAAGTTCTGCGTCACACAAATGCTGTTACTGCCAGCTTGCGCTGCAATTGCTAGTGTGTTCCCTCCTTTTCCTAGACGGTTGTGGTGCCACGTATTAGTCTGAGTGTGCCAAAGACTCTGTAGCTTGAAACTGAGGATGTCTCACAGTTCTTGGGCTCCTGTCTCTGTGAGGGCTGAAGAGGTGCCCAGGCTCAGGTTGTGGATCCACCTGTGGAGCTCAGACTGCTGCTTCAAAGCCCGTGCAGCCAGGCAGCTGGCATTTCATCAGCCTGCCAGCCTGGGGCTGTCTCCTTGCTTGGGCCTCATTTCAAAGCCTCTGCATGCTTTTTTTCCCTTCACGGGGGCTTCTTGTTGAAGTAACTAAAGGAAAGGAACCGAGGTTACTTTGGGCTGAGGAGGCCTACCGGGCTCTCAAATATTTCTACATTATGTCTGTAGCTTTTGTATTATTAAAGAAAAACCCCACCGCTGCCGTGACTAGGTGGAGGTTCCTTAGGGGATGGAGGTGGAAAGTTGCAGCCTGCTCTGCCTGAAGAAGGCAGAATCCTTCCCTCTGAAAGCAGCAGCATTGCCCAGTGAGCCAGCCCTGTGCCTGATCTTGTGCCGATCACTTGCACATGCCCTGTGAGCCTAGAGTGCCTTGGCCACCTTCTGGTGTCAGCACAAGACTAACTGTCCCTGCTGGGATGCGAGTGAGCCCCTGAGGTGCTCCCTCTGAGGAGAGCGGCTCCATGAGGAGGCAGCAACTGCCCTTGGGGCCAGAGGAGCAGGTGCCCAGGAGAGGATCGTGCAGAGGGAGAAGGAGCAGCATGCAAATGCCTGCTGCCAGGCTGCGCACGCACTGCCAGGCCAGCTGGAGTGCAGGGGTGAGGTGAGCCATGGGGCTGGAGGCAGAGGTAGGCAGCAGGCATGGGAGCCGCCCGGAGAGCACTGGGCTGGTTTGGCAAAGGAGCTGGGGGGCAAGAGGCAGGCAGGAGCTGCTGCGGCCAGGTGGGAATTTCTTGCTGGCCCTGGGGAGTTTCCCTGGCACAAAGCACACTGACCTGCATGCTCCAAGGCCGCCACGGAGCCTGTGAGCTCTATGCTGAGGGGCAGAGAGCAGCTCTGGGCCCAGCTCAGCCAGGTAGCATGCAGCCAGAGCTTCCCTTGCACACAGGCCTCAGGTTTCCTGCTCTTCAGCAGCCACTCGTACCAAGGCAACAGCCCCCACCCTGGGTGTCCTTCTGCCCACAAGCGGGGCAGCAGCAGCAGCTGCACGCAACAGTGCAGCGCAGCCGGAGCCCAGCTTGCTGCCACCAAAGGCACAGGCTGCCTCTGCAGCCTGACGCACAGGGCTCACGGGCTTCTGCACATGTCCTCACAAAGGTGCAGAGCTGAGCCGTGACGCTGGCCTTGAGAGCCTCTGCCTGTCTGCCTGGAGCTGCTGAGGAGCAGGTGGGAAGCGCTGTCAAAGAACAGGAGGTCTCTGCCCGCTGGCAGCATTTCTTGCACAGGTGGAGGCACCATTGCCACCCCATAAGTGCTGGCTACCCCAAGGATTTTTCTCTGGGTGTGCAGTGCTGGGGTGACCCTGACAAGGCTATCTCCCCCAACGCTCCTCACAACCCCACACCTCCCCTCCCTGGCACCAGCAGGCCCAGAGCTGGTCTCCCCCTTGCTGCCCTGTGCCCACATGGGGCTCCTCAGCCCTCTGGAGCGACCCCTCGGGGCACAGCCCGGCCCCACACAGAGCAGCCCCTGCTTGGCCATGGCCCAGCCCTGCCAGGTGCAGCGGGGGGGGGAGGGTTGCCGAGCCCTGGACTACCCTGGGGAAGGGGCCGGGAAGGGCAGGAGGGAGGCAGCAGCACGTCACCCGCAGGCTCCGGCGCCCCTAACTGTGACATTTGCCCCTAACTGTGGCGACTATGGAAGGGCAGCAGAACTGACAGTAACACTCCGATTCTGCCTTTCTTTCTAGGTTGCTCCAGTTGTGTACGTTCCCAGCGCAGTCCTCGAGCCGCTGGGAATGGAGGCAGTACGCCAGGGTGTGTCCCTGTAGCTGTCAATGTCTTTGCCACCATCGCGAGCCTCTGTGAAAGCAGCTGCAAGTGAATGAGATGAGGCTGTGTACGGATGCGACGGCTTCCATAAGCGTGCCTGGCTGTTTCAGTATTTGAGAGGCAGTGGTAGGCACATAGCTGCTGTTTTTGCTTGTGAGGTGCCTATTGCCTTGCTGTCTGATAGGCCAGCAGATGGCCCGTGGCTTTGATGAAGCCTGTGAAGTCACTACTTCCTCAGAGCCAAAGAGGCAAGTAGCAATGAAGTTCTTTGATACCCGTTTGAAAGACTTCCACATGGTAAATGTCAGTTCAGCCTGACTGCCTGCCAGGGCAGTGGCAGGCCCATGACTGCGGGCTGTGCGTGTGAGGTCACTTGGGCCTCAGTGCCTGACAGGGCAGTGCCAGGCTTACGGGTGTTGTTTGTGCTTGTGAGGTCGCTTCTGCCTGAGGCCCGGGTAGGCCAGAGCCAGGCCTATGGATGCTATTTGTGGATGTGAGGTGGCTCCCGCACCAGTGCCTGGTATGACCATGCTGGTGGTGTGGCTGCAGATAGCGGTTGTGAGGTGCGCCGCGCACAGTGCCTGGCAGGCCAGTGCTGGTTCAAAGGCTGCTGTTAGCTGTTGTGAGGTCCCTTGTGCAGCGGTATTTTATAGAACTGTCGTAAGCCCATGGCTGCTGCTTGTGGCTGTGAGGTCACTTCTGCCTCCGTACCTAGCCTGGCCATGCTGGGCGCATGGCCGATCTTTGCTCTGCTGAGGCCATTCTGCCTCAGTGCCTCGTGGAGCAGCGCAGGCTCCTGGGTGCTGGCCGTGCTTGCGATGTCCCTTGTGCCTCCGAGCCTGATAGGCCAGTGCTGGGGCCCTGAGTGCTGGTTTTGCTCGTGACGTCCCCTGTGCCTCGGCGGCTGCCGGACCACTGTTATGTCCTTGGACGCTGCCTCTGTCGGTGAGGACTCTCAGGCCCCAGAGCCTGCTAGGCCAGCGATGTTCACGTGGCTGCTGCTGGTGGGCATGAGCATCTGCTGAATCAGCCACTGCTCTCAGTTTTGTGTGATCTGCCAACTTGTCCAGGATTCATTTGGTCCCATTACCTAGGTCCTTACTGAAGATGTTAAAGAATGTTTGCTAAATTTCTCTTAGGATTCCTTCTTTACTGCCTCCGTTTGGCTGTGCTCCCACATAAACCCAAGAGGTACCGTAAGGCAGAATAATTAGTCCAGGTGCTGCTCGAATGCACAGCGTGGCTGGGATTTTGTGTCATTGCCTTCCTGCAATTTTCCCAGTCCTTCCAAATGATGCCTGCTCTTGCCCCTTCATGCACGCTCAAACTCTACGTGTTGGCCTGCAGTCCACGTCTTCCGCCAGTGTCACAAATGCACAGCAGGCTCCGAGGAAACTGTCTTGCCATCTTGGGCACATTGGAAAGAAGTATGAAATTTACAAAATACTGGAACGGCCGTGCAGTGTCGTAAACCTAAAGAGGCTTTTCGGGCTAAAGAGGAAAGCTGGGAATTTGTTGCACGCAACCCTCGTGCCAAAGAAACTGAAAATCTCTCTGGCCACCCGCAAGGAGGTCACAGGCTGCTTCTTGCTGATGGATTTGGAGAGTGTCCCTCAGCAAACCCACACCCAGTGCCAAAATGAGAGACACCGGCAGTTGCCTGAAGAGAAGCAGCCTGGTTGTGCAGTAAACGTGGAGCAGGCAGCACTCGTGTGTGCCTGTTATGGGTAAGGGGCTTCCCAGGGCAGCAGGCAAGGAAGTGCAAAGGCTGGAGGAGCAAATGCAGATCTGTGGGTTTATACAAGTGCTGTGCAGGGCTGGTGTGTGCACATCAGCGGAGCTGCTCAGCCAAGAGCTCTGTGGACATGGGCCCCTTTTTGCTGGTTGTAGGGGCAGAAAGGATTGTTTGTTGGAGCGTATGACAAGGTAAGTGCAGGCACCGCTCCTGTGCCCACAGCTCCTGCCTGCCCTTTTTGGGAAGGCAGATAGTGAGATGCCCAGCACAGACGCTCACTGCAAACTCCCTGGGAGACGTGAGCACTTTCCCTCCAGTTATCACCGGAGGAGGAAGCCTGCTTTTCACTGGCAGCATGGTGGTGAGAGCACTCTGCACGCGACTTCAGAGACCTTGGTTCAAATTAAAAACAGAAGCTGCCCATCAAAGCCCGGTCTGGTCAGCTGAACCCCGCCTGCTCCCTTTGGAGCTGCCTTCAAGGTTCAAAGTAAAGGGCAGCCAGGAGAGTAAATACAACACAGGCAAAGCAAGGGATGGCAAAGGCCGCCACTTTATCTCTGTATCTTAATGAGCATTTCACTGAGCTTTAATTCTAGAGGAGGCATTTTAAAGTGCCCTGCTAACTTAGGAAAATCTTGCCTTCTAAAACCAGGAAGCTAACTTAGCCTCATTTCTCTCATATTCAGATCATGATTAAGCTTTGTTTCCAAGAGTACTTATTTTTTGGAGTAGGATATGCTCTTTTGGGGCCCCACTTTTATTTTTCTTTTTTGTTTTTAATTTCCTCAGAGCTTAGGTACTAGAGCTGTTCATTGCTGATTAACGATGATGGAGAAGTTACCTAGTAAGGCAAGAGAGACAAAAGGTTTGGAGGATTTTTTTTTTTAATCCAGCTATTAACCCTCCGGCATGCAAAGAGAAAACAGGTAAAGATCTTCTCCAATTACAATGTTGCTAACTGCATTTTGAAGTAAAAAATGTGTTGCCTGGGAAGCACCAACCTGTGCAAAACCTGTAACAGCCGCCATGCCCGCACGGGGAACGGCCCAGGGCAGCACGTGCCACGGCATGGGCTGCAGCAGGGGTCGAGCGGTGCCCCCGACCACGGGGTCCCCAGTTCCCCCCGCCCCCCCAGAGCCATCCTGCGAGGACAGTGGTGGCAAGGCTGAGGCCAGATGCCGTGGAGGAGGGGGCTGTGCCCATTTTTGAGGCGGATCACTGCTGGGAGCCCCCGTCCACCCCTGAGGGGATGTTCTGGGCCCCCCTGAGCCCCGTGGTCCAGCCCGGCCCTGATTCCATCGCTGTGGGGCAGTTATCGCCGTGGCAACACGGATGCACCAGGCTGCAGGCGCAGTCCGTGGCACTGCGTGGGGCAGCAGGAGGGTCCTGGCTCTCCCCAGAGCGGGACAGGGTCCTGCTCCGCTCGGCGCCAGCGATGAGGAGGCGAGTCAGGCTGGAGAGGAGGGTGCCGCCACCGCAGCGGGTAGGAGGCGCTGGGTGTGTGGGGGTGGGCTGGGAAGCAGGCCAGGGCCATGGGGCTGGGGGCTGGGGTCATTGCTCCCGGCATCTCCAGACTGCTGGGGGGTGGCAGATGGGGACCAAAGCAGTGCCTTGGGTGCTGCTGCCGTGACAGCTGTCGTGTCCTGGGTCCCCACAGCCCTTCCGAGCTGAATGCCGCAGACATCCCCTCCGAGGCTCCCTCCCCATCCCAGGAGAGCTTTCCGGGGGGCTTATGCTCCTGCTGGTGAGGGTCCCTGGGGCAAAAACACGTGACTGATGCTCTCCTTTAAAATCCAAACAATGCCTTGGGGTCCAAGCATGTGGCAGGAGTACCTGCAGGGCAGGGGCTCTTTGCATCAAAAGTGAAAGAGCTTTTCCTTTGGTCCAAAAATGCCTGAAGCTGCCCAGCGCCAGCCCCATAAAGCCTGTGGGCAAAGACGAGGCTGACACGAGGGTGAAAGGCTGCCACCGACCACTGCAAAGAGCCCTGGGTCCGGGTGGTGCATCCCGCAGGGCTGGAGCCCCAGGGATGCAGTCCCTCACACTGCAGCAGCCCCATTGCGGTGTTGGGGGCCACAAGATGGGCTCCCCTCCCTGATGGCCACGCACTCGGGGCTAGCACCTCCGCTCCTCAAGGCACTCTGCCTTGCTCCCCTGGAGAAGAGTGTCCCTGCCCTGTCCTTGACCGAGGCCACGGCAAGGGCACGGAGACCCTCAGCTGTGCCCTGTCCCCTCTCCCAGCAGGGCACCGTGCGGCGGTTTCTAACGTTCCTGGGGACCGTCCTCTGGGTCCTGTGGCTGTGGTGTCTCAGCCAGCTGAAGGGCTGGGGGACGGGCAAGCGGACAGCCAGTGACGGGAAGGCGAAGCTGCAGCACACCCAGCTGGGTAAGAGCCTCCTGGCCAGGAGCACCACTGGCTCCTGGCACTGGAGGCAATGGGGAAGATGCACTGCCCCCCCCCCCCAGCCCAGCCCAGCCCAGGTTCCCGGGACAGCACTGGGGTCAGACTGTGGCATGGCCCTTCCCCTGCCATGAGGACAGTCCGTGCTGGGGAACACCAGCCGTGGTAGCCCCATCACACACCAGCCTGGTGCATCTTGCAGGAGCCGCGTCTGAGCGCTGTGTGCAGCCCTACGTCGCCAGACAAAGATCTGCTGTCCATGGGAAGAAACTGACTGGCTCCTTTGTGGCTGAAATCATGTGTGCCTTGGTGAGTCCCAGCCTGGTGCGGGCTCTGGTGCCCCACCAGTGCCCCATCCCTGATGCCAGCTCGCTTGGTTTTCCTCAGACCTCAGCTCCTACCTCTGGCCAGAGAAGAAAGAAAACACAGGCTTTTGGCAGCCTGTGGCGAAGACCGCCAGATACCCGTGTTCCCTGTGAGGTAGGAGAAAAGGCTCTTTTGTGCGCTTGTTCCGCCATCTTTGTGCCTTCACCACCACCTCCCTGCCTCAGTTTCCCTATCGTGCTGTAGTCATTGCCCCCCAGGAGCTTGCAGGCTAGGTGGGAGGAGAGCCAAGCTCAAGGCTCTGCAACAAGCCAGGTTTGAGATAAGGTGCTGGCCAAAGCTCAGGCTGTAGCAGGGCTGCTCGGGGTGTCTCCAGGGAGGCCATTTCAAGCGAGTGGTGGTGTCGGAGAGGAATGGGACTCTGCAGAGTAACAGTGTAGAAACAGTGTAAGAAAAGAGGCTCCCTCTGGAGCGGTCCTGGGCTGAAAATAGCATGCTCTGCCCAGGCACGTATGGGATGGGGGTTGTGCTGCCAAAGCCCCATCAGAGCAGGATGGGGCGTGGGAGTGGGATGGGGCCCGGGATGAAGATTGGAACCAAGATGGAGCCTGGGATGGAGTGGCCAGGGCAGCTCAAGCACAGCAGTCAGGGTCAGTTGCCCACTGGTGCAACTGAGGAGGCTGGGGTGAGGGCAGCCCCCAGGGGCAGGAGAGGTTGCTTGTGTGTAGAGTGAGGGTAAGAGAGCCCAGGCGCACACAGCAGCGTGCGGGGTGTTAATGCAAAACTGGGAGCTCTGGAAATATGTGCCCCTTCCGAAAAAGTCCTGAATGCCCACTGAGGAACCTGTGGGTGGCTCACCAGCTGTGCTTTTAAAGTGCAAATAGCCTGGGTGCTAGAGAAAGCTGGAACAGAAGAAGGGACAGAAGCCCAAGGAGCAGCTGTCTGGCTCCCTAGGAAGCGCTGGGGCTGCGATGGGGCAGCATGCAGGGTGGCAGGGCCCCTTGTGGGGGGACAGGGGTGTCATGGGGCAGCATGGAGGGCAATGGGCTATCGTGGGGCAGTGTTCAGGATGGTGGGGCTGCCATGGGGCAGCATGTAGGGCAAGAGAGCTGTGCAGTGCCACGAAGGGAATGACAGAGTTGCTGGCAGTGCCAGGGCTGCCAGCTGCCCCTGGCGCAGGATCTTCTGCAAGGCCTGGATGTGGGGCCGTGCTTGGGGGGAGCCCCATCCCCCCAGCTTCCCACCTGCCCCTTTGCTCAGCCCGGGCAACCGTGTGTCATTGCAGTCCCTGATGGCAAGCTGCCAGACTCCAAAGCAGACCAGGACGACAGGCCGATGG
Organism: Rhea pennata; assembly: GCF_028389875.1. NCBI lineage: Eukaryota > Metazoa > Chordata > Aves > Rheiformes > Rheidae > Rhea > Rhea pennata. The sequence continues at coordinate 709,355 of NW_026907686.1, read as the reverse complement.
GGAAACCTGGGTGGCACCATGATGGTGACCGCTGAAACATTATCGTGTCCCGTCCAGGTAAGAGGAGCACGCTGGGGCCAGGCACAGCAGCAGCATGTCCCGGTGTGCTGAGGAAGGGCTGTGGGAGCGGGGAGATGGGCAGCTTTGGGCACTCGGCAGACCGTGGAGGGGAGAGTCGGGAGCTCATGCTACCTAGCCACCTGGGGAGGGAGCATCAGTGCACAGGCACTGCAGAAAATGGGGGTAACTGGTGGTTCCTCCCCACTTGTGGAGCTAAGGGGAGGATTAAGTCAGGATGTTGTGTCTGGAGCAAAGGAGTGGGTGAAATCAGGGTGTTTCAGGGTTAAAGCCTACTCAGTGCTTTGGGGCAGTGAGCAGATTTATTTCCAGCTTCCCCGCGTGCCGAGACTGTAATTCTCTTTCTTCTCTGAAAGTGCCATAAAAGGCTCCTTCTGAGCCACTGACCTGACAATTTCTATTTTGACAGACTCTGGAGCCATGCAGGATGTGGCTCCCAGTCCACAACCCCAACGTGAAGAATGTAAGCGCCGCTCACAGCCCTCCATGTCCTCAGCTCTGGGCTGCTCTCCTCCCAAGAAGAGCTTGGGTCTGCAGCCTCCCAGAGCTTGTGTCTGCAGCGATGGTGGCGCTGGGGGCACCTGTGGGGCCCCAAGCTGCCACTCCCTGAAGTGACACCCTGTCTGCGTAAGAGTAGCGTGCTGGGGCAAGGCATCGGGACAGCGGGTTCCCTGCTGCAACCAAGGAAGGGCTTGAGGAGTGGGGGGAAGGGAGGCACTGGGGGCCGCACAACCCCTGGGTGGGGAAGGATCACGGACGAGTAAGCCAGGCCATGTGTGATGGGAGCCACGGTACCGGGTGCTGTTGGAAGATGGGGCTTTCTGATAGGTCTGGACCCACTTCTGGAGCAAAGGATTGGGCAGTATCAGGGTATTTTTGGAGTGGGCGTTGATTGGTGAGCAGTTTGTTGTAGAGTCTTCCCTATGGGCAGAGGTCAGTAGCTAAAACAAAGGGAGGGTTTCACTCCCATCTCACCCAAAGGCAAGCAGCACATGAGCATCCCAAGGATGAATGTCCCCATGCAAGTGTTTAGGAAAGTGAGGAGTAGAGGAGCCTCCCCCGATGCCGGTGGGAAGGAGGATGTTAGGTGCAGGATCCTGGTCCCTTGTCTTGTGCGTGTACAGTGCAGGGGTTAGTAAAAGGCTTAATTCTGATGGGTCCTGCCAGAGATGTGCCTGGAAGATGAGGAATATGCCAACGCACCCCAGGCCACCTGCTGTGCCAAGTCCTGCCAGGAGTCCACAGCCCATGCTGGAGTGGGCCAGGAGCCCAGAGCCACGGGCCTGCTCGCCCCTGCCAATTGCCATTGACAGCACAGCACCGACAGCGCCCACTTTGGACACAGTTGTCTGCTGGACCCAGGACATCCCCCAGAGGCAGGAGAAGCCCGCAGCCTCACTGGAGGTAAAGGGGGTTCCGTGTGTCCCTCGGACAGGTGGGGGGGCAGCAGTGCATGGAGGGGAGTGGAATGCAGTGGAGCATCCAGGCCCCAGCAGTGTAAATAGGCATGGCAAGTGGGGAGGGCAATGGGAGCAGTTTGTGGTGAGTCCTCACAGGCTGGGGACTTGCTGGGGCTGTGTTGTTGAGATTATTCTTTGGGGTTATTGCCTGTGATGGCATATGCATGTTGTCCTTGGGAGGTCACTGCCAATCTCCAGAAGGCGGAAGAAGGCTGCTTCTGACTTCTTGTACCAAATATTTCTTCTTTTTTAGCTCCTGGAAAGGATCACAACACCGATCCAAGGCGAAAAAACAACTGGGAACGACGTAAGCATCCATCATATCCCTCAACATCCTCACTCTTCTGTTGTTCTACCTCTGGGTAGCTTGGTAAGCCTCTCTAGATGAGCGGAGATTGTCCAGCACAGATTTTTCTTAAAAAAAGCCATATAAAAACTACTGAAAAAAATCAGGGTGTGCAAATGGACAGCAGGCAAGAGCAAACACTACCAGCAGCACCCACAGGCAGTACCCACAGGGATATGGCTGCCAAGCCGGGAACAGGCCGGGGGGACACAGGCTCTTCGCTCCTTGTGTGCTGAGAGCAGGCAGATGGGGTTGCAGGGAGCTGGGCGGGATGCGTCGGCCAGGGTTGACGGTGGCAGTGCTGGAGACTGCTCCCTGGCAGCTGGCAAGCTGCTCCCCGCACAGGCAAGACACTGCTGTCCCTGGAAAGCTGCAGGGAGAAAACCTTCCAAGCTGGTGTTGAAGCAAAGGAAGAGACGGATGCTCTTGCTGAGCTGCCGTCAGAGTCGTGGGATGCCTCTGCTCTGTGCTGCTCTTAGCTGCATAGGAAAGGGGCTGAGGAGAGATGGGAGGGAGGCATCTCAGCAGTGGGGTGATGCTGCCACTTGCCACGTGCGCCCCCAGGACTAGTGCTGGCTTCATCGCCCTTCCTGCAAATGCCTCCCTCCCTTTTTCAGGCTCAGTCGGGGGCCATGGAAGACACACTGGATCGTCAGACGGAGCAGGACGTGGTGACCAGCGTCATCGGCGCCCAGGTATCAGGAAAGCCCTGAGCTGAGGCCAGAGACCTTGTCAGGAAGGGCTTTGGAGGGTCTGTGGCACCGGGCGCAGGTCCTGGGCTTGTGGGGGAGCACAGTGTCACGTTGAGCCCCTGCACCAGAACGTCTGTATCAGAGGAGCCATGGCTCTGGGGCCGAGAGGGAGATCATCTTGCCTTGTGTCATTGCCGCGACAGCCAGACCCATCCTTTCCTCCCTTTCTGATTGCCCCGCTGGGAAGCCACCTTTGCATGAGGCTTGGGGCCGGCTTGTGGTGCATTCGCAGGTTTCCCTGAAGGACCAGTTGCCTTGGGAGCTGCAGCCCGGCTGTGCGGCTCGCCCATTAGGCTCCCGAGAAAGGTGTCAGCGAGGCTGTGGTGGCGGCCTGGTATTCATCCTGGCGTGGCAGGCAGCTCGCCTCTGCCATGGGGACCCCTGCAGCCAAGGCCTCTGTTGTCCTTGTAAAGTTTTGCAGGTGGGATGCTGTGGAAGAGGCAGGCCCTAGAGCCCTGCCGCGAGGGGCACCATGGAGGTGGCTGGGAGCGCTTGGTGCTGAGGCAGACCTCAAAGGATTGGAGGCTCTTGGGCTATTCACTTGTTATTAATTCGTCCGGGCTTTTACTCCCTTGAGCTGGGATAGGCAGGTTGTCCCTGGGAAGTCAGTGTTAATCTGCAAAAGGCCAAAGAAGGCTCCTTCTGACTCACTGTGCCAAATATTGCTTCCTTTCCAGAGCCTGCAGAGGATTGCAGAGCCAGGTGCAGTCCCCAGAGCGAGCAAGAAAAAGGTAAGCGCCTATCATAGCGCCCAACACCCTTACTCTTGAGCTGCCCTATCCACACGCGTAGCTTGGGCAGGATCTGCACGTGAGTGTTTTGTTGCAGGCTTTCTAGCAGAGCTGCAAAAAAGGGCCTATTTAAAGCAGTGAGAAAAATGGAGGCTCTGCACATAGTCTCCCTGTGAGACAGCATGCAAGAGCCAGCACGAGAGTGCGCACCGTCAGAGTGAGCCGTGCGCATGGGGAAGGGCTGTCTTTGTGGGTGCTGCGGGCCGCCTGTGCCTGATGAGGGGACTCCGCCCTTTGCAGCGTGCCCGTGTTTGTGTGCAGCTGGCAGTAGGGCCCCGGTGTGCTGGGTGCCGCCAAGGCAGGCAGGAGCAACTGACGTCCTGGGAGGGGACGCACATTCCCCCTGAGCAGGACCTGCATGTGCAGAACATCTGTGGCCTCTGTGCAGCCTGTCTTGTAGCGCCAGTGCTGCTGGGGACACAGCAGCACCTTGCCCTCGCTGCCCTGGTGATGCCTCGGGACAACGTGCCCTTGCTGTGTTTGCAGGCAGTGTGCAGACAACCTGCGCTCACGGCCAAGGAGACGCCACGGAGGCTGCCCGCAACGCAGCGATACGGAGCGACTGCTGCCAAGGAGACGCCAGAGCCGGTGAGGCCTTGGGACAGGGCAGCACAGTGTGCTGGCAGCTGTGCCCTGCTGCCAGCCCAGGAAATGGGAGCAGGCTCTGTTTGCTCGTGGAGCTGAAAAAGAGCCCACCAAGGCGGGCACGACTGGTCCCACCACAGCGCCAGCCTGCCGAGGCTCAGAGCTAGCGTGTGCACGAAACTGTAGAAGGCCATGCCTGCACGTGTGAGGCATAAAACGCTGTGCGGTGTGCACAGCATGTTGTCCGTTGGTGCAGGCAGTGGGAGAGGCTGGAGAAAGATGGGCCAGTGCCTGTTTGATTTTTCCGTGGAAGGATGCTGTGTCGTGCTAGGGGCTGGTGGCCGGGGCCAGGGAGATCTTTGAGGAAGGCGCCTGTGAGCATCCGTAGGAGAACTGTGGGCTGATGGCCCTCTAAGACCTGGATAACTGTATTAGAGTGTAGAAGGCAGGGGATGTCCCAGGATGCAGCAGGTGTACCTGGTTGACCCCTGTTGTGGAGGAAAGAAAGTGGGAGGTGAGAAAGGAGCTGCCTTCAGCACAAGAAGCCCCACTGCACCTTTGCCCATAGATGTGGTCGATGCCCAGGGCGTTGGCTGGAGGAATAGGCCAGGCGGGATGCTCACGGCACTGTGGCCCCTTTGGCTGCGGTGCCCAAGCAGCCTGCAGTGCGAGTGCTGTTGGGTGCCAGGCTGCCAAGCCCCAGCAGCACTCAGTGGCAGTGCCCACAGGGAGATGGCTGCCAAGCCGGGAACGGGCCGGGGGACACAGGCTCTTTGCTCCGTGTGTGCTGAGAGCAGGCAGATGGGGTTGCAGGGAGCTGGGCGGGATGCGTCAGGCAGGGGTGACGGTGGCGGTGCTGGAGACTGCTCCCTGGCAGCTGGCAAGCTGCTCCCCGCACAGGCAAGACACTGCTGTCCCTGGAAAGCTGCAGGGAGAAAACCTTCCAAGCTGGTGTTGAAGCAAAGGAAGAGACGGATGCTCTTGCTGAGCTGCCGTCAGAGTCGTGGGATGCCTCTGCTCTGTGCTGCTCTTAGCTGCATAGGAAAGGGGCTGAGGAGAGATGGGAGGGAGGCATCTCAGCAGTGGGGTGATGCTGCCACTTGCCACGTGCGCCCCCAGGACTAGTGCTGGCTTCATCGCCCTTCCTGCAAATGCCTCCCTCCCTTTTTCAGGCTCAGTCGGGGGCCATGGAAGACACACTGGATCGTCAGACGGAGCAGGACGTGGTGACCAGCGTCATCGGCGCCCAGGTATCAGGAAAGCCCTGAGCTGAGGCCAGAGACCTTGTCAGGAAGGGCTTTGGAGGGTCTGTGGCACCGGGCGCAGGTCCTGGGCTTGTGGGGGAGCACAGTGTCACGTTGAGCCCCTGCACCAGAACGTCTGTATCAGAGGAGCCATGGCTCTGGGGCCGAGAGGGAGATCATCTTGCCTTGTGTCATTGCCGCGACAGCCAGACCCATCCTTTCCTCCCTTTCTGATTGCCCCACTGGGAAGCCACCTTTGCATGAGGCTTGGGGCCGGCTTGTGGTGCATTCGCAGGTTTCCCTGAAGGACCAGTTGCCTTGGGAGCTGCAGCCCGGCTGTGCGGCTCGCCCATTAGGCTCCCGAGAAAGGTGTCAGCGAGGCTGTGGTGGCGGCCTGGTATTCATCCTGGCGTGGCAGGCAGCTCGCCTCTGCCATGGGGACCCCTGCAGCCAAGGCCTCTGTTGTCCTTGTAAAGTTTTGCAGGTGGGATGCTGTGGAAGAGGCAGGCCCTAGAGCCCTGCCGCGAGGGGCACCATGGAGGTGGCTGGGAGCGCTTGGTGCTGAGGCAGACCTCAAAGGATTGGAGGCTCTTGGGCTATTCACTTGTTATTAATTCGTCCGGGCTTTTACTCCCTTGAGCTGGGATAGGCAGGTTGTCCCTGGGAAGTCAGTGTTAATCTGCAAAAGGCCGAAGAAGGCTCCTTCTGACTCACTGTGCCAAATATTGCTTCCTTTCCAGAGCCTGCAGAGGATTGCAGAGCCAGGTGCAGTCCCCAGAGCGAGCAAGAAAAAGGTAAGCGCCTATCATAGCGCCCAACACCCTTACTCTTGAGCTGCCCTATCCACACGCGTAGCTTGGGCAGGATCTGCACGTGAGTGTTTTGTTGCAGGCTTTCTAGCAGAGCTGCAAAAAAGGGCCTATTTAAAGCAGTGAGAAAAATGGAGGCTCTGCACATAGTCTCCCTGTGAGACAGCATGCAAGAGCCAGCACGAGAGTGCGCACCGTCAGAGTGAGCCGTGCGCATGGGGAAGGGCTGTCTTTGTGGGTGCTGCGGGCCGCCTGTGCCTGATGAGGGGACTCCGCCCTTTGCAGCGTGCCCGTGTTTGTGTGCAGCTGGCAGTAGGGCCCCGGTGTGCTGGGTGCCGCCAAGGCAGGCAGGAGCAACTGACGTCCTGGGAGGGGACGCACATTCCCCCTGAGCAGGACCTGCATGTGCAGAACATCTGTGGCCTCTGTGCAGCCTGTCTTGTAGCGCCAGTGCTGCTGGGGACACAGCAGCACCTTGCCCTCGCTGCCCTGGTGATGCCTCGGGACAACGTGCCCTTGCTGTGTTTGCAGGCAGTGTGCAGACAACCTGCGCTCACGGCCAAGGAGACGCCACGGAGGCTGCCCGCAACGCAGCGATACGGAGCGACTGCTGCCAAGGAGACGCCAGAGCCGGTGAGGCCTTGGGACAGGGCAGCACAGTGTGCTGGCAGCTGTGCCCTGCTGCCAGCCCAGGAAATGGGAGCAGGCTCTGTTTGCTCGTGGAGCTGAAAAAGAGCCCACCAAGGCGGGCACGACTGGTCCCACCACAGCGCCAGCCTGCCGAGGCTCAGAGCTAGCGTGTGCACGAAACTGTAGAAGGCCATGCCTGCACGTGTGAGGCATAAAACGCTGTGCGGTGTGCACAGCATGTTGTCCGTTGGTGCAGGCAGTGGGAGAGGCTGGAGAAAGATGGGCCAGTGCCTGTTTGATTTTTCCGTGGAAGGATGCTGTGTCGTGCTAGGGGCTGGTGGCCGGGGCCAGGGAGATCTTTGAGGAAGGCGCCTGTGAGCATCCGTAGGAGAACTGTGGGCTGATGGCCCTCTAAGACCTGGATAACTGTATTAGAGTGTAGAAGGCAGGGGATGTCCCAGGATGCAGCAGGTGTACCTGGTTGACCCCTGTTGTGGAGGAAAGAAAGTGGGAGGTGAGAAAGGAGCTGCCTTCAGCACAAGAAGCCCCACTGCACCTTTGCCCATAGATGTGGTCGATGCCCAGGGCGTTGGCTGGAGGAATAGGCCAGGCGGGATGCTCACGGCACTGTGGCCCCTTTGGCTGCGGTGCCCAAGCAGCCTGCAGTGCGAGTGCTGTTGGGTGCCAGGCTGCCAAGCCCCAGCAGCACTCAGTGGCAGTGCCCACAGGGAGATGGCTGCCAAGCCGGGAACGGGCCGGGGGACACAGGCTCTTTGCTCCGTGTGTGCTGAGAGCAGGCAGATGGGGTTGCAGGGAGCTGGGCGGGATGCGTCAGGCAGGGGTGACGGTGGCGGTGCTGGAGACTGCTCCCTGGCAGCTGGCAAGCTGCTCCCCGCACAGGCAAGACACTGCTGTCCCTGGAAAGCTGCAGGGAGAAAACCTTCCAAGCTGGTGTTGAAGCAAAGGAAGAGACGGATGCTCTTGCTGAGCTGCCGTCAGAGTCGTGGGATGCCTCTGCTCTGTGCTGCTCTTAGCTGCATAGGAAAGGGGCTGAGGAGAGATGGGAGGGAGGCATCTCAGCAGTGGGGTGATGCTGCCACTTGCCACGTGCGCCCCCAGGACTAGTGCTGGCTTCATCGCCCTTCCTGCAAATGCCTCCCTCCCTTTTTCAGGCTCAGTCGGGGGCCATGGAAGACACACTGGATCGTCAGACGGAGCAGGACGTGGTGACCAGCGTCATCGGCGCCCAGGTATCAGGAAAGCCCTGAGCTGAGGCCAGAGACCTTGTCAGGAAGGGCTTTGGAGGGTCTGTGGCACCGGGCGCAGGTCCTGGGCTTGTGGGGGAGCACAGTGTCACGTTGAGCCCCTGCACCAGAACGTCTGTATCAGAGGAGCCATGGCTCTGGGGCCGAGAGGGAGATCATCTTGCCTTGTGTCATTGCCGCGACAGCCAGACCCATCCTTTCCTCCCTTTCTGATTGCCCCACTGGGAAGCCACCTTTGCATGAGGCTTGGGGCCGGCTTGTGGTGCATTCGCAGGTTTCCCTGAAGGACCAGTTGCCTTGGGAGCTGCAGCCCGGCTGTGCGGCTCGCCCATTAGGCTCCCGAGAAAGGTGTCAGCGAGGCTGTGGTGGCGGCCTGGTATTCATCCTGGCGTGGCAGGCAGCTCGCCTCTGCCATGGGGACCCCTGCAGCCAAGGCCTCTGTTGTCCTTGTAAAGTTTTGCAGGTGGGATGCTGTGGAAGAGGCAGGCCCTAGAGCCCTGCCGCGAGGGGCACCATGGAGGTGGCTGGGAGCGCTTGGTGCTGAGGCAGACCTCAAAGGATTGGAGGCTCTTGGGCTATTCACTTGTTATTAATTCGTCCGGGCTTTTACTCCCTTGAGCTGGGATAGGCAGGTTGTCCCTGGGAAGTCAGTGTTAATCTGCAAAAGGCCGAAGAAGGCTCCTTCTGACTCACTGTGCCAAATATTGCTTCCTTTCCAGAGCCTGCAGAGGATTGCAGAGCCAGGTGCAGTCCCCAGAGCGAGCAAGAAAAAGGTAAGCGCCTATCATAGCGCCCAACACCCTTACTCTTGAGCTGCCCTATCCACACGCGTAGCTTGGGCAGGATCTGCACGTGAGTGTTTTGTTGCAGGCTTTCTAGCAGAGCTGCAAAAAAGGGCCTATTTAAAGCAGTGAGAAAAATGGAGGCTCTGCACATAGTCTCCCTGTGAGACAGCATGCAAGAGCCAGCACGAGAGTGCGCACCGTCAGAGTGAGCCGTGCGCATGGGGAAGGGCTGTCTTTGTGGGTGCTGCGGGCCGCCTGTGCCTGATGAGGGGACTCCGCCCTTTGCAGCGTGCCCGTGTTTGTGTGCAGCTGGCAGTAGGGCCCCGGTGTGCTGGGTGCCGCCAAGGCAGGCAGGAGCAACTGACGTCCTGGGAGGGGACGCACATTCCCCCTGAGCAGGACCTGCATGTGCAGAACATCTGTGGCCTCTGTGCAGCCTGTCTTGTAGCGCCAGTGCTGCTGGGGACACAGCAGCACCTTGCCCTCGCTGCCCTGGTGATGCCTCGGGACAACGTGCCCTTGCTGTGTTTGCAGGCAGTGTGCAGACAACCTGCGCTCACGGCCAAGGAGACGCCACGGAGGCTGCCCGCAACGCAGCGATACGGAGCGACTGCTGCCAAGGAGACGCCAGAGCCGGTGAGGCCTTGGGACAGGGCAGCACAGTGTGCTGGCAGCTGTGCCCTGCTGCCAGCCCAGGAAATGGGAGCAGGCTCTGTTTGCTCGTGGAGCTGAAAAAGAGCCCACCAAGGCGGGCACGACTGGTCCCACCACAGCGCCAGCCTGCCGAGGCTCAGAGCTAGCGTGTGCACGAAACTGTAGAAGGCCATGCCTGCACGTGTGAGGCATAAAACGCTGTGCGGTGTGCACAGCATGTTGTCCGTTGGTGCAGGCAGTGGGAGAGGCTGGAGAAAGATGGGCCAGTGCCTGTTTGATTTTTCCGTGGAAGGATGCTGTGTCGTGCTAGGGGCTGGTGGCCGGGGCCAGGGAGATCTTTGAGGAAGGCGCCTGTGAGCATCCGTAGGAGAACTGTGGGCTGATGGCCCTCTAAGACCTGGATAACTGTATTAGAGTGTAGAAGGCAGGGGATGTCCCAGGATGCAGCAGGTGTACCTGGTTGACCCCTGTTGTGGAGGAAAGAAAGTGGGAGGTGAGAAAGGAGCTGCCTTCAGCACAAGAAGCCCCACTGCTCCTTTGCCCATAGATGTGGTCGATGCCCAGGGCGTTGGCTGGAGGAATAGGCCAGGCGGGATGCTCACGGCACTGTGGCCCCTTTGGCTGCGGTGCCCAAGCAGCCTGCAGTGCGAGTGCTGTTGGGTGCCAGGCTGCCAAGCCCCAGCAGCACTCAGTGGCAGTGCCCACGGGGAGATGGCTGCCAAGCCGGGAACGGGCCGGGGGACACAGGCTCTTTGCTCCGTGTGTGCTGAGAGCAGGCAGATGGGGTTGCAGGGAGCTGGGCAGGATGCGTCAGGCAGGGGTGACGGTGGCGGTGCTGGAGACTGCTCCCTGGCAGCTGGCAAGCTGCTCCCCGCACAGGCAAGACACTGCTGTCCCTGGAAAGCTGCAGGGAGAAAACCTTCCAAGCTGGTGTTGAAGCAAAGGAAGAGACGGATGCTCTTGCTGAGCTGCCGTCAGAGTCGTGGGATGCCTCTGCTCTGTGCTGCTCTTAGCTGCATAGGAAAGGGGCTGAGGAGAGATGGGAGGGAGGCATCTCAGCAGTGGGGTGATGCTGCCACTTGCCACGTGCGCCCCCAGGACTAGTGCTGGCTTCATCGCCCTTCCTGCAAATGCCTCCCTCCCTTTTTCAGGCTCAGTCGGGGGCCATGGAAGACACACTGGATCGTCAGACGGAGCAGGACGTGGTGACCAGCGTCATCGGCGCCCAGGTATCAGGAAAGCCCTGAGCTGAGGCCAGAGACCTTGTCAGGAAGGGCTTTGGAGGGTCTGTGGCACCGGGCGCAGGTCCTGGGCTTGTGGGGGAGCACAGTGTCACGTTGAGCCCCTGCACCAGAACGTCTGTATCAGAGGAGCCATGGCTCTGGGGCCGAGAGGGAGATCATCTTGCCTTGTGTCATTGCCGCGACAGCCAGACCCATCCTTTCCTCCCTTTCTGATTGCCCCGCTGGGAAGCCACCTTTGCATGAGGCTTGGGGCCGGCTTGTGGTGCATTCGCAGGTTTCCCTGAAGGACCAGTTGCCTTGGGAGCTGCAGCCCGGCTGTGCGGCTCGCCCATTAGGCTCCCGAGAAAGGTGTCAGCGAGGCTGTGGTGGCGGCCTGGTATTCATCCTGGCGTGGCAGGCAGCTCGCCTCTGCCATGGGGACCCCTGCAGCCAAGGCCTCTGTTGTCCTTGTAAAGTTTTGCAGGTGGGATGCTGTGGAAGAGGCAGGCCCTAGAGCCCTGCCGCGAGGGGCACCATGGAGGTGGCTGGGAGCGCTTGGTGCTGAGGCAGACCTCAAAGGATTGGAGGCTCTTGGGCTATTCACTTGTTATTAATTCGTCCGGGCTTTTACTCCCTTGAGCTGGGATAGGCAGGTTGTCCCTGGGAAGTCAGTGTTAATCTGCAAAAGGCCGAAGAAGGCTCCTTCTGACTCACTGTGCCAAATATTGCTTCCTTTCCAGAGCCTGCAGAGGATTGCAGAGCCAGGTGCAGTCCCCAGAGCGAGCAAGAAAAAGGTAAGCGCCTATCATAGCGCCCAACACCCTTACTCTTGAGCTGCCCTATCCACACGCGTAGCTTGGGCAGGATCTGCACGTGAGTGTTTTGTTGCAGGCTTTCTAGCAGAGCTGCAAAAAAGGGCCTATTTAAAGCAGTGAGAAAAATGGAGGCTCTGCACATAGTCTCCCTGTGAGACAGCATGCAAGAGCCAGCACGAGAGTGCGCACCGTCAGAGTGAGCCGTGCGCATGGGGAAGGGCTGTCTTTGTGGGTGCTGCGGGCCGCCTGTGCCTGATGAGGGGACTCCGCCCTTTGCAGCGTGCCCGTGTTTGTGTGCAGCTGGCAGTAGGGCCCCGGTGTGCTGGGTGCCGCCAAGGCAGGCAGGAGCAACTGACGTCCTGGGAGGGGACGCACATTCCCCCTGAGCAGGACCTGCATGTGCAGAACATCTGTGGCCTCTGTGCAGCCTGTCTTGTAGCGCCAGTGCTGCTGGGGACACAGCAGCACCTTGCCCTCGCTGCCCTGGTGATGCCTCGGGACAACGTGCCCTTGCTGTGTTTGCAGGCAGTGTGCAGACAACCTGCGCTCACGGCCAAGGAGACGCCACGGAGGCTGCCCGCAACGCAGCGATACGGAGCGACTGCTGCCAAGGAGACGCCAGAGCCGGTGAGGCCTTGGGACAGGGCAGCACAGTGTGCTGGCAGCTGTGCCCTGCTGCCAGCCCAGGAAATGGGAGCAGGCTCTGTTTGCTCGTGGAGCTGAAAAAGAGCCCACCAAGGCGGGCACGACTGGTCCCACCACAGCGCCAGCCTGCCGAGGCTCAGAGCTAGCGTGTGCACGAAACTGTAGAAGGCCATGCCTGCACGTGTGAGGCATAAAACGCTGTGCGGTGTGCACAGCATGTTGTCCGTTGGTGCAGGCAGTGGGAGAGGCTGGAGAAAGATGGGCCAGTGCCTGTTTGATTTTTCCGTGGAAGGATGCTGTGTCGTGCTAGGGGCTGGTGGCCGGGGCCAGGGAGATCTTTGAGGAAGGCGCCTGTGAGCATCCGTAGGAGAACTGTGGGCTGATGGCCCTCTAAGACCTGGATAACTGTATTAGAGTGTAGAAGGCAGGGGATGTCCCAGGATGCAGCAGGTGTACCTGGTTGACCCCTGTTGTGGAGGAAAGAAAGTGGGAGGTGAGAAAGGAGCTGCCTTCAGCACAAGAAGCCCCACTGCACCTTTGCCCATAGATGTGGTCGATGCCCAGGGCGTTGGCTGGAGGAATAGGCCAGGCGGGATGCTCACGGCACTGTGGCCCCTTTGGCTGCGGTGCCCAAGCAGCCTGCAGTGCGAGTGCTGTTGGGTGCCAGGCTGCCAAGCCCCAGCAGCACTCAGTGGCAGTGCCCACGGGGAGATGGCTGCCAAGCTGGGAACGGGCCGGGGGACACAGGCTCTTTGCTCCGTGTGTGCTGAGAGCAGGCAGATGGGGTTGCAGGGAGCTGGGCGGGATGCGTCAGGCAGGGGTGACGGTGGCGGTGCTGGAGACTGCTCCCTGGCAGCTGGCAAGCTGCTCCCCGCACAGGCAAGACACTGCTGTCCCTGGAAAGCTGCAGGGAGAAAACCTTCCAAGCTGGTGTTGAAGCAAAGGAAGAGACGGATGCTCTTGCTGAGCTGCCGTCAGAGTCGTGGGATGCCTCTGCTCTGTGCTGCTCTTAGCTGCATAGGAAAGGGGCTGAGGAGAGATGGGAGGGAGGCATCTCAGCAGTGGGGTGATGCTGCCACTTGCCACGTGCGCCCCCAGGACTAGTGCTGGCTTCATCGCCCTTCCTGCAAATGCCTCCCTCCCTTTTTCAGGCTCAGTCGGGGGCCATGGAAGACACACTGGATCGTCAGACGGAGCAGGACGTGGTGACCAGCGTCATCGGCGCCCAGGTATCAGGAAAGCCCTGAGCTGAGGCCAGAGACCTTGTCAGGAAGGGCTTTGGAGGGTCTGTGGCACCGGGCGCAGGTCCTGGGCTTGTGGGGGAGCACAGTGTCACGTTGAGCCCCTGCACCAGAACGTCTGTATCAGAGGAGCCATGGCTCTGGGGCCGAGAGGGAGATCATCTTGCCTTGTGTCATTGCCGCGACAGCCAGACCCATCCTTTCCTCCCTTTCTGATTGCCCCGCTGGGAACCCACCTTTGCATGAGGCTTGGGGCCGGCTTGTGGTGCATTCGCAGATTTCCCTGAAGGACCAGTTGCCTTGGGAGCTGCAGCCCGGCTGTGCGGCTCGCCCATTAGGCTCCCGAGAAAGGTGTCAGCGAGGCTGTGGTGGCGGCCTGGTATTCATCCTGGCGTGGCAGGCAGCTCGCCTCTGCCATGGGGACCCCTGCAGCCAAGGCCTCTGTTGTCCTTGTAAAGTTTTGCAGGTGGGATGCTGTGGAAGAGGCAGGCCCTAGAGCCCTGCCGCGAGGGGCACCATGGAGGTGGCTGGGAGCGCTTGGTGCTGAGGCAGACCTCAAAGGATTGGAGGCTCTTGGGCTATTCACTTGTTATTAATTCGTCCGGGCTTTTACTCCCTTGAGCTGGGATAGGCAGGTTGTCCCTGGGAAGTCAGTGTTAATCTGCAAAAGGCCGAAGAAGGCTCCTTCTGACTCACTGTGCCAAATATTGCTTCCTTTCCAGAGCCTGCAGAGGATTGCAGAGCCAGGTGCAGTCCCCAGAGCGAGCAAGAAAAAGGTAAGCGCCTATCATAGCGCCCAACACCCTTACTCTTGAGCTGCCCTATCCACACGCGTAGCTTGGGCAGGATCTGCACGTGAGTGTTTTGTTGCAGGCTTTCTAGCAGAGCTGCAAAAAAGGGCCTATTTAAAGCAGTGAGAAAAATGGAGGCTCTGCACATAGTCTCCCTGTGAGACAGCATGCAAGAGCCAGCACGAGAGTGCGCACCGTCAGAGTGAGCCGTGCGCATGGGGAAGGGCTGTCTTTGTGGGTGCTGCGGGCCGCCTGTGCCTGATGAGGGGACTCCGCCCTTTGCAGCGTGCCCGTGTTTGTGTGCAGCTGGCAGTAGGGCCCCGGTGTGCTGGGTGCCGCCAAGGCAGGCAGGAGCAACTGACGTCCTGGGAGGGGACGCACATTCCCCCTGAGCAGGACCTGCATGTGCAGAACATCTGTGGCCTCTGTGCAGCCTGTCTTGTAGCGCCAGTGCTGCTGGGGACACAGCAGCACCTTGCCCTCGCTGCCCTGGTGATGCCTCGGGACAACGTGCCCTTGCTGTGTTTGCAGGCAGTGTGCAGACAACCTGCGCTCACGGCCAAGGAGACGCCACGGAGGCTGCCCGCAACGCAGCGATACGGAGCGACTGCTGCCAAGGAGACGCCAGAGCCGGTGAGGCCTTGGGACAGGGCAGCACAGTGTGCTGGCAGCTGTGCCCTGCTGCCAGCCCAGGAAATGGGAGCAGGCTCTGTTTGCTCGTGGAGCTGAAAAAGAGCCCACCAAGGCGGGCACGACTGGTCCCACCACAGCGCCAGCCTGCCGAGGCTCAGAGCTAGCGTGTGCACGAAACTGTAGAAGGCCATGCCTGCACGTGTGAGGCATAAAACGCTGTGCGGTGTGCACAGCATGTTGTCCGTTGGTGCAGGCAGTGGGAGAGGCTGGAGAAAGATGGGCCAGTGCCTGTTTGATTTTTCCGTGGAAGGATGCTGTGTCGTGCTAGGGGCTGGTGGCCGGGGCCAGGGAGATCTTTGAGGAAGGCGCCTGTGAGCATCCGTAGGAGAACTGTGGGCTGATGGCCCTCTAAGACCTGGATAACTGTATTAGAGTGTAGAAGGCAGGGGATGTCCCAGGATGCAGCAGGTGTACCTGGTTGACCCCTGTTGTGGAGGAAAGAAAGTGGGAGGTGAGAAAGGAGCTGCCTTCAGCACAAGAAGCCCCACTGCTCCTTTGCCCATAGATGTGGTCGATGCCCAGGGCGTTGGCTGGAGGAATAGGCCAGGCGGGATGCTCACGGCACTGTGGCCCCTTTGGCTGCGGTGCCCAAGCAGCCTGCAGTGCGAGTGCTGTTGGGTGCCAGGCTGCCAAGCCCCAGCAGCACTCAGTGGCAGTGCCCACGGGGAGATGGCTGCCAAGCCGGGAACGGGCCGGGGGACACAGGCTCTTTGCTCCGTGTGTGCTGAGAGCAGGCAGATGGGGTTGCAGGGAGCTGGGCAGGATGCGTCAGGCAGGGGTGACGGTGGCGGTGCTGGAGACTGCTCCCTGGCAGCTGGCAAGCTGCTCCCCGCACAGGCAAGACACTGCTGTCCCTGGAAAGCTGCAGGGAGAAAACCTTCCAAGCTGGTGTTGAAGCAAAGGAAGAGACGGATGCTCTTGCTGAGCTGCCGTCAGAGTCGTGGGATGCCTCTGCTCTGTGCTGCTCTTAGCTGCATAGGAAAGGGGCTGAGGAGAGATGGGAGGGAGGCATCTCAGCAGTGGGGTGATGCTGCCACTTGCCACGTGCGCCCCCAGGACTAGTGCTGGCTTCATCGCCCTTCCTGCAAATGCCTCCCTCCCTTTTTCAGGCTCAGTCGGGGGCCATGGAAGACACACTGGATCGTCAGACGGAGCAGGACGTGGTGACCAGCGTCATCGGCGCCCAGGTATCAGGAAAGCCCTGAGCTGAGGCCAGAGACCTTGTCAGGAAGGGCTTTGGAGGGTCTGTGGCACCGGGCGCAGGTCCTGGGCTTGTGGGGGAGCACAGTGTCACGTTGAGCCCCTGCACCAGAACGTCTGTATCAGAGGAGCCATGGCTCTGGGGCCGAGAGGGAGATCATCTTGCCTTGTGTCATTGCCGCGACAGCCAGACCCATCCTTTCCTCCCTTTCTGATTGCCCCGCTGGGAAGCCACCTTTGCATGAGGCTTGGGGCCGGCTTGTGGTGCATTCGCAGGTTTCCCTGAAGGACCAGTTGCCTTGGGAGCTGCAGCCCGGCTGTGCGGCTCGCCCATTAGGCTCCCGAGAAAGGTGTCAGCGAGGCTGTGGTGGCGGCCTGGTATTCATCCTGGCGTGGCAGGCAGCTCGCCTCTGCCATGGGGACCCCTGCAGCCAAGGCCTCTGTTGTCCTTGTAAAGTTTTGCAGGTGGGATGCTGTGGAAGAGGCAGGCCCTAGAGCCCTGCCGCGAGGGGCACCATGGAGGTGGCTGGGAGCGCTTGGTGCTGAGGCAGACCTCAAAGGATTGGAGGCTCTTGGGCTATTCACTTGTTATTAATTCGTCCGGGCTTTTACTCCCTTGAGCTGGGATAGGCAGGTTGTCCCTGGGAAGTCAGTGTTAATCTGCAAAAGGCCGAAGAAGGCTCCTTCTGACTCACTGTGCCAAATATTGCTTCCTTTCCAGAGCCTGCAGAGGATTGCAGAGCCAGGTGCAGTCCCCAGAGCGAGCAAGAAAAAGGTAAGCGCCTATCATAGCGCCCAACACCCTTACTCTTGAGCTGCCCTATCCACACGCGTAGCTTGGGCAGGATCTGCACGTGAGTGTTTTGTTGCAGGCTTTCTAGCAGAGCTGCAAAAAAGGGCCTATTTAAAGCAGTGAGAAAAATGGAGGCTCTGCACATAGTCTCCCTGTGAGACAGCATGCAAGAGCCAGCACGAGAGTGCGCACCGTCAGAGTGAGCCGTGCGCATGGGGAAGGGCTGTCTTTGTGGGTGCTGCGGGCCGCCTGTGCCTGATGAGGGGACTCCGCCCTTTGCAGCGTGCCCGTGTTTGTGTGCAGCTGGCAGTAGGGCCCCGGTGTGCTGGGTGCCGCCAAGGCAGGCAGGAGCAACTGACGTCCTGGGAGGGGACGCACATTCCCCCTGAGCAGGACCTGCATGTGCAGAACATCTGTGGCCTCTGTGCAGCCTGTCTTGTAGCGCCAGTGCTGCTGGGGACACAGCAGCACCTTGCCCTCGCTGCCCTGGTGATGCCTCGGGACAACGTGCCCTTGCTGTGTTTGCAGGCAGTGTGCAGACAACCTGCGCTCACGGCCAAGGAGACGCCACGGAGGCTGCCCGCAACGCAGCGATACGGAGCGACTGCTGCCAAGGAGACGCCAGAGCCGGTGAGGCCTTGGGACAGGGCAGCACAGTGTGCTGGCAGCTGTGCCCTGCTGCCAGCCCAGGAAATGGGAGCAGGCTCTGTTTGCTCGTGGAGCTGAAAAAGAGCCCACCAAGGCGGGCACGACTGGTCCCACCACAGCGCCAGCCTGCCGAGGCTCAGAGCTAGCGTGTGCACGAAACTGTAGAAGGCCATGCCTGCACGTGTGAGGCATAAAACGCTGTGCGGTGTGCACAGCATGTTGTCCGTTGGTGCAGGCAGTGGGAGAGGCTGGAGAAAGATGGGCCAGTGCCTGTTTGATTTTTCCGTGGAAGGATGCTGTGTCGTGCTAGGGGCTGGTGGCCGGGGCCAGGGAGATCTTTGAGGAAGGCGCCTGTGAGCATCCGTAGGAGAACTGTGGGCTGATGGCCCTCTAAGACCTGGATAACTGTATTAGAGTGTAGAAGGCAGGGGATGTCCCAGGATGCAGCAGGTGTACCTGGTTGACCCCTGTTGTGGAGGAAAGAAAGTGGGAGGTGAGAAAGGAGCTGCCTTCAGCACAAGAAGCCCCACTGCACCTTTGCCCATAGATGTGGTCGATGCCCAGGGCGTTGGCTGGAGGAATAGGCCAGGCGGGATGCTCACGGCACTGTGGCCCCTTTGGCTGCGGTGCCCAAGCAGCCTGCAGTGCGAGTGCTGTTGGGTGCCAGGCTGCCAAGCCCCAGCAGCACTCAGTGGCAGTGCCCACGGGGAGATGGCTGCCAAGCTGGGAACGGGCCGGGGGACACAGGCTCTTTGCTCCGTGTGTGCTGAGAGCAGGCAGATGGGGTTGCAGGGAGCTGGGCGGGATGCGTCAGGCAGGGGTGACGGTGGCGGTGCTGGAGACTGCTCCCTGGCAGCTGGCAAGCTGCTCCCCGCACAGGCAAGACACTGCTGTCCCTGGAAAGCTGCAGGGAGAAAACCTTCCAAGCTGGTGTTGAAGCAAAGGAAGAGACGGATGCTCTTGCTGAGCTGCCGTCAGAGTCGTGGGATGCCTCTGCTCTGTGCTGCTCTTAGCTGCATAGGAAAGGGGCTGAGGAGAGATGGGAGGGAGGCATCTCAGCAGTGGGGTGATGCTGCCACTTGCCACGTGCGCCCCCAGGACTAGTGCTGGCTTCATCGCCCTTCCTGCAAATGCCTCCCTCCCTTTTTCAGGCTCAGTCGGGGGCCATGGAAGACACACTGGATCGTCAGACGGAGCAGGACGTGGTGACCAGCGTCATCGGCGCCCAGGTATCAGGAAAGCCCTGAGCTGAGGCCAGAGACCTTGTCAGGAAGGGCTTTGGAGGGTCTGTGGCACCGGGCGCAGGTCCTGGGCTTGTGGGGGAGCACAGTGTCACGTTGAGCCCCTGCACCAGAACGTCTGTATCAGAGGAGCCATGGCTCTGGGGCCGAGAGGGAGATCATCTTGCCTTGTGTCATTGCCGCGACAGCCAGACCCATCCTTTCCTCCCTTTCTGATTGCCCCGCTGGGAACCCACCTTTGCATGAGGCTTGGGGCCGGCTTGTGGTGCATTCGCAGATTTCCCTGAAGGACCAGTTGCCTTGGGAGCTGCAGCCCGGCTGTGCGGCTCGCCCATTAGGCTCCCGAGAAAGGTGTCAGCGAGGCTGTGGTGGCGGCCTGGTATTCATCCTGGCGTGGCAGGCAGCTCGCCTCTGCCATGGGGACCCCTGCAGCCAAGGCCTCTGTTGTCCTTGTAAAGTTTTGCAGGTGGGATGCTGTGGAAGAGGCAGGCCCTAGAGCCCTGCCGCGAGGGGCACCATGGAGGTGGCTGGGAGCGCTTGGTGCTGAGGCAGACCTCAAAGGATTGGAGGCTCTTGGGCTATTCACTTGTTATTAATTCGTCCGGGCTTTTACTCCCTTGAGCTGGGATAGGCAGGTTGTCCCTGGGAAGTCAGTGTTAATCTGCAAAAGGCCGAAGAAGGCTCCTTCTGACTCACTGTGCCAAATATTGCTTCCTTTCCAGAGCCTGCAGAGGATTGCAGAGCCAGGTGCAGTCCCCAGAGCGAGCAAGAAAAAGGTAAGCGCCTATCATAGCGCCCAACACCCTTACTCTTGAGCTGCCCTATCCACACGCGTAGCTTGGGCAGGATCTGCACGTGAGTGTTTTGTTGCAGGCTTTCTAGCAGAGCTGCAAAAAAGGGCCTATTTAAAGCAGTGAGAAAAATGGAGGCTCTGCACATAGTCTCCCTGTGAGACAGCATGCAAGAGCCAGCACGAGAGTGCGCACCGTCAGAGTGAGCCGTGCGCATGGGGAAGGGCTGTCTTTGTGGGTGCTGCGGGCCGCCTGTGCCTGATGAGGGGACTCCGCCCTTTGCAGCGTGCCCGTGTTTGTGTGCAGCTGGCAGTAGGGCCCCGGTGTGCTGGGTGCCGCCAAGGCAGGCAGGAGCAACTGACGTCCTGGGAGGGGACGCACATTCCCCCTGAGCAGGACCTGCATGTGCAGAACATCTGTGGCCTCTGTGCAGCCTGTCTTGTAGCGCCAGTGCTGCTGGGGACACAGCAGCACCTTGCCCTCGCTGCCCTGGTGATGCCTCGGGACAACGTGCCCTTGCTGTGTTTGCAGGCAGTGTGCAGACAACCTGCGCTCACGGCCAAGGAGACGCCACGGAGGCTGCCCGCAACGCAGCGATACGGAGCGACTGCTGCCAAGGAGACGCCAGAGCCGGTGAGGCCTTGGGACAGGGCAGCACAGTGTGCTGGCAGCTGTGCCCTGCTGCCAGCCCAGGAAATGGGAGCAGGCTCTGTTTGCTCGTGGAGCTGAAAAAGAGCCCACCAAGGCGGGCACGACTGGTCCCACCACAGCGCCAGCCTGCCGAGGCTCAGAGCTAGCGTGTGCACGAAACTGTAGAAGGCCATGCCTGCACGTGTGAGGCATAAAACGCTGTGCGGTGTGCACAGCATGTTGTCCGTTGGTGCAGGCAGTGGGAGAGGCTGGAGAAAGATGGGCCAGTGCCTGTTTGATTTTTCCGTGGAAGGATGCTGTGTCGTGCTAGGGGCTGGTGGCCGGGGCCAGGGAGATCTTTGAGGAAGGCGCCTGTGAGCATCCGTAGGAGAACTGTGGGCTGATGGCCCTCTAAGACCTGGATAACTGTATTAGAGTGTAGAAGGCAGGGGATGTCCCAGGATGCAGCAGGTGTACCTGGTTGACCCCTGTTGTGGAGGAAAGAAAGTGGGAGGTGAGAAAGGAGCTGCCTTCAGCACAAGAAGCCCCACTGCACCTTTGCCCATAGATGTGGTCGATGCCCAGGGCGTTGGCTGGAGGAATAGGCCAGGCGGGATGCTCACGGCACTGTGGCCCCTTTGGCTGCGGTGCCCAAGCAGCCTGCAGTGCGAGTGCTGTTGGGTGCCAGGCTGCCAAGCCCCAGCAGCACTCGGTGGCAGTGCCCACGGGGAGATGGCTGCCAAGCTGGGAACGGGCCGGGGGACACAGGCTCTTTGCTCCGTGTGTGCTGAGAGCAGGCAGATGGGGTTGCAGGGAGCTGGGCGGGATGCGTCAGGCAGGGGTGACGGTGGCGGTGCTGGAGACTGCTCCCTGGCAGCTGGCAAGCTGCTCCCCGCACAGGCAAGACACTGCTGTCCCTGGAAAGCTGCAGGGAGAAAACCTTCCAAGCTGGTGTTGAAGCAAAGGAAGAGACGGATGCTCTTGCTGAGCTGCCGTCAGAGTCGTGGGATGCCTCTGCTCTGTGCTGCTCTTAGCTGCATAGGAAAGGGGCTGAGGAGAGATGGGAGGGAGGCATCTCAGCAGTGGGGTGATGCTGCCACTTGCCACGTGCGCCCCCAGGACTAGTGCTGGCTTCATCGCCCTTCCTGCAAATGCCTCCCTCCCTTTTTCAGGCTCAGTCGGGGGCCATGGAAGACACACTGGATCGTCAGACGGAGCAGGACGTGGTGACCAGCGTCATCGGCGCCCAGGTATCAGGAAAGCCCTGAGCTGAGGCCAGAGACCTTGTCAGGAAGGGCTTTGGAGGGTCTGTGGCACCGGGCGCAGGTCCTGGGCTTGTGGGGGAGCACAGTGTCACGTTGAGCCCCTGCACCAGAACGTCTGTATCAGAGGAGCCATGGCTCTGGGGCCGAGAGGGAGATCATCTTGCCTTGTGTCATTGCCGCGACAGCCAGACCCATCCTTTCCTCCCTTTCTGATTGCCCCGCTGGGAACCCACCTTTGCATGAGGCTTGGGGCCGGCTTGTGGTGCATTCGCAGATTTCCCTGAAGGACCAGTTGCCTTGGGAGCTGCAGCCCGGCTGTGCGGCTCGCCCATTAGGCTCCCGAGAAAGGTGTCAGCGAGGCTGTGGTGGCGGCCTGGTATTCATCCTGGCGTGGCAGGCAGCTCGCCTCTGCCATGGGGACCCCTGCAGCCAAGGCCTCTGTTGTCCTTGTAAAGTTTTGCAGGTGGGATGCTGTGGAAGAGGCAGGCCCTAGAGCCCTGCCGCGAGGGGCACCATGGAGGTGGCTGGGAGCTCTTGGTGCTGAGGCAGACCTCAAAGGATTGGAGGCTCTTGGGCTATTCACTTGTTATTAATTCGTCCGGGCTTTTACTCCCTTGAGCTGGGATAGGCAGGTTGTCCCTGGGAAGTCAGTGTTAATCTGCAAAAGGCCGAAGAAGGCTCCTTCTGACTCACTGTGCCAAATATTGCTTCCTTTCCAGAGCCTGCAGAGGATTGCAGAGCCAGGTGCAGTCCCCAGAGCGAGCAAGAAAAAGGTAAGCGCCTATCATAGCGCCCAACACCCTTACTCTTGAGCTGCCCTATCCACACGCGTAGCTTGGGCAGGATCTGCACGTGAGTGTTTTGTTGCAGGCTTTCTAGCAGAGCTGCAAAAAAGGGCCTATTTAAAGCAGTGAGAAAAATGGAGGCTCTGCACATAGTCTCCCTGTGAGACAGCATGCAAGAGCCAGCACGAGAGTGCGCACCGTCAGAGTGAGCCGTGCGCATGGGGAAGGGCTGTCTTTGTGGGTGCTGCGGGCCGCCTGTGCCTGATGAGGGGACTCCGCCCTTTGCAGCGTGCCCGTGTTTGTGTGCAGCTGGCAGTAGGGCCCCGGTGTGCTGGGTGCCGCCAAGGCAGGCAGGAGCAACTGACGTCCTGGGAGGGGACGCACATTCCCCCTGAGCAGGACCTGCATGTGCAGAACATCTGTGGCCTCTGTGCAGCCTGTCTTGTAGCGCCAGTGCTGCTGGGGACACAGCAGCACCTTGCCCTCGCTGCCCTGGTGATGCCTCGGGACAACGTGCCCTTGCTGTGTTTGCAGGCAGTGTGCAGACAACCTGCGCTCACGGCCAAGGAGACGCCACGGAGGCTGCCCGCAACGCAGCGATACGGAGCGACTGCTGCCAAGGAGACGCCAGAGCCGGTGAGGCCTTGGGACAGGGCAGCACAGTGTGCTGGCAGCTGTGCCCTGCTGCCAGCCCAGGAAATGGGAGCAGGCTCTGTTTGCTCGTGGAGCTGAAAAAGAGCCCACCAAGGCGGGCACGACTGGTCCCACCACAGCGCCAGCCTGCCGAGGCTCAGAGCTAGCGTGTGCACGAAACTGTAGAAGGCCATGCCTGCACGTGTGAGGCATAAAACGCTGTGCGGTGTGCACAGCATGTTGTCCGTTGGTGCAGGCAGTGGGAGAGGCTGGAGAAAGATGGGCCAGTGCCTGTTTGATTTTTCCGTGGAAGGATGCTGTGTCGTGCTAGGGGCTGGTGGCCGGGGCCAGGGAGATCTTTGAGGAAGGCGCCTGTGAGCATCCGTAGGAGAACTGTGGGCTGATGGCCCTCTAAGACCTGGATAACTGTATTAGAGTGTAGAAGGCAGGGGATGTCCCAGGATGCAGCAGGTGTACCTGGTTGACCCCTGTTGTGGAGGAAAGAAAGTGGGAGGTGAGAAAGGAGCTGCCTTCAGCACAAGAAGCCCCACTGCTCCTTTGCCCATAGATGTGGTCGATGCCCAGGGCGTTGGCTGGAGGAATAGGCCAGGCGGGATGCTCACGGCACTGTGGCCCCTTTGGCTGCGGTGCCCAAGCAGCCTGCAGTGCGAGTGCTGTTGGGTGCCAGGCTGCCAAGCCCCAGCAGCACTCAGTGGCAGTGCCCACGGGGAGATGGCTGCCAAGCCGGGAACGGGCCGGGGGACACAGGCTCTTTGCTCCGTGTGTGCTGAGAGCAGGCAGATGGGGTTGCAGGGAGCTGGGCAGGATGCGTCAGGCAGGGGTGACGGTGGCGGTGCTGGAGACTGCTCCCTGGCAGCTGGCAAGCTGCTCCCCGCACAGGCAAGACACTGCTGTCCCTGGAAAGCTGCAGGGAGAAAACCTTCCAAGCTGGTGTTGAAGCAAAGGAAGAGACGGATGCTCTTGCTGAGCTGCCGTCAGAGTCGTGGGATGCCTCTGCTCTGTGCTGCTCTTAGCTGCATAGGAAAGGGGCTGAGGAGAGATGGGAGGGAGGCATCTCAGCAGTGGGGTGATGCTGCCACTTGCCACGTGCGCCCCCAGGACTAGTGCTGGCTTCATCGCCCTTCCTGCAAATGCCTCCCTCCCTTTTTCAGGCTCAGTCGGGGGCCATGGAAGACACACTGGATCGTCAGACGGAGCAGGACGTGGTGACCAGCGTCATCGGCGCCCAGGTATCAGGAAAGCCCTGAGCTGAGGCCAGAGACCTTGTCAGGAAGGGCTTTGGAGGGTCTGTGGCACCGGGCGCAGGTCCTGGGCTTGTGGGGGAGCACAGTGTCACGTTGAGCCCCTGCACCAGAACGTCTGTATCAGAGGAGCCATGGCTCTGGGGCCGAGAGGGAGATCATCTTGCCTTGTGTCATTGCCGCGACAGCCAGACCCATCCTTTCCTCCCTTTCTGATTGCCCCGCTGGGAAGCCACCTTTGCATGAGGCTTGGGGCCGGCTTGTGGTGCATTCGCAGGTTTCCCTGAAGGACCAGTTGCCTTGGGAGCTGCAGCCCGGCTGTGCGGCTCGCCCATTAGGCTCCCGAGAAAGGTGTCAGCGAGGCTGTGGTGGCGGCCTGGTATTCATCCTGGCGTGGCAGGCAGCTCGCCTCTGCCATGGGGACCCCTGCAGCCAAGGCCTCTGTTGTCCTTGTAAAGTTTTGCAGGTGGGATGCTGTGGAAGAGGCAGGCCCTAGAGCCCTGCCGCGAGGGGCACCATGGAGGTGGCTGGGAGCGCTTGGTGCTGAGGCAGACCTCAAAGGATTGGAGGCTCTTGGGCTATTCACTTGTTATTAATTCGTCCGGGCTTTTACTCCCTTGAGCTGGGATAGGCAGGTTGTCCCTGGGAAGTCAGTGTTAATCTGCAAAAGGCCGAAGAAGGCTCCTTCTGACTCACTGTGCCAAATATTGCTTCCTTTCCAGAGCCTGCAGAGGATTGCAGAGCCAGGTGCAGTCCCCAGAGCGAGCAAGAAAAAGGTAAGCGCCTATCATAGCGCCCAACACCCTTACTCTTGAGCTGCCCTATCCACACGCGTAGCTTGGGCAGGATCTGCACGTGAGTGTTTTGTTGCAGGCTTTCTAGCAGAGCTGCAAAAAAGGGCCTATTTAAAGCAGTGAGAAAAATGGAGGCTCTGCACATAGTCTCCCTGTGAGACAGCATGCAAGAGCCAGCACGAGAGTGCGCACCGTCAGAGTGAGCCGTGCGCATGGGGAAGGGCTGTCTTTGTGGGTGCTGCGGGCCGCCTGTGCCTGATGAGGGGACTCCGCCCTTTGCAGCGTGCCCGTGTTTGTGTGCAGCTGGCAGTAGGGCCCCGGTGTGCTGGGTGCCGCCAAGGCAGGCAGGAGCAACTGACGTCCTGGGAGGGGACGCACATTCCCCCTGAGCAGGACCTGCATGTGCAGAACATCTGTGGCCTCTGTGCAGCCTGTCTTGTAGCGCCAGTGCTGCTGGGGACACAGCAGCACCTTGCCCTCGCTGCCCTGGTGATGCCTCGGGACAACGTGCCCTTGCTGTGTTTGCAGGCAGTGTGCAGACAACCTGCGCTCACGGCCAAGGAGACGCCACGGAGGCTGCCTGCAACGCAGCGATACGGAGCGACTGCTGCCAAGGAGACGCCAGAGCCGGTGAGGCCTTGGGACAGGGCAGCACAGTGTGCTGGCAGCTGTGCCCTGCTGCCATCCCAGGAAATGGGAGCAGGCTCTGTTTGCTCGTGGAGCTGAAAAAGAGCCCACCAAGGCGGGCACGACTGGTCCCACCACAGCGCCAGCCTGCCGAGGCTCAGAGCTAGCGTGTGCACGAAACTGTAGAAGGCCATGCCTGCACGTGTGAGGCATAAAACGCTGTGCGGTGTGCACAGCATGTTGTCCGTTGGTGCAGGCAGTGGGAGAGGCTGGAGAAAGATGGGCCAGTGCCTGTTTGATTTTTCCGTGGAAGGATGCTGTGTCGTGCTAGGGGCTGGTGGCCGGGGCCAGGGAGATCTTTGAGGAAGGCGCCTGTGAGCATCCGTAGGAGAACTGTGGGCTGATGGCCCTCTAAGACCTGGATAACTGTATTAGAGTGTAGAAGGCAGGGGATGTCCCAGGATATAGCATTTGTACCTGGTTGACCCCTGTTGTGGAGGAAAGAAAGTGGGAGGTGAGAAAGGAGCTGCCTTCAGCACAAGATGCCCCACTGCACATTTGTCCATAGATGTGGTAAATGCCCAGGGTCTTGGCTGGAGGAACAGGCCAGGCGGGATGCTCACGGCACTGTGGCCCCTTTGGCTGCGGTGCCCAAGCAGCCCGCGGTGCGAGTGCTGCTGGGTGCCAGGCTGCCAAGTCCCAGCAGCACGCACCGGCAGTGCCCACGGGGAGATGGCTGCCAAGCCGGGAACGGGCCGGGGGACACAGGCTCTTTGCTCCGTGTGTGCTGAGAGCAGGCAGATGGGGTTGCAGGGAGCTGGGCGGGATGCGTCAGGCAGGGGTGACGGTGGCGGTGCTGGAGACTGCTCCCTGGCAGCTGGCAAGCTGCTCCCCGCCACAGGCAAGACACTGCTGTCCCTGGAAGGCTGCAGGGGGAAAAAAAAAGCCTTCCAAGCTGGTCTTGAGCCAAGGAAGTGATGGATATTATAGCTTAACTCGCAGCAGAGTGGTGGGATGCCTCTGCTGCGTCGTCCTCCTCCTCCCGCCCTAGAAAAGGGCCGGAGGAGAGATGGGAGGCAGTTCAGCAATGGGGTGAAGCTGCCGCTAGCCAGCCGTGCCCCCAGCACTAGGGCTGGCTTCATCCCTCTTGCTGCAAATGCTTCCTTTCCTTTTTTCCGTCTCAGAAGGGGGCCACAAGGAGCACAGCGGATCATCGGACAGAGCAGGACCTGGAGAAGAGCGGCATCGGTGCCCAGGTATCATGAAAGGCCTCAGCTGAGGCCAGAGACCTTGTCAGGAAGGGCTCTGGAGGGGCTGTGGCACAAAGCACAGGTGGCGGGCTCGTGGGGGAGCATGGTGTGCCGTTGAGCTCCTGCAGCAGAACATCTGAATCACAGCAGGCATGGCGCTGGGGCCGAGAGGGAGATCGTCTTGCCTTCGGCCATTGCCCCGCCCCCCAGACCCATCCTTTGGCCCTCTTCCCAGGCTTGGGGCCGGCTTGTGGTGCTTTCGCACCTCTCCCGGAAGGACAAGTTGCCTTTGCAGCTGCAGCCTGGCGGTGCAGCCGCCCCATTCCGCTCCTGAGAAAGGAGTCAGAGAGGCTGTGGTGGCAGCCTGCTATTCATCGTGGTGCGTCAGCCTACTCATGTGTGAGCTGGGGACGTCTGGAGCCAAGGCCTCTGTTGTCTTGTAGGGTTTTGCAGGTGGGATGCTGTGGAAGAGGCAGGCCCTAGAGCCCTGAGGCAAGGGGCACCGTGGAGGTGGCTGGGAGCACTTAGTGGTGGGCTTGTCCTCAAAGGATTGGAGGCTCTTGGGCTAGTCCCTTGTTCTTATTTCCTCCAGGCTTTTACTCCCTTGAGCTGGCATAGGCAGGTTGTCCCTGGAAGCTCACTGCCAATCTCCCAAAGGCCGAAGAAGGCGCCTTCTGACTCATTGTACCAAATACTCCTTCCTTTCCAGAGCCTGCAAAGGATTGAAATGCCGAGTGTAGTGCCCCGAGCAAGCAAGAAGAAGGTAAGCGCCTATCATTGCTGCCGACATCCTTACCCTTGAGCGGCCCTATCCACACACGTAGCTTGGGCGGGCTCTGCACATGAGTGTCGTGGTGCAGGTTTCTAGGAGAGCTGAAAAAAGCATATTCAACCAGGTGAGAAAAAGCGAGGCTCTGCACACAGTCTCCCTGTGAGACAGCACGCAAGAGCCAGCACGAGAGCGCGCAGTGTGAGAGTGAGCCGTGCGCATGGGGAAGGGCTGTCTTTGCGGGTGCTGTGGGCAGCCCGTGCCTGATGAGGGGACTCCGCCCTTTGCAGCGTGCCCGTGTTTGTGTGCAGCTGGCAGTAGGGCCCCGGTGTGCTGGGTGCCGCCAAGGCAGGCAGGAGCAACTGACGTCCTGGGATGGGACGCACATTCCCCCTGAGCAGGACCTGCGTGTGCAGAACATCCGTGGCCTCTGTGCGGCCTGTCTTGCGCCCCCAGTGCTGCCGGGGACGCAGCAGCACCTTGCCCTCGCTGGTGATACTCTGGGACCAACTGGCCTTCCTGGCTTTCCAGGCAGCGCGCAGGAAGTCTACCACCATGGACAGAGTGACCCGACGGAGGCTTCCGGCAAAGAAGCGGCATATACAGGGTTCTGCTGAGGAGACGCCAGAGCCGGTGAGGCCTTTGTATAGGGTAGTAGTGGCCCTACGTGGCACTGTGTATTTCTGTAGGCTCCAAGTGCCATGGGCCCTGGACAGCCAGAATTCCTGGAAGAGATTAAATGGAGCTGCCAGGCAGCAGAGCTTCCAACTTGGCTCCATACCAGAGCACTGCAAGCCTTTTGTGCTCTGCTCTGTTCCTGGTACAAGAGGTGGAACCAGGCTCTCTTTCCTTGTGTGGCTGAATGCAAATGTGGAAAGTTAGGCACAGCAGGTCTCACTACACCACCAGCATCAGGAGGCTCAGACCTCCTGTTGGGACCAAACTGTTGAAGCCCATGACTGTGTGTTTGAGGCAGAAAATGCTCTCTGGTGTCCAAAGCACCTAGAAAGTTGGCCTGTAGGGACAGGTCGGACAGAGATGAGCCAGTGTCTGTTTGAGTCTCCCTGGAAGGATCCTGTGTTCTGCTAGGGGATGGTGGACGGGGACAGGGAGATCTTTCAGGATCTCCTGTCAGGCTGCTCTCCACCTCCTCTAAAGCTCCAGGGAAAAAAACCTTCCAAGCTGGTCTTGAGCCAAAGGAAGAGACGGATGCTATTGCTGAGCTGCCATCAGAGTCGTGGGATGCCTCTGTTCTGTGCTGCTCTCACCCACATAGGAAAGGGGCTGAGGAGAGATGGGAGGGAGGCATCTCAGCAGTGGGGTGATGCTGCCACTTGCCACGTGCACCCCCAGGACTAGTGCTGGCTTCATCGCCCTTCCTGCAAATGCCGCCTTCCCTTTTTCAGGCTCAGAAGAGGGCGAGGAGGACCACATCAGATCATCAGACAGAGCAGGACATGACGACCAGTGTTGTCAGTGCTCAGGTATCAGGAAAGCCCTGAGCTGAGGCCAGAGACCTTGTCAGGAAGGGCTTTGGAGGGTCTGTGGCACCGGGTGCAGGTCCTGGGCTTGTGGGGGAGCACAGTGTCACGTTGAGCCCCTGCACCAGAACGTCTGTATCAGAGGAGCCATGGCTCTGGGGCCGAGAGGGAGATCATCTTGCCTTGTGTCATTGCCCCGCCAACCAGACCCATCCTTTCTCCCTTTCCTCTTGGCCTCATTCTGACTGCATCTTCGGACCAGACTTGGGGCAGGCGTGTGATGTATTCACACCTTTCTCTGAAGGGCAAGCTGCTTTCACAGCCATGCAGCTCCCCCATAACGCTCCTGAGAAAGGTGCCATAGTGGCTGTGCTGCCAGCATCGTATTCAGCTCTGTGTGCCAGCCAGCTCACTTCTGAGGCGGGGACCCCCACAGCCAAGGCATCTCTTGTCCTCCTAGGTTTTCACCACCTCCCTCCTTGGGGCTCCTGTAGAGTCCATGGACTGGTGCTCTGAAGCAGGGGCAAGAAGGAGAAAGCTAAGACCCCACTACCAGTCCAAGCTAAGAAGGTGAGAGCCTGTGTACAGCAGGCAGCAGGCATACGCGGGGCTGTTCAAGCCTCCCAGGCGCTCCTGCCATATCCCCGAGCGCAGCCAACCGCCAACATTGCTCACAGGTCAGGAACAGACTGGGGCTGGCAGTGGGGGGCGGCATGGGGTTCCTGCTCAGCGCCCACAGCCGGGGCAGGGACTTGCCCCCATGCAAGTTGCGGCTAGGGGTTGCAAGACAGGCCTGGCACTGGTGTGCTCTAGGTCGCTCCTTCTCCCAAGGGCCAAGTCACACGGCAGCCTGGGCCATGCTCCACCAGCCCCTGACGCCAAGGCTGTGCTGCTACCTGTGTGGTGGCAGTGGGCCTCAGAGGGATGTGGGGGGATCACTCTGGGCTCCTTCCCCAGTGCTGAGCCCAGCACATGTGACTGTAGGACACAGCAATCCCTGACTGATCTGACATCAGGAGCCCACATCCCTGCGCTGCTGACCTTCAACAGACCACAGCAAGGAGGTACGCTAAGGGCCGTGCAGTTCAGAGGGGGCCACCCTGCACCCCCGCTCCCCACCACTGCTGGGGAAAGGGTCTCCTCGGGAGGGAGCAGTGGAGGAGAGGAGTGCCCGAGGGACAGCTCCTGCCAGCAGAGAGCCCAGCTGTGGGCGCTCCCAGTCCTTCGGGCTGGCATGCACTGGTAACACAGACAGGAGGGCGCACCAGCCACCAACAGCTTTACCAGACCCCTCCCTTAGCACAGAGCACTGAACACAGCCATGAGGAGAAAACAAAGTATTTGATTAAGGCAGCTACAAATGGACTTTTATAATGCTGCGCAGAGTTTTAGCAGTCTGGGAAAAGGGGCCTCAATCTACTATCTAAAAGACTGGAAAATGCTGGGATGGTGCCAAAAGACAGGGACTGCTGCAAAGGACAGCACTGTCTTGTATGCTGTAACACCTGGCAAAGCAGAGGGGGTAGACGCTGAGCCCCAGCGCTTCCTGTGTAGCACCAACTTCTACTTCTGCTCCAATTCAGCACAAACGTGCTCCCCCGAGGCTTGTTTCGAGGAGCGTCCTGGTTGGAAATGCTGTCGTGGGAGAATAACCTCCTGGCAAAGACACTGTATTACAGGCACCCAAGCTTTTCACTGCCACCAAAACCATGGGCCTGCAGGCCTCCTTGATCATTCTCTTGGCAAAACCAGGAGTTTTAGTCAGAAACAACTGTTGTAATCTGTAATGCATCATTGTCTTTAGCCTCCAAAGATGGACAGCGTTGGATTGCGAGCCTTCAGGAGCCACGAGGAAGACAGAGCGTAGCCAGCAGTCATCCCCCGCGGCCGCCCACAATCGCCACTTCAGCCACTAGCGAGAAAAACAAAATCAGGAGAATAGTGGAGGGGAGAGCCAAGATAGAGCGTAGAAGGGCTATAAGGCAAAAGGCTCATAAGGCAATAGGCTCATAATCTGGTACTATACTACCTGCAGATTTCTGATAGATACAGTTCTGTATAAATTGTACTGTAGCCTGACAGATTAAACTATAGTGTAAATTTTACTATATGCTGTTAAGTTGTATTACAAGTATGTAATAATGAATACACAAATAAAACTATGACATTCTGCATGGGGAGCTGAGTGATGCTGCTGGGGAGGCCCTGGGCAGGGAGCTCTATGTAACCCAGGAACTCTCCGAACGCTGCAGGGTCCCTTTTCCAACATGGCCTGGGAGCGGGGTGGGGAGGAGGTAGCAGGATCCCACGGCAGGGCCTGATCCCTGCTGCCCCCTCCCTGCCCGGCCCCCACAGCCTCCTGAGCTGCAGCGAGGCACCGCGAGGCCTTTGGGGGGATGTGAGGAGACTCCCCAGCCCCGAGCACGGCTGGCTCTGTGCCCCGAGCAGGCAGCTGGACATGCGGCCCCTGGGGCCGGCAGCGGACGGGCAGCTGTCCACACGGGGCCGGGTGCCAGGGACCTTCCTTGCACCGCCGTGCCCCGCGGCTGGGCGCTGGCAGGTCACTGTCACCCCGGGAGCTGAAACCGGCTGGGCCGTGGGGCCTTCTATGCCCCCCGCCTCCAGTCAGGGTCTGCTCCTCTCAGGACCCCTCATCTGCCCTCCCGTGCAGCCCATGGCCCCGCCATGTCCTTCTGTTTGGAAGTTTTGTCAGGATTTAGCAGAATTTGGGGCACAGTGACATTGTTAAGATTGATCTCAATCTTCCTTCATGAATGTTAAGAAAATCTTATAACCATCAATTAATAATTACATGATGTGAGTACTCATCAATTTAAATAAATACATGGAAATACAAATGCTGTGAGAGCTTTTTTCAAAAATCTTTTCAAGTTATTTTTTTGGAAGGGCTCCTTCCACCTTACCACCAAGCTTATACTTTCCAGAGGGCGCTTCAGGGGGCTCCGATGACTATTTTGCTCTTTTTTGCTCCAGCAGAGGTTGGGCTCAGTGCTGATGGAGAGGGAAGGTCTTGGTAGGGGGCGAGAGCTTCCTCGGTGGCTCCTCGGGTATGGGTCTCCCCCACAACCCCCTCGGTGTGTCTTTCCGTGCACCCCAACACTCTCCTGCTGCCTTTTGGAGAAACCCAGATCCCTCTAAAGGATATGGTATCTGGCAAAATATCTCCCCTCAGACCACTTTTTCCCCTGCCTTGGGATTGGTGATATCGGACAAGGTTCAGCTGACAGTCAAAGCCCAGGATAGGGGTTGGCACAGAGAAAGCCTCAAGCTCTCAAAAGGCACGTGCAGGCCCCTGGGTGGCCGACAACATCTACCCTGGCCAGCACGCTCAAGCTCTCCGCTGTCGCAAGCGTGTCTCTTCCAGTGTTGGCATCCACAGAGGTTTCAGAGCTGTGCTCTGGCAGGAGGTCAGAGGAGGAATGGCTTTGGCGGTTGCGGAGCGGGGAGAGGCTTTGGGAAGGGCTGGGGTTTGGCATACAGTTTCCAGCAATCAGCTAAGGTGTGTTTTAGAGCTTGGGGTTAGAGGACTGGGTTAAGGCTGGAGTTTGGGGCTTACACATTAAGGCTAGGCATAAGAGCTAGCGACTAGAGTGACTCTTGGGGAAAGATCTGAGGATTACCTGTAAGGCATTACAGGTTTGGATCTGGGCTTCGTGATTAGAGTATGGGATGGGGACTAAAATAAGGCATTGAGGGTTAGGGTAGGCTTTAGGGTTAGAGGTAGTGCTTAAGGTCAGTGGTTAGACTTGGCTGCAAGGGCCTCACCCAAGTGGTCTCACAGTCACCGACCTCATCACCAGTACTTGAATCGCCTATACCTCCCCCAAATTTGTTACCTGTTACTACCACTCGCTGTGATCTCGCTAATTCACAGGATGCCCCACTGTGCGAAACAAACCTCATCTGTACGCGCTCATTAGATCAAAAAGCAAACCAAGGGTTGATCCCTTCCCTACAGACTAGCGCTAAAATAACATTCCTCACCTTCTCAATCATTACAGCCGGTGCCGCTACCGCCCCTCTGAGTGTCTCCAGAGAAGGAGACTCCACAGCCTCTCTGGGAAACCTGTTCCAGCGCTGGGTCTCTCTCGCAGTGAAGAAGTTCTTCCTTACATTCAGGCGGAACTTCCTGTGCTTCAGTTTGTGCCCATTGCCTCTTGTCTGTCGCTTGGCACCGCTAAAAAGAGTCCGGCCCCACCCTCTTGACACCCCCTCCACGACATTTCTGTACATTGACAAGATCCCCTCTCAGTTTTCTCTTCTCCAGGCTAAACAGGCCCAGCTCTCGCAGCCGTTCCTCAGAGGGCAGATGCTCCAGTGCCCCGATCAGCTCTGTAGTCCTCCGCTGGACTCTCTCCAGTCGCTCCACGTCTCTCTCGTACTGGGGAGCCCAGAACCGGATGCAGTACTCCAAGGAGGCCTCACCAGGGCTGAGGAGAGCAGCAGAATCACCTCCCTTGACCTGCTGGCAACACCCTTCCTAATGCACCGCAGGTTACCTTTGGCCTTCTTGGCCACAAGAGCACATTGCTGGCTCATGGTCAACTTGCTCTCCACCAGCACTCCCAGGTCCTTCTCTGCAGAGCTGCTTTCCAGCAGGTCAGCCCAAACCATCCTCGTGCTCTCCGTCAGGCTCCCATCCGTGCCGCCTCTCTCTCCCTCCAGCCCCACGGCTCGCCTCGACCCTGCGCTCTGGCGTGCCTGGGAGTCCATTGCGCACTGGGAGCAGGTGTTTGCCTGCTGCTTCTTGCCCCTCCTCAGGATCCTCTCCTGGGGACCTGCCTCTCTGGCACCAAAGGCAGCAGCTGCCTCCTGATCCAGCCGCTCTCCTCAGAGTGAGGACCCCGGGGGCCCTGCTCACAGCGGGGACACAGTCCCCATGGAGACCGCCCCATCACAGTGGCCTTGTGGGCACCATGCCACCACCATCACAAAGCCCTGCGGCTCCCGTGGCAACAGCCCTCTCCACGGCATTCCGGCATGGCAGCACCCCTCTGCCGGTATCTCACAAGGAAAAACTCAAGGTGGCAAAAAATGACCGTGTCCTCCAGTCCAGCTTTTACCCAGAGACACGTTTCATGTGGGTCCTTCACTCACACCTCGCCAACATTTGATTCCCAGCAGACACAAAGCAGAACCCAGCCTCCTCCAGGGAACACCCAGGGATAACTACAGACAGGCTGAACAGGGGCTGGGGAAGCTCTGGGGGAAGGACCAGCCGCGGCAGGGCAGGCTCATCCCCCCATGGAGAGGGGGCTGCGAGGGGAAGGGCTGCTCACAGCTCTCGCTCGACCCCAGGACACTTCGCAGGGCTTCTCAGGAGGAATTTCCAGGCAGGGATGACACCAAAGCCAAGGAGCTTCCCCACGTCTCTGCCTTCAGGTCCCTGCTGCTGGGGTGGGGGGAAAGGAGCCTGTACAAGAACCCAAGACTCCAAAACTGGTGGAGAGACTAGCAGGTCTGCAAGGAAGCTCAGAAAGTGCCTTCCCCCACTCCCCACCCACGCACAGCACCAGCAGCACCTTTGCTGGCCCCAGCAGGATCTGTCCCCGCTGCCCCTGAGCACCTGCCAACACGCAGATGTCCCTCAACACTGCCCTGCTGCCGGGAGGCGTCTGTGGGGCAGAGCTGAGCGCACAGGGCTGTGATGGGGCTGTGGGTCAGTGCTCTCCTGAGGAGACGTCACCTTCAGATCAACTGTCCCTGGGGAGCTGTCCTGAGGGGCTCGAGTGCCCTCCAGAAGGGCACTGATCTCCTGCAGTCGCTTTGCTGCAAGACCTGAAAGCCTGGTTCTGGCCATGGCTGTCAGGACCCTCTGCACATCCTGCTCCTCACGGTGCCCACAGCCGGGCTGGGCGCAGAGAGGAGCTGGGGACCTGCCCCGGGGAAAGCAGGGCTGTCAGCAGGGGCACCAGGGCGCTGGCAGCCTCCTGCCTCCTGCCTGGCGCCCACAAAAGCACCGCTGCACCCGTGGCCTCTCCTCACAGCAGGGACGGCGCTGAGAAACGGCCGCTGCCGTCGGCACCGAGCCGAGGGGCCGCCAGGAGAAGGGGCGCAAGAGCCGGGGGCTGCCGGGGCCGGAGGCGGCCCAGGCCGGGCCGGGCCTTCCCCAGCCGCTGCTGCCACACAGCCAGGCCGCGGTGGCTCCGGCTGCCCCCGCGCGCACGGCCGCTCGCTCTGCCCAGCCCGCGGCCCTCGGCCCAGGCGCGGCAGCTCCCGGCGCGGATGCTCTGCCCTGCTCAGACACCCCACGCCCCTCTTGGCCACGCCCCTCCCCTCCCCTCCCCGCCCCGCCCCTCCCCACCCGGCCCCTGTACTGCGCACACGCACTGCTGCCTCCCTCCAGCCCCTCCCTGGTGTCCCGCCCCGGGAGGCCACGCCCCACGGGAGCCACTGGGGGAGAGCGGGGTGGGTGGGGCTGCAGGGTGAGAGGGGTCACTTCCGGGTGTGGGGGCGGGGCCTGTGCGCCCACGGCTGCCAGTGCTGCTGCGTGGGGAGATGCTGCTGCCGGGCGCTGCTGCCGCAGGGCCCCGCTCTGCCCCGGGGCCTGGGCGAGTCTGCGGGAGGGGAGGGGAGGGGAGGGGAGGGAAGAGTAGAGGAGAGGGGAGGAGAGGAGGGACGGGAGAGAAACCTCTGTGCTGCGCTGGGGGCAGCTGCTGCCTGTGAGCACCCCGGGGACGCGGCGGGGGTTTTCAGCCCGCGCTGCGGCCTGGCGGGTGCTGAGAAGCCCTGAGCTGTGAGAGCTGCAGCACTGGGGACCGCGCAGGCAGCAGGGCAGGAGGGAGAGGAACAGAGCAGCCGCTGCCTGTGCTGCTTCTGCCCCGGGATTAAACCCTAAATGGTAAAGCCATTTGATGGTAGCCCTCTCATCGAGGTGTACGTTCCATCTAGAGACGGAGGGAGCTAAGCGTAGACTCACTCTTCTGTGTTGTGTCCAGCCATGTTCCCTGGCTGTGGCTACTTTAGAAGATCTGAGATGTCGCCATGCATTTCCGAATTGTGAAGAGAAAATGCTCTACGTGTGTTATCAGACCACTTCTAAACCCCCAAGTGTCTGAGAAAGGACAGAGCCAGGGTCTCACAGATGCTGAGCGCTCTGCGAAAGCTGGAGAAAGGGGTGCTTCCGTTCAAGAGTGGGTCTTGTTACCGTAGCCACACCTTTAGACTGTAGCTATGTCTGCATGTCACACTGAGAAGGTTGACTGGTGCTTTGTGTCTGCGGGAAGGCTGGTGCAGGCAAGTTGTGACTGAAGACAGCTCCACTGAAACTGATGTTGTGCTCAAAGTTGAGCCGGGGGACACAGAAATATTTTGCCTTCTTGATCTTTACCTTCCATCGAAAGGTCCATACCAGACCATGCGGAATGAGAATGTATCTTTCTAGGACTAGGTTTGTGTTTACCATCTACCCCACACTATTTTCTGCTTGACCTTAGAAGTATGTTGAGAGCAACTGTTCCCTGTGTTCAGTGGAAGGTGCAGTTGAAAATATCAGTTCTGTTGTAGGAAGTTTCTATGCAGCAGACACAAAAGGGAGATGATCCAGTAGTGATGGTGCCAGGTGGTTTTGGGAGCAGAAGAGTTGAAAAGAAGGGATTTTGTGGAAGAAAGAGTGGAGAATCCTTAAGAGTGTTGGCTAGTGCCAGCAGGAGGGATCCCAAGTCAGCAGTGCCGTGGATGGCAGGTTGTGTGCCTCTGCGTGTGGGCAGCAGCAAGAGCATTTCACCTGAAAGTGTTAAAATCTCTTGGCTGAAAAAGTCTAAATGAGGCAGAGCCTTTGTGCTACTATAGCTTTTGTTGGAAGCTAGGGAATAAAACGAGCTCTCTCTGGAAAGTAGCAGGTGTGGGAGGAATCTTCTGTGTAAAACTGGAGGTCTGTAACGTGTGAAGGTGTCCTGAATTGTGCCCTGAGGAGAGGTCAGGTTAAATTAGTTTGGTGACAAACAAGCTGCTTCTGCATCCTGCAGTTCATAAGAATGCCATGTGTACACATTTACTACTGTCCCAAAGAGGGTGTTTTTTCTTGTATCCTGTTTATTACTTAAATAATAGCTCACAGGTACATCTTTTGACCTGTCTGAGATTATTAAGGAAACAGATGTGTTTTGTAATTACTTTCGAGCATGTCCTGGAAGTAGGGGACTAATTTGGTCCGAGGTGGAGTGTCAAGATTTAACCTCTAGCAGCTGCCTTGCTTCTGTGCTCATCAGTTTTGACATGGTATCTGACAGGCCTGTTTGTCAGAGTTCAGGCTTCCTGCTCAGCCAGTGAGTGTTCGGAAGCTGTCTGCATTGTCACCCATAAATTGACAGTCTCGTACGTGTAATTGGCCTTGAAGGTTGACTTGTGGTTTTTCTCTTAACACTTTGTCGTCCCTCAGCGCAGCTATGAAGGGTGGTGATCGTGGGGGGCCCCGGTGGTCTCAGAGAAACGATCTGGTTGTGTAGAGTCTCTTCTTCCAGCACTGGATTGAATGCCTGAAAAGCACAATGTGTTTGGGATACTACGAGTTACACTTGTAGGCCTCTCCCCTGAAAAGCTCGTGCTATTTCCAGGAACTCCTCAGGTTAAAAAAAAAGGAGAAAAAGAAAAAGCCAAGAAGGGATTAATCCTTTCTCTGTAGACTCACTAAAATATTAATTTTCTAGTTACATGTGCTAGTTCACTGATGCATTCACATGATAATTCATTAAGTTGCATGCTTACGATCAGTAGTTACCTGACTGACAGTGAGAGCTCTCATTCTTCCTCCTCCTTCACGATGCAGGTGTGCTCTGAATTGCACACCGGTCCGGTCCTTTTGGTTACTGGGAAAGGATTGACTTAATTCCAAAGAGTTCCAGACTTGGCAGGTATAAACAAAGAATTACTGAGAAACCTGCAAGGACAGCAGACCTCCTTGTTTTTGCCCGTGAGGATGTGGTGTTTGTGTCTGCTCTCGCTGTAGCCTAGTGGTGCTGCCCCAGCCTACCTCAGGCCTCAGCATGAGGCAGGTGTAAGGCGCAAAGGCTGAGGCAGAGTGAAGAGTCCCATCTCTGGTGACAGTGAAAGTACTCCTTTTGGGGGCAGTAGGAGTGCCTACAGGGGCATCTTCAGTGCCTGTGTATTTGCTTGGTGTTCAGAGTCTGTGTGGTTTTTATGATACTCCTTTCCAGGTGGAGAGAGTCACCCTGCTGACTGGCCTCTAAACTGCAAGTGAGCATCTTGGAGACATCCAGTTGCAACTCGGTGTGCTGGTCTTTAACTGGAGCGAGCTAAGTGTGCTTGGAGGCAAGTATGGTTGGAAATGTTCGTGTTTTCCCTGGCAGGATAACATGCAGCTTGCAGTCTTCCTCCCCAGTAGATCACCAAGGACTTTACAGAGGAGGTGCTGGTGGCTTCCCCCTTTTCCAACGAGTGAAAGCAACACAGCAAAAGAGAAGGGCTCCTGCCATGCGTTGAGGGAAGAAAGTGGGATAGGACATGAGCTCTTGTTTCTCTTTTCTCTTTTTTTCTCTTGCTGCTCCCAAAGAATAGTGCTGGAAGCTGATGTGATGTTTTCCGTTGTCCATGTGTGCAATGGAGGTTGTAGCCAGAAAATGCAGAAAGTGCCCCTCTTAACCCTGAGGTGATTCATCACATGGACCAGGTGGATTCTTTTAAGAGGAACTGTATCTTTTTTTGGAGCGATTAGGCAAAAAAGCTAAATAGTTCAACGCAGAATTCTACTGTCCCTGTGCTTTGCAGTAGGCTCTTCAGTAAGATAACCCTTATCACAGAATATGTATAAATAGAGGCCCTGATGGGGTTTCCTTGCCTTGCTTTAACATCAGAGATGTGTTCTGTTGAGTGTATCTGTAGGTAAACTGAGGCAGCAATACATTTGTGTGCTTGAAAAAATTCTACAGAAGCAGAACTTACAGAAATTCTTACAGAAGCAGTAAAAGGTAGTTTCTGAAGAATTTTTAAAACCTATATGTAGACTATACGTAGACTCAAAGTATAGAAAACTCCTTGCCATAAGTGAAGGTTTAGTGTCGGGTGTGATAAAAGGAAAGTACACAAACCGTGTCCTAGTTATAAAACGTTGTCCGCAGCGTATAGCTCTCAGCTGATCCTGAAGTTGGACCGCATAAGCTATTAAACTGTCTGGCAGGGGGTCATTATATGGGGGTCATTCAGGCAGGATCTGCTCTCATTAACATTGGAGAGGGTTTCCTAGGGACTATTTGCCTCTGATTCATTAATGGGAGGCAAGCCACTTTCTGAGTACTTTCAGTCAGCCGCTTGATGTTAGCCATGTCAGTGCTGACTGGGTCTCCCCTCTCTAAGGGGTCTAAACCTCCTGCCCGATATGCTGCCCTTTGGGTTAGGGACCAAGGCTCCCGAGGGTCGTTCGCAGTGACAAATACCCCAGGTCCCCAATAACCCCGAGCTTCTTCCTCCGACAACATTATACGATCTCCGCCGGTAAGCGAGACTCTCCAGACATACTCAGTTTCTGTTTCTCCTGGTTCCCTAGAATATTTCTCCCAAATTTTGGCTAACTCTGTAGAGGAGTGGGGAACAGTACAGATTGTAACTTTGGCGCTATGTCATCTCTACTATCTGCTTTTATTAGGGGTCTCAACACTACCTCCCCCTTCTCCTTAGGATATTTTTCCCCCAGGTGCTCTAATTCTTCTATGGGATAGCACGAGTCACATGACTCCGACACTTTATTTTCCCCTTCCAAAATACCACTATACCACTTACCCCAAATTATCTGTGACCTGGAAAGGGCCTCCTGTTCTCTCCTCCGCGCCCTCTCCAAGGACGCCTCTAAACGCTTGTTGTTCCCCTGCTCTCTTGCTAGCTGTTCCCTGAGGCTCTCAGTCTCAGCCTTGAGTTGTTCCTGCATTGCTTTTACCAGGTCATGCAAGGATTGAACCGCCCCCTTTTCCGCTCGCCGATTAGCTTGGTTCTCCTGCTGGGCAGCTGTGGGGGCTGCCCCTAACACTGCGCGGACTACAGCTTTCCCTTTGCCGTGTTTCAAATTCCGCTCTTCAGTCAACAGGG
Source organism: Rhea pennata (assembly GCF_028389875.1). Lineage (NCBI taxonomy): Eukaryota > Metazoa > Chordata > Aves > Rheiformes > Rheidae > Rhea > Rhea pennata. Next base: position 669,321 of record NW_026907686.1, on the reverse strand, counting down.
TTATTCCGTCTGTCACTGCCCGTGGGTCGTGCCAATGTTGTTGAGCCCAGGTCATTCCCAGTGGAGAGGGATGAGCATAATACTCCAATTTCTCTAAATGTGGGGATACGTCTACCCCTGTTACTCCCTTGGAGGTCATTTATACTTCAGTTCTCTGCCCTCTGAGGGTGAAAAGTTCTTTCATCCCGGGAGCAACCCCTTTCACCCCAGGGGAAAACTCCAATGCTATCCCAGTTTCCTTTGGCAGTTGCTTCTGTTCTAAAACATGGTATCCTGTTTGTGACACCCGTTAATAATGTCACAATACAAATCTGCGACCCTGGGTCTCAAAACAGATTGCGCTAGGTTTCATGATACCCCATGGACAAATAAAGGTGAAGTCAACACCAAGCAACTGATAAATCCAATTAAACCTGTTTATTGACTACACAAGAGGAAGGACTAAGCGGTCCCGGGTGCAATCCTAGCTATTTTATACCGTATGTTATACCACAGTAGCAAAATGAACTTTCGGCACCCTACATTATCAGTGAGTTAGAGGAGGCTGAAGGAGAGAAAAGGGGAAAAGGAAAGGAAGAGAAGGAGAGACGATAGGGAAGAGAGAGATCACCACCCTTGGTTCCAGTGATGTCTTGTCCCGCGTTGTCCTTGACTGGAGGTTCCTGGAAAGTGGGCTGGCAGTTACCTGCCTTATCTTGCACCTTGTATAGTTTCTTTTTTTCCGAGATCCTCCCCTGAGGCAGAATTTTGTCCAAAAGTTTGAGCAGGCGTACTGCGTTGTTCAGAAAGTTCTCAAAATGGGTCTGGGGGAGTAGGGGTTCCAGGTGGTTGACTTGACCTCTCTATTGCCATGACCATGGTAGGACCTTTCTGTGCGCACCTGCCCTTAATCTTTAGTCAGGATGGGGGAGTTAATGCAGGGGGCAGCACCGTCTTGCCTGCACCAGGCCTGCCATCTCTCACCGCTTCCTAGCTCTGGAAACAGCTTGTTTAAGGCATACCTCATGTATCATGTCCCTGACACTGGGGTGTACCAATACAGGTTTTCCTGCTGATAAGAAGGAATAAGGATCAGTCCCAAAGATGCTGAGAATGTGCCCTGTGCCCACTTGGTGCCTACTGAATAACCTGCTGAAGGCAGCGCATATGCACCGAATATTAGGCTACAGTTGTCTTAGGCAGCAGGCAACTAAGGCTGCCTGGCATGGTAGGATGTAGTTGTAGTTCTGCAAGGAGGTATGTTGTGTTTTTGTACTGTAGCTGTGAGTGTCCTAGAGCTGAGGAAATGGGTGGCTGTTTGAATAGAAGCAGGTGGGAAAAGGGAGGGGAATGATTGCGCCCCTTCTCCTGGTGGCTCGGTGCCGGCGGCGGTGGCCGTTTCTCAGCGCCGTCCCTGCTGTGAGGAGAGGCCGCGGGTGCAGCGGTTCTGGTGGGGGCAGCAGGCTGGAGGCAGGAGGCAGCCAGCGCCCCGGTGCCCCTGCTGACAGCCCTGCTTTCCCCGGGGCAGGTCCCCAGCTCCTCTCTGCGTCCAGCCCGGCTGTGGGCACCGTGAGGAGCAGGAAACGTGAAGGCTCCTGAAGGCCATGGCCAGAACCAGGCTTTCAGGTATTGCAGCAAAGCGGCAGCGGGAGATCTGTGCCCTTCTGGAGGGCACTTGAGTCCCTCAGGACACCTCCCAGAAGCAGTCAAGGGTCTGAAGGTGACGTCTCCTCAGGAGAGCACTGACCCACAGCCCCATCACAGCCCTGTGCGCTCAGCTCTGCCCCACAGACGCCTCCCGGCAGCAGGGCAGTGTTGAGGGACATCTGCGTGTTGGCAGGTGCTCAGGGGCAGCGGGGACAGATCCTGCTGGGGCCAGCAAAGGTGCTGCTGGTGCTGTGCGTGGGTGGGGAGTGGGGGAAGGCACTTTCTGAGCTTCCTTGCAGACCTGCTGGTCTCTCCACCAGTTTTGGAGTCTTGGGTTCTTGTCCAGGCTTGGCAGCTCCTCTCCCTTCCCCCCACCCCAGCAGCAGGGACCTGAAAGCAGAGACGTGGGGAAGCTCCTTGGTTTTGGTGTCATCCCTGCCTGGAGCTTCCTCCTGAGAAGCCCCTGGGAAGTGTCCTGGGGTCGAGCGGGAGCTGTGAGCAGCCCTTCCCCTCGCAGCCCCCTCTCCATGGGGGGATGAGCCTGCCCTGCCGCAGCTGGTCCTTCCCCTAGAGCTTCCCCAGCCCCTGTTCAGCCTGTCTGTAGTTATCCCTGGGTGTTCCCTGGAGGAGGCTGGGTTCTGCTTTGTGTCTGCTGGGAAACAAATGCTGGTGAGGTGTGAGTGAAGGATCAGCATGAAACGTGTCTGTGACTAAAAGCTGAACTGGAGGACACAGGTGTGGGTATTTTTTTATTTTTCTTTTTGCTGCCTTGAGTTTTACCTCCTGAAATACTGGCAGCTGCTGAATTTCATAGAATCGTAGAATCAGTAAGGTTGGAAGGGACCTCTGGAGATCATCTAGTCCAACCTCCCCGCTCAGTAGGGTCACCTGGAGCATGTTGGACAGAGTTGCGTCCAGGCGGACTTTGAATATCTCCAGAGAAGGAGACCCCACAATCTCTCTGTGCAACCTGTTCCAGTGCTCTGTCACTCTCACAGTGAAGAAATTCCCCCTCACGATCAGGCGGAACTTCCTGTGCTTCAATTTCTGCCCATTGCCTCTTGTCCTGTCACACGGGGCAACTGAAAAAAAAGGGGCAACCATCCCCTTGACACCCTCCCTTCAGGTACTGTACACATTGATAAGGGAGGGATTTCTGGTGAGAACAGAGCCCCATGAGTAGGAAGAGAAAAAAAGAGAAAAAGCAGGAAATGGAGAACAAGAAAAGATTTTTTCTAAAAGAAAAGAAAATAGGTTTCCTATTAATTGCAATGAATTAATGGTTTTATCTCCATTCCCCCAGCCTTCCAACTCAAGCGCTTAATTTCATTCTGGCTGTGCCGGGGCACAAGGAGAAAAGGCAGTCCAGGAGCTACGGCCTGGCTCTTGAGTGCAGCCCTAGGGCAGGGGCTCGAGCAAAGTAAATGAGCATGCGAGAAACCTAGCCCAGCTCATGAAGCTCAGCACTGGAGCTCCATTTTTTTTTTCTCTTGTCACAGTGGTAGGTTGGGGGCTGTTGACACATGGAGCTAAGGAGGGTGTAAAACCCTGCTGCAGCAGCACGTGGACCATTGCTTCTGGTCCTTCTCTCAGCCCATGACAGTCCGTGCCGTTTTGTAGTGAGAGGGATTTCTGTCTGAAAACGAGCTCTTGAGTAGGAAGAGGATTACAGGAGAGGCAAGCAGCTACTTCCATGGCAGACCAGGGCTTACAGCAGCTGGAGGAGGTCCTCAAACTGAGCCCAATATTAAAATTATCTTTTCTCTTTTGTTTGCTCACAAGCACTGGTAATGAGCAGCAGGAGTCAGATTTTTCTAAGTTTTGTAATTTTTATTGTTATGAGCAAGGTTCCTCTTGGTTTGCAGCAGAAGAAAGCACCCTGAGCAGCTTTTTGTTATGACTTTCAAGCAACAGTAAGTTGTTACATATCCAATACTTTAGTTTACATAACCAACTAGATCTATGCATGATTCTTAGTTCTACCAATCCCCTTGTTGTGTTAGAGTACCAGATAGTTCCATGCCAGCCTCATATGGTCCATCTTAAAATCATCCTTTAGCTGATGCTGATTTTGCACCTCTTCTAGTGTTGTACCTTTGTCCTGCTGACTGGATTAAACTGGCTTCTTTGCAGATCTTCACCTTTGTACGAGAAACATGGCTAAGGCAACATCAGGTAAGATGTTCTGCTTGCAGAGCGTGCAATCTTTCATGTTCTTTTCCTGCAAAACTAGAGCGTAATGGAAATGTCCTCAACATTCCCTCCGTTTACTTCATGCGTACCTGCTCTCAGTGTTACCCGGTCTATACTTATATCCCCTTACACATGAGAGGCAAGTTGAGCACACTGGACCCATGCATGAGACACAACAGAAAAGCACAGTTCCTCCTGCCAGAAATAACATTAAAATGATTAAAATATGCCTGCCCATGCTCCCAGATCTGGGAGCCATGACTGCAACCGTGACCAATCTATTGACGGGGTATTAGCCAGCGAGTGCTCTTTGGGTCTTTGATGGAAGGTACAAACATGTCATTGAATGACATTTACATCATACTCCATTCTTTTGATTTGTTTGCATACAAACAACAGGCGGTGTATAGCAGTACACACACTCCGCCCTGTGTGGCCAACAGCTAATCTAGGGCCCATCGATTTTGGATGGCTAATTGAGAGAGCGCTCTCACTTCTCCTCTTTGTAGATTTTTTAAGGCATCTGCAGTAGTGTTTTGAATGACTGCAAGGGTGGTGGAGATACTGGCAAGAGCTATTTCACCTCAGCCTCACCTAGACCTGGAAACAGTGCACACACAAATAGATTCACAGAGGAGAAACTCACCTGGGCCACTCTCATGGCCCTTGACTATGCTGTTGTTCTTCTGGACATAACAATCTTCTGTAAATGGCTTTCATCTCCTGGCAAGACACAAAAGGGAACAGTTGGTCTTGCCTTTTCATTATTACCCTGAAATCCAAGCTGTGAGCCTTTGCCCTGGAGCACCTACACAAGGACAACAGCATGTCACTTCCATTTCTAGTGCCTAGGTAGAGCGATCAGCCCAGGGAGCAGCTTCACTGGAAAGGGTGTCTGACACTGGCAGAGCAACTCAGCACTGCAACAGCCCTCAACCTCACGCCAGACCTCTGCTGAGCCAGCCAGTCTACGAGCACCCTGTCTCTGCCCCGCTCTGCTGGCTGGTCGGCTACATGCAACCAAGTGCCAGCCAGAAGAGATGCATGCAGGACACTCGCCACTTGCACACTCCTAAGCACTGCTCTGCTCGCTGCCCTCCCTACTATAGACAGCAGCAGACAGGGCATCCCCAGGTGCCCCATAACACAGAAAGCCCCAGTCCCAAGCCCTTCTGTTCCCTTCTAGTCCTCCAAGGCCTTGCAACAGGCACTGCCTCTCAAAATCCACTCACAGCCCAGGACCTGCTCACTTACCACCTCCTAGAAATAGCGAGCATGCACTCTCACAGGGGCTGATCAGGCCAGCGCTTGCCTCTCGCGTGTGCCTCAACTTCCATGAAAATGAAATCGCAGAACAGAGGGAACATAATGCATGCCAAACAGCTGGGAGGTTAGTGGTAGGATGTATGTGCTCATCACCACTGCCTTGACTCCAGCTACTCCAAGCAATGCAGCTAGAGCTACATGGGGCTCCTCACAACCACCAAAAGTGCAGACAAAATCCAGCACCTTCCACCTTGCCAGGGTCAGCAGTGTCAGCACCTAACCACAGCACACCTAGCACACTGATGGCTACACGTGGCTGTTTGCTTATTTCCTTGCTGCAGCACAGAAAGGTCACACTACAGCAGGATGGTGGGGTAACTTGCAGACACTGCACCTGGAAGAAAGAGAAACCTGGGCTGCGCATCCCTCGCAGGACACTTTTCCTTGCTGCTCCCATTCAAAGGCACTCTTCCAAACAGATCTCCTACAGGAAGGATTCAGCCCCTTGACAGTCAGCTCCTAAGAACATATCTGCCCTTCTCCAGAGACCACCACACCACAAGGCCTTCACTCCTTCAAAGAGCTTCCAGCAGGCCAATGCCCAGCCAGCAAGTTGCATCTCCCACAACGTCCTCTCCTCTCAGCAAACACTGCTGCAGACCAAAGCTCTCATGAACCAAAGGAAAAGAGAACAATGGAGGGAAAATGCAGGCTTGCTTCACATTGTAGAGCAAGGAGAAACACTCCCTGGCCTTTAGGCAGCCTCCATGCTGCAGATCCCGGAAAGCGCTTAGCAACCCCAAGGCCTGAACCTCAGTGCATCAAAGGCAGCAGGCTGCCAGCAACTCTGGCCCATGATACCAGGGCGGCCTAGGCCTGGCAAGCATATTCACACCCTCACCTTGAGGCACTCCCCACGCACAGCACCACTCTCTCCAGCTATCTCCTCCCATGCTGAGCACCAAAACCAGCTCGCCCACACAGCCCCCCACAGGGCACCCCTGCGCTGTGACACCCTGCATCCACCTCTGCTCGCCTCACACAGGGTTGCCAGCAAACACGCACCTCTGCATCAGCAACACGCAGGGCACCCCAAGTGCCCCACAACACAGCAGGCCCAACTCTCCAGCTCTTCAGTTCCCTTCTAGTCCTCCAAGGCTCTGCAACAGGCACTGCCTCTCAGCATCCACTCACAGTCCTATACCTGGTCACTTCCCATCTCCAGGAAGCAGAGGAGCACTCTCACAAGGACTGATCAGGCCACCTCTTGCCATTCGTTTGTGCCTCAACTTCCCTGAACAAGAAATCTCTTTGAAAATGTGGACCATACCTGTTTGGGGGTGACATTCCTTCTGTCTCCTCCAACAGTCTTTGCAACCATTCTCCAGGGACTGCATACTCGGACAGAAAAACACCAACCTCCAATGTGTTAGTTCCAAATGTGTCGTAAAAGCAGGTGGACACCTGAAAGACAGTGACAGCATTCAGACCATGCAGGAAAATCTCACAAGCTCCCTACTGTTTTGACAGGGGGAATTTCTAAAGCACACACACACACTCTGGGAATAACAGATTACTAGCACCACTGCATACACCACCACTAGATTTATTCAGTAGTTTAAAAAGTCTAGTTGGACTCCCTAGATGACCAGTGGTAGGCTGCAAGCTTCTGCTTAGCAACTTAGCAAATGCAAAGTCAAACTCCATGTCCATGTTCACCAGAGAACATCATCCACATTTTAAACGTAGCAGTACAAACTCAGGATGACAGAGTGGACTAGAATTTGTGTCAGATGATGGGGAACATCTACTTCTGCTTGATTAATTAGTTGCCTTTCACTACTGCTGTAGAGCTCTGCAGGGGTCAATCCCTCCTCTGGGCACACGCAGCAAACCCAGGAGTCACCTCACCACCAGCATCCAGGCCATGTAGCTTCCCCCGACCAGTCACCTGCTCACAGAGACGTGACCTCGTGAGTCCAAACTCCCAGCACATGCCTGCTGCTGGCCGATGGGCTTCAGGGACAGAACTTTCCTCAAAATAACTTCCCCAGCCACGAACCACTGCTGCCCTGGCAGGCACTCGGACAAAAGAGACCTCACACTCGACGCCCGTGACTAACTGCCTGCTGCTGGTGTATCGGGGACTCAGGAAGACGGGACCTCACAGTCCCCTGCGCAGCCAGGTCTCCGTCACTGGCTGAGAAGCCTCTAAGGCAGCAATCACCTCACTAGGGCTTCCTCAGCCAGGAGACGAATCCTGGCTGATCAGCTGCTCGGACAGAAATGATCTCAAAAACACATCCCAGCACGGACCTGCTGCTGCCCTATCCACTGCTCCGCTGGGAGTGACATCACAAGCCACAGCCATGCCTCCCCCCTCCAGCTGGCCTATCAGGAACACGGGCAGAAGTGACCTCATCAGCAGCAGCTGAGCCCTGGGCCTCCTCCAGGCCTGCCAGCTACCTACAGAGCCTTGATGGACACGGGGCGTTTTCTGATACAGCCCTTTTAAACACTAGGGACCTCACTGCCCACCCTGTTGCTGCCTGCAGCTCCCCCTGCCTTTTCCCAAGGCCGAGCCAGCTCCCGAATGGCCTCCCTGATTCACAGCAGCAAAGCACCCATTACATAGCAGTTGCAGCCCCCCCAAAAAAAGATCAGCTTTAGCCTAGGCAGTCTCTATATGTAGCAAGAGGAGCAGTGCTTCATGTCCCAGGCAGAGGGAGAAGCCTTCCTGCATCTCAGAAGTCTACTTCCTTCGCAAATGCTGAACAAACCCAACAAATCCTGTACACATCAAGCACAACAAGCACTCTCCGATGTTATGTGCTGACAATGTCAGACATGGGGAAGGACTCTGTCCAGGATATTTCAATTGCTGAGTTTGAAACTGGTCGTTCGTCAACTTCCAAGGCCCCTGGACAGCAAAACACCTCACAGCTAACAGAACTCTTCTGCAAACACCCTTCAGTCTGCTCCCAGGGTCACAGGTCCTGGAGCAAACCAAGAGGTATGGAGCAAGCACGACAACTCGCGCACGAGACCTCGCGAGGACACCAGCAACCTGCTCTCACTTTGCCCTGCAGCTCCCAAACACAGCTCTCAGCAGCACCTGGGGGCTGCAGGGGCAGCACCAGATCAGGGAACCTGAAAATGCACCTGAAAATGCATCTTGTACCCACAACACAGGCAAAGCTCCCTGCACCCAAACGCCACCGAGCCGCCCTGGCCCAGCTGCTCGGGGCAGGCCGGCACGCCTGGCTCGCAGGTCAGTTCCCCTCGGTGACAGGGCGCTGGGTCCCCTGCTCACAGCCCCAGCAGCACCTTCGGGAGCTCCTGCAGGAAAGCAGCCCCCTCGCCAGCACCGCTGCCCCTGCCCCAGCGAGCGGGCACCCGCCGGCATCTGAATGCACCCGCAGCCCCCACCAGCCCCGCTCGCACCCGCTCTCACTCCCGCCCCCTTCACGCCTGCTTTGCTCCCTCCCCTCTTGCACCTCTCCCTTCTCTTGCCCTTTTCCCACTCTGGACTCCGATTGGCTGTGAGAGCCATCACTCAAACCCATCCCCGCCCTCCTCCTCATGACAGCCAATAGCAGGGCTGCACTCAGGTGATGCCATGGCAACACTGCACCCTCCCAGCCTGGCAGCCAGCTCCGCCCCCTCCCCCGCGGGACGGCGCCATCTTGTGGGCGGCAGCGCGGGGCGCGGCGGCGCCTCGGGGCAGCCCGGCGCCGGGTGCCCGGGCAGTGCGGGGCCCTGGGCCCGGCTGCTCTGCCACAGGGGCCCCGCGGGGCTCCTCGCTGCCCTGCAGCCTGGGGGCCGTGCTGGGCTTGGAGGGCAGCCCTGGGGCCTGTGCTGGGCCAGCCCTCGTGCAGGCGATGGGGCCCTGGGAATGGCCGGGGTGCTGGAGCCTGCGGGTGACGTGCTGCTGCCCTCGGGCAGGGCAGTGTCCTCTCGCCCCTCCTGCCCCCCCGGCCCCTTCCCCAGGGTAGCCCAGGGCTCGGCAGCCCTCCCGCTGCACCTGGCAGGGCTGGGCTGTGGCCAAGCAGGGGCTGCTCTGTGTGGGGCTGGGCTGTGCCCCAAGGGGTCACTCCAGAGGGCTGAGGAGCCCCATGGGGGCACAGGGCAGCAAGGGGGAGACCAGCTCTGAGCCTGCCAGTGCCAAGGAGTGGAGATGTGGGGTCGTGAGGAGCACTGGGGGAGATGGCCATGTTGGGCTCACCCCAGCACCGCACCCCACACAGAAATGTCCTTGGGGCAGCCAGGACTTACAGGGTGACAATGGCACCTCCACCTGGTCACAAAGCGCTCTCCCAAACAGGCTTTCTTTTCGGTGCAGAGATTGGAGCCCGATGTGCAGGAGGACAGAGGCTGTGGCCATCTCAGGATGGCATCTCTGAGCCCCAAATCTGCTCTGCCAAGTTCGAATCATAAAAGGATGCAAACGGTGTCAATCCTCACTGGAAAGCTACAAAAGCACTGGAAACAAGGAAGTGCATTCCTGGGTGATGGCGTCCACGCAGCAGTCCTCCATCTCACTTGTCCCTTTGCCCTCAGCTCACCTCTCAAGCCCAGGACGAGGGACGCTCTTCCCATCTCATCACCCAATACTCCTTTCCAACATGCTGCTGCTCCTCTGCATGTCGACAAGGGGTCCTAGCGCAGCCCCATTGCCTCCTGTGCCCCCTGCTTGCCACGGAGCCACTACGAAGGACCGCGGTGGGGACTGCGTGAGCTGTGCCTAGCAGTGCCTGGGCCTCACAGGGAAGTGAGGGCCCCCACCCAGGACACCACGGAGACCTCCCTGTGATGCAGCACATCCCGTTGTGACCTCAGCTCGTGTCATCTGGGGGCTCACTATGTCATTGCCGTGGAGATGGCCCAGCCAGGGAGCACGAAGATTTCCTCTCACATCCTGGAAAGCAATCCCCTCCCTTCCCCCAGTTATTTTCCAAAATTTTCTGATAAATCCTTTCAGGAATGTCTCCAGATGATGCCAAAGTCAGGGAATTAGCTAGAAAGGGGCCCTGGAGAGGTCACTCTTGCACTGACAAAGGTGCCTTTTGGCACCCCAAAGGCATCCCACTCCCAGGGATACCTGGCCCTGGATTTCCCTCATCCCCAGAAGAGCCTTGGGGATTAGGGCAGCCCCAGCCCCAGCCCCAGCCCCAGCCCCAGGACCCAGGAGCCCTGGCTGCCACATTGTCTCCCGAGCCAGACAGGACTCTCAGGCAGGTGCCTAGGGTTATTTATCCCTAGGTGCAGGACTCTGCACTCTACACGACCCTCAGGTGTGTCTGCCACTCCTCCCAGCTTGGTATCATCAGCAAACTTGCTGAGGTGGCACTCCGTCCCCTCATCCAGGTCACTGATGAAAAAGTCAAACAGGATGGGACCCAGTACTGAGCCCTGGGGGACGCCACTAGCCACAGGCCTCCAACTGGACTCCACGCCGCTGATGACAACCCTCTGAGCTCTGCCTTTCAGCCAGTTCTCAATCCACTTCGCTGTCCACTCGGCCACTTCTCCCCTTTCCACGAGGGGAGAACATCCACGGCCAGAAGCAGCACACACAGCGGCTGCTCTGTTCCTCTCCCTCCTGCCCTGCTGCCTGCGCGGTCCCCAGTGCTGCAGCTCTCACAGCTCAGGGCTTCTCAGCACCCGCCAGGCCACAGCGCGGGCTGAAAACCCCCACCGCGTCCCCGGGGTGCTCACAGGCAGCAGCTGCCCCCAGCGCAGCGCAGAGGTTTCTCTACCGTCCCTCCTCTCCTCCCCTCTCCTCTCCTCTCCCCTCCCCTCCCCTCCCGCAGACTCGCCCAGGCCCCGGGGCAGAGCGGGGCCCTGCGACAGCAGCGCCCGGCAGCAGCATCTCCCCACGCAGCAGCACCGGCAGCCGTGGGCGCACAGGCCCCGCCCCCACACCCGGAAGTGACGCCTCTCACCCTGCAGCCCCGCCCACCCCGCTCCCCCGCAGTGGCTCCCGTGGGGCGTGGCCTCCTGGGGCGGGACACCAGGGAGGGGCTGGAGGGAGGCAGCAGTGCGTGTGCGCAGTACAGGGGCCGGGTGGGGAGGGGCGGGGCGGGGAGGGGAGGGGAGGGGCGTGGCCAAGAGGGGCGTGGGGTGTCTGAGCAGGGCGGAGCATGCGCAGTGGCCCAGAGGAGGGCGGTGAGGGGCGGGGCGGGGGCGGGTCCGGGGCTGCCCGGGCCCCGCGGGCAGGGAGGGGGCGAGAGGTGGCTGCTGCCGCGGGGCAGCGTCTCCCGGCCCGGGGCCGCCCGGAGCCTTTAGCCGCAGCGCCGGGAGCTGCCGTGCTGGGGCCGAGGGCCGCGGGCTGGGCAGAGCTAGCGGCCGCGCGCGCGGGGGCAGCCGGAGCCGCCGCGGCCCGGCTGTGTGGCAGCAGCGGCTGGGGAAGGCCCGGCCCAGCCTGGGCCGCCTCCGGCCCCCAGCAGCCCCCGGCTCTTGCGCCCCTTCTCCTGGCGGAACTGTGGCTGTTGTGTCTGCCACCGAGGCCTACCAGCAGACACCAGGGCCTCCTTGTCTCTCCCTTGCCCCTCTGGGGACTCTGAGCGGTGTCACCCTGTTGTCCTGCCCTCAGCATTGCGCACGCTGAACCTGCACATAGGCCCCAGGAGGAGCCCTGGGCAACGCAGCAGGGAAAGGATCTCCCGTCCCAGCGGCTCCATGGCTGTACTTGGCTTTTTTGTTTGAGAAAACACCTCAAGGGTTTACATGTCACCAGAGCCCCCTGCACATTTCCTTTGCCTACCTGTAATCAGTGATTACAGTTTTCTGCTCTAATTAGATCTGTGTGAGTTGTTGGTTCTAAAATGGCCCTCAGTGGGATCCATTAATGCTCTATAAAACTTTGGGATCTGCTGCTGACTTTGACTTCTTGAGTTTTGTTCTGTCTCCTCTCAGTAGGTGCGATTCACGGACTCAGCACCAAGAACACCAAGAAGCTCACTGAAATGCAGAAAGCCCTGATGAACCACATCTTCTGTACAAAAGTCTGGAAAACATTGATGCAAGGCCCTAGCGAAGAGGAATTTTCTGGGCACTCAGAGCAATGCAGGCAGGACCCAGGGATATTGAGGAAAACCCATCCCAGCCATACCAAACCAACTGCTCTCCCCAGAGAACTTTCTTAGCCTTTGGGCTGGGAGTAGGAGAGGACATGGGGGCACAGCCACGTCCCAGACTTGCCTCCATCAGGCCTTCAGCTCCAGAAGGTGTCATAGCTTCAGGTGAGTTCTCTCAGGCAACACTTCCCATGCCTCTAGTGCATGGAGAAGACTGGGTAGGCACACAGGAGGCAAGGCAGAGAAAGGACAGAGATGCCAGCAGGTAGAGTTGGGCTCCCTGCGTCACAGATGACTAGAGGCCGACTAAGCAAGCTAACTCCTTCTGTAGGGACTTGGAAAAGCACATCTCTGGCAGTATTTAAGGTGGGTGGAGTCTCCCTTCTGCAAGACTTGCCCCAGCACTCTGCAGAGACTAGGAAGAGCAAGCAGGAAGGTTGGCTGTAGGGACGCTCGCAAGCTTTGGCAGCTGCTGAGCTGGGGGCTGCTCTTACGAATTCCTGAATGAGTCCAAATGCAGGCCCTGAGGCATTGCACTGCCTCGTCGGCTCTGCACCATAGCCCGGACAGCAGCGCTGCAGTATGAGGGGTGTCCTGAGAAGCCTCGAATCCTCAAATGTGGGAGATCCAGGTGCCAGGGCTGTACAGACCATGGGAGAGCAAGGGTGCCAGTGCGGATCCAGAGTGTTCGGGCTGCACAGATCCCTGGAGGAGCCAGGGTGCTGGTGTGGGAAGGGCAGGGGGCTGAGGAGCGTACCCAGGGGAGAAGCAGAGCCCCAGGGGGACACTGAAAAGCCCAAGGACCATCTGAAGCCCAGAGATGAGACTTGGCTTTCCTCAGGCTCACACAGAAGGAAAGGTGGACTAAGTTCATGGGAAAACTTCCCCAGATTGGCTACGCGGCCTGGCCCATGACTCTGGCCCACAGAGTCTGGCAGGGACGAGGGTCCTGGGTAAAGGCCTCTGGATGATGTGTGTTTGCTCTTTTCTGGCATATCCTCTCTGTCTTAAGCACCGCAGAGCGAGAAACCTTGCCGAAGACTTTCCAAATCTAAGACCCTGCTTTGGTGCCTAAAGCAGGAAGGTTATGTCCTGTCCCTTATTCTCCTACACCCTACTTTGCATAAAAGAGCGATGCACAGCAGCAACCAGTTTTGAGGCTCACCAAAGCATCTCAGCCTGTGGCCACCCCTTGTGCTTTCTCATCCCACCTGACTTTGATCCTGTAAAAATGCCAAACCCCAAACCAACCCTAGGAGATTTGCCTAGTGCAGCAGCCAGGGAGTGCAGGAGCCCAGAAGTGACCTCTCCAGTTCCCTACTTCAGGTATTTCCCTGACTTTGGCACCATCTGGAGATATTCTTGAAGGATTTATCAGAAAGTTTGGGAAAATAACTGGGGAAGGGAGGTGACTGCTTTCCAGGAGGGGAGAGGAAATCTCTCTGCTCTCTCCCTAGCGGTGCCATCTCCATGGCAACGACATAGTGAACCCCCAGATGACATGAGCTGAGGTCACAGCGGGATGTGCTGCATCACAGGGAGGTCTCCATGGTGTCCTGGGTGGGGGCCCTCACTTCCCTGCAAGGCCCAGGCACTGCTGGGCACTGCTCCCACACTCCCTACCACTGCCCTTTGTAGTGGCTCCATGGCAAGACTGGAGACAGCACTTAATGGGGCTGTGCTGGGACCCGTCGCTGACATGCAGAAGAACAGGAGCACGATGAAAAGGGGTTAGGTTTAGCTCAGCTGGTTAGAGCGGGGTGCCAATAATACCAAGGTTGTGGGTTCGATCCCTGTATGGGCCACTCATTTGAGGGTTGGACTAGATGACCTCCAGAGGTCCCTTCCAACCTTAACGATCCTATGAAAAGGAGTTTTGGGCGAAGAGAAGAACGTCCCGCCTCTTGCACTGCAGAAGTGAGCCGAAGGCAAAGGGGCAAGCAAGGAGGACTGCTGGATGGACACCATCAGCCTGGACCACAGTTCCTTGTTCCCAAGGCTCCTGCAGCCCTCCACTGAGGGTAAGGGCTTCGGGTACTTCTTCCCGAGATGTTGCACAAAGATTGGTAACTGAATCCAAGGCTGTGGGTGTGTCTGGACAGGGCTGGGTGCTGCCGCAAGGGTCATCACTGAGGGTCCCATCTGGCTCAGTGGACTGCCAGGACTCCTGGGTCATGGGGCGGGAGATGCCCTGAGACCCAAGGCTTCTGTGGGGCCAGCTCCATTGCCTTTTCGGGTGTGTCGGGGGGGTATGGGAATTCATGGCAGGTTTCCCTGGGATTGGGTCTTCATTTGCAGTCTGACTCTGAGAGGAATTTGGGTCCTATATCCCAGAGGCTGGGGTATCCTACCACTCTCATGGGGCTCTCAAGAGCCTGCTGGGAATGTCCATATACAATAAGGAAACCACCTTGTAATAACCCCACATCCTCTGCATGTTTGAGAGAACCTCTGTTCCTTTCATGCTTTAAAGTTGCCACAGCATGTTTTGTGGTCAGAGAATCCATCTCGAGAAGGTCATAGCCCGTGTCCTTGTGCAAATTAGACTCAAATGTCTACATGCAAAAGAAAGCCTAATTGGGAGAGCACTTTGGAAATGGGTGGAGGCACAGTCCCCACTGCCAGAGTCCTAACTGACGCAAGGATTTTTCTCTGGGCAGTGCTGGGGTGAGCCCAACAAAGCCATTTCCTCCCGCCCTCTCACGACCCCACACCTCCTCTTTCTAGTACCAGCAAGCCCAGAGCTGGTCTCCCCCTTGCTGCCCTGTGCCCCCATGGGGCTCCTCAGCCCTCTGGAGTGACCCCTCAGGGCACAGCCCAGCCCCACACAGAGCAGCCCCTGCTTGGCCACAGCCCAGCCCTGCCAGGTGCAGTGGGAGGGCTGCCGAGCCCTGGGCTACCCTGGGGAAGGGGCCGGGGCAGGAGGGGCGAGAGGACACTGCCCTGCCCAAAGGCAGCAGCATGTTGCCCACAGGCTCCAGCACCCCGGCCATTCCCAGGGCCCCATCACCTGCACGAGGGCTGGCCCAGCACAGGCCCCAGGGCTGCCCTCCAAGCCCAGCACGGCCCCCAGGCTGCAGGGCAGCGAGGGGCCCCGCGGGGCCCCTGTGGCAGAGCGGCCGGGCCCGGGGCCCCGCACTGCCCGGGCACCCGGCGCTGGGCTGCCCCGAGGCGCCGCCGCGCCCCGCGCTGCCGCCCACAAGATGGCGCCGTCCCGCGGGGGAGGGGGCGGAGCTGGCTGCCAGGCTGGGAGGGTGCAGTGTTGCCATGGCATCGCCTGAGTGCAGCCCTGCTATTGGCTGTCATGAGGAGGAGGGCGGGGATGGGTTTGAGTGATGGCTCTCACAGCCAATCGGAGTCCAGAGCGGGAAAAGGGCAAGAGAAGGGAGAGGTGCAAGAGGGGAGGGAGCAAAGCAGGCGTGAAGGGGGCGGGAGTGAGAGCGGGTGCGAGCGGGGCTGGTGGGGGCTGCGGGTGCATTCAGATGCCGGCGGGTGCCCGCTCGCTGGGGCAGGGGCAGCGGTGCTGGCGAGGGGGCTGCTTTCCTGCAGGAGCTCCCGAAGGTGCTGCTGGGGCTGTGAGCAGGGCCAGCAGCAGGTCCACGCTGGGATGTGTTTTTGAGATCATTTCTGCCCGAGCAGCTGATCAGCCAGGATTCGTCTCCTGGCTGAGGAAGCCCTAGTGAGGTGACTGCTGCCTTAGAGGCTTCTCGGCCAGTGACGGAGACCTGGCTGCGCAGGGGACTGTGAGGTCCCGTCTTCCTGAGTCCCTGATACACCAGCAGCAGGCAGTTAGTCACGGGCGTCGAGTGTGAGGTCTCTTTTGTCCGAGTGCCTGCCAGGGCAGCAGTGGTTCGTGGCTGGGGAAGTTATTTTGAGGAAAGTTCTGTCCCTGAAGCCCATCGGCCAGCAGCAGGCATGTGCTGGGAGTTTGGACTCACGAGGTCACCTCTCTGTGAGCAGCTGACTGGTCAGGAGAACACACACGGCCTGGATGCTGGTGGTGAGGTGAGTCCTGAGTTTGTTGCATGTGCCCAGAGGAGGGATTGACCCCTGCAGAGCTCTACAGCAATATGGAAATGCAACTACTCAGTCAAGCAGAAGTAGATGTTCCATACCATCTGACACAAATTCTGTTCGACTCCATCATCCTGTGTTAGTACTGCTACGTTTAAAATGTGGGTGATGTTCTCTGGTGAACATGGACATGGAGTTTGACCTTGCACTTCCTGTGAAGTAGAAATTCCCCCTGTAGAGACAGCAGGGAGGTGGTGAGATTTTCCTGCAAGATCTAAATGCTGTCGCTGTCTTTCAGGTGTCCACCTGCTTTTATGACACATTTGGAAGTGTAACGTGTTAGAGGTCTCTGAGTTTCTGTCCGAGTATGCAGTCACTGGAGAAGGAGTGCAAAGGGTGTTGGAGGAGACAGAAGGAATGTCATCCCCCCAAAGTTATGGTCCCCGTTTTCAAAGAGATTTCATTTTCATGGAAGTTGAGGCACAAGCAGGAGGCAGGAGCTGTCCTGCTCAGCCCTTGTGGGAGCCCTTGCTCTGTGCTTTCTGGAGGTGGTAAGTGAGCAGGCCCTGGGCTGTGAGTGGATGTTGAGGGGCAGTGCCAGTTGCAAGGCCTGGGAGGACTAGAAGGGAGTTGAAGGATGGGGAATTGGGCTTTGTATGTTGTGGGGCACTTAGGGGTGCCCTGCCTGCTTTCATATGTGGTACAGTGCCGTGTGTGTTGCTGATGCAGTTGTGCATGTTGGCTGGCAACTCCATGTTAGAGGTGAGGGGCGATGGATGCAGTTTGCATCACTCTAAAAGCATGGCCTGTGGTGGGGCTCGGTGGCTGGTGGTTGGTAGCTGTAGTGCCTTGGTGCTCGGCATGGGGGAATGTAGCTGGAGGGAGAAGTACAGTGCAGGGGGAGTGCTGCCAGGTTGGGGAGCTGGGGAGCCCTGTGAGCTAAGGAGGTGTTTGCTCAAAGGCCCCAGGCTGCCATGGTGTCATGGGCCAGAGATGCTGGCAGACTGCTGCCTTCGGTGCCCTGAGGACCAGGCCTTGAGCTTGCTAAGCTCTTGCCAGGATGTGCAGGTAGGATGCTGCCTAAAGGGCACGGAGTGTTTCTTCTTGTTCCGAGATGCGAACGAAGCCTGCTTTTTCCTTCCTTGCCTCTTGTTTGCTTTTCCTAATGAGATCTTTTATCTGTAGCAGTGTTTGCTGAGAGAGGAGGAGCGGGTGGGAGATACTTGTTGCCAAGTGGGCAAGGGAATGCTGTAAGCTCTTTGAAGGAGTGAAGGCCTTCTGACAAGATGGCTGTTGGAGGCAGTCCGGTATGTTCTTGGAAGCTGACTGTCAAGGGGCTGTGGCGGAGCTGTGTGGTGGCCCCAGTGGTTTGGTGCTCAGCATGGGAGGAGGTGTCTGGACAGAGCAGTGCTGTGCAGCTAGAGCCCAGCCTGCCATCATTGTGTCCTTCTGGGAAACCTGGGTGAGGACTCTTGGTGACCGTGTTCTCACCTGAGAGCATGGTGATGCAAGCCAGAGATACTTGCAGTTTGGTGATTTCTGTCAGCTGAGGTTCAGGCTTGCAGTTTTTGAAGGTCTTGCTGCTTTCCTGAGTCTTTGAGATGTTACCGTTTCCCCTGGAGAAAGTGATCTTCTCACTGCTTCAAGGCTTTCTGTTGAATCCAGATGCTCCTTGCACCTCCTCGTCTCAGACCCTAACCCATTCTGAGCCATCAGAGAGATTGGTAGTTAATGCAAGCCATCAGAACCATTTTTCAAGTTTGTGCCTACAGAGACCCTTCCACTTCTAGACAGGGGAGATGCAACCTCACAAGAGGTCAGGGCTCTCAGGGTGATGGGTGGCTCCTTGTCCAGGGAGGCACCTGTCCTTGGTCAGTGTTGGAGGCAGCATCTGCAAAGCCACTGGTCCCTTTGGAAAGAGTCTCAGAATAGCAGATGCCTTGAGCCTGCGGTGGTGGGGGCGGACATCTGGAGGTAGGGATCTAACTCCCTGCTGAAGGCAAGTCCCAGTGGAGGAGGTATATTTGGGCCTTTCTCAGTAGAGATTTGATTATCTGCCTGGATGGAGATCTGAGAACCTGTCTGGATCCGTGTGCCACAGTTTGGCCACCCTCCTGGAGAACAAGGGTTCTTCTTAACATCTAAGAAGAATTCCCCATTGTCCAATTTGTCCCTGTGGCCTCTCATGCTCTCAGTGTGCACCTCCAAAAAAATCCAGCTCTGTCTTCTCTGGGCCCTCCACAAGCCAGCTGTGCTCAGCATGCATGTCCCCCTTGGCCTTCTCTTGTCTAGGCTGAAGAATCCGAGCTCTCTCAGCCTCTACTTGTATGCCCCATGCTCCAGCCCTTGACTGTCTTGGTGTCCCTGTGCTGGACTCCCTGCTGCGTGTTCGTGCCTTTCCAGAACTGGAGTGGCCAGAGGGGACCCGATATACAGAAGTGGTCTCACCTGTGCTCTCACAAATGCAGCTCAGCGCAGAGGGGAGACATTTGCCCCCGACTGTTGCGACTGTGGAAGGCCAGCAGAACTGACAGTAACACTGATTTTCTCTCTCTTTCTAGGTTACTCCAGTCATGTAGTCCTAGAATCGCCGAGGATGGAGGCAGGATGCCGGGGTGTGTCCCTGTACCTGTCAGCATCTTTGCCACTACTGGGAGCCCTCTGCGCAAGCAGCTGCAAGTGAATGAGGTGAGGCTACTAGGTATGGATGTGAAGGCTTCTGTAAGTGCGCCTGGCTTCCATGGGTGACTTGGCGTGTGGGTTCACGTCCGCTGTGCTGCAAGTTCTGCGTCACACAAATGCTGTTACTGCCAGCTTGCGCTGCAAATGCTAGTGTGTTCCCTCCTTTTCCTAGACGGTTGTGGTGCCACGTATTAGTCTGAGTGTGCCAAAGACTCTGTAGCTTGAAACTGAGGATGTCTCACAGTTCTTGGGCTCCTGTCTCTGTGAGGGCTGAAGAGGTGCCCAGGCTCAGGTTGTGGATCCACCTGTGGAGCTCAGACTGCTGCTTCAAAGCCCGTGCAGCCAGGCAGCTGGCATTTCATCAGCTTGCCAGCCTGGGGCTGTCTCCTTGCTTGGGCCTCATTTCAAAGCCTCTGCATGCTTTTTTTCCCTTCACGGGGGCTTCTTGTTGAAGTAACTAAAGGAAAGGAACCGAGGTTACTTTGGGCTGAGGAGGCCTTCCGGGCTCTCAAATATTTCTACATTATGTCTGTAGCTTTTGTATTATTAAAGAAAAACCCCACCGCTGCCGTGACTAGGTGGAGGTTCCTTAGGGGATGGAGGTGGAAAGTTGCAGCCTGCTCTGCCTGAAGAAGGCAGAATCCTTCCCTCTGAAAGCAGCAGCATTGCCCAGTGAGCCAGCCCTGTGCCTGATCTTGTGCCGATCACTTGCACATGCCCTGTGAGCCTAGAGTGCCGTAGCTACCTTCTGGTGTCAACACAAGACTAACTGTCCCTGCTGGGATGCGAGTGAGCCCCTGAGGTGCTCCCTCTGAGGAGAGCGGCTCCATGAGGAGGCAGCAACTGCCCTTGGGGCCAGAGGAGCAGGTGCCCAGGAGGAGAGCTGCTGCGGCCAGGTGGGAATTTCTTGCTGGCCCTGGGGAGTTTCCCTGGCACAAAGCATACTGACCTGCATGCTCCAAGGCCGCCACGGAGCCTGTGAGCTCTATGCTGAGGGGCAGAGAGCAGCTCTGGGGCCAGCTCAGCCAGGTAGCATGCAGCCAGAGCTTCCCTTGCACACAGGCCTCAGGTTTCCTGCTCTTCAGCAGCCACTCGTACCAAGGCAACAGCCTCCACCCTGGGTGTCCTTCTGCCCACAAGCGGGGCAGCAGCAGCAGCTGCACGCAGCAGTGCAGCGCAGCTGGAGCCCAGCTTGCTCCCACCAAAGGCACAGGCTGCCTCTGCAGCCTGACGCACAGGGCTCAGGGGTTCTGCACATGTCCTCACAAAGGTGCAGAGCTGAGCCGTGACACTGGCCTTGAGAGCCTCTGCCTGTCTGCCTGGAGCTGCTGAGGAGCAGGTGGGAAGCGCTGTCAAAGAACAGGAGGTCTCTGCCCGCTGGCAGCATTTCTTGCACAGGTGGAGGCACCATTGCCACCCCATAAGTGCTGGCTACCCCAAGGATTTTTCTCTGGGTGTGCAGTGCTGGGGTGACCCTGACACGGCTATCTCCCCCAGCGCTCCTCACAACCCCACACCTCCCCTCCCTGGCACCAGCAGGCCCAGAGCTGGTCTCCCCCTTGCTGCCCTGTGCCCGCATGGGGCTCCTCAGCCCCCTGGAGCGACCCCTCGGGGCACAGCCCGGCCCCACACAGAGCAGCCCCTGCTTGGCCATGGCCCAGCCCTGCCAGGTGCAGCGGGGGGGGGGGGGTTGCCGAGCCCTGGACTACCCTGGGGAAGGGGCCGGGAAGGGCAGGAGGGAGGCAGCAGCACGTCACCCGCAGGCTCCGGCGCCCCTAACTGTGACATTTGCCCCTAACTGTGGCGACTATGGAAGGGCAGCAGAACTGACAGTAACACTCCGATTCTGCCTTTCTTTCTAGGTTGCTCCAGTTGTGTACGTTCCCAGCGAAGTCCTCGAGCCGCTGGGAATGGAGGCAGTACGCCAGGGTGTGTCCCTGTAGCTGTCAATCTTTGCCACCATCGCGAGCCTCTGTGAAAGCAGCTGCAAGTGAATGAGATGAGGCTGTGTACGGATGCGACGGCTTCCATAAGCGTGCCTGGCTGTTTCAGTATTTGAGAGGCCAGTGGTAGGCACATAGCTGCTGTTTTTGCTTGTGAGGTGCCTATTGCCTTGCTGTCTGATAGGCCAGCAGATGGCCCGTGGCTTTGATGAAGCCTGTGAAGTCACTACTTCCTCAGAGCCAAAGAGGCAAGTAGCAATGAAGTTCTTTGATACCCGTTTGAAAGACTTCCACATGGTAAATGTCAGTTCAGCCTGACTGCCTGCTAGGGCAGTGGCAGGCCCATGGCTGCGGGCTGTGCGTGTGAGGTCACTTGGGCCTCAGTGCCTGACAGGGCAGTGCCAGGCTTACGGGTGTTGTTTGTGCTTGTGAGGTCGCTTCTGCCTGAGGCCCGGGTAGGCCAGAGCCAGGCCTATGGATGCTATTTGTGGATGTGAGGTGGCTCCCGCACCAGTGCCTGGTATGACCGTGCTGGTGGTGTGGCTGCAGATAGCGGTTGTGAGGTGCGCCGCGCACAGTGCCTGGCAGGCCAGTGCTGGTTCAAAGGCTGCTGTTAGCTGTTGTGAGGTCCCTTGTGCAGCGGTATTTTATAGGACTGTTGTAAGCCCATGGCTGCTGCTTGTGGCTGTGAGGTCACTTCTGCCTCCGTACCTAGCCTGGCTGATCTTTGCTCTGCTGAGGCCATTCTGCCTCAGTGCCTCGTGGAGCAGCGCAGGCTCCTGGGTGCTGGCCGTGCTTGCGATGTCCCTTGTGCCTCCGAGCCTGATAGGCCAGTGCCGGGGCCCTGAGTGCTGGTTTTGCTCGTGACGTCCCTTGTGCCTCGGCGGCTGCCGGACCACTGTTATGTCCTTGGACGCTGCCTCTGTCGGTGAGGACTCTCAGGCCCCAGGGCCTGCTAGGCCAGCGATGTTCACGTGGCTGCTGCTGGTGGGCATGAGCATCTGCTGAATCAGCCACTGCTCTCAGTTTTGTGTGATCTGCCAACTTGTCCAGGATTCATTTGGTCCCATTACCTAGGTCCTTACTGAAGATGTTAAAGAATGTTTGCTAAATTTCTCTTAGGATTCCTTCTTTACTGCCTCCGTTTGGCTGTGCTCCCACATAAACCCAAGAGGTACCGTAAGGCGGAATAATTAGTCCAGGTGCTGCTCGAATGCACAGCGTGGCTGGGATTTTGTGTCATTGCCTTCCTGCAGTTTTCCCAGTCCTTCCAGATGATGCCTGCTCTTGCCCCTTCATGCATGCTCAAACTCTACGTGTTGTCCTGCAGTCCACGTCTTCCGCCAGTGTCACAAATGCACAGCAGGCTCCGAGGAAACTGTCTTGCCATCTTGGGCACATTGGAAAGAAGTATGAAATTTACAAAATACTGGAACGGCCGTGCAGTGTCGTAAACCTGAAGAGGCTTTTCGGGCTAAAGAGGAAAGCTGGGAATTTGTTGCACACAACCCTCGTGCCAAAGAAACTGAAAATCTCTCTGGCCACCCGCAAGGAGGTCACAGGCTGCTTCTTGCTGATGGATTTGGAGAGTGTCCCTCAGCAAACCCACACCCAGTGCCAAAATGAGAGACACCGGCAGTTGCCTGAAGAGAAGGAGCCTGGTTGTGCAGTAAACGTGGAGCAGGCAGCACTCGTGTGTGCCTGTTATGGGTAAGGGGCTTCCCAGGGCTGCGGGCAAGGAAGTGCAAAGGCTGGAGGAGCAAATGCAGATCTGTGGGTTTATACAAGTGCTGTGCAGGGCTGGTGTGTGCACATCAGTGGAGCTGCTCAGCCAAGAGCTCTGTGGACATGGGCCCCTTTTTGCTGGTTGTAGGGGCAGAAAGGATTGTTTGTTGGAGCGTATGACAAGGTAAGTGCAGGCACCGCTCCTGTGCCCACAGCTCCTGCCTGCCTTTTTGGGGAAGGCAGATAGTGTGATGCCCAGCACAGACGCTCACTGCAAACTCCCTGGGAGACGTGAGCACTTTCCCTCCAGTTATCACCGGAGGAGGAAGCCTGCTTTTCACTGGCAGCATGGTGGTGAGAGCACTCTGCACGCGACTTCAGAGACCTTGGTTCAAATTAAAAACAGAAGCTGCCCATCAAAGCCCGGTCTGGTCAGCTGAACCCCGCCTGCTCCCTTTGGAGCTGCCTTCAAGGTTCATAGTAAAGGGCAGCCGGGAGAGTAAATACAACACAGGCAAAGCAAGGGATGGCAAAGGCCACCACTTTATCTCTGTTTCTTAATGAGCACTTCACTGAGCTTTAATTCTAGAGGAGGCATTTTAAAGTGCCCTGCTAACTTAGGAAAATCTTGCCTTCTAAAACCAGGAAGCTAACTTAGCCTCATTTCTCTCATATTCAGATCATGATTAAGCTTTGTTTCCAAGAGTACTTATTTTTTGGAGTAGGATATGCTCTTTTGGGGCCCCACTTTTATTTTTCTTTTTTGTTTTTAATTTCCTCAGAGCTTAGGTACTAGAGCTGTTCATTGCTGATTAACGATGATGGAGAAGTTACCTAGTAAGGCAAGAGAGACAAAAGGTTTGGAGGATTTTTTTTTTTTAATCCAGCTATTAACCCTCCGTCATGCAAAGAGAAAACAGGTAAAGATCTTCTCCAATTACAATGTTGCTAACTGCATTTTGAAGTAAAAAATGTGTTGCTTGGGAAGCACCAACCTGTGCAAAACCTGTAACAGCCGCCATGCCCGCACGGGGAACGGCCCAGGGCAGCACGTGCCACGGCATGGGCTGCAGCAGGGGTCGAGCGGTGCCCCCGACCACGGGGTCCCCAGTTCCCCCCGCCCCCCCAGAGCCATCCTGCGAGGACGGTGGTGGCAGGGCTGAGGCCAGATGCCGTGGAGGAGGGGGCTGTGCCCATTTTTGAGGCGGATCACTGCTGGGAGCCCCCGTCCACCCCTGAGGGGATGTTCTGGGCCCCCTGAGCCCCGTGGTCCAGCCCGGCCCTGATTCCATCGCTGTGGGGCAGTTATCGCCGTGGCAACACGGATGCACCAGGCTGCAGGCGCAGTCCGTGGCACTGCGTGGGGCAGCAGGAGGGTCCTGGCTCTCCCCAGAGCGGGACAGGGTCCTGCCCCGCTCGGCGCCAGCGATGAGGAGGCGAGTCAGGCTGGAGAGGAGGGTGCCGCCACCGCAGCGGGTAGGAGGCGCTGGGTGTGTGGGGGTGGGCTGGGAAGCAGGCCAGGGCCATGGGGCTGGGGGCTGGGGTCATTGCTCCCGGCATCTCCTGACTGCTGGGGGGTGGCAGATGGGGACCAAAGCAGTGCCTTGGGTGCTGCTGCCGTGACAGCTGTCGTGTCCTGGGTCCCCACAGCCCTTCCGAGCTGAATGCCGCAGACATCCCCTCCGAGGCTCCCTCCCCATCCCAGGAGAGCTTTCCGGGGGGCTTACGCTCCTGCTGGTGAGGGTCCCTGGGGCAAAAACACGTGACTGATGCTCTCCTTTAAAATCCAAACAATGCCTTGGGGTCCAAGCATGTGGCAGGAGTACCTGCAGGGCAGGGGCTCTTTGCATCAAAAGTGAAAGAGCTTTTCCTTTGGTCCAAAAATGCCTGAAGCTGCCCAGCGCCAGCCCCATAAAGCCTGTGGGCAAAGACGAGGCTGACACGAGGGTGAAAGGCTGCCACCGACCACTGCAAAGAGCCCTGGGTCCAGGTGGTGCATCCCGCAGGGCTGGAGCCCCAGGGATGCAGTCCCTCACACTGCAGCAGCCCCATTGCGGTGTTGGGGGCCACAAGATGGGCTCCCCTCCCTGATGGCCACGCACTCGGGGCTAGCACCTCCGCTCCTCAAGGCACTCTGCCTTGCTCCCCTGGAGAAGAGTGTCCCTGCCCTGTCCTTGACCGAGGCCATGGCAAGGGCACAGAGACACTCAGCTGTGCCCTGTCCCCTCTCCCAGCAGGGCACCGTGCGGCGGTTTCTAACGTTCCTGGGGACCGTCCTCTGGGTCCTGTGGCTGTGGTGTCTCAGCCAGCTGAAGGGCTGGGGGACGGGCAAGCGGACAGCCAGTGACGGGAAAGCGAAGCTGCAGCACACCCAGCTGGGTAAGAGCCTCCTGACCAGAAGCACCACTGGCTCCTGGCACTGGAGGCAATGGGGAAGATGCACTGCCCCCCCCCACCCCAGCCCAGCCCAGGTTCCCGGGACAGCATCTGGGGTCAGACTGTGGCATGGCCCTTCCCCTGCCATGAGGACAGTCCGTGCTGGGGAACACCAGCCGTGGTAGCCCCATCACACACCAGCCTGGTGCATCTTGCAGGAGCCACGTCTGAGCGCTGTGTGCAGCCCTACATCGCCAGACAAAGATCTGCTGTCCATGGGAAGAAACTGACTGGCTCCTTTGTGGCTGAAATCATGTGTGCCTTGGTGAGTCCCAGCCTGGTGCGGGCTCTGGTGCCCCACCAGTGCCCCATCCCTGATGCCAGCTCGCTTGGTTTTCCTCAGACCTCAGCTCCTACCTCTGGCCAGAGAAGAAAGAAAACACAGGCTTTTGGCAGCCTGTGGCGAAGACCGCCAGATACCCGTGTTCCCTGTGAGGTAGGAGAAAAGGCTCTTTTGCGCGCTTGTTCCGCCATCTTTGTGCCTTCACCACCACCTCCCTGCCTCAGTTTCCCTATCGTGCTGTAGTCATTGCCCCCCAGGAGCTTGCAGGCTAGGTGGGAGGAGAGCCAAGCTCAAGGCTCTGCAACAAGCCAGGTTTGAGATAAGGTGCTGGCCAAAGCTCAGGCTGTAGCAGGGCTGCTCGGGGTGTCTCCAGGGAGGCCATTTCAAGCGAGTGGTGGTGTCGGAGAAGAATGGGACTCTGCAGAGTAACAGTGTAGAAACAGTGTAAGAAAAGAGGCTCCCTCTGGAGCGGTCCTGGGCTGAAAATAGCATGCTCTGCCCAGGCACGTATGGGATGGGGGTTGTGCTGCCAAAGCCCCATCAGAGCAGGATGGGGCGTGGGAGTGGGATGGGGCCTGGGATGAAGATTGGAACCAAGATGGAGCCTGGGATGGAGTGGCCAGGGCAGCTCAAGCACAGCAGTCAGGGTCAGTTGCCCACTGGTGCAACTGAGGAGGCTGGGGTGAGGGCAGCCCCCAGGGGCAGGAGAGGTTGCTTGTGTGTAGAGTGAGGGTAAGAGAGCCCAGGCGCACACAGCAGCGTGCGGGGTGTTAATGCAAAACTGGGAGCTCTGGAAATATGTGCCCCTTCCGAAAAAGTCCTGAATGCCCACCGAGGAACCTGTGGGTGGCTCACCAGCTGTGCTTTTAAAGTGCAAATAGCCTGGGTGCTAGAGAAAGCTGGAACAGAAGAAGGGACACAAGCCCAAGGAGCAGCTGTCTGGCTCCCTAGGAAGCGCTGGGGCTGCGATGAGGCAGCATGCAGGGTGGCAGGGCCCCTTGTGGGGGGACAGGGGTGTCATGGGGCAGCATGGAGGGCAATGGGCTATCGTGGGGCAGTGTTCAGGATGGTGGGGCTGCCATGGGGCAGCATGTGGGGCAAGAGAGCTGTGCGGTGCCACGAAGGGAATGACAGAGTTGCTGGCAGTGCCAGGGCTGCCAGCTGCCCCTGGCGCAGGATCTTCTGCAAGGCCTGGATGTGGGGCCGTGCTTGGGGGGAGCCCCATCCCCCCAGCTTCCCACCTGCCCCTTTGCTCAGCCTGGGCAACCGTGTGTCATTGCAGTCCCTGATGGCAAGCTGCCAGACTCCAAAGCAGACCAGGATGACAGGCCGATGGGGAAACCTGGGTGGCACCATGATGGTGACCGCTGAAACATTATCGCGTCCCGTCCAGGTAAGAGGAGCACGCTGGGGCCAGGCACAGCAGCAGCATGTCCCGGTGTGCTGAGGAAGGGCTGTGGGAGCGGGGAGATGGGCAGCTTTGGGCACTCGGCAGACCGCGGAGGGGAGAGTCGGGAGCTCATGCTACCTAGCCACCTGGGGAGGGAGCATCAGTGCACAGGCACTGCAGAAAATGGGGGTAACTGGTGGTTCCTCCCCACTTGTGGAGCTAAGGGGAGGATTAAGTCAGGATGTTGTGTCTGGAGCAAAGGAGTGGGTGAAATCAGGGTGTTTCAGGGTTAAAGCCTACTCAGTGCTTTGGGGCAGTGAGCAGATTTATTTCCAGCTTCCCCGCGTGCCGAGACTGTAATTCTCTTTCTTCTCTGAAAGTGCCATAAAAGGCTCCTTCTGAGCCACTGACCTGACAATTTCTATTTTGACAGACTCTGGAGCCATGCAGGATGTGGCTCCCAGTCCACAACCCCAACGTGAAGAATGTAAGCGCCGCTCACAGCCCTCCATGTCCTCAGCTCTGGGCTGCTCCCCTCCCAAGAAGAGCTTGGGTCTGCAGCCTCCCAGAGCTTGTGTCTGCAGCGATGGTGGCGCTGGGGGCACCTGTGGGGCCCCAAGCTGCCACTCCCTGAAGTGACACCCTGTCTGCGTAAGAGTAGCGTGCTGGGGCAAGGCATCGGGACAGCGGGTTCCCTGCTGCAACCAAGGAAGGGCTTGAGGAGTGGGGGGAAGGGAGGCACTGGGGGCCGCACAACCCCTGGGTGGGGAAGGATCACGGACGAGTAAGCCAGGCCATGTGTGATGGGAGCCACGGTACAGGGTGCTGTTGGAAGATGGGGCTTTCTGATAGGTCTGGACCCACTTCTGGAGCAAAGGATTGGGCAGTATCAGGGTATTTTTGGAGTGGGCGTTGATTGGTGAGCAGTTTGTTGTAGAGTCTTCCCTATGGGCAGAGGTCAGTAGCTAAAACAAAGGGAGGGTTTCACTCCCATCTCACCCAGAGGCAAGCAGCACATGAGCATCCCAAGGATGAATGTCCCCATGCAAGTGTTTAGGAAAGTGAGGAGTAGAGGAGCCTCCCCCCGATGCCGGTGGGAAGGAGGATGTTAGGTGCAGGATCCTGGTCCCTTGTCTTGTGCGTGTACAGTGCAGGGGTAAGTAAAAGGCTTAATTCTGATGGGTCCTGCCAGAGATGTGCCTGGAAGATGAGGAATATGCCAACGCACCCCAGGCCGCCTGCTGTGCCAAGTCCTGCCAGGAGTCCACAGCCCATGCTGGAGTGGGCCAGGAGCCCAGAGCCACGGGCCTGCTCGCCCCTGCCAATTGCCATTGACAGCACAGCACCGACAGCGCCCACTTTGGACACAGTTGTCTGCTGGACCCAGGACATCCCCCAGAGGCAGGAGAAGCCCGCAGCCTCACTGGAGGTAAAGGGGGTTCCGTGTGTCCCTCGGACAGGTGGGGGGGCAGCAGTGCATGGAGGGGAGTGGAATGCAGTGGAGCATCCAGGCCCCAGCAGTGTAAATAGGCATGGCAAGTGGGGAGGGCAATGGGAGCAGTTTGTGGTGAGTCCTCACAGGCAGGGGACTTGCTAGGGCTGTGTTGTTGAGATTATTCTTTGGGGTTATTGCCTGTGATGGGATATGCATGTTGTCCTTGGGAGGTCACTGCCAATCTCCAGAAGGCGGAAGAAGGCTGCTTCTGACTTCTTGTACCAAATATTTCTTCTTTTTTAGCTCCTGGAAAGGATCACAACACCGATCCAAGGCGAAAAAACAACTGGGAACGACGTAAGCATCCATCATATCCCTCAACATCCTCACTCTTCTGTTGTTCTACCTCTGGGTAGCTTGGTAAGCCTCTCTAGATGAGCGGAGATTGTCCAGCACAGATTTTTCTTAAAAAAAGCAATATAAAAACTACTGAAAAAAATCAGGGTGTACAAATGGACAGCAGGCAAGAGCAAACACTACCAGCAGCACCCACAGGCAGTACCCACAGGGAGATGGCTGCCAAGCCGGGAACAGGCCGGGGGGACACAGGCTCTTCACTCCTTGTGTGCTGAGAGCAGGCAGATGGGGTTGCAGGGAGCTGGGTAGGATGCGTCGGCCAGGGTTGACGGTGGCAGTGCTGGAGACTGCTCCCTGGCAGCTGGCAAGCTGCTCCCCGCCACAGGCAAGACACTGCTGTCCCTGGAAAGCTGCAGGGAGAAAACCTTCCAAGCTGGTGTTGAAGCAAAGGAAGAGACGGATGCTCTTGCTGAGCTGCCGTCAGAGTCGTGGGATGCCTCTGCTCTGTGCTGCTCTTAGCTGCATAGGAAAGGGGCTGAGGAGAGATGGGAGATCAGCAGTGGGGTGATGCTGCCACTTGCCACGTGCGCCCCCAGGACTAGTGCTGGCTTCATCGCCCTTCCTGCAAATGCCTCCCTCCCTTTTTCAGGCTCAGTCGGGGGCCATGGAAGACACACTGGATCATCAGACAGAGCAGGACGTGGTGACCAGCGTCATTGGCGCCCAGGTATCAGGAAAGCCCTGAGCTGAGGCCAGAGACCTTGTCAGGAAGGGCTTTGGAGGGTCTGTGGCACCGGGCGCAGGTCCTGGGCTTGTGGGGGAGCACAGTGTCACGTTGAGCCCCTGCACTAGAACGTCTGTATCAGAGGAGCCATGGCTCTGGGGCCGAGAGGGAGATCATCTTGCCTTGTGTCATTGCCGCGACAGCCAGACCCATCCTTTCCTCCCTTTCTGATTGCCTCGCTGGGAAGCCACCTTTGCATGAGGCTTGGGGCCGGCTTGTGGTGCATTCGCAGGTTTCCCTGAAGGACCAGTTGCCTTGGGAGCTGCAGCCCGGCCGTGCGGCTCGCCCATTAGGCTCCCGAGAAAGGTGTCAGCGAGGCTGTGGTGGCGGCCTGGTATTCATCCTGGCGTGGCAGGCAGCTCGCCTCTGCCATGGGGACCCCTGCAGCCAAGGCCTCTGTTGTCCTTGTAAAGCTTTGCAGGTGGGATGCTGTGGAAGAGGCAGGCCCTAGAGCCCTGCCGCGAGGGGCACCATGGAGGTGGCTGGGAGCGCTTGGTGCTGAGGCAGACCTCAAAGGATTGGAGGCTCTTGGGCTATTCACTTGTTATTAATTCCTCCGGGCTTTTACTCCCTTGAGCTGGGATAGGCAAGTTGTCCCTGGGAGCTCGGTGCTAATCTGCAAGAGGCCGAAGAAGGCTCCTTCTGACTCACTGTGCCAAATATTGCTTCCTTTCCAGAGCCCGCAGAGGATTGCAGAGCCAGGTGCAGTCCCCAGAGCGAGCAAGAAAAAGGTAAGCGCCTATCATAGCGCCCAACACCCTTACTCTTGAGCTGCCCTATCCACACGCGTAGCTTGGGCGGGCTCTGCAGATGAGTGTGTTGTTGCAGAATTTCTAGCAGAGCTGCAAAAAAAAGCCTGTTTAAAGCAGTGAGAAAAATGGAGGCTCTGCACATAGTCTCCCTGTGAGACAGCACGCAAGAGCCAGCATGAGAGTGCGCACTGTCAGAGTGAGCCGTGCCCGTGAGGAAGGGCTGTCTTTGCGGGTGCTGCAGGCCGCCCGTGCCTGATGAGGGGCCTCAGCCCTTTTTGCAGCGTGCCCGTGTTTGTGTGCAGCTGGCAGTAGGGCCCCGGTGTGCTGGGTGCCGCCAAGGCAGGCAGGAGCAACTGACGTCCTGGGAGAGGATGCACATTCCCCCTGAGCAGGACCTGCATGTGCAGAACATCCGTGGCCTCTGTGCGGCTTGTCTTGTAGCGCCAGTGCTGCTGGGGACACAGCAGCACCTTGCCCTCGCTGCCCTGGTGATGCCTCGGGACAACGTGCCCTTGCTGTGTTTGCAGGCAGTGTGCAGACAACCTGCGCTCACGGCCAAGGAGACGCCACGGAGGCTGCCCGCAACGCAGCGATACGGAGCGACTGCTGCCAAGGAGACGCCAGAGCCGGTGAGGCCTTGGGACAGGGCAGCACAGTGTGCTGGCAGCTGTGCCCTGCTGCCAGCCCAGGAAATGGGAGCAGGCTCTGTTTGCTCGTGGAGCTGAAAAAGAGCCCACCAAGGCGGGCACGACTGGTCCCACCACAGCGCCAGCCTGCCGAGGCTCAGAGCTAGCGTGCACACGAAACTGTAGAAGGCCGTGCCTGCACGTGTGAGGCATAAAACGCTGTGCGGTGTGCACAGCATGTTGTCCGTTGGTGCAGGCAGTGGGAGAGGCTGGAGAAAGATGGGCCAGTGCCTGTTTGATTTTTCCGTGGAAGGATGCTGTGTCATGCTAGGGGCTGGTGGCCGGGGCCAGGGAGATCTTTGAGGAAGGCGCCTGTGAGCATCCGTAGGAGAACTGTGGGCTGATGGCCCTCTAAGACCTGGATAACTGTATTAGAGTGTAGAAGGCATGCAGGGGATGTCCCAGGATGCAGCAGGTGTACCTGGTTGACCCCTGTTGTGGAGGAGAGAAAGTGGGAGGTGAGAAAGGAGCTGCCTTCAGCACAAGACGCCCCACTGCACATTTGTCCATAGATGTGGTAAATGCCCAGGGTCTTGGCTGGAGGAATAGGCCAGGCGGGATGCTCACGGCACTGTGGCCCCTTTGGCTGCGGTGCCCAAGCAGCCCGCGGTGCGAGTGCTGCTGGGTGCCAGGCTGCCAAGCCCCAGCAGCACGCACCGGCAGTGGCCGCGGGGAGATGGCTGCCAAGCCGGGAACGGGCCGGGGGGACACAGGCTCATCGCTCCTTGTGTGCTGAGAGCAGGCAGATGGGGTTGCAGGGAGCTGGGCGGGATGCGTCAGCCAGGGGTGACGGTGGTGGTACTGGAGACTGCTCCCTGTCAGCTGGCAAGCTGCTCCCCACCACAGGCAAGACACTGCTGTCCCTGGAAGGCTGCAGGGGGAAAAAAAAGCCTTCCAAGCTGGTCTTGAGCCAAGGAAGTGATGGATGTTATAGCTGAACTTGCAGCAGAGTCGTGGGATGCCTCTGCTGCGTCATCCTCCTCCTCCTGCCCTAGAAAAGTGCCGGAGGACAGATGGGAGGCAGTTCAGCAATGGGGTGAAGCTGCCGCTAGCCAGCCGTGCCCCCAGCACTAGGGCTGGCTTCATCCCTCTTGCTGCAAATGCTTCCTTTCCTTTTTTCCGTCTCAGAAGGGGGCCACAAGGAGCACAGCGGATCATCGGACAGAGCAGGACGTGGAGAAGAGCGGCATCGGTGCCCAGGTATCATGAAAGGCCTCAGCTGAGGCCAGAGACCTTGTCAGGAAGGGCTCTGGAGGGGCTGTGGCACAAGGCGCAGGTGGCGGGCTCGTGGGGGAGCACGGTGTGCCGTTGAGCTCCTGCAGCAGAACATCTGAATCACAGCAGGCATGGCGCTGGGGCCGAGAGGGAGATCGTCTTGCCTTCGGCCTTCGGCATTCGCCCCCCAGACCCATCCTTTGGCCCTCTTCCCAGGCTTGGGGCCGGCTTGTGGTGCATTCGCACCTCTCCCGGAAGGACAAGTTGCCTTTGCAGCTGCAGCCTGGCGGTGCAGCTGCCCCATTCCGCTCCTGAGAAAGGAGTCAGAGAGGCTGTGGTGGCGGCCTGCTATTCATCGTGGTGCGTCAGCCAGCTCACGTGTGAGCTGGGGACGTCTGGAGCCAAGGCCTCTGTTGTCTTGTAGGGTTTTGCAGGTGGGATGCTGTGGAAGAGGCAGGCCCTAGAGCCCTGAGGCAAGGGGCACCGTGGAGGTGGCTGGGAGCACTTAGTGGTGGGCTTGTCCTCAAAGGATGGGAGGCTCTTGGGCTAGTCCCTTGTTCTTATTTCCTTCAGGCTTTTACTCCCTTGAGCTGGCATAGGCAGGTTGTCCCTGGGAGCTCACTGCCAATCTCCCAAAGGCCGAAGAAGGCGCCTTCTGACTCATTGTACCAAATACTCCTTCCTTTCCAGAGCCTGCAAAGGATTGAAATGCCGAGTGTAGTGCCCCGAGCAAGCAAGAAGAAGGTAAGCGCCTATCATTGCTGCCGACATCCTTACCCTTGAGCGGCCCTATCCACACGCGTAGCTTGGGCGGGCTCTGCACATGAGTGTCTTGGTGCAGGTTTCTAGGAGAGCTGAAAAAAGCATATTCAACCAGGTGAGAAAAAGCGAGGCTCTGCACACAGTCTCCCTGTGAGACAGCACGCAAGAGCCGGCACGAGAGCGCGCAGTGTGAGAGTGAGCCGTGCGCATGGGGAAGGGCTGTCTTTGCGGGTGCTGTGGGCAGCCCGTGCCTGATGAGGGGACTCCGCCCTTTGCAGCGTGCCCGTGTTTGTGTGCAGCTGGCAGTAGGGCCCCGGCATGCTGGGTGCCGCCAAGGCAGGCAGGAGCAACTGACGTCCTGGGAGGGGACGCACATTCCCCCTGAGCAGGACCTGCATGTGCAGAACATCCGTGGCCTCTGTGCGGCCTGTCTTGCGCCCCCAGTGGTGCCGGGGACGCAGCAGCACCTTGCCCTCGCTGCGCTGGTGATACTCCGGGACCAACTGGCCTTCCTGGCTTTCCAGGCAGCGCGCAGGAAGTCTACCACCATGGACAGAGTGACCCGACGGAGGCTTCCGGCAAAGAAGCGGCATATACAGGGTTCTGCTGAGGAGACGCCAGAGCCGGTGAGGCCTTTGTATAGGGTAGTAGTGGCCCTACGTGGCACTGTGTATTTCTGTAGGCTCCAAGTGCCCTGGGCCCTGGACAGCCAGAATTCCTGGAAGAGATTAAATGGAGCTGCCAGGCAGCAGGGCTTCCAACTTGGCTCCATACCAGAGCACTGCAAGCCTTTTGTGCTCTGCTCTGTTCCTGGTACAAGAGGTGGAACCAGGCTCTCTTTCCTTGTGTGGCTGAATGCAAATGTGGAAAGTTAGGCACAGCAGTTCTCACTACAGCACCAGCATCAGGAAGCTCAGACCTCCTGTTGGAACCAAACTGTAGAAGCCCGTGACTGTGTGTTTGAGGCAGAAAATGCTCTCTGGTGTCCAAAGCACCTAGAAAGTTGGCCTGTAGGGACAGGTCGGACAGAGATGACCCAGTGTCTGTTTGAGTCTCCCTGGAAGGATCCTGTGTTCTGCTAGGGGATGGTGGACGGGGACAGGGAGATCTTTCAGGATCTCCTGTCAGGCTGCTCTCCACCTCCTCTAAAGCTCCAGGGAAAAAACCTTCCAAGCTGGTCTTGAGCCAAAGGAAGAGACGGATGCTATTGCTGAGCTGCCGTCAGAGTCGTGGGATGCCTCTGTTCTGTGCTGCTCTCACCCACATAGGAAAGGGGCTGAGGAGAGATGGGAGGGAGGCATCTCAGCAGTGGGGTGATGCTGCCACTTGCCACATGCGCCCCCAGGACTAGTGCTGGCTTCATCGCCCTTCCTGCAAATGCCGCCTTCCCTTTTTCAGGCTCAGAAGAGGGCGAGGAGGACCACATCAAATCATCAGACAGAGCAGGACATGACGACCAGTGTCGTCGGTGCTCAGGTATCAGGAAAGCCCTGAGCTGAGGCCAGAGACCTTGTCAGGAAGGGCTTTGGAGGGTCTGTGGCACCGGGCGCAGGTCCTGGGCTTGTGGGGGAGCACAGTGTCACGTTGAGCCCCTGCACCAGAACGTCTGTATCAGAGGAGCCATGGCTCTGGGGCCGAGAGGGAGATCATCTTGCCTTGTGTCATTGCCCCGCCAACCAGACCCATCCTTTCTCCCTTTCCTCTTGGCCTCATTCTGACTGCATCTTCGGACCAGACTTGGGGCAGGCGTGTGGTGTATTCACACCTTTCTCTGAAGGGCAAGCTGCTTTCACAGCCATGCAGCTCCCCCATAACGCTCCTGAGAAAGGTGCCATAGTGGCTGTGCTGCCAGCATCGTATTCAGCTCTGTGTGCCAGCCAGCTCACTTCTGAGGCGGGGACCCCCACAGCCAAGGCATCTCTTGTCCTCCCAGGTTTTCACCACCTCCCTCCTTGGGGCTCCTGTAGAGTCCATGGACTGGTGCTCTGAAGCAGGGGCAAGAAGGAGAAAGCTAAGACCCCACTACCAGTCCAAGCTAAGAAGGTGAGAGCCTGTGTACAGCAGGCAGCAGGCATACGCGGGGCTGTTCAAGCCTCCCAGGCGCTCCTGCCATATCCCCGAGCGCAGCCAACCGCCAACATTGCTCACAGGTCAGGAACAGACTGGGGCTGGCAGTGGGGGGTGGCATGGGGTTCCTGCTCAGCGCCCACAGCCGGGGCAGGGACTTGCCCCCATGCAAGTTGTGGCTAGGGGTTGCAAGACAGGCCTGGCACTGGTGTGCTCTAGGTCGCTCCTTCTCCCAAGGGCCAAGTCACACGGCAGCCTGGGCCATGCTCCACCAGCCCCTGATGCCAAGGCTGTGCTGCCACCTGTGTGGTGGCAGTGGGCCTCAGAGGGATGTGGGGGGATCACTCTGGGCTCCTTCCCCAGTGCTGAGCCCAGCACATGTGACTGTAGGACACAGCAATCCCTGACTGATCTGACATCAGGAGCCCACATCCCTGCGCTGCTGACCTTCAACAGACCACAGCAAGGAGGTACGCTAAGGGCCGTGCAGTTCAGAGGGGGCCACCCTGCACCCCCGCTCCCCACCACTGCTGGGGAAAGGGTCTCCTCGGGAGGGAGTATTGGGGGAGAGGAGTGCCCGAGGGACAGCTCCTGCCAGCAGAGAGCCCAGCCGTGGGCGCTCCCAGTCCTTCGGGCTGGCATGCACTGGTAACACAGACAGGAGGGCGCACCAGCCACCAACAGCTTTACCAGACCCCTCCCTTAGCACAGAGCACTGAACACAGCCATGAGGAGAAAACAAAGTATTTGATTAAGGCAGCTACAAATGGACTTTTATAATGCTGCGCAGAGTTTTAGCAGTCTGGGAAAAGGGGCCTCAATCTACTATCTAAAAGACTGGAAAATGCTGGGATGGTGCCAAAAGACAGGGACTGCTGCAAAGGACAGCACTGTCTTGTATGCTGTAACACCTGGCAAAGCAGAGGGGGTAGACGCTGAGCCCCAGCGCTTCCTGTGCAGCACCAACTTCTACTTCTGCTCCAATTCAGCACAAACGTGCTCCCCCGAGGCTTGTTTCGAGGAGCGTCCTGGTTGGAAATGCTGTCGTGGGAGAATAACCTCCTGGCAAAGACACTGTATTACAGGCACCCAAGCTTTTCACTGCCACCAAAACCATGGGCCTGCAGGCCTCCTTGATCATTCTCTTGGCAAAACCAGGAGTTTTAGTCAGAAACAACTGTTGTAATCTGTAATGCATCATTGTCTTTAGCCTCCAAAGATGGACAGCGTTGGATTGCGAGCCTTCAGGAGCCACGAGGAAGACAGAGCGTAGCCAGCAGTCATCCCCCGCGGCCGCCCACAATCGCCACTTCAGCCACTAGCGAGAAAAACAAAATCAGGAGAATAGTGGAGGGGAGAGCCAAGATAGAGCGTAGAAGGGCTATAAGGCAAAAGGCTCATAAGGCAATAGGCTCATAATCTGGTACTATACTACCTGCAGATTTCTGATAGATACAGTTCTGTGTAAATTGTACTGTAGCCTGACAGATTAAACTATAGTGTAAATTTTACTATATGCTGTTAAGTTGTATTACAAGTATGTAATAATGAATACACAAATAAAACTATGACATTCTGCATGGGGAGCTGAGTGATGCTGCTGGGGAGGCCCTGGGCAGGGAGCTCTATGTAACCCAGGAACTCTCCGAACGCTGCAGGGTCCCTCTTCCAACATGGCTTGGGAGCGGGGTGGGGAGGAGGTAGCAGGATCCCACGGCAGGGCCTGATCCCTGCTGCCCCCTCCCTGCCCGGCCCCCACAGCCTCCTGAGCTGCAGCAAGGCGCCGCGAGGCCTTTGGGGGGATGTGAGGAGACTCCCCAGCCCAGAGCGCGGCTGGCTCTGTGCCCCGAGCAGGCAGCTGGACATGCGGCCCCTGGGGCCGGCAGCGGACGGGCAGCTGTCCACACGGGGCCGGGTGCCAGGGACCTTCCTTGCACCGCCGTGCCCCGCGGCTGGGCGCTGGCAGGTCACTGTCACCCCGGGAGCTGAAACCGGCTGGGCCGTGGGGCCTTCTATGCCCCCCGCCTCCAGTCAGGGTCTGCTCCTCTCAGGACCCCTCATCTGCCCTCCCGTGCAGCCCATGGCCCCGCCATGTCCTTCTGTTTGGAAGTTTTGTCAGGATTTAGCAGAATTTGGGGCACAGTGACATTGTTAAGATTGATCTCAATCTTCCTTCATGAATGTTAAGAAAATCTTATAACCATCAATTAATAATTACATGATGTGAGTACTCATCAATTTAAATAAATACATGGAAATACAAATGCTGTGAGAGCTTTTTTCAAAAATCTTTTCAAGTTATTTTTTTGGAAGGGCTCCTTCCACCTTACCACCAAGCTTATACTTTCCAGAGGGCGCTTCAGGGGGCTCCGATGACTATTTTGCTCTTTTTTGCTCCAGCAGAGGTTGGGCTCAGTGCTGATGGAGAGGGAAGGTCTTGGTAGGGGGCGAGAGCTTCCTCGGTGGCTCCTCGGGTATGGGTCTCCCCCACAACCCCCTCGGTGTGTCTTTCCGTGCACCCCAACACTCTCCTGCTGCCTTTTGGAGAAACCCAGATCCCTCTAAAGAATATGGTATCTGGCAAAATATCTCCCCTCAGACCACTTTTTCCCCTGCCTTGGGGTTGGTGATATCGGACAAGGTTCAGCTGACAGTCAAAGCCCAGGATAGGGGTTGGCACAGAGAAAGCCTCAAGCTCTCAAAAGGCACGTGCAGGCCCCTGGGTGGCCGACAACATCTACCCTGGCCAGCACGCTCAAGCTCTCCGCTGTCGCAAGCGTGTCTCTTCCAGTGTTGGCATCCACAGAGGTTTCAGAGCTGTGCTCTGGCAGGAGGTCAGAGGAGGAATGGCTTTGGCGGTTGCGGAGCGGGGAGAGGCTTTGGGAAGGGCTGGGGTTTGGCGTACAGTTTCCAGCAATCAGCTAAGGTGTGTTTTAGAGCTTGGGGTTAGAGGACTGGGTTAAGGCTGGAGTTTGGGGCTTACACATTAAGGCTAGGCATAAGAGCTAGCGACTAGAGTGACTCTTGGGGAAAGATCTGAGGATTACCTGTAAGGCATTACAGGTTTGGATCTGGGCTTCGTGATTAGAGTATGGGATGGGGACTAAAATAAGGCATTGAGGGTTAGGGTAGGCTTTAGGGTTAGAGGTAGTGCTTAAGGTCAGTGGTTAGACTTGGCTGCAAGGGCCTCACCCAAGTGGTCTCACAGTCACCGACCTCATCACCAGTACTTGAATCGCCTATACCTCCCCCAAATCTGTTACCTGTTACTACCACTCGCTGTGATCTCGCTAATTCACAGGATGCCCCACTGTGCGAAACAAACCTCATCTGTACGCGCTCATTAGATCAAAAAGCAAACCAAGGGTTGATCCCTTCCCTACAGACTAGCGCTAAAATAACATTCCTCACCTTCTCAATCATTACAGCCGGTGCCGCTACCGCCCCTCTGAGTGTCTCCAGAGAAGGAGACTCCACAGCCTCTCTGGGAAACCTGTTCCAGCGCTGGGTCTCTCTCGCAGTGAAGAAGTTCTTCCTTACATTCAGGCGGAACTTCCTGTGCTTCAGTTTGTGCCCGTTGCCTCTTGTCTGTTGCTTGGCACCGCTAAAAAGAGTCCGGCCCCACCCTCTTGACACCCCCTCCACGACATTTCTGTACATTGACAAGATCCCCTCTCAGTTTTCTCTTCTCCAGGCTAAACAGGCCCAGCTCTCGCAGCCGTTCCTCAGAGGGCAGATGCTCCAGTGCCCCGATCAGCTCTGTAGTCCTCCGCTGGACTCTCTCCAGTCGCTCCACGTCTCTCTCGTACTGGGGAGCCCAGAACCGGATGCAGTACTCCAAGGAGGCCTCACCAGGGCTGAGGAGAGCAGCAGAATCACCTCCCTTGACCTGCTGGCAACACCCTTCCTAATGCACCGCAGGTTACCTTTGGCCTTCTTGGCCACAAGAGCACATTGCTGGCTCATGGTCAACTTGCTCTCCACCAGCACTCCCAGGTCCTTCTCTGCAGAGCTGCTTTCCAGCAGGTCAGCCCAAACCATCCTCGTGCTCTCCGTCAGGCTCCCATCCGTGCCGCCTCTCTCTCCCTCCAGCCCCACGGCTCGCCTCGACCCTGCGCTCTGGCGTGCCTGGGAGTCCATTGCGCACTGGGAGCAGGTGTTTGCCTGCTGCTTCTTGCCCCTCCTCAGGATCCTCTCCTGGGGACCTGCCTCTCTGGCACCAAAGGCAGCAGCTGCCTCCTGATCCAGCCGCTCTCCTCAGAGTGAGGACCCCGGGGGCCCTGCTCACAGCGGGGACACAGTCCCCATGGAGACCGCCCCATCACAGTGGCCTTGTGGGCACCATGCCACCACCATCACAAAGCCCTGCGGCTCCCGTGGCAACAGCCCTCTCCACGGCATTCCGGCATGGCAGCACCCCTCTGCCGGTATCTCACAAGGAAAAACTCAAGGTGGCAAAAAATGACCGTGTCCTCCAGTCCAGCTTTTACCCAGAGACACGTTTCATGTGGGTCCTTCACTCACACCTCGCCAACATTTGATTCCCAGCAGACACAAAGCAGAACCCAGCCTCCTCCAGGGAACACCCAGGGATAACTACAGACAGGCTGAACAGGAGCTGGGGAAGCTCTGGGGGGAAGGACCAGCCGCGGCAGGGCAGGCTCATCCCCCCATGGAGAGGGGCTGCGAGGGGAAGGGCTGCTCACAGCTCCCGCTCGACCCCAGGACACTTCGCAGGGCTTCTCAGGAGGAATTTCCAGGCAGGGATGACACCAAAGCCAAGGAGCTTCCCCACGTCTCTGCCTTCAGGTCCCTGCTGCTGGGGTGGGGGGAAAGGAGCCTGTACAAGAACCCAAGACTCCAAAACTAGCGGAGAGACCAGCAGGTCTGCAAGGAAGCTCAGAAAGTGCCTTCCCCCACTCCCCACCCACACACAGCACCAGCAGCACCTTTGCTGGCCCCAGCAGGATCTGTCCCTGCTGCCCCTGAGCACCTGCCAACACGCAGATGTCCCTCAACACTGCCCTGCTGCCGGGAGGCATCTGTGGGGCAGAGCTGAGCGCACAGGGCTGTGATGGGGCTGTGGGTCAGTGCTCTCCTGAGGAGACGTCACCTTCAGATCAACTGTCCCTGGGGAGCTGTCCTGAGGGGCTCGAGTGCCCTCCAGAAGGGCACTGATCTCCTGCAGTCGCTTTGCTGCAAGACCTGAGAGCCTGGTTCTGGCCATGGCCGTCAGGACCCTCTGCGCGTCCTGCTCCTCACGGTGCCCACAGCCGGGCTGGGCGCAGAGAGGAGCTGGGGACCTGCCCCGGGGAAAGCAGGGCTGTCAGCAGGGGCACCAGGGCGCTGGCAGCCTCCTGCCTCCTGCCTGGCGCCCACAAAAGCACCGCTGCACACGCGGCCTCTCCTCACAGCAGGGAAGGCGCTGAGAAACAGCCGCTGCCGTCGGCACTGAGTCGCGGGGCCGTCAGGAGAAGGGGCGCGAGAGCCGGGGGCTGCCGGGGCTGGAGGCGGCCCAGGCCGGGCCGGGCCTTCCCCAGCCGCTGCTGCCACACAGCCGGGCCGCAGCGGCTCCGGCTGCCCCCGCGCGCACAGCCGCTCGCTCTGCCCAGCCCGCGGCCCTAGGCCCCGGTGCCTCAGCTCCCGGCGCTGCGGCTAAAGGCTCCGGGCGGCCCTGGGCCGGGAGATGCTGCCCCGCGGCAGCAGCCGCCTCTCGCCCCCTCCCTGCCCGCGGGGCCCGGGCAGCCCCGGACCCGCCCCCGCCCCGCCCCTCACCACCCTCCTCTGGGCCACCGCGCATGCTTCGCCCTGCCCGGACACGCCACGCCCCTCTTGGCCACGCCCCTCCCCTCCCCTCTCCGCCCCGCCCCTCCCCACCCGGCCCCTGCAGAGCGCACGCGCACTGCTGCCTCCCTCCAGCCCCTCCCTGGTGTCCCGCCCCAGGAGGCCACGCCCCACGGGAGCCACTGGGGGAGAGCGGGGTGGGCGGGGCTGCAGGGTGAGAGGGGTCACTTCCGGGTGTGGGGGCGGGGCCTGTGCACCCACAGCTGCCGGTGCTGCTGCGTGGGGAGATGCTGCTGCCGGGCGCTGCTGCCGCAGGGCCCCGCTCTGCCCCGGGGCCTGGGCGAGTCTGCGGGAGGGGAGGGGAGGGGAGAGGAGAGGAGAGGGGAGGAGAGGAGGGATGGGAGAGAAACCTCTGCGCTGCGCTGGGGGCAGCTGCTGCCTGTGAGCACCCCGGGGACGCGGCGGGGGTTTTCAGCCCGCGCTGTGGCCTGGCGGGTGCTGAGAAGCCCCGAGCTGTGAGAGCTGCAGCACTGGGGACCGCGCAGGCAGCAGGGCAGGAGGGAGAGGAACAGAGCAGCCGCTGCATGTGCTGTTTCTGGCCGTGGATGTTCTCCCCTCGCGGAAAGCTGGAACACCCTGGGTGTGTGTGGGGAGAGTGCTGGGGAAATTGGACAGGCAGGAGCTGCTGCTGCACTGTGCTGGGGCAGTGAAGTATACGGTTTCCTTGATCAACCTGTGAAAATGTGACTTTTTTGTTCAGTTTTCAATTAAGAGGAGTCACAAGCTGTCATGTGCAGGAACGGGGAGAAAAGAGGGCTGTGAAAAGAGTATGGCCTGAGGCCTGAGCTAACTATGTGCAGAGTTGAAGCACTTTGTTGAAAGCTTCCTCTCTTCCTGCAGTTGCTAAGGGGGAAAGCAAAAGGCTGGCCACAAATGGCAGTGTCTTTGCTAGACCAAGGAGAAGGTCGTGAACACAGCCTTGCATGGAGAGCATTTTCAAAGGATTTACAGGTAGGTCCCATTTTCTCAGTTTATTTCCAATACTGCTCCACACCAGTAAGCTTATTCCTTTCTCCCAGGCCCTTGGTAAACCCTAAATGGTAAAGCCATTTGATGGTAGCCCTCTCATCGAGGTGTACGTTCCATCTAGAGACGGAGGGAGCTAAGCGTAGACTCACTCTTCTGTGTTGTGTCCAGCCGTGTTCCCTGGCTGTGGCTACTTTAGAAGATCTGAGATGTCACCATGCATTTCCGAATTGTGAAGAGAAAATGCTCTACGTGTGTGATCAGACCACTTCTAAACCCCCAAGTGTCTGAGAAAGGACAGAGCCAGGGTCTCACAGATGCTGAGCGCTCTGCGAAAGCTGGAGAAAGGGGTGCTTCCGTTCAAGAGTGGGTCTTGTTACCGTAGCCACACCTTTAAACTGTAGCTATGTCTGCATGTCACACTGGGAAGGTTGACTGGTGCTTTGTGTCTGCGGGAAGGCTGGTGCAGGCAAGTTGTGACTGAAGACAGCTCCACTGAAACTGATGTTGTGCTCAAAGTTGAGCCGGGGGACACAGAAATATTTTGCCTTCTTGATCTTTACCTTCCATCGAAAGGTCCATACCAGACCATGCGGAATGAGAATGTATCTTTCTAGGACTAGGTTTGTGTTTACCATCTACCCCACACTATTTTCTGCTTGACCTTAGAAGCATGTTGAGAGCAACTGTTCCCTGTGTTCAGTGGAAGGTGCAGTTGAAAATATCAGTTCTGTTGTAGGAAGTTTCTGTGCAGCAGACACAAAAGGGAGATGATCCAGTAGTGATGGTGCCAGGTGGTTTTGGGAGCAGAAGAGTTGAAAAGAAGGGATTTTGTGGAAGAAAGAGTGGAGAATCCTTAAGAGTGTTGGCTAGTGCCAGCAGGAGGGATCCCAAGTCAGCAGTGCCGTGGATGGCAGGTTGTGTGCCTCTGCACGTGGGCAGCAGCAAGAGCATTTCACCTGAAAGTGTTAAAATCTCTTGGCTGAAAAAGTCTAAATGAGGCAGAGCCTTTGTGCTACTATAGCTTTTGTTGGAAGCTAGGGAATAAAACGAGCTCTCTCTGGAAAGTAGCAGGTGTGGGAGGAATCTTCTGTGTAAAACTGGAGGTCTGTAACGTGTGAAGGTGTCCTGAATTGTGCCCTGAGGAGAGGTCAGGTTAAATTAGTTTGGTGACAAACAAGCTGCTTCTGCATCCTGCAGTTCATAAGAATGCCATGTGTACACATTTACTACTGTCCCAAAGAGGGTGTTTTTTCTTGTATCCTGTTTATTACTTAAATAATAGCTCACAGGTACATCTTTTGACCTGTCTGAGATTATTAAGGAAACAGATGTGTTTTGTTATTACTTTTGAGCATGTCCTGGAAGTAGGGGACTAATTTGGTCCGAGGTGGAGTGTCAAGATTTAACCTCTAGCAGCTGCCTTGCTTCTGTGCTCATCAGTTTTGACATGGTATCTGACAGGCCTGTTTGTCAGAGTTCAGGCTTCCTGCTCAGCCAGTGAGTGTTTGGAAGCTGTCTGCATTGTCACCCGTAAACTGACAGTCTCGTACGTGTAATTGGCCTTGAAGGTTGACTTGTGGTTTTTCTCTTAACACTTTGTCGTCCCTCAGCGCAGCTATGAAGGGTGGTGATCGTGGGGGGCCCCGGTGGTCTCAGAGAAATGATCTGGTTGTGTAGAGTCTCTTCTTCCAGCACTGGATTGAATGCCTGAAAAGCACAATGTGTTTGGGATACTACGAGTTACACTTGTAGGCCTCTCCACTGAAAAGCTCGTGCTATTTCCAGGAACTCCTCAGGTTAAAAAAAAAGGAGAAAAAGAAAAAGCCAAGAAGGGATTAATCCTTTCTCTGTAGACTCACTAAAATATTAATTTTCTAGTTACATGTGCTAGTTCACTGATGCATTCACATGATAATTCATTAAGTTGCATGCTTACGATCAGTAGTTACCTGACTGACAGTGAGAGCTCTCATTCTTCCTCCTCCTTCACGATGCAGGTGTGCTCTGAATTGCACACCGGTCCGGTCCTTTTGGTTACTGGGAAAGGATTGACTTAATTCCAAAGAGTTCCAGACTTGGCAGGTATAAACAAAGAATTACTGAGAAACCTGCAAGGACAGCAGACCTCCTTGTTTTTGCCCGTGAGGATGTGGTGTTTGTGTCTGCTCTCGCTGTAGCCTAGTGGTGCTGCCCCAGCCTACCTCAGGCCTCAGCATGAGGCAGGTGTAAGGCACAAAGGCTGAGGCAGAGTGAAGAGTCCCATCTCTGGTGACAGTGAAAGTACTCCTTTTGGGGGCAGTAGGAGC
Source organism: Rhea pennata (assembly GCF_028389875.1). Classification (NCBI taxonomy): domain Eukaryota; kingdom Metazoa; phylum Chordata; class Aves; order Rheiformes; family Rheidae; genus Rhea; species Rhea pennata. Next base: position 625,507 of record NW_026907686.1, on the reverse strand, counting down.
ACCTACAGGGGCATCTTCAGTGCCTGTGTATTTGCTTGGTGTTCAGAGTCTGTGTGGTTTTTATGATACTCCTTTCCAGGTGGAGAGAGTCACCCTGCTGACTGGCCTCTAAACTGCAAGTGAGCATCTTGGAGACGTCCAGTTGCAACTTGGTGTGCTGGTCTTTACCTGGAGCGAGCTAAGTGTGCTTGGAGGCAAGTATGGTTGGAAATGTTCGTGTTTTCCCTGGCAGGATAACATGCAGCTTGCAGTCTTCCTCCCCAGTAGATCACCAAGGACTTTACAGAGGAGGTGCTGGTGGCTTCCCCCTTTTCCAACGAGTGAAAGCAACACAGCAAAAGAGAAGGGCTCCTGCCATGCGTTGAGGGAAGAAGGTGGGATAGGACATGAGCTCTTGTTTCTCTTTTCTCTTTTTTTCTCTTGCTGCTCCCAAAGAATAGTGCTGGAAGCTGATGTGATGTTTTCCGTTGTCCATGTGTGCAATGGAGGTTGTAGCCAGAAAATGCAGAAAGTGCCCCTCTTAACCCTGAGGTGATTCATCACATGGACCAGGTGGATTCTTTTAAGAGGAATTGTATCTTTTTTTGGAGCGATTAGGCAAAAAAGCTAAATAGTTCAACGCAGAATTCTACTGTCCCTGTGCTTTGCAGTAGGCTCTTCAGTAAGATAACCCTTATCACAGAATATGTATAAATAGAGGCCCTGATGGGGTTTCCTTGCCTTGCTTTAACATCAGAGATGTGTTCTGTTGAGTGTATCTGTAGGTAAACTGAGGCAGCAATACATTTGTGTGCTTGAAAAAATTCTACAGAAGCAGAACTTACAGAAATTCTTACAGAAGCAGTAAAAGGTAGTTTCTGAAGAATTTTTAAAACCTATATGTAGACTATACGTAGACTCAAAGTATAGGAAACTCCTTGCCATAAGTGAAGGCTTAGTGTCGGGTGTGATAAAAGGAAAGTACACAAACCGTGTCCTAGTTATAAAACGTTGTCCGCAGCGTATAGCTCTCAGCTGATCCTGAAGTTGGACCGCATAAGCTATTAAACTGTCTGGCAGGGGGTCATTATATGGGGGTCGTTCAGGCAGGATCTGCTCTCATTAACATTGGAGAGGGTTTCCTAGGGACTATTTGCCTCTGATTCATTAATGGGAGGCAAGCCACTTTCTGAGTACTTTCAGTCAGCCGCTTGATGTTAGCCATGTCAGTGCTGACTGGGTCTCCCCTCTCTAAGGGGTCTAAACCTCCTGCCCGATATGCTGCCCTTTGGTTAGGGACCAAGGCTCCCGAGGGTCGTTCGCAGTGACAAATACCCCAGGTCCCCAATAACCCCGAGCTTCTTCCTCCGACAACATTATACGATCTCCACCGGTAAGCGAGACTCTCCAGACATACTCAGTTTCTGTTTCTCCTGGTTCCCTAGAATATTTCTCCCAAATTTTGGCTAACTCTGTAGAGGAGTGGGGAACAGTACAGACTGTAACTTTGGCTCTATGTGATCTCTACTATCTGCTTTTATTAGGGGTCTCAACACTACCTCCCCCTTCTCCTTAGGATATTTTTCCCCCAGGTGCTCTAATTCTTCTATGGGATAGCACGAGTCACATGACTCCGACACTTTATTTTCCCCTTCCAAAATACCACTATACCACTTACCCCAAATTATCTGTGACCTGGAAAGGGCCTCCTGTTCTCTCCTCCACGCCCTCTCCAAGGACGCCTCTAAATGCTTGTTGTTCCCCTGCTCTCTTGCTAGCTGTTCCCTGAGGCTCTCAGTCTCAGCCTTGAGTTGTTCCTGCATTGCTTTTACCAGGTCATGCAAGGATTGAACCGCTCAGCTCTGCCCCACAGACGCCTCCCGGCAGCAGGGCAGTGTTGAGGGACATCTGCGTGTTGGCAGGTGCTCAGGAGCAGCGGGGACAGATCCTGCTGGGGCCAGCAAAGGTGCTGCTGGTGCTGTGCGTGGGTGGGGAGTGGGGGAAGGCACTTTCTGAGCTTCCTTGCAGACCTGCTGGTCTCTCCACCAGTTTTGGAGTCTTGGGTTCTTGTCCAGGCTTGGCAGCTCCTCTCCCTTCCCCCCACCCCAGCAGCAGGGACCTGAAGGCAGAGACGTGGGGAGGCTCCTTGGCTTTGGTGTCATCCCTGCCTGGAGCTTCCTCCTGAGAAGCCCCTGCGAAGTGTCCTGGGGTCGAGCGGGAGCTGTGAGCAGCCCTTCCCCTCGCAGCCCCTCTCCATGGGGGGATGAGCCTGCCCTGCCGCGGCTGGTCCTTCCCCCCAGAGCTTCCCCAGCCCCTGTTCAGCCTGTCTGTAGTTATCCCTGGGTGTTCCCTGGAGGAGGCTGGGTTCTGCTTTGTGTCTGCTGGGAAACAAATGCTGGTGAGGTGTGAGTGAAGGATCAGCATGAAACGTGTCTGTGACTAAAAGCTGAACTGGAGGACACAGGTGTGGGTATTTTTTTATTTTTCTTTTTGCTGCCTTGAGTTTTACCTCCTGAAATACTGGCAGCTGCTGAATTTCATAGAATCATAGAATCAGTAAGGTTGGAAGGGACCTCTGGAGATCATCTAGTCCAACCTCCCTGCTCAGTAGGGTCACCTGGAACATGTTGGACAGGGTTGCGTCCAGGTGGACTTTGAATATCTCCAGAGAAGGAGACCCCACAATCTCTCTGGGCAACCTGTTCCAGTGCTCCGTCACTCTCACAGTGAAGAAATTCCCCCTCACGGTCAGGCGGAACTTCCTGTGCTTCAATTTCTTCCCATTGCCTCTTGTCCTGTCACACGGGGCAACTGAAAAGAGTTTCTCCCCGTCCCCTTGACACCCTCCCTTCAAGTACTTGTACACATTGATAAGGGAGGGATTTCTGGTGAGAACAGAGCCCCATGAGTAGGAAGAGAAAAAAAGAGAAAAAGCAGGAAATGGAGAACAAGAAAAGTCTTTTTCTAAAAGAAAAAAAAATAGGTTTCCTATTAATTGCAATGAATTAATGGTTTTATCTCCATTCCCCCCAGCCTTCCAACTCCAGCGCTTAATTTCATTCTGGCTGTGCCAGGGCACAAGGAGAAAAGGCAGTCCAGGGGCTACGGCCTGACTCTTGAGTGCAGCCCTAGGGCAGGGGCTCGAGCAAAGTAAATGAGCGTGCGAGAAACCTAGCCCAGCTCATGAAGCTCAGCACTGGAGCTCCATTTTTTTTTCTCTTGTCACAGTGGTAGGTTGGGGGCTGTTGACACATGGAGCTAAGGAGGGTGTAAAACCCTGCTGCAGCAGCACGTGGACCATTGCTTCTGGTCCTTCTCTCAGCCCATGACAGTCCGTGCCGTTTTGTAGTGAGAGGGATTTCTGTCTGAAAACGAGCTCTTGAGTAGGAAGAGGATTACAGGAGAGGCAAGCAGCTACTTCCGTGGCAGACCAGGGCTTACAGCAGCTGGAGGAGGTCCTCAAACTGAGCCCAATATTAAAATTATCTTTTCTCTTTTGTTTGCTCACAAGCACTGGTAATGAGCAGCAGGAGTCAGATTTTTCTAAGTTTTGTAATTTTTATTGTTATGAGCAAGGTTCCTCTTGGTTTGCAGCAGAAGAAAGCACCCTGAGCAGCTTTTTGTTATGACTTTCAAGCAACAGTAAGTTGTTACATATCCAATACTTTAGTTTACATAACCAACTAGATCTATGCATGATTCTTAGTTCTACCAATCCCCTTGTTGTGTTAGAGTACCAGATAGTTCCATGCCAGCCTCATATGGTCCATCTTAAAATCATCCATTAGCTGATGCTGATTTTGCACCTCTTCTAGTGTTGTACCTTTGTCCTGCTGACTGGATTAAACTGGCTTCTTTGCAGATCTTCACCTTTGTACGAGAAACATGGCTAAGGCAACATCAGGTAAGATGTTCTGCTTGCAGAGCGTGCAATCTTTCATGTTCTTTTCCTGCAAAACTAGAGCGTAATGGAAATGTCCTCAACATTCCCTCCGTTTACTTCATGCGTACCTGCTCTCAGTGTTACCCGGTCTATACTTATATCCCCTTACACATGAGAGGCAAGTTGAGCACACTGGACCCATGCATGAGACACAACAGAAAAGCACAGTTCCTCCTGCCAGAAATAACATTAAAATGATTAAAATATGCCTGCCCATGCTCCCAGATCTGGGAGCCATGACTGCAACCGTGACCAATCTATTGACGGGGTATTAGCCAGCGAGTGCTCTTTGGGTCTTTGATGGAAGGTACAAACATGTCATTGAATGACATTTACATCATACTCCATTCTTTTGATTTGTTTGCATACAAACAACAGGCGGTGTATAGCAGAACACACACTCCGCCCTGTGTGGCCAACAGCTAATCTAGGGCCCATCGATTTTGGATGGCTAATTGAGAGAGCGCTCTCACTTCTCTTTGTAGATTTTTTAAGGCATCTGCAGTAGTGTTTTGAATGACTGCAAGGGTGGTGGAGATACTGGCAAGAGCTATTTCACCTCAGGCTCACCTAGACCTGGAAACAGTGCACACACAAATAGATTCACAGAGGAGAAACTCACCTGGGCCACTCTCATGGCCCTTGACTATGCTGTTGTTCTTCTGGACATAACAATCTTCTGTAAATGGCTTTCATCTCCTGGCAAGACACAAAAGGGAACAGTTGGTCTTGCCTTTTCATTATTACCCTGAAATCCAAGCTGTGAGCCTTTGCCCTGGAGCACCTACACAAGGACAACAGCATGTCACTTCCATTTCTAGTGCCTAGGTAGAGCGATCAGCCCAGGGAGCAGCTTCACTGGAAAGGGTGTCTGACACTGGCAGAGCAACTCAGCACTGCAACAGCCCTCAACCTCACGCCAGACCTCTGCTGAGCCAGCCAGTCTACGAGCACCCTGTCTCTGCCCCGCTCTGCTGGCTGGTCGGCTACATGCAACCAAGTGCCAGCCAGAAGAGATGCATGCAGGACACTCGCCACTTGCACACTCCTAAGCACTGCTCTGCTCGCTGCCCTCCCTACTATAGACAGCAGCAGACAGGGCATCCCCAGGTGCCCCATAACACAGAAAGCCCCAGTCCCAAGCCCTTCTGTTCCCTTCTAGTCCTCCAAGGCCTTGCAACAGGCACTGCCTCTCAAAATCCACTCACAGCCCAGGACCTGCTCACTTACCACCTCCTAGAAATAGCGAGCATGCACTCTCACAGGGGCTGATCAGGCCAGCACTTGCCTCTCGCGTGTGCCTCAACTTCCATGAAAATGAAATCGCAGAATAGAGGGAACATAATGCATGCCAAACAGCTGGGAGGTTAGTGGTAGGATGTATGTGCTCATCACCACTGCCTTGACTCCAGCTACTCCAAGCAATGCAGCTAGAGCTACATGGGGCTCCTCACAACCACCAAAAGTGCAGACAAAATCCAGCACCTTCCACCTTGCCAGGGTCAGCAGTGTCAGCACCTAACCACAGCACACCTAGCACACTGATGGCTACACGTGGCTGCTTGCTTATTTCCTTGCTGCAGCACAGAAAGGTCACACTACAGCAGGATGGTGGGGTAACTTGCAGACACTGCACCTGGAAGAAAGAGAAACCTGGGCTGCGCATCCCTCGCAGGACACTTTTCCTTGCTGCTCCCATTCAAAGGCACTCTTCCAAACAGATCTCCTACAGGAAGGATTCAGCCCCTTGACAGTCAGCTCCTAAGAACATATCTGCCCTTCTCCAGAGACCACCACACCACAAGGCCTTCACTCCTTCAAAGAGCTTCCAGCAGGCCAATGCCCAGCCAGCAAGTTGCATCTCCCACAACGTCCTCTCCTCTCAGCAAACACTGCTGCAGACCAAAGCTCTCATGAACCAAAGGAAAAGAGAACAATGGAGGGAAAATGCAGGCTTGCTTCACATTGTAGAGCAAGGAGAAACACTCCCTGGCCTTTAGGCAGCCTCCATGCTGCAGATCCCGGAAAGCGCTTAGCAACCCCAAGGCCTGAACCTCAGTGCATCAAAGGCAGCAGGCTGCCAGCAACTCTGGCCCATGATACCAGGGCGGCCTAGGCCTGGCGAGCATATTCACACCCTCACCTTGAGGCACTCCCCAGCTCCCTAGTCTGGCAGCACTCCCCACGCACAGCACCCCTCTCTCCAGCTATCTCCTCCCATGCTGAGCACCAAAACCAGCCCGCCCACACAGCCCCCCACAGGGCACCCCTGCGCTGTGACACCCTGCATCCACCTCTGCTCGCCTCACACAGGGTTGCCAGCAAACACGCACCTCCGCATCAGCAACACGCAGGGCACCCCAAGTGCCCCACAACACAGCAGGCCCAACTCTCCAGCTCTTCAGTTCCCTTCTAGTCCTCCAAGGCTCTGCAACAGGTACTGCCTCTCAGCATCCACTCACAGTCCTATACCTGGTCACTTCCCATCTCCAGGAAGCAGAGGAGCGCTCTCACAAGGACTGATCAGGCTACCTCTTGCCATTCGTTTGTGCCTCAACTTCCCTGAACAAGAAATCTCTTTGAAAATGTGGACCATACGTGCTTGGGGGTGACATTCCTTCTGTCTCCTCTAACAGTCTTTGCAACCATTCTCCAGGGACTGCATACTCGGACAGAAAAACACCAACCTCCAATGTGTTACAGTTCCAAATGTGTCGTAAAAGCAGGTGGACACCTGAAAGACAGCGACAGCATTCAGACCATGCAGGAAAATCTCACAAGCTCCCTACTGTTTTGACAGGGGGAATTTCTAAAGCACACACACACACTCTGGGAATAACAGATTACTAGCACCACTGCATACACCACCACTAGATTTATTCAGTAGTTTAAAAAGTCTAGTTGGACTCCCTTGATGACGAGTGGTAGGCTGCAAGCTTCTGCTTAGCAACTTAGCAAATGCAAAGTCAAACTCCATGTCCATGTTCACCAGAGAACATCACCCACATTTTAAACGTAGCAGTACAAACTCAGGATGACACAGTGGACAAGAATTTGTGTCAGATGATGGGGAACATCTACTTCTGCTTGATTAATTAGTTGCCTTTCACTACTGCTGTAGAGCTCTGCAGGGGTCAATCCCTCCTCTGGGCACACGCAGCAAACCCAGGAGTCACCTCACCACCAGCATCCAGGCCATGTAGCTTCCCCCGACCAGTCACCTGCTCACAGAGACGTGACCTCGTGAGTCCAAACTCCCAGCACATGCCTGCTGCTGGCCGATGGGCTTCAGGGACAGAACTTTCCTCAAAATAACTTCCCCAGCCACGAACCACTGCTGCCCTGGCAGGCATTCAGACAAAAGAGACCTCACACTCGACGCCCGTGACTAACTGCCTGCTGCTGGTGTATCGGGGACTCAGGAAGACGGGACCTCACAGTCCCCTGCGCAGCCAGGTCTCCGTCACTGGCCGAGAAGCCTCTAAGGCAGCAATCACCTCACTAGGGCTTCCTCAGCCAGGAGACGAATCCTGGCTGATCAGCTGCTCGGACAGAAATGATCTCAAAAACACATCCCAGCATGGACCTGCTGCTGCCCTATCCACTGCTCCGCTGGGAGTGACATCACAAGCCACAGCCACGCCTCCCCCCTCCAGCTGGCCTATCAGGAACGCGGGCAGAAGTGACCTCATCAGCAGCAGCTGAGCCCTGGGCCTCCTCCAGGCCTGCCAGCTACCTACAGAGCCTTGATGGACACGGGGCGTTTTCTGATACAGCCCTTTTAAACACTAGGGACCTCACTGCCCACCCTGTTGCTGCCTGCAGCTCCCCCTGCCTTTTCCCAAGGCCGAGCCAGCTCCCGAATGGCCTCCCTGATTCACAGCAGCAAAGCACCCATTACATAGCAGTTGCAGCCCCCCCAAAAAAAGATCAGCTTTAGCCTAGGCAGTCTCTATATGTAGCAAGAGGAGCAGTGCTTCATGTCCCAGGCAGAGGGAGAAGCCTTCCTGCATCTCAGAAGTCTACTTCCTCCGCAAATGCTGAACAAACCCAGCAAATCCTCTACACATCAAGCACAACAAGCACTCTCCGATGTTATGTGCTGACAATGTCAGACATGGGGAAGGACTCTGTCCAGGATATTTCAATTGCTGAGTTTGAAACTGGTCGTTCGTCAACTTCCAAGGCCCCTGGACAGCAAAACACCTCACAGCTAACAGAACTCTTCTGCAAACACCCTTCAGTCTGCTCCCAGGGTCACAGGTCCTGGAGCAAACCAAGAGGCATGGAGCAAGCACGAAGACTCGCGCACGAGACCTCGCAAGGACACCAGCAACCTGCTCTCACTTTGCCCTGCAGCTCCCAAACACAGCTCTCAGCAGCACCTGGGGGCTGCAGGGGCAGCACCAGATCAGGGAAGCACCTGAAAATGCATCTCGTACCCACAACACAGGCAAAGCTCCCTGCACCCAAACGCCACCGAGCCGCCCCGGCCCAGCTGCTCGGGGCAGGCCGGCACGCCTGGCTCGCAGGTCAGTTCCCCTCGGTGACAGGGCGCTGGGTCCCCTGCTCACAGCCCCAGCAGCACCTTCGGGAGCTCCTGCAGGAAAGCAGCCCCCTCGCCAGCACCGCTGCCCCTGCCCCAGCGAGCGGGCACCCGCCGGCATCTGAACGCACCCGCAGCCCCCACCAGCCCCGCTCGCACCCGCTCTCACTCCCGCCCCCTTCGCGCCTGCTTCGCTCCCTCCCCTCTTGCACCTCTCCCTTCTCTTGCCCTTTTCCCGCTCTGGACTCCGATTGGCTGTGAGAGCCATCACTCAAACCCATCCCCGCCCTCCTCCTCATGACAGCCAATAGCAGGGCTGCACTCAGGCGATGCCATGGCAACACTGCACCCTCCCAGCCTGGCAGCCAGCTCCGCCCCCTCCCCCGCGGGACGGCGCCATCTTGTGGGCGGCAGCGCGGGGCGCGGCGGCGCCTCGGGGCAGCCCGGCGCCGGGTGCCCGGGCAGTGCGGGGCCCCGGGCCCGGCCACTCTGCCACAGGGTCCCCGCGGGGCTCCTCGCTGCCCTGCAGCCTGGGGGCCGTGCTTGGCTTGGAGGGCAGCCCTGGGGCCTGTGCTGGGCCAGCCCTCGTGCAGGCGATGGGGCCCTGGGAATGGCCGGGGTGCTGGAGCCTGCGGGTGATGTGCTGCTGCCCTCGGGCAGGGCAGTGTCCTCTCGCCCCTCCTGCCCCGGCCCCTTCCCCAGGGTAGCCCAGGGCTCGGCAGCCCTCCCGCTGCTCCTGGCAGGGCTGGGCTGTGGCCAAGCAGGGGCTGCTCTGTGTGGGGCTGGGCTGTGCCCCGAGGGGTCACTCCAGAGGGCTGAGGAGCCCCATGGGGGCACAGGGCAGCAAGGGGGAGACCAGCTCTGAGCCTGCCGGTGCCAAGGAGTGGAGATGTGGGGTCGTGAGGAGCGCTGGGGGAGATGGCCATGTTGGGCTCACCCCAGCACCGCACCCCACACAGAAATGTCCTTGGGGCAGCCAGGACTTACAGGGTGACAATGGCACCTCCACCTGGTCACAAAGCGCTCTCCCGAACAGGCTTTCTTTTCGGTGCAGAGATTGGAGCCCGATGTGCAGGAGGACAGAGGCTATGGCCATCTCAGGATGGCATCTCTGAGCCCCAAATCTGCTCTGCCAAGTTCGAATCATAAAAGGATGCAAACGGTGTCAATCCTCACTGGAAAGCTACAAAAGCACTGGAAACAAGGAAGTGCATTCCTGGGTGATGGCGTCCACGCAGCAGTCCTCCATCTCACTTGTCCCTTTGCCCTCAGCTCACCTCTCAAGCCCAGGACGAGGGACGCTCTTCCCATCTCATCACCCAATACTCCTTTCCAACATGCTGCTGCTCCTCTGCATGTCGACAAGGGGTCCTAGCACAGCCCCATTGCCTCCTGTGCCCCCTGCTTGCCACGGAGCCACTACGAAGGACCGCGGTGGGGACTGTGTGAGCAGTGCCCAGCAGTGCCTGGGCCTCACAGGGAAGTGAGGGCCCCCACCCAGAGCACGAAGATTTCCTCTCACATCCTGGAAAGCAATCCCCTCCCTTCCCCCAGTTATTTTCCAAAATTTTCTGATAAATCCTTTCAGGAATGTCTCCAGATGATGCCAAAGTCAGGGAATTAGCTAGAAAGGGGCCCTGGAGAGGTCACTCTTGCACTGACAAAGGTGCCTTTTGGCACCCCAAAGGCATCCCACTCCCAGGGATACCTGGCCCTGGATTTCCCTCATCCCCAGAAGAGCCTTGGGGATTAGGGCAGCCCCAGCCCCAGCCCCAGGACCCAGGAGCCCTGGCTGCCACATTGTCTCCCGAGCCAGACAGGACTCTCAGGCAGGTGCCTAGGGTTATTTATCCCTAGGTGCAGGACTCTGCATTCTACACGACCCTCAGGTGTGTCAGCCACTCCTCCCAGCTTGGTATCATCAGCAAACTTGCTGAGGTGGCACTCCGTCCCCTCATCCAGGTCACTGATGAAAAAGTCAAACAGGATGGGACCCAGTACTGAGCCCTGGGGGACGCCACTAGCCACAGGCCTCCAACTGGACTCCACGCCGCTGATGACAACCCTCTGAGCTCTGCCTTTCAGCCAGTTCTCAATCCACTTCGCTGTCCACTCGGCCACTTCTCCCCTTTCCACGAGGGGAGAACATCCACTGCCAGAAGCAGCACACGCAGCGGCTGCTCTGTTCCTCTCCCTCCTGCCCTGCTGCCTGCGCGGTCCCCAGTGCTGCAGCTCTCACAGCTCAGGGCTTCTCAGCACCTGCCACGCCACAGCGTGGGCTGAAAACCCCCGCCGCGTCCCCGGGGTGCTCACAGGCAGCAGCTGCCCCCAGCGCAGCGCAGAGGTTTCTCTCCCGTCCCTCCTTTCCTCCCCTCTCCTCTCCTCTCCCCTCCCCTCCCCTCCCGCAGACTCGCCCAGGCCCCGGGGCAGAGCGGGGCCCTGCGGCAGCAGCGCCCGGCAGCAGCATCTCCCCACGCAGCAGCACCGGCAGCCGTGGGCACACAGGCCCCGCCCCCACACCCGGAAGTGACCCCTCTCACCCTGCAGCCCCGCCCACCCTGCTCTCCCCCAGTGGCTCCCGTGGGGCATGGCCTCCCGGGGCGGGACACCAGGGAGGGGCTGGAGGGAGGCGGCAGTGCGCGTGCGCAGTGCAGGGGCTGGGTGGGGAGGGGCGGGGCGGAGAGGGGAGGGGCGTGGCCAAGAGGGGCGTGGGGTGTCCGGGCAGGGCGGAGCATGCGCAGTGGCCCAGAGGAGGGCAGTGAGGGGTGGGGCGGGGGCGGGTCCGGGGCTGCCCGGGCCCCGCGAGCAGGGAGGGGGCGAGAGGCGGCTGCTGCCGCGGGGCAGCGTCTCCCGGCCTGGGGCCGCCCGGAGCCTTTAGCTGCAGCGCCGGGAGCTGCCGCGCCGGGGCCGAGGGCCGCAGGCTGGGCAGAGCGAGCGGCCGTGCGCGCGGGGGCAGCCGGAGCCACCGCGGCCCGGCTGTGTGGCAGCAGCGGCTGGGGAAGGCCCGGCCCGGCCTGGGCCGCCTCTGGCCCCCGGCAGCCCCCGGCTCTTGCGCCCCTTCTCCTGGCAGAACTGTGGCTGTTGTGTCTGCCACCAAGGCCTACCAGCAGACACCAGGGCCTCCTTGTCTCTCCCTTGCCCCTCTGGGGACTCTGAGCGGTGTCAGCCCGTTGTCCTGCCTTCAGCATTGCGCACGCTGAACCTGCACATAGGCCCCAGGAGGAGCCCTGGGCAACGCAGCAGGGAAAGGATCTCCCGTCCCAGCGGCTCCATGGCTGTACTTGGCTTTTTTGTTTGAGAAAACACCTCAAGGGTTTACATGTCACCAGAGCCCCCTGCACATTTCCTTTGCCTACCTGTAATCAGTGATTACAGTTTTCTGCTCTAATTAGATCTGGGTGAGTTGTTGTTGCTAAAATGGCCCTCAGTGGGATCCATTAATGCTCTATGAAACTTTGGGATCTACTGCTGACTTTGACTTCTTGAGTTTTGTTCTGTCTCCTCTCAGTAGGTGCGATTCACGGACTCAGCACCAAGAACACCAAGAGGCTCACTGAAATGCAGAAAGCCCTGATGAACCACATCTTCTGTACAAAAGTCTGGAAAACATTGATGCAAGCCCCTAGCGAAGAGGAATTTTCTGGGCACTCAGAGCAATGCAGGCAGGACCCAGGGATATTGAGGAAAACCCATCCCAGCCATACCAAACCAACTGCTCTCCCCAGAGAACTTTCTTAGCCTTTGGGCTGGGAGTAGGAGAGGACATGGGGGCACAGCCACGTCCCAGACTTGCCTCCATCAGGCCTTCAGCTCCAGAAGGTGTCATAGCTTCAGGTGAGTTCTCTCAGGCAACACTTCCCATGCCTCTAGTGCATGGAGAAGACTGGGTAGGCACACAGGAGGCAAGGCAGAGAAAGGGCAGAGATGCCAGCAGGTAGAGTTGGGCTCCCCGTGTCACAGATGACTAGAGGCCGACTAAGCAAGCTAACTCCTTCTGTAGGGACTTGGAAAAGCACATCTCTGGCAGTATTTAAGGTGGGTGGAGTCTCCCTTCTGCAAGACTTGCCCCAGCACTCTGCAGAGACTAGGAAGAGCAAGCAGGAAGGTTGGCTGTAGGGACGCTCGCAAGCTTTGGCAGCTGCTGAGCTGGGGGCTGCTCTTACGAATTCCTGAATGAGTCCAAATGCAGGCCCTGAGGCATTGCACTGCCTCGTCGGCTCTGCACCATAGCCCGGACAGCAGCGCTGCAGTATGAGGGGTGTCCTGAGAAGCCTCGAATCCTCAAATGTGGGAGATCCAGGTGCCAGGGCTGTACAGACCATGGGAGAGCAAGGGTGCCAGTGCGGATCCAGAGTGTTCGGGCTGCACAGATCCCTGGAGGAGCCAGGGTGCTGGTGTGGGGAAGGGCAGGGGGCTAAGGAGCGTAACCAGGGGAGAAGCAGAGCCCCAGGGGGACACTGAAAAGCCCAAGGACCATCTGAAGCCCAGAGATGAGACTTGGCTTTCCTCAGGCTCACACAGAAGGAAAGGTGGACTAAGTTCATGGGAAAACTTCCCCAGATTGGCTACGCGGCCTGGCCCATGACTCTGGCCCACAGAGTCTGGCAGGGACGAGGGTCCTGGGTAAAGGCCTCTGGATGATGTGTGTTTGCTCTTTTCTGGCATATCCTCTCTGTCTTAAGCACCGCAGAGCGAGAAACCTTGCCGAAGACTTTCCAAATCTAAGACCCTGCTTTGGTGCCTAAAGCAGGAAGGTTATGTCCTGTCCCTTATTCTCCTACACCCTACTTTGCATAAAAGAGCGATGCACAGCAGCAACCAGTTTTGAGGCTCACCAAAGCATCTCAGCCTGTGGCCACCCCTTGTGCTTTCTCATCCCACCTGACTTTGATCCTGTAAAAATGCCAAACCCCAAACCAACCCTAGGAGATTTGCCTAGTGCAGCAGCCAGGGAGTGCAGGAGCCCAGAAGTGACCTCTCCAGTTCCCTACTTCAGGTATTTCCCTGACTTTGGCACCATCTGGAGATATTCTTGAAGGATTTATCAGAAAGTTTGGGAAAATAACTGGGGAAGGGAGGTGACTGCTTTCCAGGAGGGGAGAGGAAATCTCTCTGCTCTCTCCCTAGCGGTGCCATCTCCATGGCAACGACATAGTGAACCCCCAGATGACATGAGCTGAGGTCACAGCGGGATGTGCTGCATCACAGGGAGGTCTCCGTGGTGTCCTGGGTGGGGGCCCTCACTTCCCTGCAAGGCCCAGGCACTGCTGGGCACTGCTCCCACACTCCCTACCGCTGCCCTTTGTAGTGGCTCCATGGCAAGACTGGAGACAGCAGTTAATGGGGCCGTGCTGGGACCCGTCGCTGACATGCAGAGGAACAGGAGCACGATGAAAAGGGGTTAGGTTTAGCTCAGCTGGTTAGAGCGGGGTGCCAATAATACCAAGGTTGTGGGTTCGATCCCTGTATGGGCCACTCATTTGAGGGTTGGACTAGATGACCTCCAGAGGTCCCTTCCAACCTTAACAATCCTATGAAAAGGAGTTTTGGGCGAAGAGAAGAACGTCCCGCCTCTTGCGCTGCAGAAGTGAGCCGAAGGCAAAGGGGCAAGCAAGGAGGACTGCTGGATGGACACCATCAGCCTGGACCACAGTTCCTTGTTCCCAAGGCTCCTGCAGCCCTCCACTGAGGGTAAGGGCTTCGGGTACTTCTTCCCGAGATGTTGCACAAAGATTGGTAACTGAATCCAGGGCTGTGGGTGTGTCTGGACAGGGCTGGGTGCTGCCGCAAGGGTCATCACTGAGGGTCCCATCTGGCTTAGTGGACTGCCAGGACTCCTGGGTCATGGGGCGGGAGATGCCCTGAGACCCAAGGCTTCTGTGGGGCCAGCTCCATTGCCTTTTCGGGTGTGTGTGTGGGGGGTATGGGAATTCATGGCAGGTTTCCCTGGGATTGGGTCTTCATTTGCAGTCTGACTCTGAGAGGAATTCGGGTCCTACATCCCAGAGGCTGGGGTATCCTACCACTCTCATGGGGCTCTCAAGAGCCTGCTGGGAATGTCCATATACAATAAGGAAACCACCTTGTAATAACCCCACATCCTCTGCATGTTTGAGAGAACCTCTGTTCCTTTCATGCTTTAAAGTTGCCACAGCATGTTTTGTGCTCAGAGAATCCATCTCGAGAAGGTCATAGCCCGTGTCCTTGTGCAAATTAGACTCAAATGTCTACATGCAAAAGAAAGCCTAATTGGGAGAGCACTTTGGAAATGGGTGGAGGCACAGTCCCCACTGTCAGAGTCCTGACTGACGCAAGGATTTTTCTCTGGGCAGTGCTGGGGTGAGCCAAACAAAGCCATTTCCTCCCGCCCTCTCACGACCCCACACCTCCTCTTTCTAGCACCAGCAAGCCCAGAGCTGGTCTCCCCCTTGCTGCCCTGTGCCCCCATGGGGCTCCTCAGCCCTCTGGAGTGACCCCTCGGGGCACAGCCCAGCCCCACACAGAGCAGCCCCTGCTTGGCCACAGCCCAGCCCTGCCAGGAGCAGCGGGAGGGCTGCCGAGCCCTGGGCTACCCTGGAGAAGGGGCCGGGGCAGGAGGGGCGAGAGGACACTGCCCTGCCCGAGGGCAGCAGCACGTCACCCGCAGGCTCCAGCACCCCGGCCATTCCCAGGGCCCCATCGCCTGCACGAGGGCTGGCCCAGCACAGGCCCCAGGGCTGCCCTCCAAGCCCAGCACGGCCCCCAGGCTGCAGGGCAGCGAGGAGCCCTGCGGGGCCCCTGTGGCAGAGCGGCCGGCCCGGGGCCCCGCACTGCCCGGGCACCAGGCGCCGGGCTGCCCCGAGGCCCCGCTGCGCCCCGCGCTGCCCCCAACAAGATGGTGCCGTCCCGCGGGGGAGGGGGCGGAGCTGGCTGCTAGGGCGGGAGGGTGCAGTGTTGCCATGGCATCGCCTGAGTGCAGCCCTGCTATTGGCTGTCATGAGGAGGAGGGCGGGGATGGGTTTGAGTGATGGCTCTCACAGCCAATCGGAGTCCAGAGCGGGAAAAGGGCAAGAGAAGGGAGAGGTGCAAGAGGGGAGGGAGCGAAGCAGGCGCGAAGGGGGCGGGAGTGAGAGCGGGTGCGAGCGGGGCTGGTGGGGGCTGCGGGTGCGTTCAGATGCCGGCGGGTGCGCGCTCGCTGGGAAAGGGGCAGCGGTGCTGGCGAGGGGGCTGCTTTCCTGCAGGAGCTCCCGAAGGTGCTGCTGGGGCTGTGAGCAGGGCCAGCAGCAGGTCCGCGCTGGGATGTGTTTTTGAGATCATTTCTGCCCGAGCAGCTGATCAGCCAGGATTCGTCTCCTGGCTGAGGAAGCCCTAGTGAGGTGATTGCTGCCTTAGAGGCTTCTCGGCCAGTGACGGAGACCTGGCTGCGCAGGGGACTGTGAGGTCCCGTCTTCCTGAGTCCCCGATACACCAGCAGCAGGCAGTTAGTCACGGGCGTCGAGTGTGAGGTCTCTTTTGTCCGAGTGCATGCCAGGGCAGCAGTGGTTCATGGCTGGGGAAGTTATTTTGAGGAAAGTTCTGTCCCTGAAGCCCATCGGCCAGCAGCAGGCATGTGCTGGGAGTTTGGACTCACGAGGTCACCTCTCTGTGAGCAGCTGACTGGTCAGGAGAACACACACGGCCTGGATGCTGGTGGTGAGGTGAGTCCTGAGTTTGTTGCATGTGCCCAGAGGAGGGATTGACCCCTGCAGAGCTCTACAGCAATATGGAAATGCAACTACTCAGTCAAGCAGAAGTAGATGTTCCATACCATCTGACACAAATTCTGTTCGACTCCATCATCCTGAGTTAGTACTGCTACGTTTAAAATGTGGGTGATGTTCTCTGGTGAACAAGGACATGGAGTTTGACCTTGCACTTCCTGTGAAGTAGAAATTCCCCCTGTAGAGACAGCAGGGAGGTTGTGATATTTTCCTGCAAGATCTAAATGCTGTCGCTGTCTTTCAGGTGTCCACCTGCTTTTATGACACATTTGGAAGTGTAACGCGTTAGAGGTCTCTGAGTTTCTGTCCGAGTATGCAGTCACTGGAGAAGGAGTGCAAAGGGTGTTGGAGGAGACAGAAGGAACGTCATCCCCCCAAAGTTATGGTCCCCGTTTTCAAAGAGATTTCTTGTTCAGGGAAGTTGAGGCACAAGCAGGAGGCAGGAGCTGTCCTGCTCAGCCCTTGTGGGAGCCCTTGCTCTGTGCTTTCTGGAGGTGGTAAGTGAGCAGGCCCTGGGCTGTGAGTGGATGTTGAGGGGCAGTGCCAGTTGCAAGGCCTGGGAGGACTAGAAGGGAGTTGAAGGATGGGGAATTGGGCTTTGTATGTTGTGGGGCACTTAGGGGTGCCCTGCCTGCTTTCATATGTGGTACAGTGCCGTGTGTGTTGCTGATGCAATTGTGCATGTTGGCTGGCAACTCCATTTTAGAGGCAATGGGCGATGGATGCAGTTTGCATCACTCTAAAAGCATGGCCTGTGGTGGGGCTTGGTGGCTGGTGGTTGGTAGCTGTAGTGCCTTGGTGCTCGGCATGGGGGAATGTAGCTGGAGGGAGAAGTACAGTGCAGGGGGAGTGCTGCCAGGTTGGGGAGCTGGGGAGCCCTGTGAGCTAAGGAGGTGTTTGCTCAAAGGCCCCAGGCTGCCATGGTGTCATGGGCCAGAGATGCTGGCAGACTGCTGCCTTCGGTGCCCTGAGGTCCAGGCCTTGAGCTTGCTAAGCTCTTGCCAGGATGTGCAGGTAGGATGCTGCCTAAAGGGCACGGAGTGTTTCTTCTTGTTCTGAGATGCGAACGAAGCCTGCTTTTTCCTTCCTTGCCTCTTGTTTGCTTTTCCTAATGAGATTTTCCTAATCTTTTATCTGTAGCAGTGTTTCCTGAGAGTGGAGGAGCGGGTGGGAGATACTTGTTGCCAAGTGGGCAAGGGAATGCTGTAAGCTCTTTGAAGGAGTGAAGGCCTTCTGGCAAGATGGCTGTTGGAGGCAGTCCGGTATGTTCTTGGAAGCTGACTGTCAAGGGGCTGTGGCGGAGCTGTGTGGTGGCCCCAGTGGTTTGGTGCTCAGCATGGGAGGAGCTGTCTAGACAGAGCAGTGCTGTGCAGCGAGAGCCCAGCCTGCCATCATTGTGTCCTTCTGGGAAACCTGGGTGAGGACTCTTGGTGACCGTGTTCTCACCTGAGAGCATGGTGGTGCAAGCCAGAGATACTTGCAGTTTGGTGATTTCTGTCAGCTGAGGTTCAGGCTTGCAGTTTTTGAAGGTCTTGCTGCTTTCCTGAGTCTTTGAGATGTTACTGTTTCCCCTGGAGAAAGTGATCTTCTCACTGCTTCAAGGCTTTCTGTTGAATCCAGATGCTCCTTGCACCTCCTCGTCTCAGACCCTAACCCATTCTGAGCCATCAGAGAGATTGGTAGTTAATGCAAGCCATCAGAACCATTTTTCAAGTTTGTGCCTACAGAGACCCTTCCACTTCCAGACAGGGGAGATGCAACCTCACAAGAGGTCAGGGCTCTCAGGGTGATGGGTGGCTCCTTGTCCAGGGAGGCACCTGTCCTTGGTCAGTGTTGGAGGCAGCATCTGCAAAGCCACTGGTCCCTTTGGAAAGAGTCTCAGAATAGCAGATGCCTTGAGCCTGCGGTGGTGGGGGCGGACATCTGGAGGTAGGGATCTAACTCCCTGCTGAAGGCAAGTCCCAGTGGAGGAGGTATATTTGGGCCTTTCTCAGTAGAGATTTGATTATCTGCCTGGATGGAGATCTGAGAACCTGTCTGGATCCGTGTGCCACAGTTTGGCCACCCTCCTGGAGAACAAGGGTTCTTCTTAACATCTAAGAAGAATTCCCCATTGTCCAATTTGTCCCTGTGGCCTCTCATGCTCTCAGTGTGTACCTCCAAAAAAATCCAGCTCTGTCTTCTCTGGGCCCTCCATAAGACAGCTGTGCTCAGCATGTATGTCCCCCTTGGCCTTCTCCTGTCTAGGCTGAAGATTCCGAGCTCTCTCAGCCTCTACTTGTATGCCCCATGCTCCAGCCCTTGACTGTCTTGGTGTCCCTGTGCTGGACTCCCTGCTGCGTGTTCGTGCCTTTCCAGAACTGGAGTGGCCAGAGGGGACCCGATACACAGAAGTGGTCTCACCTGTGCTCTCACAAATGCAGCTCAGCGCAGAGGGGAGACATTTGCCCCCGACTGTTGTGACTGTGGAAGGCCAGCAGAACTGACATTAACACTGATTTTCTCTCTCTTTCTAGGTTACTCCAGTCATGTAGTCCTAGAATCGCCGAGGATGGAGGCAGGATGCCGGGGTGTGTCCCTGTACCTGTCAGCATCTTTGCCACTACTGGGAGCCCTCTGCGCAAGCAGCTGCAAGTGAATGAGGTGAGGCTACTAGGTATGGATGTGAAGGCTTCTGTAAGTGCGCCTGGCTTCCATGGGTGACTTGGCGTGTGGGTTCACGTCCGCTGTGCTGCAAGTTCTGCGTCACACAAATGCTGTTACTGCCAGCTTGCGCTGCAAATACTAGTGTGTTCCCTCCTTTTCCTAGACGGTTGTGGTGCCACGTATTAGTCTGAGTGTGCCAAAGACTCTGTAGCTTGAAACTGAGGATGTCTCACAGTTCTTGGGCTCCTGTCTCTGTGAGGGCTGAAGAGGTGCCCAGGCTCAGGTTGTGGATCCACCTGTGGAGCTCAGACTGCTGCTTCAAAGCCCGTGCAGCCAGGCAGCTGGCATTTCATCAGCCTGCCAGCCTGGGGCTGTCTCCTTGCTTGGGCCTCATTTCAAAGCCTCTGCATGCTTTTTTTCCCTTCACGGGGGCTTCTTGTTGAAGTAACTAAAGGAAAGGAACCGAGGTTACTTTGGGCTGAGGAGGCCTTCCGGGCTCTCAAATATTTCTACATTATGTCTGTAGCTTTTGTATTATTAAAGAAAAACCCCACCGCTGCCATGACTAGGTGGAGGTTCCTTAGGGGATGGAGGTGGAAAGTTGCAGCCTGCTCTGCCTGAAGAAGGCAGAATCTTTCCCTCTGAAAGCAGCAGCATTGCCCAGTGAGCCAGCCCTGTGCCTGATCTTGTGCCGATCACTTGCACATGCCCTGTGAGCCTAGAGTGCCTTGGCCACCTTCTGGTGTCAGCACAAGACTAACTGTCCCTGCTGGGATGCGAGTGAGCCCCTGAGGTGCTCCCTCTGAGGAGAGCGGCTCCATGAGGAGGCAGCAACTGCCCTTGGGGCCAGAGGAGCAGGTGCCCAGGAGAGGATCGTGCAGAGGGAGAAGGAGCGGCATGCAAATGCCTGCTGCCAGGCTGCGCACGCACTGCCAGGCCGGCTGGAGTGCAGGGGTGAGGTGAGCCATGGGGCTGGAGGCAGAGGCAGGCAGCAGGCATGGGAGCCGCCCGGAGAGCACTGGGCTGGTTTGGCAAAGGAGCTGGGGGGCAAGAGGCAGGCAGGAGCTGCTGCGGCCAGGTGGGAATTTCTTGCTGGCCCTGGGGAGTTTCCCTGGCACAAAGCACACCGACCTGCATGCTCCAAGGCCGCCACGGAGCCTGTGAGCTCTATGCTGAGGGGCAGAGAGCAGCTCTGGGCCCAGCTCAGCCAGGTAGCATGCAGCCAGAGCTTCCCTTGCACACAGGCCTCAGGTTTCCTGCTCTTCAGCAGCCACTCGTACCAAGGCAACAGCCTCCACCCTGGGTGTCCTTCTGCCCACAAGCGGGGCAGCAGCAGCAGCTGCACGCAGCAGTGCAGCGCAGCCGGAGCCCAGCTTGCTCCCACCAAAGGCACAGGCTGCCTCTGCAGCCTGATGCACAGGGCTCACGGGCTTCTGCACATGTCCTCACAAAGGTGCAGAGCTGAGCCGTGACACTGGCCTTGAGAGCCTCTGCCTGTCTGCCTGGAGCTGCTGAGGAGCAGGTGGGAAGCGCTGTCAAAGAACAGGAGGTCTCTGCCCGCTGGCAGCATTTCTTGCACAGGTGGAGGCACCATTGCCACCCCATAAGTGCTGGCTACCCCAAGGATTTTTCTCTGGGTGTGCAGTGCTGGGGTGACCCTGACACAGCTATCTCCCCCAACGCTCCTCACAACCCCACACCTCCCCTCCCTGGCACCAGCAGGCCCAGAGCTGGTCTCCCCCTTGCTGCCCTGTGCCCGCATGGGGCTCCTCAGCCCTCTGGAGCGACCCCTCGGGGCACAGCCCGGCCCCACACAGAGCAGCCCCTGCTTGGCCATGGCCCAGCCCTGCCAGGTGCAGCGGGGGGGGCTGCCGAGCCCTGGACTACCCTGGGGAAGGGGCCGGGAAGGGCAGGAGGGGGGCAGCAGCACGTCACCCGCAGGCTCCAGCGCCCCTAACTGTGACATTTGCCCCTAACTGTGGCGACTATGGAAGGGCAGCAGAACTGACAGTAACACTCCGATTCTGCCTTTCTTTCTAGGTTGCTCCAGTTGTGTACGTTCCCAGCGCAGTCCTTGAGCTGCTGGGAATGGAGGCAGTACGCCAGGGTGTGTCCCTGTAGCTGTCAATGTCTTTGCCACCATCGCGAGCCTCTGTGAAAGCAGCTGCAAGTGAATGAGATGAGGCTGTGTACGGATGCGACAGCTTCCATAAGCGTGCCTGGCTGTTTCAGTATTTGAGAGGCCAGTGGTAGGCACATAGCTGCTGTTTTTGCTTGTGAGGTGCCTATTGCCTTGCTGTCTGATAGGCCAGCAGATGGCCCGTGGCTTTGATGAAGCCTGTGAAGTCACTACTTCCTCAGAGCCAAAGAGGCAAGTAGCAATGAAGTTCTTTGATACCCGTTTGAAAGACTTCCACATGGTAAATGTCAGTTCAGCCTGACTGCCTGCTAGGGCAGTGGCAGGCCCATGGCTGCGGGCTGTGCGTGTGAGGTCACTTGGGCCTCAGTGCCTGACAGGGCAGTGCCAGGCTTACGGGTGTTGTTTGTGCTTGTGAGGTCGCTTCTGCCTGAGGCCTGGGTAGGCCAGAGCCAGGCCTATGGATGCTATTTGTGGATGTGAGGTGGCTCCCGCACCAGTGCCTGGTATGACTGTGCTGGTGGTGTGGCTGCAGATAGCGGTTGTGAGGTGCGCCGTGCACAGTGCCTGGCAGGCCAGTGCTGGTTCAAAGGCTGCTGTTAACTGTTGTGAGGTCCCTTGTGCAGCGGTATTTTATAGAACTGTCGTAAGCCCATGGCTGCTGCTTGTGGCTGTGAGGTCACTTCTGCCTCCGTACCTAGCCTGGCCATGCTGGGCGCATGGCTGATCTTTGCTCTGCTGAGGCCATTCTGCCTCAGTGCCTCATGGAGCAGCGCAGGCTCCTGGGTGCTGGCCGTGCTTGCGATGTCCCTTGTGCCTCCGAGCCTGATAGGCCAGTGCTGGGGCCCTGAGTGCTGGTTTTGCTCGTGACGTCCCTTGTGCCTCGGCGGCTGCCGGACCACTGTTATGTCCTTGGACGCTGCCTCTGTCGGTGAGGACTCTCAGGCCTCAGGGCCTGCTAGGCCAGCGATGTTCACGTGGCTGCTGCTGGTGGGCATGAGCATCTGCTGAATCAGCCACTGCTCTCAGTTTTGTGTGATCTGCCAACTTGTCCAGGATTCATTTGGTCCCATTACCTAGGTCCTTACTGAAGATGTTAAAGAATGTTTGCTAAATTTCTCTTAGGATTCCTTCTTTACTGCCTCCGTTTGGCTGTGCTCCCACATAAACCCAAGAGGTACCGTAAGGCGGAATAATTAGTCCAGGTGCTGCTCGAATGCACAGCGTGGCTGGGATTTTGTGTCATTGCCTTCCTGCAATTTTCCCAGTCCTTCCAGATGATGCCTGCTCTTGCCCCTTCATGCACGCTCAAACTCTACGTGTTGTCCTGCAGTCCACGTCTTCCGCCAGTGTCACAAATGCACAGCAGGCTCCGAGGAAACTGTCTTGCCATCTTGGGCACATTGGAAAGAAGTATGAAATTTACAAAATACTGGAACGGCCGTGCAGTGTCGTAAACCTGAAGAGGCTTTTCGGGCTAAAGAGGAAAGCTGGGAATTTGTTGCACACAACCCTCGTGCCAAAGAAACTGAAAATCTCTCTGGCCACCCGCAAGGAGGTCACAGGCTGCTTCTTGCTGATGGATTTGGAGAGTGTCCCTCAGCAAACCCACACCCAGTGCCAAAATGAGAGACACCGGCAGTTGCCTGAAGAGAAGGAGCCTGGTTGTGCAGTAAACGTGGAGCAGGCAGCACTCGTGTGTGCCTGTTATGGGTAAGGGGCTTCCCAGGGCTGCGGGCAAGGAAGTGCAAAGGCTGGAGGAGCAAATGCAGATCTGTGGGTTTATACAAGTGCTGTGCAGGGCTGGTGTGTGCACATCAGTGGAGCTGCTCAGCCAAGAGCTCTGTGGACATGGGCCCCTTTTTGCTGGTTGTAGGGGCAGAAAGGATTGTTTGTTGGAGCGTATGACAAGGTAAGTGCAGGCACCGCTCCTGTGCCCACAGCTCCTGCCTGCCTTTTTGGGGAAGGCAGATAGTGTGATGCCCAGCACAGACGCTCACTGCAAACTCCCTGGGAGACGTGAGCACTTTCCCTCCAGTTATCACCGGAGGAGGAAGCCTGCTTTTCACTGGCAGCATGGTGGTGAGAGCACTCTGCACGCGACTTCAGAGACCTTGGTTCAAATTAAAAACAGAAGCTGCCCATCAAAGCCCGGTCTGGTCAGCTGAACCCCGCCTGCTCCCTTTGGAGCTGCCTTCAAGGTTCATAGTAAAGGGCAGCCGGGAGAGTAAATACAACACAGGCAAAGCAAGGGATGGCAAAGGCCACCACTTTATCTCTGTTTCTTAATGAGCACTTCACTGAGCTTTAATTCTAGAGGAGGCATTTTAAAGTGCCCTGCTAACTTAGGAAAATCTTGCCTTCTAAAACCAGGAAGCTAACTTAGCCTCATTTCTCTCATATTCAGATCATGATTAAGCTTTGTTTCCAAGAGTACTTATTTTTTGGAGTAGGATATGCTCTTTTGGGGCCCCACTTTTATTTTTCTTTTTTGTTTTTAATTTCCTCAGAGCTTAGGTACTAGAGCTGTTCATTGCTGATTAACGATGATGGAGAAGTTACCTAGTAAGGCAAGAGAGACAAAAGGTTTGGAGGATTTTTTTTTTTTAATCCAGCTATTAACCCTCCGTCATGCAAAGAGAAAACAGGTAAAGATCTTCTCCAATTACAATGTTGCTAACTGCATTTTGAAGTAAAAAATGTGTTGCTTGGGAAGCACCAACCTGTGCAAAACCTGTAACAGCCGCCATGCCCGCACGGGGAACGGCCCAGGGCAGCACGTGCCACGGCATGGGCTGCAGCAGGGGTCGAGCGGTGCCCCCGACCACGGGGTCCCCAGTTCCCCCCGCCCCCCCAGAGCCATCCTGCGAGGACGGTGGTGGCAGGGCTGAGGCCAGATGCCGTGGAGGAGGGGGCTGTGCCCATTTTTTGAGGCGGATCACTGCTGGGAGCCCCCGTCCACCCCTGAGGGGATGTTCTGGGCCCCCTGAGCCCCGTGGTCCAGCCCGGCCCTGATTCCATCGCTGTGGGGCAGTTATCGCCGTGGCAACACGGATGCACCAGGCTGCAGGCGCAGTCCGTGGCACTGCGTGGGGCAGCAGGAGGGTCCTGGCTCTCCCCAGAGCGGGACAGGGTCCTGCTCCGCTCGGCGCCAGCGATGAGGAGGCGAGTCAGGCTGGAGAGGAGGGTGCCGCCACCGATGCGGGTAGGAGGCGCTGGGTGTGTGGGGGTGGGCTGGGAAGCAGGCCAGGGCCATGGGGCTGGGGGCTGGGGTCATTGCTCCCGGCATCTCCTGACTGCTGGGGGGTGGCAGATGGGGACCAAAGCAGTGCCTTGGGTGCTGCTGCCGTGACAGCTGTCGTGTCCTGGGTCCCCACAGCCCTTCCGAGCTGAATGCCGCAGACGTCCCCTCCGAGGCTCCCTCCCCATCCCAGGAGAGCTTTCCGGGGGGCTTACGCTCCTGCTGGTGAGGGTCCCTGGGGCAAAAACACGTGACTGATGCTCTCCTTTAAAATCCAAACAATGCCTTGGGGTCCAAGCATGTGGCAGGAGTACCTGCAGGGCAGGGGCTCTTTGCATCAAAAGTGAAAGAGCTTTTCCTTTGGTCCAAAAATGCCTGAAGCTGCCCAGCGCCAGCCCCATAAAGCCTGTGGGCAAAGACGAGGCTGACACGAGGGTGAAAGGCTGCCACCGACCACTGCAAAGAGCCCTGGGTCCGGGTGGTGCATCCTGCAGGGCTGGAGCCCCAGGGATGCAGTCCCTCACACTGCAGCAGCCCCATTGCGGTACTGGGGGCCACAAGATGGGCTCCCCTCCCTGATGGCCACGCACTCGGGGCTAGCACCTCCGCTCCTCAAGGCACTCTGCCTTGCTCCCCTGGAGAAGAGTGTCCCTGCCCTGTCCTTGACCGAGGCCACGGCAAGGGCACGGAGACCCTCAGCTGTGCCCTGTCCCCTCTCCCAGCAGGGCACCGTGCGGCGGTTTCTAACGTTCCTGGGGACCGTCCTCTGGGTCCTGTGGCTGTGGTGTCTCAGCCAGCTGAAGGGCTGGGGGACGGCCAAGCGGACAGCCAGTGACGGGAAAGCGAAGCTGCAGCACACCCAGCTGGGTAAGAGCCTCCTGGCCAGAAGCACCACTGGCTCCTGGCACTGGAGGCAATGGGGAAGATGCACTGCCCCCCCCACCCCAGCCCAGCCCAGGTTCCCGGGACAGCATCTGGGGTCAGACTGTGGCATGGCCCTTCCCCTGCCATGAGGACAGTCCGTGCTGGGGAGCACCAGCCGTGGCAGCCCCATCACACACCAGCCTGGTGCATCTTGCAGGAGCCGCGTCTGAGCGCTGTGTGCAGCCCTACGTCGCCAGACAAAGATCTGCTGTCCATGGGAAGAAACTGACTGGCTCCATTGTGGCTGAAATCATGTGTGCCTTGGTGAGTCCCAGCCTGGTGCGGGCCCTGGTGCCCCACCAGTGCCCCATCCCTGATGTCAGCTCGCTTGGTTTTCCTCAGACCTCAGCTCCTACCTCTGGCCAGAGAAGAAAGAAAACACAGGCTTTTGGCAGCCTGTGGCGAAGACCGCCAGATACCCGTGTTCCCTGTGAGGTAGGAGAAAAGGCTCTTTTGTGCGCTTGTTCCGCCATCTTTGTGCCTTCACCACCACCTCCCTGCCTCAGTTTCCCTATCGTGCTGTAGTCATTGCCCCCCAGGAGCTTGCAGGCTAGGTGGGAGGAGAGTCAAGCTCAAGGCTCTGCAACAAGCCAGGTTTGAGATAAGGTGCTGGCCAAAGCTCAGGCTGTAGCAGGGCTGCTCGGGGTGTCTCCAGGGAGGCCATTTCAAGCGAGTGGTGGTGTCGGAGAGGAATGGGACTCTGCAGAGTAACAGTGTAGAAACAGTGTAAGAAAAGAGGCTCCCTCTGGAGCGGTCCTGGGCTGAAAATAGCATGCTCTGCCCAGGCACGTATGGGATGGGGGTTGTGCTGCCAAAGCCCCATCAGAGCAGGATGGGGCGTGGGAGTGGGATGGGGCCCGGGATGAAGATTGGAACCAAGATGGAGCCTGGGATGGAGTGGCCAGGGCAGCTCAAGCACAGCAGTCAGGGTCAGTTGCCCACTGGTGCAACTGAGGAGGCTGGGGTGAGGGCAGCCCCCAGGGGCAGGAGAGGTTGCTTGTGTGTAGAGTGAGGGTAAGAGAGCCCAGGCGCACACAGCAGCGTGCGGGGTGTTAATGCAAAACTGGGAGCTCTGGAAATATGTGCCCCTTCCGAAAAAGTCCTGAATGCCCACCGAGGAACCTGTGGGTGGCTCACCAGCTGTGCTTTTAAAGTGCAAATAGCCTGGGTGCTAGAGAAAGCTGGAACAGAAGAAGGGACACAAGCCCAAGGAGCAGCTGTCTGGCTCCCTAGGAAGCGCTGGGGCTGCGATGGGGCAGCATGCAGGGTGGCAGGGCCCCTTGTGGGGGGACAGGGGTGTCATGGGGCAGCATGGAGGGCAATGGGCTATCGTGGGGCAGTGTTCAGGATGGTGGGGCTGCCATGGGGCAGCATGTGGGGCAAGAGAGCTGTGCGGTGCCACGAAGGGAATGACAGAGTTGCTGGCAGTGCCAGGGCTGCCAGCTGCCCCTGGCACAGGATCTTCTGCAAGGCCTGGATGTGGGGCCGTGCTTGGGGGGAGCCCCATCCCCCCAGCTTCCCATCTGCCCCTTTGCTCAGCCCAGGCCACCGTGTGTCATTGCAGTCCCTGATGGCAAGCTGCCAGACTCCAAAGCAGACCAGGACGACAGGCCGATGGGGAAACCTGGGTGGCACCATGATGGTGACCGCTGAAATGTTATCGCGTCCCGTCCAGGTAAGAGGAGCACGCTGGGGCCAGGCACAGCAGCAGCATGTCCCGGTGTGCTGAGGAAGGGCTGTGGGAGCGGGGAGATGGGCAGCTTTGGGCACTCGGCAGACCGTGGAGGGGAGAGTCGGGAGCTCATGCTACCTAGCCACCTGGGGAGGGAGCATCAGTGCACAGGCACTGCAGAAAATGGGGGTAACTGGTGGTTCCTCCCCACTTGTGGAGCTAAGGGGAGGATTAAGTCAGGATGTTGTGTCTGGAGCAAAGGAGTGGGTGAAATCAGGGTGTTTCAGGGTTAAAGCCTACTCAGTGCTTTGGGGCAGTGAGCAGATTTATTTCCAGCTTCCCCGCGTGCCGAGACTGTAATTCTCTTTCTTCTCTGAAAGTGCCATAAAAGGCTCCTTCTGAGCCACTGACCTGACAATTTCTATTTTGACAGACTCTGGAGCCATGCAGGATGTGGCTCCCAGTCCACAACCCCAACGTGAAGAATGTAAGCGCCGCTCACAGCCCTCCATGTCCTCAGCTCTGGGCTGCTCTCCTCCCAAGAAGAGCTTGGGTCTGCAGCCTCCCAGGGCTTGTGTCTGCAGCGATGGTGGCGCTGGGGGCACCTGTGGGGCCCCAAGCTGCCACTCCCTGAAGTGACACCCTGTCTGCGTAAGAGTAGCGTGCTGGGGCAAGGCATCGGGACAGCGGGTTCCCTGCTGCAACCAAGGAAGGGCTTGAGGAGTGGGGGGAAGGGAGGCACTGGGGGCCACACAACCCCTGGGTGGGGAAGGATCACGGACGAGTAAGCCAGGCCATGTGTGATGGGAGCCACGGTACAGGGTGCTGTTGGAAGATGGGGCTTTCTGATAGGTCTGGACCCACTTCTGGAGCAAAGGATTGGGCAGTATCAGGGTATTTTTGGAGTGGGCGTTGATTGGTGAGCAGTTTGTTGTAGAGTCTTCCCTATGGGCAGAGGTCAGTAGCTAAAACAAAGGGAGGGTTTCACTCCCATCTCACCCAGAGGCAAGCAGCACATGAGCATCCCAAGGATGAATGTCCCCATGCAAGTGTTTAGGAAAGTGAGGAGTAGAGGAGCCTCCCCCCGATGCCGGTGGGAAGGAGGATGTTAGGTGCAGGATCCTGGTCCCTTGTCTTGTGCGTGTACAGTGCAGGGGTTAGTAAAAGGCTTAATTCTGATGGGTCCTGCCAGAGATGTGCCTGGAAGATGAGGAATATGCCAACGCACCCCAGGCCACCTGCTGTGCCAAGTCCTGCCAGGAGTCCACAGCCCATGCTGGAGTGGGCCAGGAGCCCAGAGCCACGGGCCTGCTTGCCCCTGCCAATTGCCATTGACAGCACAGCACCGACAGCGCCCACTTTGGACACAGTTGTCTGCTGGACCCAGGACATCCCCCAGAGGCAGGAGAAGCCCGCAGCCTCACTGGAGGTAAAGGGGGTTCCGTGTGTCCCTCGGACAGGTGGGCGGGCAGCAGTGCATGGAGGGGAGTGGAATGCAGTGGAGCATCCAGGCCCCAGCAGTGTAAATAGGCATGGCAAGTGGGGAGGGCAATGGGAGCAGTTTGTGGTGAGTCCTCACAGGCTGGGGACTTGCTGGGGCTGTGTTGTTGACATTATTCTTTGGGGTTATTGCCTGTGATGGGATATGCATGTTGTCCTTGGGAGGTCACTGCCAATCTCCAGAAGGCGGAAGAAGGCTGCTTCTGACTTCTTGTACCAAATATTTCTTCTTTTTTAGCTCCTGGAAAGGATCACAACACCGATCCAAGGCCAAAAAACAACTGGGAACGACGTAAGCATCCATCATATCCCTCAACATCCTCACTCTTCTGTTGTTCTACCTCTGGGTAGCTTGGTAAGCCTCTCTAGATGAGCGGAGATTGTCCAGCACAGATTTTTCTTAAAAAAAGCCATATAAAAACTACTGAAAAAAATCAGGGTGTGCAAATGGACAGCAGGCAAGAGCAAACACTACCAGCAGCACCCACAGGCAGTACCCACGGGGAGATGGCTGCCAAACCGGGAACAGGCCGGGGGGACACAGGCTCTTCGCTCCGTGTGTGCTGAGAGCAGGCAGATGGGGTTGCAGGGAGCTGGGCGGGATGCGTCAGGCAGGGGTGATGGTGGCAGTGCTGGAGACTGCTCCCTGGCAGCTGGCAAGCTGCTCCCCGCCACAGGCAAGACACTGCTGTCCCTGGAAAGCTGCAGGGAGAAAACCTTCCAAGCTGGTGTTGAAGCAAAGGAAGAGACGGATGCTCTTGCTGAGCTGCCGTCAGAGTCGTGGGATGCCTCTGCTCTGTGCTGCTCTTAGCTGCATAGGAAAGGGGCTGAGGAGAGATGGGAGGGAGGCATCTCAGCAGTGGGGTGATGCTGCCACTTGCCACGTGCGCCCCCAGGACTAGTGCTGGCTTCATCGCCCTTCCTGCAAATGCCTCCCTCCCTTTTTCAGGCTCAGTCGGGGGCCATGGAAGACACACTGGATCGTCAGACGGAGCAGG
Source organism: Rhea pennata (assembly GCF_028389875.1). Lineage (NCBI taxonomy): Eukaryota > Metazoa > Chordata > Aves > Rheiformes > Rheidae > Rhea > Rhea pennata. The sequence continues at coordinate 596,182 of NW_026907686.1, read as the reverse complement.
ACGTGGTGACCAGCGTCATCGGCGCCCAGGTATCAGGAAAGCCCTGAGCTGAGGCCAGAGACCTTGTCAGGAAGGGCTTTGGAGGGTCTGTGGCACCGGGCGCAGGTCCTGGGCTTGTGGGGGAGCACAGTGTCACGTTGAGCCCCTGCACCAGAACGTCTGTATCAGAGGAGCCATGGCTCTGGGGCCGAGAGGGAGATCATCTTGCCTTGTGTCATTGCCGCGACAGCCAGACCCATCCTTTCCTCCCTTTCTGATTGCCCCGCTGGGAACCCACCTTTGCATGAGGCTTGGGGCCGGCTTGTGGTGCATTCGCAGGTTTCCCTGAAGGACCAGTTGCCTTGGGAGCTGCAGCCCGGCTGTGCGGCTCGCCCATTAGGCTCCCGAGAAAGGTGTCAGCGAGGCTGTGGTGGCGGCCTGGTATTCATCCTGGCGTGGCAGGCAGCTCGCCTCTGCCATGGGGACCCCTGCAGCCAAGGCCTCTGTTGTCCTTGTAAAGTTTTGCAGGTGGGATGCTGTGGAAGAGGCAGGCCCTAGAGCCCTGCCGCGAGGGGCACCATGGAGGTGGCTGGGAGCGCTTGGTGCTGAGGCAGACCTCAAAGGATTGGAGGCTCTTGGGCTATTCACTTGTTATTAATTCCTCCGGGCTTTTACTCCCTTGAGCTGGGACAGGCAGGTTGTCCCTGGGAAGTCAGTGTTAATCTGCAAAAGGCCGAAGAAGGCTCCTTCTGACTCACTGTGCCAAATATTGCTTCCTTTCCAGAGCCCGCAGAGGATTGCAGAGCCAGGTGCAGTCCCCAGAGCGAGCAAGAAAAAGGTAAGCGCCTATCATAGCGCCCAACACCCTTACTCTTGAGCTGCCCTATCCACACGCGTAGCTTGGGCAGGATCTGCACGTGAGTGTGTTGTTGCAGGCTTTCTAGCAGAGCTGCAAAAAAGGGCCTATTTAAAGCAGTGAGAAAAATGGAGGCTCTGCACATAGTCTCCCTGTGAGACAGCATGCAAGAGCCAGCATGAGAGTGCGCACCGTCAGAGTGAGCCGTGCGCATGGGGAAGGGCTGTCTTTGTGGGTGCTGCGGGCCGCCTGTGCCTGATGAGGGGCCTCAGCCCTTTGCAGCGTGCCCGTGTTTGTGTGCAGCTGGCAGTAGGGCCCCGGTGTGCTGGGTGCCGCCAAGGCAGGCAGGAGCAACTGACGTCCTGGGAGGGGACGCACATTCCCCCTGAGCAGGACCTGCATGTGCAGAACATCCGTGGCCTCTGTGCAGCCTGTCTTGTAGCGCCAGTGCTGCTGGGGACACAGCAGCACCTTGCCCTCGCTGCCCTGGTGATGCCTCGGGACAACGTGCCCTTGCTGTGTTTGCAGGCAGTGTGCAGACAACCTGCGCTCATGGCCAAGAAGACACCACAGAGGCTGCCCGCAACGCAGCGATACGGAGCGACTGCTGCCAAGGAGACGCCAGAGCCGGTGAGGCCTTGGGACAGGGCAGCACAGTGTGCTGGCAGCTGTGCCCTGCTGCCAGCCCAGGAAATGGGAGCAGGCACTGTTTGCTCGTGGAGCTGAAAAAGAGCCCACCAAGGCGGGCACGACTGGTCCCACCACAGCGCCAGCCTGCCGCTCAGAGCTAGCATGCACACGAAACTGTAGAAGGCCATGCCTGCACGTGTGAGGCATAAAACGCTGTGCGGTGTGCACAGCATGTTGTCCGTTGGTGCAGGCAGTGGAAGAGGCTGGAGAAAGATGGGCCAGTGCCTGTTTGATTTTTCCGTGGAAGGATGCTGTGTCGTGCTAGGGGCTGGTGGCCGGGGCCAGGGAGATCTTTGAGGAAGGCGCCTGTGAGCATCCGTAGGAGAACTGTGGGCTGATGGCCCTCTAAGACCTGGATAACTGTATTAGACTGTAGAAGGCAGGGGATGTCCCAGGATGCAGCAGGTGTACCTGGTTGACCCCTGTTGTGGAGGAAAGAAAGTGGGAGGTGAGAAAGGAGCTGCCTTCAGCACAAGAAGCCCCACTACACCTTTGCCCATAGATGTGGTCGATGCCCAGGGCGTTGGCTGGAGGAATAGGCCAGGCGGGATGCTCACGGCACTGTGGCCCCTTTGGCTGCGGTGCCCAAGCAGCCCACAGTGCGAGTGCTGCTGGGTGCCAGGCTGCCAAGCCCCAGCAGCACCCAGCGGCAGTGCCCACGGGGAGATGGCTGCCAAGCCGGGAACGGGCCGGGGGACACAGGCTCTTCGCTCCGTGTGTGCTGAGAGCAGGCAGATGGGGTTGCAGGGAGCTGGGCGGGATGCGTCAGGCAGGGGTGATGGTGGCGGTGCTGGAGACTGCTCCCTGGCAGCTGGCAAGCTGCTCCCCGCCACAGGCAAGACACTGCTGTCCCTGGAAAGCTGCAGGGAGAAAACCTTCCAAGCTGGTGTTGAAGCAAAGGAAGAGACGGATGCTCTTGCTGAGCTGCCGTCAGAGTCGTGGGATGCCTCTGCTCTGTGCTGCTCTTAGCTGCATAGGAAAGGGGCTGAGGAGAGATGGGAGGGAGGCATCTCAGCAGTGGGGTGATGCTGCCACTTGCCACGTGCGCCCCCAGGACTAGTGCTGTCTTCATCGCCCTTCCTGCAAATGCCTCCCTCCCTTTTTCAGGCTCAGTCAGGGGCCATGGAAGACACACTGGATCGTCAGACGGAGCAGGACGTGGTGACCAGCGTCATCGGCGCCCAGGTATCAGGAAAGCCCTGAGCTGAGGCCAGAGACCTTGTCAGGAAGGGCTTTGGAGGGTCTGTGGCACCGGGCGCAGGTCCTGGGCTTGTGGGGGAGCACAGTGTCACGTTGAGCCCCTGCACCAGAACGTCTGTATCAGAGGAGCCATGGCTCTGGGGCCGAGAGGGAGATCATCTTGCCTTGTGTCATTGCCGCGACAGCCAGACCCATCCTTTCCTCCCTTTCTGATTGCCCCGCTGGGAACCCACCTTTGCATGAGGCTTGGGGCCGGCTTGTGGTGCATTCGCAGGTTTCCCTGAAGGACCAGTTGCCTTGGGAGCTGCAGCCCGGCTGTGCGGCTCGCCCATTAGGCTCCCGAGAAAGGTGTCAGCGAGGCTGTGGTGGCGGCCTGGTATTCATCCTGGCGTGGCAGGCAGCTCGCCTCTGCCATGGGGACCCCTGCAGCCAAGGCCTCTGTTGTCCTTGTAAAGTTTTGCAGGTGGGATGCTGTGGAAGAGGCAGGCCCTAGAGCCCTGCCGCGAGGGGCACCATGGAGGTGGCTGGGAGCGCTTGGTGCTGAGGCAGACCTCAAAGGATTGGAGGCTCTTGGGCTATTCACTTGTTATTAATTCCTCCGGGCTTTTACTCCCTTGAGCTGGGATAGGCAGGTTGTCCCTGGGAAGTCAGTGTTAATCTGCAAAAGGCCGAAGAAGGCTCCTTCTGACTCACTGTGCCAAATATTGCTTCCTTTCCAGAGCCCGCAGAGGATTGCAGAGCCAGGTGCAGTCCCCAGAGCGAGCAAGAAAAAGGTAAGCGCCTATCATAGCGCCCAACACCCTTACTCTTGAGCTGCCCTATCCACACACGTAGCTTGGGCAGGATCTGCACGTGAGTGTTTTGTTGCAGGCTTTCTAGCAGAGCTGCAAAAAAGGGCCTATTTAAAGCAGTGAGAAAAATGGAGGCTCTGCACATAGTCTCCCTGTGAGACAGCATGCAAGAGCCAGCATGAGAGTGCGCACCGTCAGAGTGAGCCGTGCGCATGGGGAAGGGCTGTCTTTGTGGGTGCTGCGGGCCGCCTGTGCCTGATGAGGGGCCTCAGCCCTTTGCAGCGTGCCCGTGTTTGTGTGCAGCTGGCAGTAGGGCCCCGGTGTGCTGGGTGCTGCCAAGGCAGGCAGGAGCAACTGACGTCCTGGGAGGGGATGCACATTCCCCCTGAGCAGGACCTGCATGTGCAGAACATCCGTGGCCTCTGTGCAGCCTGTCTTGTAGCGCCAGTGCTGCTGGGGACACAGCAGCACCTTGCCCTCGCTGCCCTGGTGATGCCTCGGGACAACGTGCCCTTGCTGTGTTTGCAGGCAGTGTGCAGACAACCTGCGCTCACGGCTAAGGAGACACCACAGAGGCTGCCCGCAACGCAGCGATACGGAGCGACTGCTGCCAAGGAGACGCCAGAGCCGGTGAGGCCTTGGGACAGGGCAGCACAGTGTGCTGGCAGCTGTGCCCTGCTGCCAGCCCAGGAAATGGGAGCAGGCTCTGTTTGCTCGTGGAGCTGAAAAAGAGCCCACCAAGGCGGGCACGACTGGTCCCACCACAGCGCCAGCCTGCCGAGGCTCAGAGCTAGCGTGCACACGAAACTGTAGAAGGCCATGCCTGCACGTGTGAGGCATAAAACGCTGTGCGGTGTGCACAGCATGTTGTCCGTTGGTGCAGGCAGTGGGAGAGGCTGGAGAAAGATGGGCCAGTGCCTGTTTGATTTTTCCGTGGAAGGATGCTGTGTCGTGCTAGGGGCTGGTGGCCGGGGCCAGGGAGATCTTTGAGGAAGGCGCCTGTGAGCATCCGTAGGAGACCTGTGGGCTGATGGCCCTCTAAGACCTGGATAACTGTATTAGAGTGTAGAAGGCATGCAGGGGATGTCCCAGGATATAGCATTTGTACCTGGTTGACCCCTGTTGTGGAGGAAAGAAAGTGGGAGGTGAGAAAGGAGCTGCCTTCAGCACAAGATGCCCCACTGCACATTTGTCCATAGATGTGGTAAATGCCCAAAGTCTTGGCTGGAGGAATAGGCCAGGCGGGATGCTCACGGCACTGTGGCCCCTTTGGCTGCGGTGCCCAAGCAGCCCACAGTGCGAGTGCTGCTGGGTGCCAGGCTGCCAAGCCCCAGCAGCACGCACCGGCAGTGGCCGCGGGGAGATGGCTGCCAAGCCGGGAACGGGCTGGGGGGACACAGGCTCATCGCTCCGTGTGTGCTGAGAGCAGGCAGATGGGGTTGCAGGGAGCTGGGCGGGATGCGTCAGGCAGGGTTGACGGTGGCGGTGCTGGAGACTGCTCCCTGGCAGCTGGCAAGCTGCTCCCCACCACAGGCAAGACACTGCTGTCCCTGGAAGGCTGCAGGGGGAAAAAAAAGCCTTCCAAGCTGGTCTTGAGCCAAGGAAGTGATGGATATTATAGCTGAACTCGCAGCAGAGTCGTGGGATGCCTCTGCTGCGTCGTCCTCCTCCTCCCGCCCGAGAAAAGGGCCGGAGGAGAGATGGGAGGCATTTCAGCAATGGGGTGATGCTGCCGCTAGTCAGCCGTGCCCCCAGCACTAGGGCTGGCTTCATCCCTCTTGCTGCAAATGCTTCCTTTCCTTTTTTCCGTCTCAGAAGGGGGCCACGAGGAGCACAGCGGATCATCGGACAGAGCAGGACGTGGAGAAGAGCGGCATCGGTGCCCAGGTATCATGAAAGGCCTCAGCTGAGGCCAGAGACCTTGTCAGGAAGGGCTCTGGAGGGGCTGTGGCACAAGGCGCAGGTGGCGGGCTCGTGGGGGAGCACGGTGTGCCGTTGAGCTCCTGCAGCAGAACATCTGAATCACAGCAGGCATGGCGCTGGGGCCGAGAGGGAGATCGTCTTGCCTTCGGCCATTGCCCTGCCCCCCAGACCCATCCTTTGGCCCTCTTCCCAGGCTTGGGGCCGGCTTGTGGTGCTTTCGCACCTCTCCCGGAAGGACAAGTTGCCTTTGCAGCTGCAGCCTGGCGGTGCAGCCGCCCCATTCCGCTCCTGAGAAAGGAGTCAGAGAGGCTGTGGTGGCAGCCTGCTATTCATCGTGGTGCGTCAGCCAGCTCACGTGTGAGCTGGGGACGTCTGGAGCCAAGGCCTCTGTTGTCTTGTAGGGTTTTGCAGGTGGGATGCTGTGGAAGAGGCAGGCCCTAGAGCCCTGAGGCAAGGGGCACCGTGGAGGTGGCTGGGAGCACTTAGTGGTGGGCTTGTCCTCAAAGGATTGGAGGCTCTTGGGCTAGTCCCTTGTTCTTATTTCCTCCAGGCTTTTACTCCCTTGAGCTGGCATAGGCAGGTTGTCCCTGGAAGCTCACTGCCAATCTCCCAAAGGCCGAAGAAGGCGCCTTCTGACTCATTGTACCAAATACTCCTTCCTTTCCAGAGCCTGCAAAGGATTGAAATGCCGAGTGTAGTGCCCCGAGCAAGCAAGAAGAAGGTAAGCGCCTATCATTGCTGCCGACATCCTTACCCTTGAGCGGCCCTATCCACACGCGTAGCTTGGGCGGGCTCTGCACATGAGTGTCTTGGTGCAGGTTTCTAGGAGAGCTGAAAAAAGCATATTCAACCAGGTGAGAAAAAGCGAGGCTCTGCACACAGTCTCCCTGTGAGACAGCACGCAAGAGCCGGCACGAGAGCGCGCAGTGTGAGAGTGAGCCGTGCGCATGGGGAAGGGCTGTCTTTGCGGGTGCTGTGGGCAGCCCGTGCCTGATGAGGGGACTCCGCCCTTTGCAGCATGCCCGTGTTTGTGTGCAGCTGGCAGTAGGGCCCCGGTGTGCTGGGTGCCGCCAAGGCAGGCAGGAGCAACTGACGTCCTGGGAGGGGACGCACATTCCCCCTGAGCAGGACCTGTGTGTGCAGAACATCCGTGGCCTCTGTGCGGCCTGTCTTGCGCCCCCAGTGGTGCCGGGGACGCAGCAGCACCTTGCCCTCGCTGCGCTGGTGATACTCCGGGACCAACTGGCCTTCCTGGCTTTCCAGGCAGCGCGCAGGAAGTCTACCACCATGGACAGAGTGACCCGACGGAGGCTTCCAGCAAAGAAGCGGCATATACAGGGTTCTGCTGAGGAGACGCCAGAGCCGGTGAGGCCTTTGTATAGGGTAGTAGTGGCCCTACGTGGCACTGTGTATTTCTGTAGGCTCCAAGTGCCATGGGCCCTGGACAGCCAGAATTCCTGGAAGAGATTAAATGGAGCTGCCAGGCAGCAGGGCTTCCAACTTGGCTCCATACCAGAGCACTGCAAGCCTTTTGTGCTCTGCTCTGTTCCTGGTACAAGAGGTGGAACCAGGCTCTCTTTCCTTGTGTGGCTGAATGCAGATGTGGAAAGTTAGGCACAGCAGGTCTCACTACACCACCAGCATCAGGAGGCTCAGACCTCCTGTTGGGACCAAACTGTAGAAGCCCGTGACTGTGTGTTTGAGGCAGAAAATGCTCTCTGGTGTCCAAAGCACCTAGAAAGTTGGCCTGTAGGGACAGGTCGGACAGAGATGAGCCAGTGTCTGTTTGAGTCTCCCTGGAAGGATCCTGTGTTCTGCTAGGGGATGGTGGACGGGGACAGGGAGATCTTTCAGGATCTCCTGTCAGGCTGCTCTCCACCTCCTCTAAAGCTCCAGGGAAAAAACCTTCCAAGCTGGTCTTGAGCCAAAGGAAGAGACGGATGCTATTGCTGAGCTGCCATCAGAGTCGTGGGATGCCTCTGTTCTGTGCTGCTCTCACCCACATAGGAAAGGGGCTGAGGAGAGATGGGAGGGAGGCATCTCAGCAGTGGGGTGATGCTGCCACTTGCCACATGCGCCCCCAGGACTAGTGCTGGCTTCATCGCCCTTCCTGCAAATGCTGCCTTCCCTTTTTCAGGCTCAGAAGAGGGCGAGGAGGACCACATCAGATCATCAGACAGAGCAGGACATGACGACTCGGTGGCGTTTGGGTGCAGGGAGCTTTGCCTGTGTTGTGGGTACGAGATGCATTTTCAGGTGCATTTTCAGGTTCCCTGATCTGGTGCTGCCCCTGCAGCCCCCAGGTGCTGCTGAGAGCTGTGTTTGGGAGCTGCAGGGCAAAGTGAGAGCAGGTTGCTGGTGTCCTCGCGAGGTCTCGTGCGCGAGTCGTCGTGCTTGCTCCATGCCTCTTGGTTTGCTCCAGGACCTGTGACCCTGGGAGCAGACTGAAGGGTGTTTGCAGAAGAGTTCTGTTAGCTGTGAGGTGTTTTGCTGTCCAGGGGCCTTGGAAGTTGACGAACGACCAGTTTCAAACTCAGCAATTGAAATATCCTGGACAGAGTCCTTCCCCATGTCTGACATTGTCAGCACATAACATCGGAGAGTGCTTGTTGTGCTTGATGTGTACAGGATTTGCTGGGTTTGTTCAGCATTTGCGAAGGAAGTAGACTTCTGAGATGCAGGAAGGCTTCTCCCTCTGCCTGGGACATGAAGCACTGCTCCTCTTGCTACATATAGAGACTGCCTAGGCTAAAGCTGATCTTTTTTTGGGGGGGCTGCAACTGCTATGTAATGGGTGCTTTGCTGCTGTGAATCAGGGAGGCCATTCGGGAGCTGGCTCGGCCTTGGGAAAAGGCAGGGGGAGCTGCAGGCAGCAACAGGGTGGGCAGTGAGGTCCCTAGTGTTTAAAAGGGCTGTATCAGAAAACGCCCCGTGTCCATCAAGGCTCTGTAGGTAGCTGGCAGGCCTGGAGGAGGCCCAGGGCTCAGCTGCTGCTGATGAGGTCACTTCTGCCCGCGTTCCTGATAGGCCAGCTGGAGGGGGGAGGCGTGGCTGTGGCTTGTGATGTCACTCCCAGCGGAGCAGTGGATAGGGCAGCAGCAGGTCCGTGCTGGGATGTGTTTTTGAGATCATTTCTGTCCGAGCAGCTGATCAGCCAGGATTCGTCTCCTGGCTGAGGAAGCCCTAGTGAGGTGATTGCTGCCTTAGAGGCTTCTCGGCCAGTGACGGAGACCTGGCTGCGCAGGGGACTGTGAGGTCCCGTCTTCCTGAGTCCCCGATACACCAGCAGCAGGCAGTTAGTCACGGGCGTCGAGTGTGAGGTCTCTTTTGTCCGAGTGCCTGCCAGGGCAGCAGTGGTTCGTGGCTGGGGAAGTTATTTTGAGGAAAGTTCTGTCCCTGAAGCCCATCGGCCAGCAGCAGGCATGTGCTGGGAGTTTGGACTCACGAGGTCACCTCTCTGTGAGCAGCTGACTGGTCGGGAGAAGCTACACGGCCTGGATGCTGGTGGTGAGGTGACTCCTGGGTTTGCTGCGTGTGCCCAGAGGAGGGATTGACCCCTGCAGAGCTCTACAGCAGTAGTGAAAGGCAACTAATTAATCAAGCAGAAGTAGATGTTCCCCATCATCTGACACAAATTCTAGTCCACTCTGTCATCCTGAGTTTGTACTGCTACGTTTAAAATGTGGATGATGTTCTCTGGTGAACATGGACATGGAGTTTGACTTTGCATTTGCTAAGTTGCTAAGCAGAAGCTTGCAGCCTACCACTGGTCATCTAGGGAGTCCAACTAGACTTTTTAAACTACTGAATAAATCTAGTGGTGGTGTATGCAGTGGTGCTAGTAATCTGTTATTCCCAGAGTGTGTGTGTGTGCTTTAGAAATTCCCCCTGTAAAAACAGTAGGGAGCTTGTGAGATTTTCCTGCACGGTCTGAATGCTGTCGCTGTCTTTCAGGTGTCCACCTGCTTTTACGACACATTTGGAACTAACACATTGGAGGTTGGTGTTTTTCTGTCCGCGTATGCAGTCCCTGGAGAATGGTTGCAAAGACTGTTGGAGGAGACAGAAGGAATGTCACCCCCAAACAGGTATGGTCCACATTTTCAAAGAGATTTCTTGTTCAGGGAAGTTGAGGCACAAACGAATGGCAAGAGGTGGCCTGATCAGTCCTTGTGAGAGTGCTCCTCTGCTTCCTGGAGATGGGAAGTGACCAGGTATAGGACTGTGAGTGGATGCTGAGAGGCAGTGCCTGTTGCAGAGCCTTGGAGGACTAGAAGGGAACTGAAGAGCTGGAGAGTTGGGCCTGCTGTGTTGTGGGGCACTTGGGGTGCCCTGCGTGTTGCTGATGCAGAGGTGCGTGTTTGCTGGCAACCCTGTGTGAGGCGAGCAGAGGTGGATGCAGGGTGTCACAGCGCAGGGGTGCCCTGTGGGGGGCTGTGTGGGCGAGCTGGTTTTGGTGCTCAGCATGGGAGGAGATAGCTGGAGAGAGTGGTGCTGTGCGTGGGGAGTGCCTCAAGGTGAGGGTGTGAATATGCTCGCCAGGCCTAGGCCGCCCTGGTATCATGGGCCAGAGTTGCTGGCAGCCTGCTGCCTTTGATGCACTGAGGTTCAGGCCTTGGGGTTGCTAAGCGCTTTCCGGGATCTGCAGCATGGAGGCTGCCTAAAGGCCAGGGAGTGTTTCTCCTTGCTCTACAATGTGAAGCAAGCCTGCATTTTCCCTCCATTGTTCTCTTTTCCTTTGGTTCATGAGAGCTTTGGTCTGCAGCAGTGTTTGCTGAGAGGAGAGGACGTTGTGGGAGATGCAACTTGCTGGCTGGGCATTGGCCTGCTGGAAGCTCTTTGAAGGAGTGAAGGCCTTGTGGTGTGGTGGTCTCTGGAGAAGGGCAGATATGTTCTTAGGAGCTGACTGTCAAGGGGCTGAATCCTTCCTGTAGGAGATCTGTTTGGAAGAGTGCCTTTGAATGGGAGCAGCAAGGAAAAGTGTCCTGCGAGGGATGCGCAGCCCAGGTTTCTCTTTCTTCCAGGTGCAGTGTCTGCAAGTTACCCCACCATCCTGCTGTAGTGTGACCTTTCTGTGCTGCAGCAAGGAAATAAGCAAGCAGCCACGTGTAGCCATCAGTGTGCTAGGTGTGCTGTGGTTAGGTGCTGACACTGCTGACCCTGGCAAGGTGGAAGGTGCTGGATTTTGTCTGCACTTTTGGTGGTTGTGAGGAGCCCCATGTAGCTCTAGCTGCATTGCTTGGAGTAGCTGGAGTCAAGGCAGTGGTGATGAGCACATACATCCTACCACTAACCTCCCAGCTGTTTGGAATGCATTATGTTCCCTCTGTTCTGCGATTTCATTTTCATGGAAGTTGAGGCACACGCGAGAGGCAAGCGCTGGCCTGATCAGCCCCTGTGAGAGTGCATGCTCGCTATTTCTAGGAGTTGGTAAGTGAGCAGGTCCTGGGCTGTGAGTGGATTTTGAGAGGCAGTGCCTGTTGTAAGGCCTTGGAGGACTAGAAGGGAACAGAAGGGCTTGGGACTGGGGCTTTCTGTGTTACGGGGCACCTGGGGATGCCCTGTCTGCTGCTGTCTATAGTAGGGAGGGCAGCGAGCAGAGCAGTGCTTAGGAGTGTGCAAGTGGTGAGTGTCCTGCATGCATCTCTTCTGGCTGGCACTTGGTTGCATGTAGCGGACCAGCCAGCAGAGTGGGGCAGAGACAGGGTGCTCGTAGACTGGCTGGCTCAGCAGAGGTCTGGCGTGAGGTTGAGGGCTGTTGCAGTGCTGAGTTGCTCTGCCAGTGTCAGACACCCTTTCCAGTGAAGCTGCTCCCTGGGCTGATCGCTCTACCTAGGCACTAGAAATGGAAGTGACATGCTGTTGTCCTTGTGTAGGCGCTCCAGGGCAAAGGCTCACAGCTTGGATTTCAGGGTAATAATGAAAAGGCAAGACCAACTGTTCCCTTTTGTGTCTTGCCAGGAGATGAAAGCCATTTACAGAAGATTTTTATGTCCAGAAGGACAACAGCATAGTCAAGGGCCATGAGAGTGACCCAAGTGAGTTTCTCCTCTGTGAATCTATTTGTGTGTGCACTGTTTCCAGGTCTAGGTGAGGCTGAGGTGAAATAGCTCTTGCCAGTATCTCCACCACCCTTGCAGTCATTCAAAACACTACTGCAGATGCCTTAAAAAATCTACAAAGAGAAGTGAGAGCGCTCTCTCAATTAGCCATCCAAAATCGATGGGCCCTAGATTAGCTGTTGGCCACACAGGGCGGAGTGTGTGTACTGCTATACACCGCCTGTTGTTTGTATGCAAACAAATCAAAAGAATGGAGTATGATGTAAATGTCATTCAATGACATGTTTGTACCTTCCATCAAAGACCCAAAGAGCACTCGCTGGCTAATACCCCGTCAATAGATTGGTCACGGTTGCAGTCATGGCTCCCAGATCTGGGAGCATGGGCAGGCATATTTTAATCATTTTAATGTTATTTCTGGCAGGAGGAACTGTGCTTTTCTGTTGTGTCTCATGCATGGGTCCAGTGTGCTCAACTTGCCTCTCATGTGTAAGGGGATATAAGTATAGACCGGGTAACACTGAGAGCAGGTACGCATGAAGTAAACGGAGGGAATGTTGAGGACATTTCCATTACGCTCTAGTTTTGCAGGAAAAGAACATGAAAGATTGCACGCTCTGCAAGCAGAACATCTTACCTGATGTTGCCTTAGCCATGTTTCTCGTACAAAGGTGAAGATCTGCAAAGAAGCCAGTTTAATCCAGTCAGCAGGACAAAGGTACAACACTAGAAGAGGTGCAAAATCAGCATCAGCTAATGGATGATTTTAAGATGGACCATATGAGGCTGGCATGGAACTATCTGGTACTCTAACACAACAAGGGGATTGGTAGAACTAAGAATCATGCATAGATCTAGTTGGTTATGTAAACTAAAGTATTGGATATGTAACAATTTACTGTTGCTTGAAAGTCGTAACAAAAAGCTGCTCAGGGTGCTTTCTTCTGCTGCAAACCAAGAGGAACCTTGCTCATAACAATAAAAATTACAAAACTTAGAAAAATCTGACTCCTGCTGCTCATTACCAGTGCTTGTGAGCAAACAAAAGAGAAAAGATAATTTTAATATTGGGCTCAGTTTGAGGACCTCCTCCAGCTGCTGTAAGCCCTGGTCTGCCATGGAAGTAGCTGCTTGCCTCTCCTGTAATCCTCTTCCTACTCAAGAGCTCGTTTTCAGACAGAAATCCCTCTCACTACAAAACGGCACGGACTGTCATGGGCTGAGAGAAGGACCAGAAGCAATGGTCCACGTGCTGCTGCAGCAGGGTTTTACGCCCTCCTTAGCTCCATGTGTCAACAGCCCCCAACCTACCACTGTGACAAGAGAAAAAAAAATGGAGCTCCAGTGCTGAGCTTCATGAGCTGGGCTAGGTTTCTCGCACACTCATTTACTTTGCTCGAGCCCCTGCCCTAGGGCTGCACTCAAGAGCCAGGCCGTAGCCCCTGGACTGCCTTTTCTCCTTGTGCCCTGGCACAGCCAGAATGAAATTAAGCGCTTGAGTTGGAAGGCTGGGGGGAATGGAGATAAAACCATTAATTCATTGCAATTAATAGGAAACCTATTTTTTTTCTTTTAGAAAAAGACTTTTCTTGTTCTCCATTTCCTGCTTTTTCTCTTTTTTTCTCTTCCTACTCATGGGGCTCTGTTCTCACCAGAAATCCCTCCCTTATCAATGTGTACAAGTACTTGAAGGGAGGGTGTCAAGGGGACGGGGAGAAACTCTTTTCAGTTGCCCCGTGTGACAGGACAAGAGGCAATGGGAAGAATTTGAAGCACAGGAAGTTCCGCCTGACCGTGAGGGGGAATTTCTTCACTGTGAGAGTGACGGAGCACTGGAACAGGTTGCCCAGAGAGATTGTGGGGTCTCCTTCTCTGGAGATATTCAAAGTCCGCCTGGACGCAACCCTGTCCAACATGCTCCAGGTGACCCTACTGAGCAGGGAGGTTGGACTAGATGATCTCCAGAGGTCCCTTCCAACCTTACTGATTCTATGATTCTATGAAATTCAGAAGCTGCCAGTATTTCAGGAGGTAAAACTCAAGGCAGCAAAAAGAAAAATAAAAAAATACCCACACCTGTGTCCTCCAGTTCAGCTTTTAGTCACAGACACGTTTCATGCTGATCCTTCACTCACACCTCACCAGCATTTGTTTCCCAGCAGACACAAAGCAGAACCCAGCCTCCTCCAGGGAACACCCAGGGATAACTGCAGACAGGCTGAACAGGGGCTGGGGAAGCTCTGGGGGAAGGACCAGCCGCGGCAGGGCAGGCTCATCCCCCCATGGAGAGGGGCTGCGAGGGGAAGGGCTGCTCACAGCTCCCGCTCGACCCCAGGACACTTCGCAGGGGCTTCTCAGGAGGAATTTCCAGGCAGGAATGACACCAAAGCCAAGGAGCTTCCCCACGTCTCTGCCTTCAGGTCCCTGCTGCTGGGGTGGGGGGAAGGGAGAGGAGCTGCCAAGCCTGTACAAGAACCCAAGACTCCAAAACTGGTGGAGAGACCAGCAGGTCTGCAAGGAAGCTCAGAAAGTGCCTTCCCCCACTCCCCACCCACGCACAGCACCAGCAGCACCTTTGCTGGCCCCAGCAGGATCTGTCCCCGCTGCCCCTGAGCACCTGCCAACATGCAGATGTCCCTCAACACTGCCCTGCTGCCGGGAGGCATCTGTGGGGCAGAGCTGAGCGCACAGGGCTGTGATGGGGCTGTGGGTCAGTGCTCTCCTGAGGAGACGTCACCTTCAGACCCTCGACTGCTTCTGGGAGGTGTCCTGTGGGACTCAAGTGCCCTCCAGAAGGGCACAGATCTCCCGCTGCCGCTTTGCTGCAATACCTGAAAGCCTGGTTCTGGCCATGGCCTTCAGGAGCCTTCACGTTTCCTGCTCCTCACGGTGCCCACAGCCGGGCTGGGCGCAGAGAGGAGCTGGGGACCTGCCCCGGGGAAAGCAGGGCTGTCAGCAGGGGCACCGGGGTGCTGGCTGCCTCCTGCCTCCAGCCTGCTGCCCCCACCAGAACCGCTGCACCCGCGGCCTCTCCTCACAGCAGGGACGGCGCTGAGAAACGGCCACCGCCGCCGGCACCGAGCCGCCAGGAGAAGGGGCGCAATCATTCCCCTCCCTTTTCCCACCTGCTTCTATTCAAACAGCCACCCATTTCCTCAGCTCTAGGACACTCACAGCTACAGTACAAAAACACAACATACCTCCTTGCAGAACTACAACTACATCCTACCATGCCAGGCAGCCTTAGTTGCCTGCTGCCTAAGACAACTGTAGCCTCATGTTCGGTGCATATGCGCTGCCTTCAGCAGGTTATTCAGTAGGCACCAAGTGGGCACAGGGCACATTCTCAGCATCTTTGGGACTGATCCTTATTCCTTCTTATCAGCAGGAAAACCTGTATTGGTACACCCCAGTGTCAGGGACATGATACATGAGGTATGCCTTAAACAAGCTCTTTCCAGAGCTAGGAAGCGGTGAGAGATGGCAGGCCTGGTGCAGGCAAGACGGTGCTGCCCCCTGCATTAACTCCCCCATCCTGACTAAAGATTAAGGGCATGTGCGCACAGAAAGGTCCTACCATGGTCACGGCAATAGAGAGGTCAAGTCAACCACCTGGAACCCCTACTCCCCCAGACCCATTTTGAGAACTTTCTGAACAACGCAGTACGCCCGCTCAAACTTTCGGACAAAATTCTGCCTCAGGGGAGGATCTCGGAAAAAAAGAAACTATACAAGGTGCAAGATAAGGCAGGTAACTGCCAGCCCACTTTCCAGGAACCTCCAGTCAAGGACAACGCGGGACAAGACATCACTGGAACCGAGAGTGGTGATCTCTCTCTTCCCTATCGTCTCTCTCCTTCTCTTCCTTTCCTTTTCCCCTTTTCTCTCCTTCAGCCTCCTCTAACTCACTGATAATGTAGGGTGCCGAAAGTTCATTTTGCTACTGTGGTATAACATACGGTATAAAATAGCTAGGATTGCACCTGGGACCGCTTAGTCCTTCCTCTTGTGTAGTCAATAAACAGGTTTAATTGGATTTATCAGTTGCTTGGTGTTGACTTCACCTTTATTTGTCCATGGGGTATCATGAAACCTAGCGCAATCTGTTTTGAGACCCAGGGTCGCAGATTTGTATTGTGACATTATTAACAGGTGTCACAAACAGGATACCATGTTTTAGAACAGAAACAACTGCCAAAGGAAACTGGGATAGCATTGGAGTTTTCCCCTGGGGTGAAAGGGGTTGCTCCCGGGACGAAAGAACTTTTCACCCTCAGAGGGCAGAGAACTGAAATATAAATGACCTCCAAGGGAGTAACAGGGGTAGACGTATCCCCACATTTAGAGAAATTGGAGTATTATGCTCATCCCTCTCCACTGGGAATGACCTGGGCTCAACAACATTGGCACGACCCACGGGCAGTGACAGACGGAATAACCCTGTTGACTGAAGAGCGGAATTTGAAACACGGCAAAGGGAAAGCTGTAGTCCGCGCAGTGTTAGGGGCAGCCCCACAGCTGCCCAGCAGGAGAACCAAGCTAATCGGCGAGCGGAAAAGGGGGCGGTTCAATCCCTGCATGACCTGGTAAAAGCAATGCAGGAACAACTCAAGGCTGAGACTGAGAGCCTCAGGGAACAGCTAGCAAGAGAGCAGGGGAACAACAAGCGTTTAGAGGCGTCCTTGGAGAGGGCGTGGAGGAGAGAACAGGAGGCCCTTTCCAGGTCACAGATAATTTGGGTAAGTGGTATAGTGGTATTTTGGAAGGGGAAAATAAAGTGTCGGAGTCATGTGACTCGTGCTATCCCATAGAAGAATTAGAGCACCTGGGGGAAAAATATCCTAAGGAGAAGGGGGAGGTAGTGTTGAGACCCCTAATAAAAGCAGATAGTAGAGATCACATAGAGCCAAAGTTACAGTCTGTACTGTTCCCCACTCCTCTACAGAGTTAGCCAAAATTTGGGAGAAATATTCTAGGGAACCAGGAGAAACAGAAACTGAGTATGTCTGGAGAGTCTCGCTTACCGGCGGAGATCGTATAATGTTGTCGGAGGAAGAAGCTCGGGGTTATTGGGGACCTGGGGTATTTGTCACTGCGAACGACCCTCGGGATCCTTGGTCCCTAACCCAAAGGGCAGCATATCGGGCAGGAGGTTTAGACCCCTTAGAGAGGGGAGACCCAGTCAGCACTGACATGGCTAACATCAAGCGGCTGACTGAAAGTACTCAGAAAGTGGCTTGCCTCCCATTAATGAATCAGAGGCAAATAGTCCCTAGGAAACCCTCTCCAATGTTAATGAGAGCAGATCCTGCCTGAACGACCCCCATATAATGACCCCCTGCCAGACAGTTTAATAGCTTATGCGGTCCAACTTCAGGATCAGCTGAGAGCTATACGCTGCGGACAACGTTTTATAACTAGGACACGGTTTGTGTACTTTCCTTTTATCACACCCGACACTAAGCCTTCACTTATGGCAAGGAGTTTCCTATACTTTGAGTCTACGTATAGTCTACATATAGATTTTAAAAATTCTTCAGAAACTACCTTTTACTGCTTCTGTAAGAATTTCTGTAAGTTCTGCTTCTGTAGAATTTTTTCAAGCACACAAATGTATTGCTGCCTCAGTTTACCTACAGATACACTCAACAGAACACATCTCTGATGTTAAAGCAAGGCAAGGAAACCCCATCAGGGCCTCTATTTATACATATTCTGTGATAAGGGTTATCTTACTGAAGAGCCTACTGCAAAGCACAGGGACAGTAGAATTCTGCGTTGAACTATTTAGCTTTTTTGCCTAATCGCTCCAAAAAAAGATACAATTCCTCTTAAAAGAATCCACCTGGTCCATGTGATGAATCACCTCAGGGTTAAGAGGGGCACTTTCTGCATTTTCTGGCTACAACCTCCATTGCACACATGGACAACGGAAAACATCACATCAGCTTCCAGCACTATTCTTTGGGAGCAGCAAGAGAAAAAAAGAGAAAAGAGAAACAAGAGCTCATGTCCTATCCCACTTTCTTCCCTCAACGCATGGCAGGAGCCCTTCTCTTTTGCTGTGTCGCTTTCACTCGTTGGAAAAGGGGGAAGCCACCAGCACCTCCTCTGTAAAGTCCTTGGTGATCTACTGGGGAGGAAGACTGCAAGCTGCATGTTATCCTGCCAGGGAAAACACAAACATTTCCAACCATACTTGCCTCCAAGCACACTTAGCTCGCTCCAGGTAAAGACCAGCACACCGAGTTGCAACTGGACGTCTCCAAGATGCTCACTTGCAGTTTAGAGGCCAGTCAGCAGGGTGACTCTCTCCACCTGGAAAGGAGTATCATAAAAACCACACAGACTCTGAACACCAAGCAAATACACAGGCACTGAAGATGCCCCTGTAGGTGCTCCTACTGCCCCCAAAAGGAGTACTTTCACTGTCACCAGAGATGGGACTCTTCACTCTGCCTCAGCCTTTGCGCCTTACACCTGCCTCATGCTGAGGCCTGAGGTAGGCTGGGGCAGCACCACTAGGCTACAGCGAGAGCAGACACAAACACCACATCCTCACGGGCAAAAACAAGGAGGTCTGCTGTCCTTGCAGGTTTCTCAGTAATTCTTTGTTTATACCTGCCAAGTCTGGAACTCTTTGGAATTAAGTCAATCCTTTCCCAGTAACCAAAAGGACCGGACCGGTGTGCAATTCAGAGCACACCTGCATCGTGAAGGAGGAGGAAGAATGAGAGCTCTCACTGTCAGTCAGGTAACTACTGATCGTAAGCATGCAACTTAATGAATTATCATGTTAATGCATCAGTGAACTAGCACATGTAACTAGAAAATTAATATTTTAGTGAGTCTACAGAGAAAGGATTAATCCCTTCTTGGCTTTTTCTTTTTCTCCTTTTTTTTTAACCTGAGGAGTTCCTGGAAATAGCACAAGCTTTTCAGGGGAGAGGCCTACAAGTGTAACTCGTAGTATCCCAAACACATTGTGCTTTTCAGGCATTCAATCCAGTGCTGGAAGAAGAGACTCTACACAACCAGATCATTTCTCTGAGATCACCGGGGCCCCCCACGATCACCACCCTTCATAGCTGCGCTGAGGGACGACAAAGTGTTAAGAGAAAAACCACAAGTCAACCTTCAAGGCCAATTACACGTACGAGACTGCCAGTTTACGGGTGACAATGCAGACAGCTTCCGAACACTCACTGGCTGAGCAGGAAGCCTGAACTCTGACAAACAGGCCTGTCAGATACCATGTCAAAACTGATGAGCACAGAAGCAAGGCAGCTGCTAGAGGTTAAATCTTGACACTCCACCTCGGACCAAATTAGTCCCCTACTTCCAGGACATGCTCGAAAGTAATTACAAAACACATCTGTTTCCTTAATAATCTCAGACAGGTCAAAAGATGTACCTGTGAGCTATTATTTAAGTAATAAACAGGATACAAGAAAAAACACCCTCTTTGGGACAGTAGTAAATGTGTACACATGGCATTCTTATGAACTGCAGGATGCAGAAGCAGCTTGTTTGTCACCAAACTAATTTAACCTGACCTCTCCTCAGGGCACAATTCAGGACACCTTCACACGTTACAGACCTCCAGTTTTACACAGAAGATTCCTCCCACACCTGCTACTTTCCAGAGAGAGCTCGTTTTATTCCCTAGCTTCCAACAAAAGCTATAGTAGCACAAAGGCTCTGCCTCATTTAGACTTTTTCAGCCAAGAGATTTTAACACTTTCAGGTGAAATGTTCTTGCTGCTGCCCACGCGCAGAGGCACACAACCTGCCATCCACGTCACTGCTGACTTGGGATCCCTCCTGCTGGCACTAGCCAACACTCTTAAGGATTCTCCACTCTTTCTTCCACAAAATCCCTTCTTTTCAACTCTTCTGCTCCCAAAACCACCTGGCACCATCACTACTGGATCATCTCCCTTTTGTGTCTGCTGCACAGAAACTTCCTACAACAGAACTGATATTTTCAACTGCACCTTCCACTGAACACAGGGAACAGTTGCTCTCAACATGCTTCTAAGGTCAAGCAGAAAATAGTGTGGGGTAGATGGTAAACACAAACCTAGTCCTAGAAAGATACATTCTCATTCCGCATGGTCTGGTATGGACCTTTCGATGGAAGGTAAAGATCAAGAAGGCAAAATATTTCTGTGTCCCCCGGCTCAACTTTGAGCACAACATCAGTTTCAGTGGAGCTGTCTTCAGTCACAACTTGCCTGCACCAGCCTTCCCGCAGACACAAAGCACCAGTCAACCTTCCCAGTGTGACATGCAGACATAGCTACAGTTTAAAGGTGTGGCTACGGTAACAAGACCCACTCTTGAATGGAAGCACCCCTTTCTCCAGCTTTCGCAGAGCGCTCAGCATCTGTGAGACCCTGGCTCTGTCCTTTCTCAGACACTTGGGGGTTTAGAAGTGGTCTGATCACACACGTAGAGCATTTTCTCTTCACAATTCGGAAATGCATGGTGACATCTCAGATCTTCTAAAGTAGCCACAGCCAGGGAACACGGCTGGACACAACACAGAAGAGTGAGTCTACGCTTAGCTCCCTCCGTCTCTAGATGGAACGTACACCTCGATGAGAGGGCTACCATCAAATGGCTTTACCATTTAGGGTTTACCAAGGGCCTGGGAGAAAGGAATAAGCTTACTGGTGTGGAGCAGTATTGGAAATAAACTGAGAAAATGGGACCTACCTGTAAATCCTTTGAAAATGCTCTCCATGCAAGGCTGTGTTCACGACCTTCTCCTTTGTCTAGCAAAGACACTGCCATTTGTGGCCAGCCTTTTGCTTCCCCCCTTAGCGACTGCAGGAAGAGAGGACGCTTTCAACAAAGTGCTTCAACTCTGCACATAGTTAGCTCAGGCCTCAGGCCCTGCTCTTTTCACAGCCCTCTTTTCTCCCCGTTCCTGCACATGACAGCTTGTGACTCCTCTTAATTGAAAACTGAACAAAAAAGTCACATTTTCACAGGTTGATCAAGGAAACCGTACACTTCACTGCCCCAGCACAGTGCAGCAGCAGCTCCTGCCTGTCCACTTTCCCCAGCACTCTCCCCACACACACCCAGGGTGTTCCAGCTTTCCGCGAGGGGAGAACATCCACGGCCAGAAGCAGCACACGCAGCGGCTGCTCTGTTCCTCTCCCTCCTGCCCTGCTGCCTGCGCGGTCGCCAGTGCTGCAGCTCTCACAGCTCAGGGCTTCTCAGCACCCACCAGGCCGCAGCGCGGGCTGAAAACCCCCGCCGCGTCCCCGGGGTGCTCACAGGCAGCAGCTGCCCCCAGCGCAGCACAGAGGTTTCTCTCCCGTCCCTCCTCTCCTCCCCTCTCCTCTCCTCTCCCCTCCCCTCCCCTCCCGCAGACTCACCCAGGCCCCGGGGCAGAGCGGGGCCCTGCGGCAGCAGCGCCCGGCAGCAGCATCTCCCCACGCAGCAGCACCGGCAGCTGTGGGCACACAGGCCCCGCCCCCACACCCGGAAGTGACGCCTCTCACCCTGCAGCCCCGCCCACCCCGCTCTCCCCCAGTGGCTCCCGTGGGGCGTGGCCTCCCGGGGCGGGACACCAGGGAGAGGCTGGAGGGAGGCAGCAGTGCGCGTGCGCGGTGCAGGGGCCGGGTTGGGAGGGGTGGGGCAGAGAGGGGAGGGGAGGGGCGTGGCCAAGAGGGGCGTGGCGTGTCCAGGCAGGGCGGAGCATGCGCAGTGGCCCAGAGGAGGGCGGTGAGGGGGCAGGGAGGGGGCGAGAGGCAGCGTCTCCCGGCCCGGGGCCGCCCGGAGCCTTTAGCCGCAGCGCCGGGAGCTGCCGCGCCGGGGCCGAGGGCCGCGGGCTGGGCAGAGCGAGCGGCCGTGCGCGCGGGGGCAGCCGGAGCCGCCGCGGCCCGGCTGTGTGGCAGCAGCGGCTGGGGAAGGCCCGGCCCGGCCTGGGCCGCCTCCGGCCCCGGCAGCCCCCGGCTCTCGCGCCCCTTCTCCTGGCGGCCCCGCGGCTCGGTGCCGACGGCAGCGGCCGTTTCTCAGTGCCGTCCCTGCTGTGAGGAAAGGCCGCGGGTGCAGCGGTGCTTTTGTGGGGGCCAGGCAGGAGGCAGGAGGCTGCCAGCGCCCTGGTGCCCCTGCTGACAGCCCTGCTTTCCCCGGGGCAGGTCCCCAGCTCCTCTCTGCGCCGAGCCCGGCTGTGGGCACCGTGAGGAGCAGGGCACGCAGAGGGTCCTGACGGCCATGGCCAGAACCAGGCTCTCAGGTCTTGCAGCAAAGTGACTGCAGGAGATCAGTGCCCTTCTGGAGGGCACTCGAGCCCCCCAGGACAGCTCCCCAGGGACAATTGATCTGAAGGTGACCTCTCCTCAGGAGAGCACTGACCCACAGCCCCATCACAGCCCTGTGCGCTCAGATCTGCCCCACAGACGCCTCCCGGCAGCAGGGCAGTGTTGAGGGACATCTGCGTGTTGGCAGGTGCTCAGGGGCAGCGGGGACAGATCCTGCTGGGGCCAGCAAAGGTGCTGCTGGTGCTGTGCGTGGGTGGGGAGTGGGGGAAGGCACTTTTTGAGCTTCCTTGCAGACCTACTGGTCTCTCCGCTAGTTTTGGAGTCTTGGGTTCTTGTCCAGGCTCCCTTCCCCCCACCCCAGCAGCAGGGACCTGAAAGCAGAGACGTGGGGAAGCTCCTTGGCTTTGGTGTCATCCCTGCCTGGAGCTTCCTCCTGAGAAGCCCCTGCGAAGTGTCCTGGGGTCGAGCGGGAGCTGTGAGCAGCCCTTCCCCTCGCAGCCCCCTCTCCATGGGGGGATGAGCCTGCCCTGCCGCGGCTGGTCCTTCCCCCCAGAGCTTCCCCAGCCCCTGTTCAGCCTGTCTGTAGTTATCCCTGGGTGTTCCCTGGAGGAGGCTGGGTTCTGCTTTGTGTCTGCTGGGAATCAAATGTTGGCGAGGTGTGAATGAAGGACCCACATGAAACTCTGGGTAAAAGCTGGACTGGAGGACACAGTCATTTTTTGCCACCTTGAGTTTTTCCTTGTGAGATACCGGCAGAGGGGTGCTGCCATGCCGGAATGCCGTGGAGAGGGCTGTTGCCACGGGAGCCGCAGGGCTTTGTGATGGTGGTGGCATGGTGCCCACAAGGCCACTGTGATGGGGCGGTCTCCATGGGGACTGTGTCCCCGCTGTGAGCAGGGCCCCCGGGGTCCTCACTCTGAGGAGAGCGGCTGGATCAGGAGGCAGCTGCTGCCTTTGGTGCCAGAGAGGCAGGTCCCCAGGAGAGGATCCTGAGGAGGGACAAGAAGCAGCAGGCAAACACCTGCTCCCAGTGCGCAATGGACTCCCAGGCACGCCAGAGCGCAGGGTCGAGGCGAACCGTGGGGCTGGAGGGAGAGAGAGGCGGCACGGATGGGAGCCTGACGGAGAGCACGAGGATGGTTTGGGCTGACCTGCTGGAAAGCAGCTCTGCAGAGAAGGACCTGGGAGTGCTGGTGGAGAGCAAGTTGACCATGAGCCAGCAATGTGCTCTTGTGGCCAAGAAGGCCAAAGGTAACCTGCGGTGCATTAGGAAAGGTGTTGCCAGCAGGTCAAGGGAGGTGATTCTGCTGCTCTCCTCAGCCCTGATGAGGCCTCCTTGGAGTACTGCATCCGGTTCTGGGCTCCCCAGTACGAGAGAGACGTGGAGCGACTGGAGAGAGTCCAGCGGAGGACTACAGAGCTGATCGGGGCACTGGAGCATCTGCCCTCTGAGGAACGGCTGCGAGAGCTGGGCCTGTTTAGCCTGGAGAAGAGAAAACTGAGAGGGGATCTTGTCAATGTACAGAAATGCCGTGGAGGGGGTGTCAAGAGGGTGGGGCCGGACTCTTTTTAGCGGTGCCAAGCAACAGACAAGAGGCAACGGGCACAAACTGAAGCACAGGAAGTTCCGCCTGAATGTAAGGAAGAACTTCTTCACTGCGAGAGAGACCCAGCGCTGGAACAGGTTTCCCAGAGAGGCTGTGGAGTCTCCTTCTCTGGAGACACTCAGAGGGGCGGTAGCGGCACCGGCTGTAATGATTGAGAAGGTGAGGAATG
This sequence comes from Rhea pennata, assembly GCF_028389875.1. NCBI lineage: Eukaryota > Metazoa > Chordata > Aves > Rheiformes > Rheidae > Rhea > Rhea pennata. The sequence goes on along the minus strand of NW_026907686.1, from coordinate 572,625 downwards.
TTATTTTAGCGCTAGTCTGTAGGGAAGGGATCAACCCTTGGTTTGCTTTTTGATCTAATGAGCGCGTACAGATGAGGTTTGTTTCGCACAGTGGGGCATCCTGTGAATTAGCGAGATCACAGCGAGTGGTAGTAACAGGTAACAGATTTGGGGGAGGTATAGGCGATTCAAGTACTGGTGATGAGGTCGGTGACTGTGAGACCACTTGGGTGAGGCCCTTGCAGCCAAGTCTAACCACTGACCTTAAGCACTACCTCTAACCCTAAAGCCTACCCTAACCCTCAATGCCTTATTTTAGTCCCCATCCCATACTCTAATCACGAAGCCCAGATCCAAACCTGTAATGCCTTACAGGTAATCCTCAGATCTTTCCCCAAGAGTCACTCTAGTCGCTAGCTCTTATGCCTAGCCTTAATGTGTAAGCCCCAAACTCCAGCCTTAACCCAGTCCTCTAACCCCAAGCTCTAAAACACACCTTAGCTGATTGCTGGAAACTGTACGCCAAACCCCAGCCCTTCCCAAAGCCTCTCCCCGCTCCGCAACCGCCAAAGCCATTCCCTCCTCTGACCTCCTGCCAGAGCACAGCTCTGAAACCTCTGTGGATGCCAACGCTGGAAGAGACACGCTTGCGACAGCGGAGAGCTTGAGCGTGCTGGCCAGGGTAGATGTTGTCGGCCACCCAGGGGCCTGCACGTGCCTTTTGAGAGCTTGAGGCTTTCTCTGTGCCAACCCCTATCCTGGGCTTTGACTGTCAGCTGAACCTTGTCCGATATCACCAACCCCAAGGCAGGGGAAAAAGTGGTCTGAGGGGAGATATTTTGCCAGATACCATATCCTTTAGAGGGATCTGGGTTTCTCCAAAAGGCAGCAGGAGAGTGTTGGGGTGCACGGAAAGACACACCGAGGGGGTTGTGGGGGAGACCCATACCCGAGGAGCCACCGAGGAAGCTCTCGCCCCCTACCAAGACCTTCCCTCTCCATCAGCACTGAGCCCAACCTCTGCTGGAGCAAAAAAGAGCAAAATAGTCATCGGAGCCCCCTGAAGCGCCCTCTGGAAAGTATAAGCTTGGTGGTAAGGTGGAAGGAGCCCTTCCAAAAAAATAACTTGAAAAGATTTTTGAAGAAAGCTCTCACAGCATTTGTATTTCCATGTATTTATTTAAATTGATGAGTACTCACATCGTGTAATTATTAATTGATGGTTATAAGATTTTCTTAACATTCATGAAGGAAGATTGAGATCAATCTTAACAATGTCACTGTGCCCCAAATTCTGCTAAATCCTGACAAAACTTCCAGACAGAAGGACATGGCAGGGCCATGGGCTGCACGGGAGGGCAGATGAGGGGTCCTGAGAGGAGCAGACCCTGACTGGAGGCGGGGGGCATAGAAGGCCCCACGGCCCAGCCGGTTTCAGCTCCCGGGGTGACAGTGACCTGCCAGCGCCCAGCCGCGGGGCACGGCGGTGCAAGGAAGGTCCCTGGCACCCGGCCCCGTGTGGACAGCTGCCCGTCCGCTGCCGGCCCCAGGGGCCGCATGTCCAGCTGCCTGCTTGGGGCACAGAGCCAGCCGCGCTCGGGGCTGGGGAGTCTCCTCACATCCCCCCAAAGGCCTCGCGGTGCCTCGCTGCAGCTCAGGAGGCTGTGGGGGCCAGGCAGGGAGGGGGCAGCAGGGATCAGGCCCTGCCGTGGGATCCTGCTACCTCCTCCCCACCCCGCTCCCAGACCATGTTGGAAGAGGGACCCTGCAGCATTCGGAGAGTTCCTGGGTTACATAGAGCTCCCTGCCCAGGGCCTCCCCAGCAGCATCACTCAGCTCCCCATGCAGAATGTCATAGTTTTATTTGTGTATTCATTATTACATACTTGTAATACAACTTAACAGCATATAGTAAAATTTACACTATAGTTTAATCTGTCAGGCTACAGTACAATTTACACAGAACTGTATCTATCAGAAATCTGCAGGTAGTATAGTACCAGATTATGAGCCTATTGCCTTATGAGCCTTTTGCCTTATAGCCCTTCTACGCTCTATCTTGGCTCTCCCCTCCACTATTCTCCTGATTTTGTTTTTCTCGCTAGTGGCTGAAGTGGCGATTGTGGGCGGCCGCGGGGGATGACTGCTGGCTACGCTCTGTCTTCCTCGTGGCTCCTGAAGGCTCGCAATCCAACGCTGTCCATCTTTGGAGGCTAAAGACAATGATGCATTACAGATTACAACAGTTGTTTCTGACTAAAACTCCTGGTTTTGCCAAGAGAATGATCAAGGAGGCCTGCAGGCCCATGGTTTTGGTGGCAGTGAAAAGCTTGGGTGCCTGTAATACAGTGTCTTTGCCAGGAGGTTATTCTCCCACGACAGCATTTCCAACCAGGACGCTCCTCGAAACAAGCCTCGGGGGAGCATGTTTGTGCTGAATTGGAGCAGAAGTAGAAGTTGGTGCTGCACAGGAAGCGCTGGGGCTCAGCGTCTACCCCCTCTGCTTTGCCAGGTGTTACAGCATACAAGACAGTGCTGTCCTTTGCAGCAGTCCCTGTCTTTTGGCACCATCCCAGCATTTTCCAGTCTTTTAGATAGTAGATTGAGGCCCCTTTTCCCAGACTGCTAAAACTCTGCACAGCATTATAAAAGTCCATTTGTAGCTGCCTTAATCAAATACTTTGTTTTCTCCTCATGGCTGTGTTCAGTGCTCTGTGCTAAGGGAGGGGGCTGGTAAAGCTGTTGGTGGCTGGTGCGCCCTCCTGTCTGTGTTACCAGTGCATGCCAGCCCGAAGGACTGGGAGCGCCCACGGCTGGGCTCTCTGCTGGCAGGAGCCGTCCCTCGGGCACTCCTCTCCCCCACTGCTCCCTCCCGAGGAGACCCTTTCCCCAGCAGTGGTGGGGAGCGGGGGTGCAGGGTGGCCCCCTCTGAACTGCACGGCCCTTAGCATACCTCCTTGCTGTGGTCTGTTGAAGGTCAGCAGCGCAGGGATGTGGGCTCCTGATGTCAGATCAGTCAGGGATTGCTGTGTCCTACAGTCACATGTGCTGGGCTCAGCACTGGGGAAGGAGCCCAGAGTGATCCCCCCACATCCCTCTGAGGCCCACTGCCACCACACAGGTGACAGCACAGCCTTGGCGTCAGGGGCTGGTGGAGCATGGCCCAGGCTGCCGTGTGACTTGGCCCTTGGGAGAAGGAGCGACCTAGAGCACACCGGTGCCAGGCCTGTCTTGCAACCCCTAGCCACAACTTGCATGGGGGCAAGTCCCTGCCCCGGCTGTGGGCACTGAGCAGGAACCCCATGCCGCCCCCCACTGCCAGCCCCAGTCTGTTCCTGACCTGTGAGCAATGTTGGCGGTTGGCTGCGCTCGGGGATATGGCAGGAGCGCCTGGGAGGCTTGAACAGCCCCGCGTATGCCTGCTGCCTGCTGTACACAGGCTCTCACCTTCTTAGCTTGGACTGGTAGGGGGGTCTTAGCTTTCTCCTTCTTGCCCCTGCTTCAGAGCACCAGTCCATGGACTCTACAGGAGCCCCAAGGAGGGAGGTGGTGAAAACCTAGGAGGACAAGAGATGCCTTGGCTGTGGGGGTCCCCGCCTCAGAAGTGAGCTGGCTGGCACACAGGGCTCAATACGATGCTGGCAGCACAGCCACTATGGCACCTTTCTCAGGAGCGTTATGGGGGAGCTGCATGGCTGTGAAAGCAGCTTGCCCTTCAGAGAAAGGTGTGAATACACCACACGCCTGCCCCAAGCCTGGTCCGAAGATGCAGTCAGAATGAGGCCAAGAGGAAAGGGAGAAAGGATGGGTCTGGTTGGCAGGGCAATGACACAAGGCAAGATGATCTCCCTCTCGGCCCCAGAGCCATGGCTCCTCTGATACAGACGTTCTGGTGCAGGGGCTCAACGTGACACTGTGCTCCCCCACAAGCCCAGGACCTGCGCCCGGTGCCACAGACCCTCCAAAGCCCTTCCTGACAAGGTCTCTGGCCTCAGCTCAGGGCTTTCCTGATACCTGAGCACCGACGACACTGGTCGTCATGTCCTGCTCTGTCTGATGATCTGATGTGGTCCTCCTCGCCCTCTTCTGAGCCTGAAAAAGGGAGGGAGGCATTTGCAGGAAGGGCGATGAAGCCAGCACTAGTCCTGGGGGCGCATGTGGCAAGTGGCAGCATCACCCCACTGCTGAGATGCCTCCCTCCCATCTCTCCTCAGCCCCTTTCCTATGTGGGTGAGAGCAGCACAGAACAGAGGCATCCCACGACTCTGATGGCAGCTCAGCAATAGCATCCGTCTCTTCCTTTGGCTCAAGACCAGCTTGGAAGGTTTTTTCCCTGGAGCTTTAGAGGAGGTGGAGAGCAGCCTGACAGGAGATCCTGAAAGATCTCCCTGTCCCCGTCCACCATCCCCTAGCAGAACACAGGATCCTTCCAGGGAGACTCAAACAGACACTGGCTCATCTCTGTCCGACCTGTCCCTACAGGCCAACTTTCTAGGTGCTTTGGACACCAGAGAGCATTTTCTGCCTCAAACACACAGTCACGGGCTTCTACAGTTTGGTCCCAACAGGAGGTCTGAGCCTCCTGATGCTGGTGGTGTAGTGAGACCTGCTGTGCCTAACTTTCCACATCTGCATTCAGCCACACAAGGAAAGAGAGCCTGGTTCCACCTCTTGTACCAGGAACAGAGCAGAGCACAAAAGGCTTGCAGTGCTCTGGTATGGAGCCAAGTTGGAAGCCCTGCTGCCTGGCAGCTCCATTTAATCTCTTCCAGGAATTCTGGCTGTCCAGGGCCCATGGCACTTGGAGCCTACAGAAATACACAGTGCCACGTAGGGCCACTACTACCCTATACAAAGGCCTCACCGGCTCTGGCGTCTCCTCAGCAGAACCCTGTATATGCCGCTTCTTTGCTGGAAGCCTCCGTCGGGTCACTCTGTCCATGGTGGTAGACTTCCTGCGCGCTGCCTGGAAAGCCAGGAAGGCCAGTTGGTCCCGGAGTATCACCAGCGCAGCGAGGGCAAGGTGCTGCTGCGTCCCCGGCAGCACTGGGGGCGCAAGACAGGCCGCACAGAGGCCACGGATGTTCTGCACACACAGGTCCTGCTCAGGGGGAATGTGCGTCCCCTCCCAGGACGTCAGTTGCTCCTGCCTGCCTTGGCGGCACCCAGCACACCGGGGCCCTACTGCCAGCTGCACACAAACACGGGCATGCTGCAAAGGGCGGAGTCCCCTCATCAGGCACGGGCTGCCCACAGCACCCGCAAAGACAGCCCTTCCCCATGCACACGGCTCACTCTCACACTGCGCGCTCTCGTGCCGGCTCTTGCGTGCTGTCTCACAGGGAGACTGTGTGCAGAGCCTCGCTTTTTCTCACCTGGTTGAATATGCTTTTTTCAGCTCTCCTAGAAACCTGCACCAAGACACTCATGTGCAGAGCCCGCCCAAGCTACGCGTGTGGATAGGGCCGCTCAAGGGTAAGGATGTCGGCAGCAATGATAGGCGCTTACCTTCTTCTTGCTTGCTCGGGGCACTACACTCGGCATTTCAATCCTTTGCAGGCTCTGGAAAGGAAGGAGTATTTGGTACAATGAGTCAGAAGGCGCCTTCTTCGGCCTTTGGGAGATTGGCAGTGAGCTCCCAGGGACAACCTGCCTATGCCAGCTCAAGGGAGTAAAAGCCTGGAGGAAATAAGAACAAGGGACTAGCCCAAGAGCCTCCAATCCTTTGAGGACAAGCCCACCACTAAGTGCTCCCAGCCACCTCCACGGTGCCCCTTGCCTCAGGGCTCTAGGGCCTGCCTCTTCCACAGCATCCCACCTGCAAAACCCTACAAGACAACAGAGGCCTTGGCTTCCAGACGTCCCCAGCTCACACGTGAGCTGGCTGACGCACCACAATGAATAGCAGGCTGCCACCACAGCCTCTCTGACTCCTTTCTCAGGAGCGGAATGGGGCGGCTGCACCGCCAGGCTGCAGCTGCAAAGGCAACTTGTCCTTCCGGGAGAGGTGCGAATGCACCACAAGCCGGCCCCAAGCCTGGGAAGAGGGCCAAAGGATGGGTCTGGGTGGCAGGGCAATGGCCGAAGGCAAGACGATCTCCCTCTCGGCCCCAGCGCCATGCCTGCTGTGATTCAGATGTTCTGCTGCAGGAGCTCAACGGCACACCGTGCTCCCCCACGAGCCCGCCACCTGCGCCTTGTGCCACAGCCCCTCCAGAGCCCTTCCTGACAAGGTCTCTGGCCTCAGCTGAGGCCTTTCATGATACCTGGGCACCGATGCCGCTCTTCTCCACGTCCTGCTCTGTCCGATGATCCGCTGTGCTCCTCGTGGCCCCCTTCTGAGACGGAAAAAAGGAAAGGAAGCATTTGCAGCAAGAGGGATGAAGCCAGCCCTAGTGCTGGGGGCACGGCTGGCTAGCGGCAGCATCACCCCATTGCTGAACTGCCTCCCATCTCTCCTCCGGCCCTTTTCTCGGGCGGGAGGAGGAGGACGACGCAGCAGAGGCATCCCACGACTCTGCTGCGAGTTCAGCTATAACATCCATCACTTCCTTGGCTCAAGACCAGCTTGGAAGGCTTTTTTTTCCCCCTGCAGCCTTCCAGGGACAGCAGTGTCTTGCCTGTGGCGGGGAGCAGCTTGCCAGCTGCCAGGGAGCAGTCTCCAGCACCGCCACCGTCAACCCTGGCTGATGCATCCCGCCCAGCTCCCTGCAACCCCATCTGCCTGCTCTCAGCACACAAGGAGCGATGAGCCTGTGTCCCCCCGGCCCATTCCCGGCTTGGCAGCCATCTCCCTGTGGGCACTGCCGGTGCGTGCTGCTGGGGCTTGGCAGCCTGGCACCCAGCAGCACTCGCACCGCGGGCTGCTTGGGCACCGCAGCCAAAGGGGCCACAGTGCCGTGAGCATCCCGCCTGGCCTATTCCTCCAGCCAAGACCCTGGCCATCCATCACATCTACGGGCAAAGGTGCAGTGGGGCATGTGGTGCTGAAGGCAGCTCCTTCCTTAGCTCCCCGCCTGTTCCCTGCAGAACACCAGTCAGCCACATGCACCTGCTTGGGCACCGCAGCCAAAGGGGCCATAGTGCCGTGAGCATCCCGCCTGGCCTATTCCTCCAGCCAAGACTCTGGGCATTTACCACATCTATGGACAAATGTGCAGTGGGGCGTCTTGTGCTGAAGGCAGCTCCTTTCTCACCTCCCACTTTCTTTCCTCCACAACAGCAGTCAACCAGGTACAAATGCTACATCCTGGGACATCCCCTTCATGCCTTCTACACTCTAATACAGTTATCCAGGTCTTAGAGGGCCATCAGCCCACAGTTCTGCTACGGATGCACACAGGCGCTTTCCTCAAAGATCTCCCTGGCCCCGGCCACCAGCCTCTAGCACGACACAGCATCCTTCAACGGAAAAATCAAACAGGCACTGGCCATTTTTCTCCAGCCTCTCCCACTGCCTGCACCAACGGACAACATGCTGTGCACACCGCACAGCGTTTTATGCCTCACACGTGCAGGCATGGCCTTCTACAGTTTGGTGCGCACGCTAACTCTGAGCCTCGGCAGGCTGGCGCTGTGGTGGGACCAGTCGTGCCCGCCTTGGTGGGCTCTTTTTCAGCTCCACGAGCAAACAGAGCCTGCTCCCATTTCCTGGGCTGGCAGCAGGGCACAGCTGCCAGCACACTGTGCTGCCCTGTCCCAAGGCCTCACCGGCTCTGGCGTCTCCTTGGCAGCAGTTGCTCCGTATCGCTGCGTTGTGGGCAGCCTCCGTGGCGTCTCATTGGCTGTGAGTGCAGGTTGTCTGCACACTGCCTGCAAACACAGCAAGGGCACGTTGTCCCGAGGCATCACCAGGGCAGCGAGGGCAAGGTGCTGCTGTGTCCCCAGCAGCACTGGCGCTACAAGACAAGCCACACAGAGGCCACGGATGTTCTGCACATGCAGGTCCTGCTCAGGGGGAATGTGCGTCCCCTCCCAGGACGTCAGTTGCTCCTGCCTGCCTTGGCGGCACCCAGCACACCGGGGCCCTGCTGCCAGCTGCACACAAACACGGGCATGCTGCAAAAAGGGCTGAGGCCCCTCATCAGGCACGGGCAGCCCGCAGCACCCGCAAAGACAGCCCTTCCTCACGGGCACGGCTCACTCTGACGGTGCGCACTCTCGTGCTGGCTCTTGCATGCTGTCTCACAGGGAGACTACGTGCAGAGCCTCCATTTTTCTCACTGCTTTAAAAAGGCCCTTTTTTGCAGCTCTGCTAGAAAGCCTGCGACAACACACTCATCTGCAGAGCCCGCCCAAGCTACGCGTGCGGATAGGGCAGCTCAAGAGTAAGGGTGTTGGGTGCTATGATAGGCGCTTACCTTTTTCTTGCTCGCTCTGGGGACTGCACCTGGCTCTGCAATCCTCTGCGGGCTCTGGAAAGGAAGCAATATTTGGCACAGTGAGTCAGAAGGAGCCTTCTTCGGCCTCTTGCAGATTAGCACCGAGCTCCCAGGGACAACCTGCCTATCCCAACTCAAGGGAGTAAAAGCCCGGAGGAATTAATAACAAGTGAATAGCCCAAGAGCCTCCAATCCTTTGAGGTCTGCCTCAGCACCAAGCGCTCCCAGCCACCTCCATGGTGCCCCTCGCGGCAGGGCTCTAGGGCCTGCCTCTTCCACAGCATCCCACCTGCAAAACTTTACAAGGACAACAGAGGCCTTGGCTGCAGGGGTCCCCATGGCAGAGGCGAGCTGCCTGCCACGCCAGGATGAATACCAGGCCGCCACCACAGCCTCGCTGACACCTTTCTCGGGAGCCTAATGGGCGAGCTGCACAGCCGGGCTGCAGCTCCCAAGGCAACTGGTCCTTCAGGGAAACCTGCGAATGCACCACAAGCCGGCCCCAAGCCTCATGCAAAGGTGGGTTCCCAGCGGGGCAATCAGAAAGGGAGGAAAGGATGGGTCTGGCTGTCGCGGCAATGACACAAGGCAAGATGATCTCCCTCTCGGCCCCAGAGCCATGGCTCCTCTGATACAGACGTTCTGGTGCAGGGGCTCAACGTGACACTGTGCTCCCCCACAAGCCCAGGACCTGCGCCCGGTGCCACAGACCCTCCAAAGCCCTTCCTGACAAGGTCTCTGGCCTCAGCTCAGGGCTTTCCTGATACCTGGGCGCCGATGACGCTGGTCACCACGTCCTGCTCCGTCTGACGATCCAGTGTGTCTTCCATGGCCCCCGACTGAGCCTGAAAAAGGGAGGGAGGCATTTGCAGGAAGGGCGATGAAGCCAGCACTAGTCCTGGGGGCGCACGTGGCAAGTGGCAGCATCACCCCACTGCTGAGATGCCTCCCTCCCATCTCTCCTCAGCCCCTTTGCTATGCAGCTAAGAGCAGCACAGAGCAGAGGCATCCCACGACTCTGACGGCAGCTCAGCAAGAGCATCTGTCTCTTCCTTTGCTTCAACACCAGCTTGGAAGGTTTTCTCCCTGCAGCTTTCCAGGGACAGCAGTGTCTTGCCTGTGGCGGGGAGCAGCTTGCCAGCTGCCAGGGAGCACTCTCCAGCACCGCCACCGTCAACCCTGGCTGATGCATCCCGCCCAGCTCCCTGCAACCCCATCTGCCTGCTCTCAGCACACACGGAGCGAAGAGCCTGTGTCCCCCGGCCCGTTCCTGGCTTAGCAGCCATCTCCCCGTGGGCACTGCCGGTGCGTGCTGCTGGGGCTTGGCAGCCTGGCAACCAGCAGCACTCGCACCGCGGGCTGCTTGGGCACCGCAGCCAAAGGGGCCACAGTGCCGTGAGCATCCTGCCTGGCCTATTCCTCCAGCCAACGCCCTGGGCATCGACCACATCTATGGGCAAAGGTGCAGTGGGGCTTCTTGTTGTGAAGGCAGCTCCTTTCTCACCTCCCACTTTCTTTCCTCCACAACAGGGGTCAACCAGGTACACCTGCTGCATCCTGGGACATCCCCTGCCTTCTACACTCTAATACAGTTATCCAGGTCTTAGAGGGCCATCAGCCCACAGTTCTCCTACGGATGCTCACAGGCGCCTTCCTCAAAGATCTCCCTGGCCCCGGCCACCAGCCCCTAGCACGACACAGCATCCTTCCACGGAAAAATCAAACAGGCACTGGCCCATTTTTCTCCAGCCTCTCCCACTGCCTGCACCAACGGACTACATGCTGTGCACACACAATGCAAGTGGCTCGGAATCGATACTGCTGTGCACCCCACTGACCGAGTCCCACCAGTGCAGGTGGCGAGGCCTCAGTGTAGCTGTGCAGCCCACTGACCAAGTCCCAGCAATGCAGGTGGCAAGGCCTCATTACATCTGTGCACCCCACTGATCGAGTCCCACCAATGCAGGTGGCAAGGCCTCATTACAGCTGTACACCACACTGATCAAGTCCCAGCAATGCAGGTGGCGAGGCCTCCGTACAGCTGTGCACGCCACTGACCGACTCCCACCAATGCAGGTGGCAAGGCCTCATTATAGCTGTGGACCCCAGTGACCGAGTCACACCATTGCAGGTGGCGAGGCTTCGGTGCAGCTGTGCACCCCACTGATCGAGTCCCACCAATGCAGCTGGCTCGGCCTCCGTACAACTGTCACCCCACTGACCAAGTCCCACCAATGCAGGTGGCAAGGCCTCGGTGCAGCTGTGCACCCCTCTGACCAAATCCCACCAATGCAGGTGGCGAGGCCTCAGTAGAGTTATCACCCCACTGCCGAGTCCGACCAAAGCAGGTGGCTTGCCTTGGTACAGCTGTGCACCCCACTGACCGAGTACCACCAATGCAAGTGGCTCAGCATCGATACTGCTGTGCACCCCACTGACCGAGTACCACCAATCTACGTGGCGCAGCCTCGGTACAGCTGTGCACCCCACTGACCGAGTCCCACCAATGCAGGCGGCTCAGCCTCGGTACAGCTGTGAACCCCACTGACCGAATCTCACCAATTCAGTTGGTTCGGGCTTGATACAGCTGTGCACCCCACTGACTGAGTTGCACCAAAGCAGGTGGTTTAGCCTCAGTGCAGCTGTGCAGCCCACTGACGGAGTCCCACCAGTGCAGGTGGTGCTGCATCCGTACGTCTGTGCACTCCACTGACCGAGTCCCACCAATTCAGGTGGTATGGGCTCGGTACAGCTGTGCACCCCACTGACCGAGTCCCACCAATGCAGGTGGCACAGCCTCGGTACAGCTGCTCACTTCACTGACCGAGTCCCACCAATGCAGGTTGAGCAGCCTCGGTAGAGCTGTGCACCCCACTGACCGAGTCCCACCAATGCAGGTCGCGAGGCCTCGGTACAGCTGTTAACCCCACTCAACGAGTGCCACCAATGCAGGCGGCTCAGCGTCTGTACAGCTGTTCGCTTCACCAATCTCACTATGCTGCAAACCACGGGAATCCCTTTCTCGTCACCAATTTATGTTGTAGATAGATTCCCGGGAGTAAACATCTGGTTTGGCAAGCCATGCACACACACACACACACACACACACACACACACACAAACACTCTTCAGGAGCAAGCAGTTTATTAGGAGATACTTACAAACAGACCGACCCAATGGTAATCTCGAGAAGGACCACTCCAATGCTTGTCCCGATCATCTGCATGGCGACAGAGAGAGTCGGCAGGCACAATATTTGTGGGTGTCCCCGAGGAGGCAAAGTGGTCCTCTGTTGTGTAGCAGCCTCTCCCTCCTTCGGAAAAAATCAGGTATTTATGATTATTTGCGGTAGGCTGGAGTCCTGGCACATGGGGCCATCAAATGCAGGGAGTCTAGCCCAACTCCGCCCCAGTCGCATAACCGGGCTATCATACTGCACGCGTGTGCAGACTTATTTCGGGGGCCACACTTGACCTTGGGGGTCGCTATTTCACTACTCTTCAACTTCTGACCTTCATGTTGACTGCTTCTCATGGTTATTCTGTGGCTGGAAGCCACGCAATCCATACGTAACCAACTGCTGTTCTTCCTCGCAGATTTCCAAGACCTTGTTAGTTACGTATTTGTATGCCACTTAACACAGCGGTATTGTTCTAGGTACTAAAACGTTACAACACAGACCATTCCCATCAAGTCTCACGTAGTACGGATACAAGCACCTACAAACTGACAGCAGGATGCCACTTCCATTTCTAGGGCCAATGTTGAGAGATCAGCCCAGGCAGCAGCTGCACTGGAAAGGCTGTCTGACACTGACAGAGCAACTCAGCACTGCAACAGCCCTCCACAGAATGCCAGACCTCTGCTGTGCCAGCTGTGCCACCGTCTCTGCCCCACACAGCTGCCTCATCTACTACATGCAACCAAGTGCCAGCAAGAAGACAGGCATGCAGGGCACTCCCCACTTGCACACGCCCCAGGCACTGCTCTCCTCACTGCCTTCCCTTGACTCCAAAACCCAGGCACACAGGGAAGCTCTTGCACTAACACCAAAGGTGGCCAAGGCACTCCAGGCTCACAAGGCACGTGCAAATGATCAGGCACAGAGCTGGCTCCTGGCATGATGCGGTTCTTTACACTGGGCAGGATCCTGCTCTCTTTGGGCAGAGCAGGCTGCTGCTTTCCATCCCCAATCTGCTCAAGAATCTCCACCTAAGTATGGAGGGAACACTGCAAAGATGCAGAGGTTTTGAAATGAGGCCCTAGCAAGGAGACAGCCCCAGGCTGGAGGGCTGCTGAAATGCCAGCTCTCCTGGCTGCGCGGCCTCTGCAGCAGGAGTCCCGGCTCCACAGCTGGGTCCACACAGCACTGAGGGTTGAGTGCCACGAGCAGCCTGGCCCTGGGCACATCTTCAGCCCTCGCAGAGCCAGGAGCCCAAAAGTTCTGAGACCTCCATTCAAGCTACCAAGGATTTCGGGCACTCACACAAAGGCACTCGACAGATGCTGGCTTTCATTATAAGGCTCTTTCACTCATCCTACAGGGCACCACAACCTTCTAGGAAAAGGAAGGTTCTCATTTCCTGAGTGTGCTGGCAGTAACAGCATCTGTATGATGTGGGACGTGCAGCACAGCAGAGGTCACACACGCCCCAGGTCACCCACGGAAGATGGGTGCATTCATGGAAGCCTTCACATCCACACATAGCCTCATCTCATTCACTTGCAGCTGCTTTCACAGAGGGCTCACAATGGTGGCAAAGATGCTGACAGGTACAGGGACACACCCTGGCATCCTGCCTCCATCCTCAGTGGCTCGAGGATTGCACGGGGAACCTACACAACTGGAGCAACCTAGAAAGAAAGAAAGACAGAATCGATTAGGATGCAGGACGTTCTGAGATGGGAAGATGCAAGGAGGGTCCAGATTCCACAGAAAGCCTTGAAGGAATGAGCAGACCACTTTCTCCAGCAGAGTCCGTAAAACCCAGAAGACTCAGGAAGCATCAAGACCTTCAGAAACTGCAAGCCTGAACCTCAGCTGACAGAAAATAACTAACTGCAAGCATCCCTCGCTCACACCAGGATGCTCCAAGGAGGGAGCACAGTCAGCACCAGTGCTCACCCAGGGCTCCCACAAGGACGCTGGGATGGCAGGCTGGCCTCTGGGAGCAGAGCACTGCTCTCTCCACACACCTCCTCCCATGCTGAGCAGCACAACACTGAGCCAACATGTGCCTGTGCATCAGTGGTGCACAGGGCACAGCACCACACATGGCAGCACACAGGACACCCCCAAGGGCCCCACGACACAGAAAGCACAACTCTCCAGCCCTTCCAGTCCCTTCTAGGCCTCTAACGCCTTGGAAACGGTGCTTCCTCTGAACATCCACTCACAGCCCTGACATGGTCACTTCCCATCTCCAGGAAGCAGAGAGCAAGCGCTCTCACAGCTGCTGATCAGGCCAGCTCTTGCCGCTCACTTTTGCCTCACGTTCCCTCAAGGCACTCACCCAAAGGGGCCTCCCTACTGACAGGCCCCTAGAGCCTTCAAAGGGAAGCCCATCCTCACGCCTTCTCTTCCCTACAGCTCGGAGGCAGGACAAACACTTTCTTCTGAAATGGCAAAAGGTAGCTTCACTTGAACAAAAAAGGAGGACAGATCCACAGGCTCATTCTCCACATGCAGATGACAGCTGCCCCGACAGCCCACAAGGTACCCAGAGATGACTGGCTGGGGGCAGGCTTCAGCACCAAGGGAAATACAGTGGCCTCAGAGACTGCTGGAGCTCATGGCAGCTTTGTGAATCTCTGAAATAAATGCAAGGTTGCTTGGGCATCGCCTGCTGCCAGAAGGATGCTTTGGGCAAGAAAGGGTCAAAGATGGTACTCCTTGTCTTAGGTACACCAGGAAGCATGACCCACCATGCCTGACAGGAGCAGAAGGACTTGACTGTCCAATTCACAGGCCACTCCACAACACTCGACAGCTGAGGTTGGCACTGAAACTCAGTCAGGGAGCACACAGACTTGGGCCCTGGCCTTGATGACCTGCCATTTGCCATCGATCATCCTCAGAGAATCCAGGGAGTGATGCCAGAGGACAAAGCGTGGTGCTGAGCCATCTCCAGAGCAGTACCTGACATGACACAGCTCCTGAACTTCGGCCTTCCCACAGTGGAGCCAGCAGTAAAAGGCTTCAAGAACAGAGGGGACATAATGCACGCCAAACAGCTGGGAGGCTAGCGGTGGGATGTATGTGCTCACCACCACTACCTTGACTCTAGCTACTCCGAGCAATGCAGCTAGAGCTAAGTGGGGCTCCTCACCACCACCCAAAGTGCAGGCAAAATCCGGTCCCTTGCCAGGGTCAGCAGGGTCAGCACCTAACCACACCACACCTAGCACACCGATGGCTGTAATAAACTGTAACTATTTGTTCATTGTTTAGAAGGAGGTTTTACAACAATCAGGGTTGAGACATGGTGTCAGACAAATAAATTATGGTAAGCACAAAAGCTTATATGACCCCTTGTGGAACTAGTGTCGGGGCCCTAGCTATCTTACAGGACTATGAAGAGCTGAAGTAAGCAACAAGCTGCTCAGAGGTTTTGAAGGTAAAAGGACAAAGAAAAGATAAGCAGGCGCCTGTAACTTTCTCACAGAACAGCATCCCAAAAAGGGAGTCAACACAACAGATAAGCAAACCCCTGTGATCACTCACAAGGAGACAAACCAAAATAAAGAGACAAAAGAAGACCATGGCCTTCCTCTCCATGACCACCAGAGAGCTTCAGATGACCCCCCCCAGCAACTCACACATGCGCGGGACGCACCGGGAGATTACAACGCAGACTATAAGGGGGGGACTGTGTGTGAGGGAGGCGCGCGCCGTTGGCGGAGCTGAGACTCCCCGGCCGCCCAGCGCTGTTTTGCTTGTGGCTGCTTACTTAATTAAATAAATTGTTCACATGATTTAACAAACTCTCTGTATGAATTAACCTTCAAGAGAGTAACTTATGACAAATTTGGTGCCGTGACTCGGATGAAGGCAATGGACTGAAAAGCTCTTCGGAAGGGGAGGCGCCCCGCCGAGTTCGGCGGCCTCTGTCGAGAGCGATTTTCACTCAAGCCCTTCACCGACGAGCCCTAAATTAGCCACAAGCAAAAGGAGCAGGCAACCCCAAGTAATCTTTGTGCACGAAGACCGAATGAAGACTCAGGATTGAGTAAGTATAGGCCGGTGATCCATTTGGTTGGGGTTGGGTATCCCGGAGTACACGTGAGAGACGTCCAGTAAGGACGAAGCGAGTGAGGACCCCTCGGTAGTGCGGTTCCCACATCCCGCGAGGGACTGGGCCACAAAAAGGGGGAAGCGGTGTGTGTGTGTGTGTGTGAAGGTACTCTGGAAGATGGGACAGAAGAAAAGTAAGCCTTCTGGTCCCATGGGCGGGGGAGTTTGTAGTGGAGGCTTACCTCCCATTCCCCTGGATAGCCCACTAGGATTGATGATTAAATATTGGAATGATTCCCCTTCTAGGCGGGGAAAAAGTAAAGTTAAGATGATATATTATTGTATTGAAGTCTGGGGCAACAAACCTATAAAAGGAGAAAGTGTTTTCTGGCCCCCTTTTGGTTCATTTGAGGACTGGATATGCCAGGCCCTAAATAGTTACGTAAATTCAAAGGAGCCCTTCAGCTTAGAAGAGAGCAAGTATGCACACCTCTGGATAAATCCAGAGGCGAGAACCCTTTTATACCCATTAAAAGAAAAAGGAGGGCGGGGGAAGAAAGAAGCGAGAATTAGAGATCCCATTATCGTCACCCCCTTATATACTCCCTCCTATACCTACGGCCCCTTCTCTTCCCAGGCCGACTGAACTTCTGTCCTCGGGGGAGTCGGATGGCGAGGCTAACCCTAGTCCCCAGAGACCAGTAAATAGGAGTCAGACTAGAGCACAGGGGTTAAGTCTCGAAGGAGGATTATATCCACTGCGGGAAATAGCTATGGGAGGACCCCAACCGGGGATGGGATATGTAGCCATCCCCATTAATTCCGGGGACGTGAGAGATTTTAAGAAGGAAATGGGAAACCTACTGGAAGACCCACTGGGAGTGGCAGAGCAGGTGGACCAGTTTCTAGGACCAAATATTTACACTTGGGAGGAGCTACAGTCCATCCTGGGAATCCTGTTCACAATTGAGGAAAGAGGGATGATTAGGCGAGCTGGCATGCGAATCTGGGACCAACAACACCAGCAAGGTCCGGCAGCAGATGTTAAGTGGCCGATGCAGTCGCCTAATTGGAATAACCAGGACCCAATCCATCGCGGTCATATGCAAGACTTAAAAACCATTATCATTCAGGGGATAAGGGAATCAGTCCCAAGGGGACAGAATATTAATAAGGCTTTTAATGAACAGCAAAGGCGGGATGAGACCCCGACAGAATGGTTAGAAAAGCTGCGAAAAAGCTTGCAGTTGTATAGTGGCTTAGATCCAGGGACTCCTGTGGGAGGGGCCTTACTTAAAACTCAGTTTGTGGCCAAATCCTGGACGGACATTAGGAAAAAGTTAGAGAAAATAGAGGACTGGCAAGATAAGGGTTTAGATGAACTCCTGAGAGAGGCACAGAAGGTGTATGTTAGGAGAGAGGATGAAAAAGAGAAGAAACAAGTACGAATGATGGTGGCAGCAGTACGGGAAGGTCAAAGAGGAAGGCCTAGGATGGTGCGTGGGAAGCTTGAGAGAGAAGAAGGGAGAAATGGTCAGGGACAAAGAAATGTGATCTGTTTTTATTGTAATAGAAAGGGTCATATTAAGAGAGAATGTCGACAGAGAAAAGAGGATGAGCAGATGTTCAAGGATGAGTAGGGGTGTCAGGGGCTCTATTTGCTGGGGACCCGAGAAAAAAAAAACGAGCCCTTGATAAAATTGAAAGTGGGTCCCCAGCGTGAGGAAATGGAATTCCTCATAGACACAGGGGCTGAAAGATCTACGGTCCAAACCTTACCTTTAGGGTGTAAGGCCTCGGCAGAAAGGGTACAAGTAATTGGGGCAAAAGGAGAACCATTTGGGGTTCCCGTTATAAAAGAAGTATTAATCGAATCAGGTTCCAAGATAGGTGTGGGACCTTTACTTTTGGTACCCGAAGCTGAGTATAACCTGTTAGGTAGAGATTTGATAATAGAATTAGGCATAAGTTTAGAAGTGATAGATAATAGACTACAAATTAAATTGTGTCCTCTCCGAATAGAGGATGAACAAAGCATAAACCCGTAAGTTTGGTACACTCCAGATAGTGTGGGCAAATTGAATATTAAACTTTTTAAGGTAACTATAACTAACCTGGGTGTACCAACGAGAATTAAGCAATATCCCCTGTCCGAAGAGGGCAGGCGGGGATTAAAACCTGAAATTCAGAGGTTACTACAACAGGGGCTATTGGAACCTTGTATGTCCCCTTTTAATACCCCAATATTACCAGTAAGGAAAAAGGACGGCAAATATAGATTGGTGCATGATTTGAGGGAAATCAATAAGAGAACTGTGACTAGGTTCCCAGTAGTAACAAATCCACATACTCCGTTAAATCAGTTACACCAGGATGATCAATGGTACAGTGTGATAGATTTAAAGGATGCGTTTTGGGCATGTCCTTCGGATGAGAGCAGCAGGGATTATTTTGCCTTTGAATGGGAGGACCCGGATACCCATAGAAAACAGCAACTAAGATGGACTGTCCTCCCTCAAGGATTTACTGAATCCCCAAATTTATTCGGACAGGCCCTGGAACAGATTCTGCAGGACTATAATAAAGTACCGGGAGTGACATTAGTACAGTATGTGGATGATCTGTTGATAGCAGCAAAGGATGAAGAAGTGGTAAGGCAGGCTAGCGTCCAGTTGTTAAATTTTCTTAGCCTGCAAGGGTTGAAAGTTTCAAAATCAAAGTTGCAGTTTGTAGAGAAGGAGGTAAGATATCTGGGCCATCGATTAAGTGGGGGGACTAAGAGACTGGATCCGGAGAGAATTAGTGGTATCCTGGCTCTGAAGGCCCCAACAACAAAGAGGCAAGTACGGCAACTGTTAGGATTAACTGGGTATTGTCGGCAGTGGATAGAGGATTATAGCGGAAAGGTCAAATTCCTCTACAATAAATTAAATAAGGATGGATTACTTAAATGGACAGAAGAAGCTGAAGAGCATTTAGAAAAACTAAAAGAGGAGCTAATGCATCCCCCAGTATTAAGCTTTCCAGATTTAAGAAAGCCATTCTTTCTATTCGTAAACAGCACTGAGGGTACTGCCTATGGAGTACTTGCCCAAGAATGGGCAGGAAGTAAAAAGCCAGTTGCCTATTTATCCAAATTACTGGACCCGGTTAGCCGGGGCTGGCCTAGCTGTCTGCAGGTAGTGGTGGCAGCCGCCTTATTAGTAGAAGAAGCACAGAAGATTACATTTGGAGGAGAAATTAAAGTAATATCCCCTCATAATACACGAGGGGTACTACAACAAAAAGCTGAAAAATGGATCACGGATGCTAGATTATTAAAGTATGAAGGAATATTAATCTCCTCTCCAAAGTTAACCTTAGAAATGACTTCCTTACAAAATCCTGCTCAGTTCCTCTGTGGAGAACCAAGCGAACCCTTAGAGCATAATTGCCTCCGAAATATAGAAGAGCAAACAAAATTGCGACCTGACTTGGAAGAGATGGAGTTACCTGAGGGCGAGCAAATATTTATAGATGGCTCTTCAAGAATAGTTAAAGGAAAAAGGAAATCAGGGTATGCATTGGTGAATGGGAAGACACTCGAGGTGGTAGAATCAGGACCTTTGAGTCCAAGCTGGTCTGCTCAGGCTTGTGAGCTATATGCTATGCTGCGAGCTTTAAAGTTGTTAAAAGGCAAAAGCGGCACGATATACACAGATTCTAAATATGCTTATGGGGTAATACATACTTTCGGTAAAATCTGGGAAGAGAGGGGACTTGCCAACTTGCAGGGGAAGGGATTGATACACCAGGAACTGATTACTCAGGTCCTGCAGGCTATTAGAGAACCAAAAGAGATTGATATAGTCCATGTAAAAGGACATCAGTGAGGTTTTACTCCTCAAATTAGAGGAAATAATTTGGCAGATCAGGAAGCTAAACGAGCGGCCCTGATGAGTTTACAGGTTATAAAGATGAGGGAAGACCGTCCAAATTGTGGAAAGGATTTAAAGAAGTTAACATGTTATGATTGTTGGAAGGAAAGGAGTGTCGGAGGAATACAGTGTAATTTCCTCGAGGAAGCGGCTGGGGACGAGGCCCCTGAATACGAACGCTGTTATTTGCACAGACCAGTTTACTCACTATTTTGCTATTAGATATAGCCATACACCGAGTACAGCCCGGAGATAAAGTCCTAATCAAAACATGGAAAGAGACTTCATTAGATTAGCACCTCGGTGGGAAGGCCCCTACGTTGTTTTGATTACTACAGAAACAGCTGTTCGGACTGCAGAAAAAGGGTGGACTCATGCCAGCCGTGTGAAAGGACCGATCCTGGGAGAAGATTGGAAGGCGGTTGCAGGCTCCGCCGACTTAAAATTAACGCTTAAACGGACTCGATAAGTATTATTTCCCCTGTCCATGTACCGTAACGAGAGAAGGGGCCCCACTCCTAGACAAAGGCTCTCTAACAGATTCCCCTGAAGAACACTACTGCTGCCGAGAAGAACCAATACCTTGTAGTTCGCTGCAACAGAACTGACAAGCGAGGCAGAGGAGTACAGACGGTGGGGAGGTTAAGAGGCCAGGTAAAACATAACATTAGGAGAAATGGGCCCCGACTATCTCTTGCGGTACATGGGAATTAGCGTTATTATCATGGTCAGCTGCGGTATCCTACAACCACACCACCCCCATTGACCTTTTCGGTGGAGTTTAATTAGATATGAAGATCAACAAATTATACAGCAAGTAACAACAGCAGGTGCCCCTAGTTTCCGCACTACACCATGTAACCTAACTACAGGAACAATGTGTTTCAACCATAGCAGGGCCTTTACTACTGTTAATAATAACATTAACTTTTGGACCATGTATTTTTAATAAAATAATGGCAATTGTAAAAAGCCGCCTAGAAGCTGTACACCTAATGCTGGTACGTGCTAAGTATGAATCACTTTAATTAGACGATGATGCGGACGCATTAGCGTTGAGTCGCTGGGCGCTCCAGGAATTCAATGAACAAAATAAGTAACCATAAAGAAAAAGGAGGGATTGTAATAAATTGTAACTATTTGTTCATTGTTTAGAAGGAGGAATAAGCCGATGGAGGGGGAGGAGGAGGTTTTACAACAATCAGGGTTGAGACATGGTGTCAGACAAATAAATTATGGTAAGCACAAAAGCTTATATGACCCCTTGTGGAACCAGTGTCGGGGCCCTAGCTACCTTGCAGGACTATGAAGAGCTGAAGTAAGCAACAAGCTGCTCAGAGGTTTTGAAGGTAAAAGGACAAAGAAAAGATAAGCAGGCGCCTGTAACTTTCTCACAGAACAGCATCCCAAAAAGGGAGTCAACACAACAGATAAGCAAACCCCTGTGATCACTCACAAGGAGACAAACCAAAATAAAGAGACAGAAGAAGACCATGGCCTTCCTCTCCACGACCACCAGAGAGCTTCAGACGACCCCCCCAGCAACTCACACATGCGCGGGACGCACCGGGAGATTACAACGCAGACTATAAGGGGGGGACTGTGTGTGAGGGAGGCGCGCGCCGTTGGCGGAGCTGAGACTCCCCGGCCGCCCAGCGCTGTTTTGCTTGTGGCTGCTTACTTAATTAAATAAATTGTTCACATGATTTAACAAACTCTCTGTATGAATTAACCTTCAAGAGAGTAACTTATGACATAAGGTGTCCAGACAGATGGGACGTGTAGCGTCTGGAGCTGCCGGTGTTGGTGTGGTGTGCTGCAGAGGGCTGGGGAGAGCTGAGGATGAGGAGCTGCCATCCATGGTAGGTGCCTCAACTGCTGACACTGTGCTCTGCTGAAGAAAGAGAGGCCAAGATCATTCCCTTTGTCAGGAAGACTGTGAGGGTGATGTCAGGGCTGGACTAGGGTGCAGGTGGGGGTGCAGAAGAACCATTGGCACTGAAACCCAGAGGAGGCACCTTTGGGGCTGAGACAAAAGAATGTGGGCACTGGTGGGCTAATAACCTGGAAGGCCTGGGTGCCCTCAAAAAGGGAGGGGTCGTGGGTCAAGCTCCTGCCAACTAAGGAAGAGAGCAAGGAAGGGCGTTGAAAAATGTTCAGGCTCGGGAACTGCCTAGGATGTGCAGAAGCTCTCTGCCTCCTTCCTCAGAAAGAGGAGAGGCCCTGTTTGCACCAATACCACTTTAATCAGCCGAACACGGGAGGCTGTGGGCACGTGCATTCAGTCATGCCTCAGAGCAACTCTTCCTTGATGAACTGGGATCAGCCAGATGCCTCGGGAACCAACATACTGTGCCTGGGGACGACGGGCAACCTTGCCATTCTTGGGTACCCAGCCTCAGCGCAGCCCTTTCTGCTTCTCCTCTTCAAAAGCATTCCTGTGCTGCTTGGGACTCAGCACTTCCCCAAAGCCCACTCTCCATCACCCCTTCCTTGCATAGCCTAGCCTGCGGGACATTGCCAGGTGCAGCTCAGAGCTGCCGGTGGGCACTGAGGAAGAGGCAGCGAGGTGCCTGAGTGTTTCCAGAGACCCCTGCAGCCCCTTGGTGCCCACAGAGCACTGGCCATAGATGCACAGCATCGTCGTCAGCTCAGTTATCCCAGTAGGAGTATGGGAAAGACAGAAGGCACCTTTGGAATTGAGCACTTTGGGCTACTGCTGGCCCCAAATCATCCCAACCCCCATGAGAGTGGCATGCGTGAGTGGAGCTCCTGCTGGGTCTTTCACAGACGCTCATCAGCAGCCTGGTGGTGAGCTAAGCTGGGCAGGACTCTGCCCCTGGGGAGCTGCATTGAGAGCAAAGCAGCCCCAGAAGCTCAGAGGTGCCATCACAAGGGTGCCCTGAGCTGCACAGAGAGGATGCCCTGACCACAGGACCAGTGTTCCTTTGGGAAAGGACATTGTGCCAGGGCTTGGACACCTTTGGCAAGCCTTCCTGGATCTTCACACTTTTCCACAGATTTCAGGGTGCTTCCTGAGCTGTCTAGTTGAAGGTTCAGGCCCAGACATGTGAGTTCTCTGTCAGGCAGCAATGTTATTTCTTTGGGCAGAGAGAGGGCCCCTCAGCGCTGCCATCCAGCCAAAGGTAGCAGAATTCAGCAACACCCGCTGTCCCTGGCAGCTCTGACCCTGTTCTTTTAAAGGCAGGGTGAAGAGGTGATGAACTTACAGAGAGAACAGGGGCCTCGCCGACCTTGCTACTTCCCCAAGCTGACAGTGTCTTCACAGTGGGCAGGGCGGGGGCTTTGGCGGCAGGCGGCAGTGTGGTGGCCTCTCTCAGTGCAATAAGAGCAAGCCCTGTCGCTCTGCATGTCCTGTCAGTTGTGGGCTGCTCAGTGAGAGTGGGTGGCACCCACCTCCATGGGCTTCTCTGCTGGGGGCAGTGCGCGTGGGGAACGCAGGTGCGTCTCGGCTCCTCCAAGGGTTCGGGTGCGCTCTCTGCGCAGTGCTGTCAGGCTGGAGGGCCCTGTGTGTATGTGCGTGTGGCTGTGAAGGGAACAGGCTGCAGTTAGGAGAAAATCCGACCTGTGGCTTGGTAACTCAAACCATGTAAATAAGGCCCCAACCGATCTGGAATTCAGAGAAGTCATCAGAGGTAACATGAGGAGAGGCAGAAATAAGGGATGAATCTGTGGAATTGCCCAGCATTTCTGAAGGAGGAAGGGAAGCATTCGCCAGACAGAGCTGCCTGTGGAGGGGGCAGGGGTGGGGATGGGGGTGTCAGGTAACGTATAGCTGAGGCTTGAAAGTGGAGCGGGATACGCAGAACTACCGAGAGCAATCTAAGGGCAAGCAGACATGCTTCCTGCAGAGCAGAGGGAGGTGGCAAGGACCTGCCCTTGATCTCAGTGAGTTCTGGGTGATTCTGCTTTTTAAAGGAAGATTTACCTGTTTGCTCTCTCTTAATACACTGTCTGTATACTTCTGAAGACCAGGAAGCTTTCTAGCTTGCTGCGTGGCATCCTCTCTGCCTGGGAGAACTCAGGCTTCTGAGATTTGAACATCAACAACCTCGGGGTTAAGGAACCACGGAACAGCAGAGGGTGGGGGTCAGCTAGAGCAGGTTGCTTGGGGCCACGTTCAGTCAGGTTTTCAATATCTCCAACAGCGGAGACCCCACAGCCTCTCTGGGTGACCTAGGCAGTTTTTGACCACCCCCTCTGAGTGAAAAACCTGTCCCTCGTGTTTCAAGAGAATTTCCTAGATGCCAGTTTCTGCTGATTGCATCTTGTCCTGTCACTGGGCCCCAGGGTGAAGAGTCGGCCTCCATCCGCTGTTCTCCCTCCTGTTGGCTATTGACACACATTGATCAGATTCCCTGCAAGACTTCTTTTCTCCATGCTGAGCACTCCCAGCTCTCTCAGCCTCTCCGCATATGATGCTGCAGTCCCGTAATCATCTCCATGGCCCTTTGCTGGACTTGCTGCAGTATGGCCATGTCTCTCTTGTAGTGGGGAGGGCAGAACTGCACACAGTAGTCCAGGTGTGGCCTCACTGGGTCTGAGGAGAGGAGAAGAATCACCTGGAGGTGACTGCCCTCCTAATGCAGCCCAGGATGCTGGTGGGCAGGTACTGGTGCCTGTAGTCACCATGCAGTCCTGGAGGTTCAAGATGCTGAGGGCAGTGGGGAAGGACAGTATCAAATGGACAGATGCAGCCTTTGAGAGAGCAGATTTCACCTCCTTGAGGCAGCTGGTAGGGGGCATGTCATGGGAGGCAGCTCTGAAGGGGGAAGGAGAGCAGGGAAGCTGGCAAACCTTTAAAAGCAGCTGCCTCCAAGTGCCAGAAGAGTGCAGCCCCATGCTCAGGAGAACGGGCACAGCAGGAGACTACTGCTGCTAAACAGCGAATTCCTGATGCAGTTAGAAGGCAAAAAGGCAGCATGTGGGAGACAGAAGCAGGGAGAAGGGACAAGGCTACAGAGAAAGAGTTTAGAAGCGTTGCCCAAGCACGTGGGCATGGCCTTAGGAAAGAGAAAGCTCATCTGGAGCTGAGCCTTGCAAGGGGTGTCAAGGGCAATAAGAAAATCTTCTGTCACTGCATGAGCAGTAGGAGAGAGAGAGCAGAGGCTGGTAAAGGTGAGGTCCTTGGTGCCTTCTTTGCCTTGGTCTTCAAGAACAACATCCCCCCGCTCCAGCTCCTATGCTTAGTGGAGGGGGGTTGAGGGGGAGATGAACTATAGGCAGCATGCAAGGGTCAAGGGAGGGATTCCTTTCCAGAGCTCTGCCCACAGAAGTGCGTGGGGCCCTCACAGATTGAGTCTGTGGGAGCTGAACATTTTGGCCTATGTCCTTGCAAGGCTGCACTCTCTCAGCTTTGAAAGGGTCTTTGTGTGCCCGGGATGCCCAGGCTGCACCGCAGGGAGCGCTGGGCCCAGGTAGTGTGGACAGACAGCACAGAGACAGCAGCACGAGTGACCTGGCTGGCAGCACCACTGGTGCTGGTGCTGGGGCTGGTGCCGGAGCCAATACAGGCCCCTGCAGCAGGCAGGCGGTGGGAAGGTAGTATGGAGGTGCAGGGCACAAGGGGACATGGGGCCCACGGGGCCTTTTTGGGAGCTGGCGCGGCAGGAGACAGCCTGAAGAGGCTGGAAGAGGAAAGCTTGGCCAAGCCCAGCACTGGCTTTGCCTGCAAACCTGCTGCTGCCCTGAGTTGTGCCATAGACGGGTACGGCTGTCGCTGGCTCTGCTGCAGCCCTTCAGCAGCCTCTGGTAGTGCCTCGGGGCTTACAGATGTACCTGTGGATGCTGCACATCTGGCTGCTCAGCTGGACGAGGTTTGGGAGCATCTGCAGGACCCCAGGGGTAAGGAGTCAGTTTTTATTTGCTACCAGGGACAGGATTTTTTAAACAAACATCTTTTTCCCTGCTGTAATCTGGATGGTAGCTCAAAAGACGTCTGTCATTACAGAGAAGCAAAACAAATCTCCTCTCTGATTGCAGATGTGCCTGTAGGTGAAGCTTTCGCAGCCTTTCGTCTGGACGAGGTCTTGACCTCTCTGCAGAATGCTACAGGCAAGTAGTTAATACTTTTTTTTCCCTGAATGAAGCAGCTTGTGATGTTATGCAATTTCTCTTTGCACTCCGGTGATCACTTTTGTGACTCCAAAGCCATATATCTGAATACATAAGTGAAAGAAATCTCTTCTCCAGTTGCAGATATGGCTGGAGGGAGGCTTCTGCAGATTCTCAGCTAGCTGAGGTTTTGGAGAGAGGTCTGAATCCCACAGGTGAGGTGTGGCTGTTCAATACTGGCACGAATCGGCTTTTCTCTTGTAATAGTTTTCTGCCCTCCAGATGAATCCAGGTTACTCAGCAAACATCTTTGGTATGAAGCCCAGAGGAAGAGTCAGGGGTAGTTAGGACTCAAGCTTTGCCTGTCCAGTGGGCTCTTGTACAAGACAAGTGTAAAGGGTCTGTTTTGTGTGCTGGGGCAAAATGCTGCCTCTCCAGCTGTGACTTCTTTGGTGTCCCATTAGAGACTTCCTTGTCAGGGACATTGCACCAAGGGCCAGGCTGTTGGTGCAGCTGATCTTTGGGGGATGTAAAATCCTGCATCAATGCAGGATTTGGGGAGGTGCCAGTTCCAGTTGAAAGGGCACCTGCCCTGCTCTGCAACTTTGACAATCTAGACCCACATGTACATCCTGTGGAGTGACATGATCCACTCGCCTTCCCTGCAGTTTGTATCATATTGGAAAAATCACACTGGTACCTTCTCATTTGTATTTGATTGTAGATGTGCCTGTAGACACTTGTGACCCTGCCTCTCAGGTGGCTCCCGAATTCAAAGCCTGGGAGGGATCCTGCGGGTTAATGGTTTCTATGGATTTCCATGTGCAAAGAAGCCTTTCTGTTTTTGTGTTGTATTCTTTGAAATGTAAGTTACTACTTTCTCTGAAGATCCTTGGAGAGAAGCTTCCCAGATAAAGCAGCTGGATATTCTGCGGGATTTTCAGAAGCTGTGAGGAAAATAGTACAGCGGAAATTTCTGATAAACTCCCTGGCGTGATGGGACTTGCTTCTCAGAAGGATTTTGTCCCCAGCTGAAATGACTGCCCCTTTTTCCTGTCCTCTGTGATGTGAATCCTTCAATGTCCTCTTACAGTTGCCCTCCCCCCAAATGCCAAAAAATGGCATGTGAGCAGGAAGAGCACATGCAAGTTTCTCATCATCCAGCCTGTCTGGTTTTGCTGTCTGCACCAGTTTCTTGTGCACATCTTGGAAGATGTTTTGGGAAGGAGGCAGTCACAGAGTGCTTGTCTCCGATAGAGGAGCCAAGCATATGGAAGGAAGAGGGATGCCAGGTAATTGCTGTCCCTTGTCACCTGGTGTAATACCTCTAACTGCTTGTGTGTCTCTGGGCTCCTTCCTTAGGAGATAGGAAGATCAGTCAGCGGTGGCTTTTTGGAGAGGCCTTTCATCTCTGGTATGTGGCATTTATTGCTGTTTGTGATTTACTGTGGCAGATGTTGTTGCAGTCTATGTAACTGCAAGGGGACCCTCCTGTGCAGTGAGACAGGAGAAGGAGACCTTGTGCAAGACTCTTAGTGTGTTTGGTGCTTTTAATTCTGAAGCCGAGGTGTGTCACTTTGGTCTCATCAAATCGAACCTCGGAAAGCACCGTGTGAATTCTAGTTCTCTCCTGAGTCTAGTAGAGCAGCCTGCTCTTGATGGAAAGGTAGTGTGCACATTTTGGAAGATTCTGTGAGTGCAGCAATGGTGCTGCTTGTAGGAAGAAGATGGCAGTGAAAGCTCCCTTGATGCTCACATACATCTTCAGGGGAGCCTCTGAGACCTAAAGGGCGTGTTTCTGTTGGCCAAGGCTAGAGGACCAGCTTGTAGGTGTAACGATTATTTCTGGGCTTCCCGCACTTAGCTGCATGCCTTTGGTGCTGTGAGGGGATGCAAAAGTCCCCAGAGAGCAGTCCTGGAACCTGGATGCATTCAAGTGTTCCCTGGAAGAGCTGTGAGAGGAGGAAGGTGAGATGATGCCTGTGTGTTAGGGAAACCAGAGCATGCAGTGACTGCTGGGCTGGGGAGTGCAGCTGGTACAGTTCCAGTGGCAGCTGTGCCTCTCTGCAGCCAGGGCCCCCAGTGTCCCTGAGCAAGAGAGCAGGAGCACAAGAGAGCCTGCCTCTGTGAGCTGGCTTAGGGTGCTGAGCTGGGAGTGCCTTCCTTGGCAGTGAGCTGGGAGTTCCCGCTGTTACTCGTGAAACCTAGAAAACGTTGCAGCTGCAGGGTTCATACCCTGCAAATTCATACCAACAAATACTCTGTGCTGAAGCTTGCTTTTATTCTCTCAGGGAACCAGTTAGGCCTGTCACCAACACTGCCTGTAAAAGGGAAGAGGACAGAGCAAATTCAGGCAGAGGAAGGCAGGAGGCTGACACATTGCTGTGGAAAATATGTACTTGAAGAATAGCTTCAGTCCACTGCTAGTGCATTAGGACACCCTGTGTTCTAATGGTGATATCTCATATTTTTACCTCAGCCTAGAGGCTGGAGCAGCTCCAGTCCTAGTGATGACTCTTTCTCAGGTACATGCATGTCTTTGGATTCTGCAGAAAAAAGAGCCTCTGTTGACAGTAGCTGAACCCGATCACTCCAAGCCTGTGTATCTTGGTATAACTGCATACTGTGTTTTTTCAAAGGGCCACAGCTGATGCTGCAATGCCCTTAGCAGTGTGGGGACACCCTGAAGGCACCTAGACCACTGGTTGGGCGGTTCCAGTTATCAGCCCATGAGGATGTTTTCCAGAGGTCTGTATCATGATGTGGATTTCCACAGGCACCTCTCCTTGTTAGGGATGTCCCTTCAAAAGGCTCAGGTTTCTGCTTGGGTGTTTCTTATAAAGTATGACATTGTTTAAACCAGGAGAGACACTTGTTCTCCCACCAGTGGGAGCTGCTGAAGACTTGAGGTGAAGTGCTGGAGGCCATGAAGGGATGGATCTCTTTGGACCCAGCCTACCTGAGGTGTCCTCTTTAGGCTGCCATTAAGGTTTCCTTTCTGGAGGGGCAAATGGTTAAAAATGCAGAATCCGTGGCTGTGATTAATTCCCCAAAGATTTCTTGGAGCTGGTGCTTGGAATGAGAGGTGTAAAAGGGAAAGAAAAAGCAGGCTGTGTTGTGGAAGAGAAAGAGCACAGAGAGATCTGCCTGGGACCCCTAGTGAATGTTCCTCTGCATTAGCTTCCTCCTGCTGAAAGGGCCCAAGGCACAGCAGAATCGCAGTGACTCCCCTGGGTTGTAGCAGGCAGGGTGAAACAGGACTGTAAAACCTTGGCTTCACAAGAGCCCCAGATCAGAGACTGGTACTCAGTTTTGCTCTACAAAATTACTGGGTTTTTCTACATCTCCTGAACTTTTTGTTCTCTGTGCCAGCTCACAGCACAAATGTCTGCATCCCCCCCTCCCCGGTCTCCAGTCTCAGCTTCTCTCCGACCAGCAAGTCAGGCCAAGGATCGAGCACAGACTGGAGGAAGGGTGCTGCCCACTCCGCTGAGGTTGTGCTCCGGGCAGATAAAGGTCTAACGCTGCCACAGGGGTCTCTGGCAGAGCTGTCTGCACAGCAGGCAGAGCTCTGAAGCACTCCCACGTTCCCACACAGTCACAGGAGCAGGGACTCAGCTGGCCTCTTTGGCTGCCCCTGGCACTGCACCCTCCCTTCTCCCCATTCAGGAGGGAGATGTACAGATGTGACCACTCAGTGTGGATGCATGCTGGTCCCTCTTCTGTCCTTTCTATCAGGGAGGGGGATGGCACAGCTCAGCTCAGCTCAGCTTCAGCAAGACACACATACGTCCTCCGTGCTGCTCTTCAGCTTCTCTGGCCGTCCCATATGGTCCAGAAAGGATGTCCCATAGCAACATACATGTCCCAGGCACCAGCAGATCTGCTGTCCCAGAGCCAGCTCCCAAGGGATGTACCCTCCAGAGATGTTTGGCTTTTGTTGTGACTGAGCTCAAGTGAGAGGAGTGGGGAGAAGCAGGTGATTGCTTGGACAGCTTTGAGAATGACCTTGAAAATGCTTGCCTGTAGGGACAGTGACTGCAGACCATCCACTGCCCCCAAAGACTCCTTCTGGGCTGGACTGGAGTCAGGAACTGGAGCATCTTTGATGAGGATGTTGATTGAGCACAGTGCAGAATAGATTAGCAGTGCGTCACTGTAACTTCTTGGCCACCTCATTGCCATGCTGTTGTTGGCAGTTGGTATTTTTGAACTTTGAATAAAACAAATCCAGCCATTGTAGGTGCTTCTGGACTGTGGGGGGGTTTTTTTGAACATCAGGACTGAGCAGCAGGGAGAAATCTGAACTACATGTCCTGTGTTCTTGTAGGCAGTGCTGAATCAAACAACCCTGCACACTCCCGTCTGGTGTGGGGAGGGGGATTTTCCCTTTTCCCTCTGGATTTCCCGGGTCAGTTCCTGGGAGCAGAAAAGCACATTCCCCGTGAGCAGGGGAGGCGCAAGGAGGTTCCCAGCACATCAAGAGGCCAGTGAAGACACAGCCAGGAGATGCTTTGGGAAACACTTGGGTTTCATTTGTGGCTGTTCAGGATGCTCTTTCTTCTCTTTCTTGGAAGATGACACAGGGCAGAAGAGAGAGCCTTCAATAAACCCTGACTGATTATATTTTAGCGCTAGTAAAGTGTATGCCTTGTGCTGGTCCTAACACTGTTGATCTCCCAGTCTCCCGGAGAAATCCTCATTGGGGCTGCCATTAAGGTTTCCTTTTCAGGAAGGGAAAATGGTTATCATTCCATTCCGAGTGGGAGTAGGGCGCTCTTGAGGCAGTATCAACAGCTAATTTTATACGGGGTTCGGTACGGGGTTCCGAAACCAAAGAATGTATCAGAGCTGTGTGAAGTAAATCACGGGCCTGAAGAAAATCCCTCAGCCTTTTATGAAAGATTATGCGAAGCAGCCAGAAAATGGACAGAGCTGGATCCAAATGAGGAAACAAATCAAAGACAGTTTAATGTGCTCTTCAGTGGTCAGTCAGCTCAGGATATTAGAAAGAAGGGTCGAGATATTTGTTTATTTCATTTCTGCACGGAGATGGGTGCTAGGTGGCAAATCCACAAAGCTAGCACACCTTCTCCCCCTCTTGTTCTTGATTTATACACACTTTTCAGGGAGTACTTTATACAAATCTTTCTATTGGTTACAATTTCATTACCTCAGGTAATCGCTCTCTGCTTACGCTTTCACATTCCTGTTAATTAGCATAGGAAGCGAAGAAGAGGCGGTAACATCATTATCATGTCATTTCCATCTCATTATTGATTTAGGAGTGTGAAGTTTAATATGTTAATAAGCCTTATTGAATCTAAGGTCACTTCTGGGTTATTCTGCTGTTTTTGTCTTACCTACCCCTCACATTCTTCAAGGTGCTGTGCTTTTACCCAGGTTCTTCAGCTGGAGCTGGTTATCCTTTGCAGTACTGCTTTTCTCTCTACCTTGCCCTTGAGTCTTGTTAACTATTTGCAAGGTTTTTCTCACAGTATTTCTCCAACATTAGTGCTGATTTGCAAAAGCGGACACTTGGCCCCCGAGAACCTGAGTGGAACAAGTGCTCCCTAGCACCATCTGTGGGCACCAGCACATGGGGCTGGGAGACACAGGGCTCTGCTGCCATTTGAGGTATTTGAGGGCAGCAGGCAGGATGGGAAGGGCTCTGCTCGGCTACTTTGTTCACCAGGCACGTGTCATCCATCTCCTGCAGCTCTGGAAGTCCCTGGGATCTGCCACTGCAGTGCTCCAGCTGGGCCTCCTCTTTCCTATCCCTCTGCTCCACTTCCAATCATGCTCCCAGGAGATCATGGTGTGGGGCAATATGTGGGCAAAGAGGTAATCTCAGAGCCACCAAAGGCAGGCAGAGTGGACGGACAGTTAAGAGAGAGCTGCCACACTTGCCTTGCCCTGTACAGCAACACATGCCCACGGTCATGGTCTCTGCGGTATCTCCCACAGCCTGCGGGCATGGCCCCTCCGTCACCTTGTCCCAAGCAGCTTCTGGAGAGCATAGGCTCCAGCACATCTGCTTTGTGGCATGGGAGAGGGTGGAGGTGGTGGGCGGGGAGTCATGCCAGGGCAAGCACCAGCACCCTGCTCTCTGTGAGTGCCAGCAGAACCTGCTAATCTGGGCTTTGCACAGCTCAGGAAAGCTGAAAGCATCCCAAAGGCAGGGATGGGATGAGGACAGCGTCAGGTCCTCAGTGACACATTGGAGCTGCGGCAGCCACCTGCAAACAGCCCTTGCCATGCTGCCCTGCACAGGCAAGCAGAGCACCCCAGCAGGGCAGTCTCAGGAGAGCCAGCCTCCCTGGCCTGAGGTTTGCACCTCACGGCTACCTTGCCCACGCAGGGCAGGCCTTCACGGTTGGCAGAAAGCACAGGCAGAGCTCTGCCACCCACTTCCTTCAGCAGCCAAGCATTACCCATCTCATGCAGACGTAGAAATCCCTGGGATCCAGCATTGCCACCCTGCAGTCGTGCTATCCACAGGTGTGCAGGCCACATGGGAAAAATGGGACAAGGCTTAGGGACAGCACCCCTGCAGGGGTCCCAGTCAGAGGCGTACAAGAAAAGTGGCCCTAAGAGCAGGGTGTGAAGGGACTGGAGCAATGGGACAGGGCATGGGGAGATCACCCTCAGGGCAGGACAGAGACACTGCACCCCGCTCTTGGAGCACTATGGCTTTAGCTGAAGTCGCCTCCCCCCCTCTCCCGGCAGAGGCAAGAGAAGCTGCCCTGGCAACTTGTGGGGCTGCGCAGAGGCTGTGTGGGGAGCACAGATAAACCGCGTCGCAGCGATGCCCACACCGGGAGGCAGCAGGTCCCAGCCCCACACTTGCCTGACCAAGTCAAGCAGGACGAGGAGCTGTAGCTCACGGTGCACGGTGCCGAGGCGCCAGTTCCTCACCACCATCATCTGTGGGGTGGAGTAGCTGCACAGCGCCCACAGGCAATGCCGGGCACCCATTGCTGCCGGGATCGGCATGGCACAGCATGGCTCAGGGAACCACTGGAGCAGGAAGCACTGACCCCACCTGCCCACCCCCAATGACACCCCACAGCCGCCACACAGCCCCGACCCGGCACAGACACAACCCCTGCTGTGCCATGGGGACCACAGCGAGGGACTGGCATGGACGCGAGTGGAGGAGCCTGGAGCTGGCACTCGCAGCACAGCACCACGGGTGGGGCAGAGGGAGAGGAAAGAGGCTGCAGGCAAGGGATTGGGGCTGCAGGCAGGGCATGGGGGCTGCAGATGAGGGACAGGGGTTGGAGGCGAGGGAAGGGACTGGCAGGCAAGGCACAGGGCTGCCAGCAGGGCACAGACAGGGGCTGCAGGAAGCGTTGGGGAGCAGAGGTAGGACAGCTGGTTTACAGGTTGGAGGGGAGGAGAAAGGGGCGATGCAGGCTACAGGGCCAAGAAAGTAGTGGGTGAGCTGTGTGTCGAGCTCCTGTTCACCAAATGTTGCGGGGGAACTGGAGTGGTACAGTGAAACTGGCGGAAGACTGGGTTAAAGCAGGTAAAAGGCAGTTCTTCCTTGTCTTTTGGCCCTGAACTGGAGAGAGTTGCTCCACAGGAGGTGGTGGAGGTACCAGCAGGGTTCAGACAGAGTAGAGACATGCATGGCAGAGAGATGCCATCGGGAACTTGTCAGAGCCATACCCTAGCAGGCTGACTGCAAGATGTGGGGTGCCAGCCTGGGACTGGGTGCAGGTGTGCAGGTTTGAGGGCTCTCCGCAGGGAGCAGCTTCTCCTCCTACCCTTGCCACTGATGAAGCCTTTGGGCTGGGCAGCAGTCTGAGCATGCCAAAGAGTGATGCTGCTGGAGGGGGGATTGTGGGGAAGGTGGTGGTGACAGAGGTGTTGTCCTGCCTGCAGCCTCTGCTTAGCCCACTGTCACCTTCCCTGGCAGCCTTGGCTTGGCTTGGCTTCCAAGAGTGGGACAGAGCGTGCTGCTGGAGCCAGAGGGTGTGTGGCAGTATGGCAGGCACTGGGGCTGCAAGGTGGGAAGCCCCCTGCGGAGGGTCTGGGCTCTGGGAAGAGCCTTGTGTCACATGCGTGCCTGTGGGGAAAGAGTCTTGGGAGCACACTCTGCCAGGCAAGGTAGGGGGTGCTAGCGTTGCCTGCAGGGCTCTGGGTGGAGTGTGTTGCTCACAGTCATTGCAGGCAATTGTGTGCCCGAACGCGCTGTGGGGCCAGTCCTGGCCTTCCTGTGCTGGCGATGAGTGGCAGGGATGGCGAGACATAGCCCTGGGCCACAGCAAGAGGAACAGACGTGGTCTACTGGAGAGAAACACCTGTGGACCGCAAGGCACCCAAGGGATCCATTTCTCAATTCCAGTGGCTTGACTCAATGCTCACGAGACAGCAACTGAGCATGCTTTGCGGTAGCACTGTGGTACAGAGCAACCCTGCAAGCCCCACAACAGGCCCTGCAGACAGCAGGGTACCTGCGCTTCCTGACAGCACAGCTGCACGACAAAGCACTCAGGCCACAGCCACGACTCACATGACACACACAGCAGAGCCAGCAGAGGTTACAAGCATTGCACTTTTATTACATGCAGAGAGAGCTGACAAGTGGCAGCTGCTTCCTGATGCAGCATCAAGTCCGGAGCCTTTGCAAACGCACATTGTTTTGCACAAGGCAGAACAGCCCAAGCATATGGAATGCATGGAAGTGCCTGAGCTTGCCCCAGGGCACAGAGCGAGAGAGCTGCAGGGCACAGCTGGTGTCTTGGTGCGGCAAGAGCAGGCACTCCACTCCGAGGAGCCCTGGGAGTGGGCCGTGCTCAGTGCTGCAGAGGAAGGCGAAAAACCCCCAGGCACTGCTGCCAATCTGTGCTGGGGGAAAATTCCTTCCTGACCCCAAAGCTGGCGATCGGCTGTTCCCTGCGCATGTGAGCAAGGCCTGCCTCCTGGCCAGCCCTGGGATGCTTCTCACGCCCACCGGGGGGCACCAGCGCTGCCCAGCTCCTTTCCTCTCTCTCTCAAACTGAAGCCACTTTAGGGGCTCCAGAACATGGCAAAATCAAAAAAAACCTCAATCCCCCCACACAGACCTGATAGAGCCTGGGGAAAAAAACTCTTTCCTGGGCCCTGCGGGAGACCACCTGGCCAGGTGCTCCAGAGTGTTACCCGAGACGTATGACACTGACGATGACCACTTGGAGCATCTTCGCATCGCATGGCCTGCATTTCCTGGGTGCTGCATGTGGCACCAAAGCAGATAGGCATGTGGAGCTTTGGAAGGGTCTCCAGCTCCAAGAATGGATGCCCTTGCTCTTTGTGGGCCATCGAGTTAACTTTCTCCACTGCTCTCCAACTGAAAAGGCCTGGAGCCCTTGGGGAGCTCGAGGTGCATGTGAGGGGTCTTCTCCCACTCCCAAGGGCTTGCTCCAGTCTCTGAAAGACCAAAGTTACATCCGGCTTTGAATCCAAGCCTACCCAGAGCACAGATTGGATCAGAGGGCCTCCAGCAAGCTCTTCCAGTGAAAACCTTCCACGATGAGATGGTACACGAGGGCTGAATCAGCTGTGAGCTTCAGCCTGCTGCCTGCCTGTGAGCAAATTCCTGGGCACAGTCTGCGCTCCCAGAAGAATGGCTGCTGACAGTGGTGGCAGGGGTCACTTCCATTTCCCACAGGAGGCATGCACAGGCCAGCTGTGCCCAGCAGCGCCACACGAGTACAGCAATAAAGGCAGAAAGCCTGCTTGCCTTGGCCCCTTTGCGTCAGCTCAGCTGAGGCAGCTTAGAAGAGACCTGGAGCTGGCAGGTGCTGACCTCCCTCTGCTTTCCTGAGTGTGAAAACACTGTGAAAACCTTGCTGTCACTTGGTATTGCTCTGTGCGTCTTTGGAGGAGTGTCAGGCAGAAGAGGAAGAGGATGCACAGTCTTTCTGAGGCTGAGGCAAGCCAAAGAGCCAGTCTTAGAGCCGGTGCTGGAAGGGGTCAAGGGCTGCAGGAGGAAGGGGTTGGTCGTGCCTATTTGTGTTGGGGAAGAGGCAGCCAGCACAGGAGGCAGCGTTAGGCAGTGTTAGGGAGTGAAGCAGCAGACACAGGCACTTTCCAAGCCTGCGAAGAATGGCAGGGAGTGCTCTGAGCACCAAAGCAGGGCAGAGAAGGTGCAAAGCAAGAGCTGGGAGTAAGGTCAGAGGAAGGCCACAAAGAGGTCTCCATACCAAAGGGAGGTGCAGCTGCTGAGCGCGTCCATCGTTTGGCGGCCTGAGGTGCAGGCAGCCATGCCCCCGCACGTCTTGCGACAACGT
Organism: Rhea pennata; assembly: GCF_028389875.1. Taxonomy (NCBI): domain Eukaryota; kingdom Metazoa; phylum Chordata; class Aves; order Rheiformes; family Rheidae; genus Rhea; species Rhea pennata. Next base: position 536,759 of record NW_026907686.1, on the reverse strand, counting down.
CGCGCTGGGTGGCTGTCGAGAGCCCTGCTGCCCTTGTGGCGGTGGGTGCGCCTGCGCCCAAGGACAGCCTGCAGAGAGCCTCGGCCCTGGGCGGCAGCCAGCTGCGAGCCGGCTGCCGAGCCTGGCACAGCAGCAGGGGTGCGGGCGCCCTATAGCCCTGCTCGTGCTGCGAGCATTGTGACTGTGTTGCCGAGTCACAGTGCTGCAACATGGGGGCCCCGGGGCCGCGCTGCAGCCTCCCTGCCAGCCGTCTGCCGGCCCAGCGTCGGCATGGCATAAGGCCCCGGGGCTGCCAGCCCTGCTGCAGCCCCTGTGCCCAGCACCCCAGGGCAGCTGTGCCTCCCGCTGCACGGCCATGCCCAGGCCATGGCCCAGGATGGCTGCCTGCCCCTTGCTCTGTTTCCACATGCCCCACGCTGCCCCAGGCTTGCCCCAGGTCACTGCAGAAAGGGCAAAAGTTCGCTCCCATGCTGCCATTGGAAAGTGGCATCCCTGTGCCATGGCACCCCCTCCCTAGGCCATGGCCTATTGCTGAAGGGGCCAAACCTCTCAAGAGCACCCCCAGAGGTGTCCCGACCAGAGCATCCCCTGGTGTCCAACAGGACCTCGAAGACGGGCCAGCCTTTTGGTGCCTGTTCCATCCTAGCCGAGGAATATCCTCCCCAGGGTCACAACCCATCCTTGGGGCCCACACTTGACACTCGCTTCCTCCACTGGACACCAAGCCAGCATCTCACAGCTCTTCTCGGTGCCGCCAGCACTGGGTACGCAGCGCACTGTCTTCTGCCCTGGGAGGATGAACACACAATGCTGAACTTCCTGGCAAATGGGATCCTGCCTAGTGTGCCGTGCTGCACAGATCACTTGTTCCTGCACATGCCCAGCTCCCCGTGGCCCAACATGTCCATGTCGCCAGGGGTGCAGTCATGGTCGCAGTTGCATACAGCACTGCAAACTGTTAGCCCCTGCAGGGTCAAGGGGGACATGATGAGAACAGGACATGCACCTGGTAGTCCTACGCTGTGGCTGCAGAGGGGACGGGGCACCCCATGTGCTTCCCCATATCTGCACGGGTGCCAGCCCTTGCAAGCTGCCTGAGGTAAGCAGCCGTTAAGCGTGCCTGTGGTGGCCCTACTCTAGCATGGCTTTCCTTGGTGTGTCCTCCGGAGTAGACAGTCAACCCTTGTCTCCATTTCCTTGCATGGGAACTGAGCCAGGGGTAGCTGTGCTCACTAGGATTCCCCAGGTCTCTGCATCCGCCAGCAAGCTCCACTCAGTTTCCACACATCTCCCCTCCCGTGATCCCTCACTCAGCAGCCCCCAAACAGTGCCCAAGCCAAGGGTGGAATGCAGATTCCTGCCACAAAGTGGTAGCGGCAGAGGAGAGCTACAGGCACCAACATCACGTCCACGTGCAGCTCCGCACTGACTGTCCAGGGGTCCCTGCTGGCAGCTCCATGCATCTCTGTAACCCACCATCCTCTCCATTCCTCTTCCCAGACCCACCTCACCTCAGGGCAGGGCTCTATTATCAGGGCAGGGCTGAACTCCACCCACGCAAGGATGCGGAAGGTGCTCCCGACCTACGAAGCAACCAGCTGAGATGATGCTATTTGTAGGAAGGCACGGCTATGCTTTGACACAGGCACACACAAGCGTATGCACATGGAGATGAGACCACGTGCATTCTCATGGAGAGTCACGTGCAGCTGTGCACACATGCATTTGCACATGCACGCGCACAGGGGCACACACACACACACACACACACTGGGATAGTGAACATAGGTTCACCCCTGTGCTCATACCACCACCTATGCATGCCTATTCACACAGGGACACGCAAGCCATGACTTTGCACTGCTGTGGAAAGCACCCCCTGGCAGCACTTTGCTGAATCTGGAGCTGGTTCTGCAGGCAGCACACAGGGCAGAGCTGCTGTACCATGTACCCATCAGGCTTGAGTCAACCTTTGCTCTTTGGAAACAAATACTGTCGAGAATGGCAGTGGCAGGGACACACTCCAGCACTGTGTCCTCACACCAGGGTCACCGCTGTCCCCAAATCACTTGCCCCATGAAAGCTCCGATCTGCTGCAGTGCAACAGCAAGAAGCATTTTGCCTTCAAAGTCATTTCTCCATGGCTTCTTGCTGCTTTTAATTACAGGTCGCTGAAAGCCTGAGGTGGGCAGGAGGTTTGCAGGCCTCTAGTCTACCCCTCTGCTCTAGGCAGGGCTAACTCCATGCAAAGCAGGCTGCTCAGGACCTTGTCCAGCTATGTTTTGAACCTCTCCAAGGACACAGGGCTCCCGCCTCTCTGCTGCCTCTCCCAGGGCTGCACCACTCTCAGGCACAAGAATAGTTTCCTTTCTACCAGTCCTAATTGCCCCAGGGGCACCTCATGCCAGATGCCTCTTGTGCCTTCACTGAGCACCTCTAAGAAGAGTCTGCCTCCATATCCTGCTCCGGGTGCTGGATCACTGTCTTAGATCCCCCTTCATTATCCTTTCCTGAGAGAACAAACGCAGCTCCTTCAGCCTTTCCTCCTACGTTGTATTCTCCAGCCCTGACCATCTTCATGGGCTCTGCTGCACTTGCTCCAGCTTACTGGCAGCTCTCATGGTCCCTGCACAGGGCACTGCATTCCAGATGTGGCCTCACTGTTGCCACCTAGGGGGGATTCATCTGGCTCAACATCTCTGTGACAAGATTTTTGGGGGTAGTGGAAGGCTCCGAGACTCTCTGTCCGAGAGAGGCCATCAAGCAGGTCTGACACACTGGCCAGGTGATGCTGGGTGGCGGCTCCAAGCCATGTCCACACTGGCAATGCTCGAGGCCAGCCCAAGCTCTTCCACAAACCAGCTTGGTAATTTCAAAAGCTCTTTGCCAAAACCACTGCAAACTCATCCTCTCTCCCATGGCACCCCTTGAAAAAGCTAAGAGCCTTCCCCAGTGCACCAGGCCATCTGTACTCTGGGTACGCAACAGGCCTGGGGCAGCTGCCACATCTGAAAGTGCCCCACTAAAGTCATGCGGTTGCCTCGAAAGACGAAAAGCTGAGAGAGTGCCTCTCCTCCACGACGGAGCCCAGCATCAAAGGCACGTTCTTCTTCCCGCTTCTCACTTGCAGAGTCTGGCAAGGTTCAATCTGTTTCCTGCAAGCTTTGGGGCGATACAAAGCTGATCCGCCCTCTGCTACAAATAGCTGCAGCTGGCAATAATAGCCCTGGCAAACAAGGAGGTGAATGTCAGAGCTTCCCCTGACCTGATCTGAGAGTGCCCTCTCCTGCCCTGAACATCCAAAACCACAGAGGCCTGACGCTGCTTGTCAGGGCACGCAGAGCATGGCGCGCCTGCCTGGCTAAGGCCACAGGGCCCTGCCCGGTGCTACGTGCCAAGCTCCCCAAGCTCCGCTGAGCCTGTCGCACAGCACTGCAAAGGTGACCTAACATGCAGTCCCAATGAGGCTGGGATGCAGCTGTGGTTGCCTCAGCGGGAGCCAAGGACAGTGCTGGGCCTGGAGGAGGGAACACAGGAGTCCCCATGCAGGCAGCGCGGACCACCACACAGGACAGCTTCCTTTGCTGGGTCCATCTGGGTGAAGGAGCAGTTGGGAAGCCCTTGCAGAAAGTCTGCTGTTCATCTACTGCTGCAACAGGCCACCCAAAGCAAGCAAGACAAGAGAAGAGAAGGGAGAAAGGAAGGTCGGAGCCTCAACTCGGCCAGGGGTGGGTGTGGAGCGGAGGCGGGGGGGTAGTGGGCTAAGTACACCCCAACATCCCACAGCTTGCTTGGTGACTGTGTCACGCCCTTGACTTTGGTGCTGACAGAGCTCTGCAGGCTTGTCTCCCATTCCTGGTAGCCCTTCTGAAGGATGAACATAGATGTACAAGGAAAGGACAGGAAAAGGAGCTATCAGTGATCTCCTTGCCTCTCAGACCCAGAGTGCTGTATCTGTACTACGTGATACTTGGCGGGAACGGTCTGTGTTGCATCTTTCGTATCCGTACTAAGTGATACTTGGTGGGAATGGTCTGTGTTGCAACTTTTGTATCCGTACTAGGTGATACTTGGTGGGAATGGCCCGTGCTGTAACTTTTGTAACCGTACTATGTGATACTTGCTGGGAATGGTCTGTGCTGTAAATTTGGGTGTCTAGAACAACACTGCAGTGTTAAGCAGAATACGAATAAGTAACTAACAAGGTCCTGGAAATCTGTGAAAGAACAGCGAACAGATTCGGTGGCTTCCAGCCACAGAATAACTGTGAGAAACAGTCAGCAAGAAGGTCTGAAGTTGAAGAGTAATGAAATAGTGAACCCCAAAGTCAATGTGGCCCCCGAAATAAATCTGCACATGTGCGCAGTATCATAGCCCGGTTAAGCAACTGGGGCGGAGTTGGGCTAAACTCCCTGCACTTGCCGGGCCCATATGCCGGGACTCCCGCCTACCACGAATAACCATAAACACCGGAACTTTTCCAAAGGAGAGGGAGGCTGCTACACAACAGAGGGCCACGTTGCCTCCTCAGGGACGCCCAAAAGGATTGTGCCTGTTGACTGTCTCTCTCTCATCATGCAGATGATCGGGACAAGCATTGGAGTGTTCCTTCTTGAGATTTCCGTCAGGTCAGTCTCTTTGTAAATACTTACAAATAAACTGCTTGCTGCTGAAGAGTGTGAGTGTGTGTGTGTTTGTTTGTGTCCGCTTTGGCAAGCCAGCACTTGGCCCCCGGGAACCTTAGTGGAACAAGTGCTCCCTAGCACCATCTGTGGGCACCAGCACATGGGGCTAGGAGACACAGGGCTCTGTTGCCATTTGAGGTATTTGAGGGCAGCAGGCAGGATGGGAAGGGCTCTGCTCGGCTACTTTGTTCACCAGGCACGTGTCATCCATCTCCTGCAGCTCTGGAAGTCCCTGGGATCTGCCACTGCAGTGCTCCAGTTGGGCCTCCTCTTTCCTATCCCTCTGCTCCACTTCCAATCATGCTTCCAGGAAATCATGGTGTGGAGCAATGTGTGGGCAAAGAGGTAATCTCAGAGCCACCAAAGGCAGGCAGAGTGGATGGACAGTTAAGAGAGAGCTGCCACACTTGCCTTGCCCTGTACAGTAACACATGCCCAGCATCTCTGCTGTATCTCCCCCGGCTTGCGGGCATGGCCCCTCCGTTACCTGGTCCCATGCAGCTTCTGGAGAGCATAGGCTCCAGCACATCTGCTTTGTGGCATGGGAGGGGGTGGAGGTGGTGGGTGGGGAGTCATGCCAGGGCAAGCACCAGCACCCTGCTCTCTGTGAGTGCCAGCAGAACCTGCTAATCTGGGCTTTGCACAGCTCAGGAAAGCTGAAAGCATCCCAAAGGCAGGGATGGGATGAGGACAGCGTCAGGTCCTCAGTGACACATTGGAGCCGCGGCAGCCACCTGCAAACAGCCCTTGCCATGCTGCTCTGCACAGGCAAGCAGAGCACCCCAGCAGGGCAGTCTCAGGAGAGCCAGCCTCCCTGGCCTGAGGTTTGCACCTCACGGCTACCTCGCCCACACAGGGCAGGCCTTCACGGTTGGCAGAAAGCACAGGCAGAGCTCTGCCACCCACTTCCTTCAGCAGCCAAGCATTACCCATCTCACGCAGACGTAGAAATCCCTGGGATCCAGCATTGCCACCCTGCAGCCATGCTATCCACAGGTGTGCAGGCCAAGAGAAGCTCTGCAAGCTGCTCAGGCAGGACTGGCTGGCTTGGGCACAAAGCAATGACTAAACGTCCAGAAAGCACACAAAGATGAACTTGTGCCAGATGGGCTGAAAGAGACAAGTTATCACTGGGTTTTTCACTGGCTGTTACAGAGGAGCTGCTGCCAGGAGGCTGGACCTGATGGCAAGATGCACACATACCTGGGAAGAAATGGTGAGGGCAAAATATCCAGCACAATTGCAGTACACAGGCATAGGTGTCTCCTTCACACCATGACACTTCTTGCACATCTAGAGGCAAAGGGGTTTTAGCTGGGATAGCAGACAAGGCTGAGCAGCTCAGTCCTTTGACAGGGCTCTCTGGGGACACACCACGGATACAAGGTCAATGGGTCAAGCCTCAGCCAGCCAGCAAAAGGCTGCAGCTATGTGCTGAGAAGAAGTGGAGAGTGCTCGAGCCAAACTCTCCTCATCATATCCCCACTGCATCACATCAGTCACAGAGGTAAAGTTGGGTTGCTCTGGTTCCAAGGAGCAGAGAGCAGCCTCAGCCCTCCTGCTGCAGCCTGCCACATCAAGGGCAGGCTCCTGCAGCGCGGCAGCCCAGCACTCACCAGGTCCTGCAGCAGGAAGGACATTAGCTTCTTCTGCAGCGCTTCCACCAGTGCCATTTCAATGGAATCCGAGTCATACTGGGCCTGGCAGTTGGAGCATGCACAACTGGGCAGCACTGACCCATCCGAGGGGCAGAGAGAAGGAAGATGAACACAAGTGTGACTCTTCCCAAGAGAAAGCATGGTGCAGCCTCAGCCCTCGCAGCCTAACAAGAGCATTCTGAGAGCCCCAAGTGCCAGGAAGCCATAACCAATTTCGGGAGGGGATAAAGCATCAGCCAAAGCACCAGCACACCTCAAACTGTCACAGGCAGCTAGGAAAGGGGATGAGCAGAAAATAACCCTGAAGGGAGGTTTACCATTGTCATGGAACCAAGCAGACATTCAAAGCAAAAGGATTGAGAGAGAGAGAGAAAGACAGACAACATGTGAGTGAATGACAGGCTGAGAGCACAACCATGCTAGGGCTTCTGGTGTCCCCAAAAGGGACTTCATGCATGCAGCCAGGGCAAAAGGGATTTCCTGGGAAAGGAAGGTTGTACCTGTGAGAGGACAGGGTCCTTGCACACATCCAAGTCCCTGCAAAAATTCCACTTCCTGCAGATGACTTCAGGGAGCACGTAGGAGTGGCAAGGGTCCTGAAACTGGGCTTCTTCTGAGAACTCACCCACCTCAATGAGGTGCAGCAGGTTCCAGCATAGTTTGTTTACTTGGTTAGTTATACTGGCATCCAGGGACAACACCTACAGGAGAAAGTGTTAGGTAAGGCCACCAGCAGAGAAGACAGTCCTCACGGGGACTCTCGCATCTCCCCCATCTACAAATTGATTGTAGAATTCTAACAGATTATTTACAAAAAAACAAAAAACAAACAAAAACAAACCCCAAAACATGGCCCACCCCACTAACCTTGTAGACATATTTGATGAACTCTAGAGCTGGGTTGTTGAGTGGCAAGTAGGAGCCAGGTAGCACTGGTAACATGTCTGAGGGCTCAGTGGCATTACAGAAACCGGCCATCTTCTTCTGGATCTTCTGAGTGACGGTGAAGAAGCTCTGCGTGAGCTCGTTGGCCACGTAATCCTGTGAGAAAGTGATCATGCCTGGAGAGGAGGAGCAGAGAGAGCTCTTGAGCCATATGGAAGCATGTGGGGGCAGCAAGGTGGGCAGCTCTCTTCCTGCTGCAGGACTGGCTCAGCAGTGCTGCTCACAGCTCTCCCATGGCTAACTGTGGCTAACCGTACTCACCAGGCATGGCTCCTGTCTCTCCCAATGCCTCCCAGGACACCTGGCTCGTGGCTCTCCTCTTGATGGGAGCGCTCCCAGGGGCATTGTGCTGCAGCTCCTCCTTCATGCTGTGGTACACAGCCACAATGTAGGCTGCAGAGACACATAAGAAAAGCTCCAGATGCAGTCCACGATGGGAGAGTGGCACAAGTGCTACTGTGCTTGTTGACCCTCCTGGGGCACCAATGACTAATCAGGAACTAATGACATTTTTCCCCTCTCTGAGAGTTCACACTGGTGCTGAAACCACCCAAACAATGATATTTACAGACATGGAGGTGGTCCCTTCTGTACCACATCTAGCACAGTGCAGTCTTTGACTCTAAGGGGTTCTTTGGATCAACATCAGAACCTTCTCAGTAGCACACAGAGCTTCAAGAAGCTGTGGGGAATGCTGTGGATATGGCTTGGGCAGCAGCAGGGTGGGGATAGCTCTAGTCACCAGAGGTAACATTCAAAGTAGGACCAGGTGAGCAGCAGACTGCACTCACCTGACACAATCATGAGGAAGCAGTTCTGACAGGAAGCAGCCTGGGGGAGAAACTGCACAATGTTCCAACTATTCTCTAGCAAGTCCTCCACATTTGCTTCTCCATCCTCCTCCTCTTCTTCCTTATTCTCCTCTTCTTCCTCACTGTCCTCATCCAATACTTGACTCTTGCTAGTGTCCTGCTGGAATGGAGCACAAGCCATGCCCAGGCTTTCGGTTGGTGATATCATAGCAATTCCCTATATCCAAACCAATAGCTCCCTGCTCAACTCAACCCACTGCACCCCTGTCTCTGGAGCTGAGCACTTCCCATCTCTTACCTCCCCAGAGTGGATGCTAGAATGCACTCTTCCCTTGATACCTCCGTAATTTGCTGGATCCATCCAGATCAGGAATTCCCAGCAGCGGCAGAAGGAAATAGTCAGAAAGATCTCCTTTGAGTGGATGCTGGAGGGAAGAGACTGCAGTCACACACAATGTTGGCATCTTCCCTAGCTAATAACCTTCTCCATGGGAGGCAATGAGGAGCAGGTGATGTTAGCAAGAGAGCAGTTCACTTCTCACATCCAACCATGCTTCAGCGAATGGACTCAGTACAAAAGGCTGCAGAGCAGTCATTAGCAGAACTAAGGGCTGCAGAGGAATCATACCCAAGCTTCAACTACCTCTTGTGTCAAGATGCCTCTCTTAGGAGCCTACACATCATAGCTGGGATGCTGAGAGCTGCCAGAGTATAAGAGACTGGGCAGAGCGCAACTGCTCACATTCTCCTAAAGGTCTCTTTAGATTGAATTGTACCGATATTTTTGGAATATTGCCCCATACAGCACAGTTAAGGGACAGATCCCTACTCTGGGCATGATGGCACAAGAACCAGTTGACCTTGTCCCCTTTCTTCCAGAGCTAACTTTGCAAGAAATGCAGTGCTGAGGACCAAGAAGAGGCAAACAATCAGCATCCTCCTTCCACACCTTGAGCCATGTCTTAGCTCAGCCTCCAGAAGATTTTCTCCAGGCCTGGCTTGCTGAGTGTATCCTTTGGCAGCCAAGTGTGCCCCACCTGTTGATGATACACTCCATGTAGCTGATGGCATCCTCAATTTGCTGTTTCTTGGTGCACAAGATGATCTGGTTGAAGTTGGCATAAACCACTGAAGAGCCAAGATGCTTGAACTCGGCCACTAACCTACAAGCAGAACACAGGAGCTGGAGGCAGTAGGCTGGAGGAACTGCTGCTGTTTAGCTGCCATTAAACAGGGAACAGCAAACCACAACACAACATACAAGGATATACTGCTCCAGCACAACCAGAAGTCAAATGCGTTGGTCTTGCCATCTAAGGGAGCTCCAACCACAGTATGGCAGGCACTCCAACAAAAGTTGGACCAGCTATGCATCCGGAAGTTACTGGGCCTTTCCAGAGGTTGTGCCACAGGGGCTCAAAAAGACCCAGCTATGGGTGCCAGTAGAGTCACACCCATGGCTACATCTGTCTGCTCCACACACAGGGCATGGCAAGCTCCATTTTCACTTACTGTAGGAAAAGCTTCTTCATCATGTTGTGCAGAGGGCGATGCAAAGCTCGGTCATAAAGCAGTGAGGAAGGAGAGCGGAGCCAGTGGTAAAAGCGAATCACCTGGTTGGCTGCATAGATGTTGGGATACTGTGTGATCTCCTTCACCCAGCTCACCACTGTCATAAGTTACTCTCTCGAAGGTTAATTCATACAGAGAGTTTGTTAAATCATGTGAACAATTTATTTAATTAAGTAAGCAGCCACAAGCAAAACAGCGCTGGGCGGCCGGGGAGTCTCAGCTCCGCCAACGGCGCGCGCCTCCCTCACACACAGTCCCCCCTTATAGTCTGCGTTGTAATCTCCCAGTGCGTCCCGCGCATGTGTGAGTTGCTGGGGGGGGGGTCGTCTGAAGCTCTCTGGTGGTCGTGGAGAGGAAGGCCGTGGTCTTCTTTTGTCTCTTTATTTTGGTTTGTCTCCTTGTGAGTGATCACAGGGGTTTGCTTATCTGTTGTGTTGACTCCCTTTTTGGGATGCTGTTCTGTGAGAAAGTTACAGGCGCCTGCTTATCTTTTCTTTGTCCTTTTACCTTCAAAACCTCTGAGCAGCTTGTTGCTTACTTCAGCTCTTCATAGTCCTGTAAGATAGCTAGGGCCCCGACACTAGTTCCACAAGGGGTCTATAAGCTTTTGTGCTTACCATAATTTATTTGTCTGACACCATGTCTCAACCCTGATTGTTGTAAAACCTCCTTCTAAACAATGAACAAATAGTTACAATTTATTACAATCCCTCCTTTTTCTTTTTGGTTACTTATTTTGTTCATTGAATTCCTGGAGCGCCCGGCGACTCAATGCTAATGCGTCCGCATCATCGTCTAATTCAAGTGATTCATAGTTAGCACGTACCAGCATTAGGTGTACAGCTTCTAGGCGGCTTTTTACAATTGCCATTATTTTATTAAAAATACATGGTCTGAAAGTTAATGTTATTATTAACAGTAGTAAAGGCCCTGCTATGGTTGACAACAAGGTGGTGAGCCAAGGTGAATGATTAAACCAGGATGCATACCAGTTCTGTCGAGCCTCATTTTCTCTTTTTCGTTTTTCTAGACCCTCTTGGAGTTTCATCATGGTATCTCTTACCACTCCAGTGTGATCAGCATATACACAACATTCCTCTCACAGGGTGGCACAAAGCCCTCCTTGTTGTAAAAAGACCAAATGTAATCCCCTACGATTTTGTAGTACTACCTCTGAGAGGGATCTAACTGATTTTTCTAACGCCGAAATGGATTGCTCGATCCTGGCCAAATCTTCGTCAACTGCGATACGCAGAGAGGTGAACTCTTGGCTTTGTTTTACTAGCGAGGCAACTCCAGTACCAGCTCCTGCAACCCCTAAAACCATTAATGTGGCCAGGGTTACAGTTGTGACTGGTTCCCTCTTTTCGAGATGGTAATCTGCTACAGTGTGGTGACTGTAAATATATTCCTCAGAGTGGTATAGAATCCTTGGTATAATTATTACCTGTACACAAAAATCATGAGACGAATTGAAGAGTTTTAATGATAAGCATGGAGTGACTCCTAATGATGAGCATGCCCACCTTGTGTTGTTGGCCGGAATTAACCATTGGTGTGACTGGTCGCTATCCTCTATGATGTTACAAAGACTGCCCTTTCCTCTGGGGACGGTACCCACGCACCTACCGCTTCCAGATACCTGGGTTAGTGTTACCCCGATTTCTTGTCCCCAGTGGCATTGTGAGGGGTTACTTTCGTTTGAATAGACGGGATCGCCTAAATCTCCGATGGCCTCATAATATGGGGGTCTTATGTTAATACATAACCAGCAGCGTCTGGTTATATTTGGATTTGTTTGATTCAACACTCAATAACTAGCATCTATGACTTTCCATATGCTGTTCCCAGATGTGATTCTATGTTCCCCTGCAATGGTGGGGACTATATCTGTAGGGAATGATTCTAGTGCGCTATTGGGAGGTGTTGTAGATAGGTCTGGCCCAAGGGTTTTTGTAGGTTGGGCCTCTAGGATTCCCTTTGACAGTATGCTATTTGGTCCGACTGGTTGGGAAATCTTGGCCTCCTCTTTTTTTATCAGTATGAGGCCTCCCCTATCAGGTCCGTGTGAATAGAATCTAACGCCCCACATTTTCCCTAGTAACCAGCTGATATCTTCCGGCTTGGTTACATTTAGATACAGAACCTTGCAAATCTCCTCGTTCCTATAATGTCCTGTGTATCCCAAATTTTGTCCTCGCCATCCTTGGCGGGGATCTGCTCGACGACTACATCCTAGCGGTCCATAGCCCACTTCTAAGAACTTGTCGTGACCTGCCCCATGATTCCAGTCTGTAGCAATGGTTTCACAGCCCCAATATGCACAATAGTATTCATTTGGATAATTACAATACCCCCTTCCTGGGTTTGAGCTCGGACAGAAGTAAAGTCCTGGTCGGTTGAAACACATTGTTCCTGTAGTTAGGTTACACGGTGTAGTGCGGAAACTAGGGGCACCTGCTGTCGTTACTTGCTGTATAATCTGTTGATCTTCATATCTAATTAAACTCCACCGAAAAGGTCGATGGGGGTGGTGTGGTTGTAGAATACCACAGCTGACCATGATAATAACGCTAATTCCCGTGTACCGCAAGAGATAGTCGGGGCCCATTTCTCCTAATGTTATGTTTTACCTGGCCTCTTAACCTCCCCACCGTCTGCACTCCTCTGCCTCGCTTGTCAGTTCTGTTGCAGCGAACTACAAGGTATTGGTTCTTCTCGGCAGCAGTAGTGTTCTTCAGGGGAATCTGTTAGAGAGCCTTTGTCTAGGAGTGGGGCCCCTTCTCTCGTTACGGTACATGGACAGGGGAAATAATACTTATCGAGTCCGTTTAAGCGTTAATTTTAAGTCGGTAGAGCCTGCAACCGCCCTCCACTCTTCTCCCAGGATCGGTCCTTTCACACGGCTGGCATGAGTCCACCTTTTTTCTGCAGTCCGAACAGCTGTTTCTGTAGTAAGCAAAACAACGTAGGGCCCTTCCCACCGAGGTGCTAATGAAGTCTCTTTCCATGTTTTGATTAGGACTTTATCTCCGGGCTGTACTTGGTGTATGGCTATATCTAATGGGGGTCGCTGCACCACTAGGCCTCTTTTCTGTAACTCTCTATGTCGGCTCATTAACTGTGTTAGGTAGGGCTGTAATTGAGTATCTTGCAAATTGGGGTGGTCAAGAGGCATCTCTAAATCATATGGCATACCATAAAGCATTTCGAAAGGCGAAAGCCCCACATCAGTTCGGGGCTGCGATCGTATGTTTAATAAAGCAAGCGGTAAGCATTTTACCCAGGACGCCTTAGTTTCTAGCATAAGTTTTGTTAACTGTTTTTTAATTTCACCATTCATTCGTACTTGTTTCTTCTCTTTTTCGTCCTCTCTCCTAACATACACCTTCTGTGCCTCTCTCAGGAGTTCATCTAAACCCTTATCTTGCCAGTCCTCTATTTTCTCTAACTTTTTCCTAATGTCCGTCCAGGATTTGGCCACAAACTGAGTTTTAAGTAAGGCCCCTCCCACAGGAGTCCCTGGATCTAAGCCACTATACAACTGCAAGCTTTTTCGCAGCTTTTCTAACCATTCTGTCGGGGTCTCATCCCGCCTTTGCTGTTCATTAAAAGCCTTATTAATATTCTGTCCCCTTGGGACTGATTCCCTTATCCCCTAAATGATAATGGTTCTTAAGTCTTGCATATGACCGCGATGGATTGGGTCCTGGTTATTCCAATTAGGCGACTGCATCGGCCACTTAACATCTGCTGCCGGACCTTGCTGGTGTTGTTGGTCCCAGATTCGCATGCCAGCTCGCCTAATCATCCCTCTTTCCTCAATTGTGAACAGGATTCCCAGGATGGACTGTAGCTCCTCCCAAGTGTAAATATTTGGTCCTAGAAACTGGTCCACCTGCTCTGCCACTCCCAGTGGGTCTTCTAGTAGGTTTCCCATTTCCTTCTTAAAATCTCTCACGTCCCCGGAATTAATGGGGATGGCTACATATCCCGTCCCCGGTTGGGGTCCTTCCATAGCTATTTCCCGCAGTGGATATAATCCTCCTTCGAGACTTAACCCCTGTGCTCTAGTCTGACTCCTATTTACTGGTCTCTGGGGACTAGGGTTAGCCTCGCCATCCGACTCCCCCGAGGACAGAAGTTCAGTCGGCCTGGGAAGAGAAGGGGCCGTAGGTATAGGAGGGAGTATATAAGGGGGTGACGATAATGGGATCTCTAATTCTCGCTTCTTTCTTCCCCCGCCCTCCTTTTTCTTTTAATGGGTATAAAAGGGTTCTCGCCTCTGGATTTATCCAGAGGTGTGCATACTTGCTCTCTTCTAAGCTGAAGGGCTCCTTTGAATTTACGTAACTATTTAGGGCCTGGCATATCCAGTCCTCAAATGAACCAAAAGGGGGCCAGAAAACACTTTCTCCTTTTATAGGTTTGTTGCCCCAGACTTCAATACAATAATATATCATCTTAACTTTACTTTTTCCCCGCCTAGAAGGGGAATCATTCCAATATTTAATCATCAATCCTAGTGGGCTATCCAGGGGAATGGGAGGTAAGCCTCCACTACAAACTCCCCCACCCATGGGACCAGAAGGCTTACTTTTCTTCTGTCCCATCTTCCAGAGTACCTTCACACACACACACACACCGCTTCCCCCTTTTCGTGGCCCAGTCCCTCGCGGGATATGGGAACCGCACTACCGAGGGGTCCGCACTCGCTTCGTCCTTACTGGACGTCTCTCACGTGTACTCCGGGATACCCAACCCCAACCGAATGGATCACCGGCCTATACTTACTCAATCCTGAGTCTTCATTCGGTCTTCGTGCACAAAGATTACTTGGGGTTGCCAGCTTCTTTTGCTTGTGGCTAATTTAGGGTTCGTCGGTGAAGGGCTTGAGTGAAAATCGCTCTCGACAGAGGCCGCCGAACTTGGCGGGGCGCCTCCCCTTCCGAAGAGCTTTTCAGTCCATTGCCTTCATCCGAGTCACGGCACCAAATTTGTCATAAGTTACTCTCTCGAAGGTTAATTCATACAGAGAGTTTGTTAAATCATGTGAACAATTTATTTAATTAAGTAAGCAGCCACAAGCAAAACAGCGCTGGGCGGCCGGGGAGTCTCAGCTCTGCCAACGGCGCGCGCCTCCCTCACACACAGTCCCCCCTTATAGTCTGCGTTGTAATCTCCCGGTGCGTCCCGCGCATGTGTGAGTTGCTGGGCTGGTCGTCTGAAGCTCTCTGGTGGTCGTGGAGAGGAAGGCCGTGGTCTTCTTTTGTCTCTTTATTTTGGTTTGTCTCCTTGTGAGTGATCACAGGGGTTTGCTTATCTGTTGTGTTGACTCCCTTTTTGGGATGCTGTTCTGTGAGAAAGTTACAGGCGCCTGCTTATCTTTTCTTTGTCCTTTTACCTTCAAAACCTCTGAGCAGCTTGTTGCTTACTTCAGCTCTTCATAGTCCTGTAAGATAGCTAGGGCCCCGACACTAGTTCCACAAGGGGTCATATAAGCTTTTGTGCTTACCATAATTTATTTGTCTGACACCATGTCTCAACCCTGATTGTTGTAAAACCTCCTTCTAAACAATGAACAAATAGTTACAATTTATTACAACCACCATGCTCT
Organism: Rhea pennata; assembly: GCF_028389875.1. Classification (NCBI taxonomy): domain Eukaryota; kingdom Metazoa; phylum Chordata; class Aves; order Rheiformes; family Rheidae; genus Rhea; species Rhea pennata. The sequence continues at coordinate 521,470 of NW_026907686.1, read as the reverse complement.
TCAGAATCCTGCCACGGAGCAGAGATGAGCATCACACCAGGCACATGAGCCCTTCCTCCTTTCACACACTGACATGTTTTCAGATAACACTAGAGCAAGTGAGAACTCTGCCAAAGCCAGATGCATTAGCTCTCAGCACATAAGCCACAGGGCAAATATGTGCCTCCGTGACCTTGTGGAGGTGAAGAGAAGAGAAACAGGAAAGGGCAAACTCTTCAAAGGCAGCTCCTCACATATGCTGGCTGAGCCACTAGATAGAGCTGATCCGCAAGCCTAAAAGGGAGGATGTCAACAGACAAAGCTGGGCTTCGCCTCCTTCCCTCTGCCAAGCCAGCTGCCTGTTGTGCTTCAAGGCACCCCACAAACCACATGCTAGTAAGAATCTGGAGAGGCTAAAGCCAGCCAGTCAGCTGGGAAGGAGAGGCAGGACCCTGAGCGCATCAGGCAGGATGGAATAGATGCTCCATCTCATGCTGACCCTTACAGACATTCCTGAAAGGGTTGGAGCACAGGGCACTCTCATCATAGCTGGCTGGAATGTTGGCACCTTGGTTCGCTGTCACCATGTCTTCTAGAGATGCCTGCTGGATCACATCAAAACTGATACTCACGCTGGAAACTTCTTCCATGTCATTGATGTGATGGGACTGTAACACTGTGTTTACAGCCAAGCTCTGAATATCCAGCTCCAGACACACTGTGAACAAACACAACCTGTCAACGGGCAAGCAGGGCAGAGAAACAGCAAGGACACAATCCCCTCTCCAGGTATGATGAATGCACCCAGTTGCCAGGACTTTCCACAAGCTGTAAGAGCTCTTTACAGGTGTTGCTGCATCCACCAAGTGCAACATCAAGATATTCATATCAGGAAATGGTGAAAGCCTATATAGTACTGCAGCAGCATGGGAAACTGTGCTGCTCTCCAGACTGCCACACACCTTGTATTACAGGCTTTAAAGGACACTTTTGGCACATGGCCAGACCTCTCCCCTCTGTGGATGTGATGCTATGTATGCATGGCCCCATTCACTGCACAGCTAAACAGTAGAGCACCTTCCAACAAAACTTGGATCTACTTCCCCTCCAGGGGCCACCAGCTTTTTCTGGAAACTGCAGCAGAGGTGCTCAGAAGAACTATCAGTCAGCTTGTTTTGCATCACAGAAAGATTCATCCTAGGGACCACCAGAAGTGATCTTCTGAATGCTGCTATGAGAGGCCACAAACTAGGAAATAATCTGTATTTAAATGCCTACGTGCATTTTTTCTATTGCATACAGGACCTTCTATCCCCAGGAGATGCAAACTGCGTATATCCTGTCCAGATCATCATTGCTCAACTTCTGAAGCTGTCAGCAACTGCAGAACTGCTCAGATACTCTTCTGCCACTGCATCCATCCTTCTCCCGAGCTCATGAAAGAGCACTTGGCTCTGCCCCCACTCAGTGCTATCCTACCTGTGGAGTAGCAGCCAGGGTTGTTTATCTCCACTGAGGCTCTCTCGTCAAACTCCATAACTAAACGGTTGTCATCAGCCTCTTTACCCCCCAGCTCTGGGTGGGCTGTCGGTGAGAGCCACACCAAATGGTTGTGGCGACAGAGGGGGCGGGAGAAAAACAGGTCAGAACCAAAGGTAGACATGTCATCAGGGAGATTCCCAATGGGGATGTGGTAATATCTGAGGAAAGGAAAGAGGTACAGTCATCGGGGTAAACACATCAACAGAAGAACTGTGCCAGCATCATATTTGCTTGTCCCAACACGGGCAAAAGCACAGAAGGTGACAGCTTCTGGCCTCATCTTGACCTCAGGCTCCTGCAGTCTCCCTTTCCCACCCAAGCACGAACAAAGTAACCTCTCTAGGGGACTGTGGCCACCACACGCACCTGCCCACCTCAAAAGCCTGGGATAGGCATGTGTCCAAGTTGAGCTAGTGGTGGATCATGTGGCGGGCTGCACGACGCTGCCAGTCCAGGACTGAATAGCTGATGGCATCTGTTACTCGGACAGGGACCAAAGGAAACTCCTCGATGATGGGAATCCCACTTGCCAGTCATTTCAGGTCCCAGTTAGACTGCACAGCAAGAAGTGTGGGGCCCCGGCGCTCATCCGACACAAAGGAGGAGAGGACATGCCCTGGTACATCCCTTCAGCCGGCACCTCTGCTCAGCAGGAAACCAGCTGTGTGAATGAGTGCTCACATGCCCCATTCCTGTAGTGGTCCCTGGTCCTCTACATAGTAGAGACAGTGTACTCGGAGTCTCCTGAAGCACCTCCCACTGAATAACCAGCTCCACAGTTGAGAGCTGGGGTTTGGGGGTATGATCTAGCCTCGCTGCTTGCATTGCGCTATGTAAGCTCACCCAGGCAAGCCAGAGCCCTCAGGCAACATCCATTTTTACCCTTGAACTTTGGAGCACTAGCTGTGTGCAGAGAGCTATGCTTAGAGGCTGTTTGAACTGTTGGACCAATGCCTTCCATGCAATGTTTTCCTCCTCCCAGGTACCTGCGCTGACAAGGTCTCAGTGGGGACCTTCCTCATGCCTTCAGCTCATACCTTGCAGCCCTGCAGGAGCCGCTGAGTGGCTCTGTAGACTGTCTTGAGGTTGGTCTCAGCATGCACTTCAAAGGCGTGCTTGTCTGGAGGCAGTAGTTCTTCGCCCACTTTTTCCAGCACAGCACTGCACTCTGATGAATACATGATGGTGAGGTTTGGCATCTGCTTGCTGCGTACCTGTACCAAATGCAAACCTGATCAGAGGCAACAGGGTTCAAAAGAGACAGGCTGCAGGCTGCAAATTTCAAGGAAGCTCTTTCCTCTACACTTCACAATGCTTCACGTGATAGTTGAGGAACAGACCTGCTTGGTACACTTCAAAATCCGAGAATCCCTGCTGCACAGCAGTAGAGATCTGTGTCTGTGCAAAGAAACTGCTCAGCTCCAAACTGCTGCCTGATCCCCTTGCGTTCCCTCCCAAGCCTTTAAGCCCTACTCTTATCGTGTCCAACACAAACACTGCAGCTTTGTGCTGAGAGGGGATGAAAAGGCCAAAGAGCGCTTTGCTGCCCTGGGAGCTCTGGTAGAGGTAGATGTGGTGAATAATTCCTAGAGACACAGAGCAAACATGCAGCATCAGTAGTATCTTCAAGCTATTTGGTCCTGGGTACACTGACAAACCTTCTCCTAGGGTGCCTTTACCTGGCTCCAGCTAAGTAAACTGAGCCAGCGAGCGCATTTCCAGGTGTTCAATGTCAAAAGTGTCAGCCTCTCGCCCTGTGAGGTGTCTGACAAGCTGCCTGCTGACCATGCACACGCAACCCAGCTGGATCAGGGCTCGGAATAGTAACGGCACCTGTAGTGACAGGGACACTCAGATAATCCTCAAGACACCAAGCTTTGAGCTGCTTAATGAATCAACATCTTCATTAAAAGCAGGCATTCCAGCTGCCCATCTTCATTTCAGACTTACAGCTTTAGAAGCACTAGTACATTTAATCTTGGTCTCATTGCTTTCATACGTCTACTACTGAATACAGTTTAGGTTCTTCTTTGCTGTTTCTGAGCTTTAAAAAGTGGTATCCTATCCTTCTTTCTGGAATAAAGAGGTTTTATCACTGCACCCTGGCCTATGTACATGCCACATGCTGGGGTTTTCCCCATCTTTACTCTAAAGAACTCCCATACCTTTGCAGTTCAACTGCTAGCAAGATGGTTCTGGTTTGGTTTAGAGGAAACTCACTCTTCCTGTTCAAGTGCCATCTTTTCCCAGAGTCTCCTAATTTCAAATAAATCTAAACCTCTTTCTCCTAAGGGGTTGTAAACCAAACAAGTATCTTTGCTCATATAAAACTGGGCATATTTCTGAGAAAGCTACTCGAGAGGGTCTTTCATTTTAGCGTCTTACTAACTTGTTTCATTTTGAGCTCCCGTGCCTCTACCTGTGCCATTGGTACACAGACCAGTCAGCTACCACTCAGCACTCCTTAAAGGATGAGGAAGGAAAACGAGCACCTGGAAGGGTTCCCTGAGTCTCATACACTCCCTCAACGTCTGGAGCAGATGGGGCTGCATTGATTTCATTGATGTGCTCTTGGTACATGTCTTCAGGGACTGAGTAGTCATAGAGATTGTAAACCAAGTTTGAGTGGGGCAAGATCCAATTCACCTGCCAGGAAAACAGATACACTTAGCAGGGCACCTTACTTCAGGCTGTGCTCATCCCAACAGCAGGGGAATCTTAAAGGGCAGCGAGGAGCTGTACTTTGAGCCAGCCTTATGTTTCCAGAAACATGCTGACTCAGGAAGCAATCCACCTGCCGGTGCAGGTCATTCCTAAGGCAGTTAGCGGGATTTATGCTTTGTCCACATTGCAGTAACTGTCAACCTGCTTTCTGGTCAGGCTGAGATTAGCAGCAGGCAAAAGGGACTGCATTAAGGTGCATTAGCAGGGTTGGACAGGGAGGTCTTGTGAGGCAAACTGCCCATAATGTCTGCCCGCAGTGGCTAGAGCAACTTATATGAATTCAATCAGCTGTTTTTCCTTGTAGAAGCAGCAGGGTCAAAAACATGACCCCCGCCTTCCTGTAGACAGCTCCCTCCTCTGGTTTTGCAATGCGCTGATTGACATAGAACACTCTTGGGATGCTCAGCCTGATACAGTGCAGGTCACTTCTGATCACTGCCCACAGCCTCAACAAGCCAGGCTGGCTGCTCTCAGCAATCTGCAGGACAGGGTGATTTAAGTTAGCTTTGCTGGAGAGATGCAACCCATTCTTAGCTCTTACATACGGGCCATGGAGCACTTCTGGGATCTTCAAAGGCTCTACTACCTATGTCTTTGTTCTCCAAATAAGGAGCAATTGGTGACCACAAAGACAGTAGTAGACCCAAAGATTCATTGTTCTCAGCTCTGGCAGCTCCACATCCTCCTATTGTCCTACAGGTACAGTGAAAAAAATCGTCCTGTCAGAGGAAGCGTCAGAGCATGAATGAAGACAGCTCTGACTGATCTGCAGGCAGCATGTTGCGTTGTGCTTCTGAAGGGAAGAGGACACCTGGTAAAGGTTCAAACACATCTCTTAGCTTTGGGCTAGCATTAGCTAACAAATTCATGCCATTGTCTGACTTTAGCCAAAGCATTTGGACATGCTGGATTAGGTGTCCCATCTCCAGTTCATGGTTACACACAGAGTCAAAGGCTGCACGTGACCTTAAACCAAACAAGACTTTTCTGGAAGATGAGAAGTGTCACAACAAGAGGCTGGGTCTCAGATAGCAGAGGCAACCAAGCATAACAAGAAATTAAGAAAATGCTTGGATTGTAGCACCAACTTCTTCATGCTCGCATTGACTAAATCTGGGATTCAAGGCACAGTTGCCCAGCTCCTCAACTGAGCTTACCCCACACAGGGTCTACACAGAAGTCCCAGATTTGCAATCAAGCACAATCATTTGAGAACCTCATTTCCTTATAAAGCTTCTCTGAGCCTGAGGCTATGCAGTCAAGGAGGTAAAACTAAAGTAGGATTGAGGTTAGCTGTCCCTGAAGTTCAAGGTTCGACTACAGGTATTGCAAACATGAGGCACAGGGCACTGAACTGGCCTCTGTGAGGGGTTAAGAGTGGGCCTGTCTTGCTGCCTGGTACCTGCACAGTCTGCCAGAGCAAGTCCAGGATGCTGCGTGCCGTCCTGTACACGTAGCTGCTCAGTCCTTTGGAGAGGGTATCACGGATTATGCCTCCGCCTGTCATCACTCCACCATCCTCCAGGCGCCACTTCTTCCGATGCTCCTGGCACTGCCGAGCCTGCAGCTCCCATTTCTTATTGTGGTAGCACAGCCAGACCAGTTGTTCTTCCTAATCAGAGAGAGAGTACATGTACAGGAACCATAGAAATTAGCATGCATCTCCTATACATGAGGATCAAGCACTATAAAGCCAAGCCCTTCCACCTTCAGATCCTGATCATGTTACTGGCATAGCTGTGAAGTTGCCATTGGCCTGACTTTCTCTGCTAGTGGGACTCTCCCGGTAACATTTCCCTTTGTAGTTTTCAGTCATAGAAGCGCAGAGGGTTTCAGTAAACATGCAGCTTGCTACGCCCTGTTCCCTAGCTAGCTAGGCAGCTGATCATACTCCTAGGATGTTTCCTGCATTCCTCCTGCCCAGTCTACTTCACTTACCTTAGTAGTGCCCATGGCAGCAGGTGGGCCCAGGATCTCTCGCCAGGACTGCGACAGTTCCAGATACTGGGACCTCTGCTGGCTTTCCTCTGCCGTAGGGACCCGCTTCCATTTATTTGCAACTGGAACCAGCGGCTGAAGGGTTGGTTCAAATCCTCTATGTCTCCAGTCTGGGAGCTGGGTGTTCCCCCCCAGTGCTGGTTAGCAAGGACTTGAGAGAAATGACAGCAGGATGTTTTGGGTGCTGAGGCCACAGTATCAGCAAGAGATGGCCATCAGTACAGCCAACTCCTTTCTCTCACTCTTATTACCTGTCTCTTGCTTTCAGAAGTGAAGAGCTCATTAATTTTCTTTTGTTTGTACACATCATTCTTCTCTAGGAGTTTCTTGCGCAGCCAGTCGGAATGCCAGTCCCATGGGACAAGGTTCTTTACCTGAGGAATGTTGTCAAATCACACATAAGCAGTCCCCAAAGCCAATGCCCTCTGCCTTTCCTCCCATCACCACGGACCTGCAGCCCTCCTGTCCTTTCCCACATCCATACCTGCTGCAGTGCTGCAGCAAGAGTGATTATTTTCTGGATGGTGCTGCCTAGTCTCTCAATATAGTAGTCCCAGTCCAGAATCTGGGCAAGACGCACAATAGTAGACAGTGAAGGAGATGGAGGAGAAAGGTGCTGCTCTGGGCTCTGCTGGGTGATGCAGGGACCAGCATTTCTCCTTGCTTGCAGCACTCTCCACAGCACTTCACTTTGTGACAACAAGTAACTGCTGCCAACATAGTGCCTCCCGAGGGAGGAGCTGCAGCCTAGTGCTGGAGAATCAAAGGCTGTGCTGCTCCATAGGGGCGTTCAACTCACCGCCCGCATGCTGAAGTCCTGCAGTGAGGGGCTCTTCAGTCATTTCCGAAGGTAGTGCTTCCATACACTGGGCTCTGCTTGGAAGACAGCAAGTGGGATGGCCCTGGAGAAGATAGGGAAGCACCAAACGGGAGCAAGCTCACTGGCGCCACACTCTCTCATGTCACACTCTATCGCGTCACAGCCATCCTATCGCATCACATTCTGTCGCGTCACATTCTATCGCGTCACAAACATTCTATCGCATCACATTCTATCACGTCACATTCTGTCACGTCACAAACATTTTATCGCTCCACAGACTTTCTATCGCATCACATTCTATTGCATCACATTCTATCGAGTCACAAATATTCTATCGCTTCACAGCCTTTCTATCGCATCACATTCTATTGCGTCACATTCTATCGCGTCACAAACATTCTATCGTGTCAGAAACATTCTATTGCGCCACATTCTATCACGTCAAAAACATTCTATTGCGTCAAAAACATTCTATCACATCACATTCCATAGCATCAGAAACATTCTATTGTGTCACATTCTATAGCGTCGCAAACATTATATCGCATCAGAAACATTCTATCCTGTCACATTCTATCGCGTCACATTCTATCGCGTCACAATCTATCGCATCACAAACATTCTATCGCTTCACATTCTATTGCATCACAAACATTCTATCGCTTCACATTCTATCGCGTCACAAACATTCTATCGTATAACATTCTATCGCATCAGAAACATTCTATCACATGACATTCTATCGCGTCACATTCTATGGCGTCACAAACATTCTATGGTGTCACATTCTATTGCGTAACAAACACTCTATCACGTCACATTCTACGGCGTCACACACATTCTATTGCATCACATTCTACTGCGTCATATTCTATGCCATCACAAACATTGTACCATGTCACATTCTATCATGTCACAAATATTCTATCGCGTCACAAACATTCTATCACTTCACAGCTATTCTATCACGTCACATCCTATCGAGTCACAAATTTTTTATCGCTTCACAGTCTTTCTATCGCATTACATTCTATTGCATCACATTCTATGGTGTCACAAACATTGTATTGCGTCACATTTAATCGAGTCACAAACATTCTATCACGTCACAAACATTCTATCGCGTCAAATTCTATCGCGTCACAAACATTCTATCGCATCACAAACATTCTACGCGTCACATTCTATCGCGTCACATTCTATCGCATCACAAACATTCTATCGCGTCACATTCTATCGTGTAACATTTTATTGCATCACAAACATTCTATCGTGTCACATTCTATCACCTCAAATTCTATCGCTTCACAAACATTCTATCGCACAACATGCTATTGTGTCACATTCTATCGCATTACAAACATTCTATCGAGTCACATTCTATCACGGCACATTCTATTACGTCACATTCTATCGCCTCACATTCTATTGCGTCACAAACATTCTATCGCTTCACATTCTATCGCATCCATTCTGTCGCGTCACATATTGCATTTAACCAACCTAAGCCTCCAAGCAGAAAGGGCTCATTTTTCCTTAGAAGTCCAGAGAAGTGGAACATTCCCTGCCTGCTCACATGTTAGCTTATAATCTAGAGATATGCAATGCTGAGGGAGATGTCTTCCAGCTCAGGGTCCAAAAGCAGAATGGATCCCCCCCAGGCATTCGCTTGGAAGGAATTTGTATGTCATCCCAAATTTATTCCTTCCAGATTCTCCGAGAAAGAAAACTTCTCAACAGTTGATTCGTGTAGGACCACCATGCTCTTTATTATCAAAAGAAAGTTAACACATGACCTTTTTACCTTTCTTTTTCTAAAATAAGAGCATTTCTTTCCACAGAGCTTTCCCTTTCCTCCCATTAGCACTTCACAGGCAATCTCAAGGCCGCACACTTCCAAAGAGGTCCTGCAGTAGGCAGCGCTTTGCTTTGTACAAGTTGGAAGTTGTCTGTGACCATTTCAACTGGCATGACCTCTAGGTACCACCCAAATCTTTCCTGAGTGCTTTCCTCAGGGCCTTCCTGAGCTCCTTGCTCTGCAGACTGTAGGTGAGGAGATTGACCAGGGTGGTGAGGATGATGTAGAAGAAGGAGAACACCTTGTTGAGCTGTCTGAGTCTGGGGGTTCTGGGCAGCATGTGGACAATGATGAGGGAGCCATAGAAAACAGTGACAACAGTGAGGTTCGAGGAGCAGGTGGAGAAGGCCTTCTGCGTGCCCATGCTGGAGGAGATCCTCAGGATGGCAATTATGATGGACACGTAGGAGGCCAGCGTGATCAGGAAGGGGAAGACTGAATCCAGGAGAGTCAGGATGAAAGTTACTATTTTAACTACACTGGTGTCACTGCAGGCGAGCTCCAGGAAAGGAGTAAAACCAGAGAAGTTGTCAGTTGCAGCAGGGCCACAGAACTTTAACCTTGATAAGAAGACAGTGGCTATAATAGAAAACACCAAATTCCTGGCCCGGACCCAGCTGCCATCAGGAGACAAACCTTCCAGGTTATGAGGCTTGCATAGAGCAGGGGCTGGCATATGGCCCAGTACCGGTCATAGGACATGGCTGCCAGCAGGAAACACTCACTAGCTGCAAAACCAATGAGAAAATAGAGCTGAGTCATATACCCTGAGCAGAGATAGTCCTGTCCCCAGTCTGGAAGTTGGCCAACAGCTGGGGCAGGATGGTGGAGCTGCAGCAGGTTGATTGCCTGATTGCCAAAGGACAGCTTGCCCAAGAAGAATTACATGGATGCTGGTCCATTACATGCAGATGCTGGTCTGCCACCACCAGCACAACAACGAGGCTGTTCCCAACCACGGTCACCAAGCAGATAGTTAGCAAGAGCAGAAGGGTGATATCTGGAGTGAGGGGGATGTTCCCCATTCCCAGCAGGAGGAACTCACTTGATGATGTGCAGTTATTCCCTTTCTCTTTCTCCATACGATGTTGTATGTGTACAACATCGACAAGGGTGACTATGAACTACTTGACGCCTTCTGTGCTCTTCAGCCATGTTTCCTAGGGCCACACCTCAGTCTACCATGTCTCTATTCTTTCCCTCGCATAATAGAGCAGAACTGTGAAGAAAGAACTGAGTCTAAGGAAATGCCAGGCCAAAAATCTGGGCATCTGAGGGAAAGAGTAAGTATGTGCGTGAGAGCTCACAGCACAAGTCTGGAAAAGCCAAGTGGCGGTGACCCTGCTGAGGTGCCAAAGATCCCAAGCCCTGAGCCACAGGGCTGGATTCGGCCTCCTTTACTTGTGGTGTGGACTCCTGACATACTGCACAGAGTAAAATGAATTTCTGTGGGAGAAGTGGAGAAAGAAAGTAGAAATGAATCAAAAGAGGGAGATTTGGGTCAGGAGTTTCAGCACTAAACATCTCTAACTATAGGTACATTTGCCACTTCTCTGGAAAGGCCATTTCTTCCATGACCATCAGCACCTGAGGGCATGCTCCTGATGGACTCTCATAAGCACTCAGGGTGTTACGTGCAGCCAGCTGGAGGGGCACAGATGGGACCTAGCCCTTCCTGTTCCTCCCAAGCATGTTGTTTGAGGAAGTGCTGGAAGAACAGGCCTGACGGGATCCTCATGGCACTGCACTGCCTGGGGCTGTGAGAACAGCCCTGCACACACTTCCTGGACTAGGCACTTGGAGACAAGCAACCAACAGTGCTTATGGAAGTCCATCAGGAGCATGCCCTCAGGATGGGCAAAGAGACGTCAGGCTCAGGAGCCTCAGCAGCTCGCCACTCCAAGGACAGAGGAGAGGGGACAGAGGTTCCAGGCTATGGCCTGCAACTACCGCCTCCACACCCCTATGTACTCTTTCCTCCTCAACCTCTCCCTCCTCAACCTTGTCAGTGTCTCCACCACTATCCCCAAATCCATCGCCAATTCCCTGTGGGACATCAAGGCCATTTCTTACTGGGGATCTGCTGCACAAGTCTTTCTACTTGTCTTCTTGTTAAGAGGAGAGTATTGTCTTCTTACAGTCATGGCCTACGATCGCTATGTTGCCATCTGCAGACCACTGTGCTTTGGGACCCTCATGAGCAGCAGAGCTTGTGTCAAAATGGCAGCAGCTGCCTGGGTCACTGCTCTTCTCTATTCTGTGCTGCAAACTGCCAACACATTTTCAATACCATTGTGCCAAGGCAACAGATGGACCAGTTCTTCTGCAAGATTCCCCACATCCTCAAGCTCTCCTGCTCACACTCCTACCTCAGGGAAGCTGGGCTTATTGTGGTTAGTGCCTGCTTGTTTTTTGGGTTTTTTATTTTCATCATGCTGTCCTACGTGCAGATTTTCACTGCTGTGCTGAGGATCCCCTCTGAGCAGGGCTGGCACAAAGCCTTTTCCATGTGCCTCCCGCACCTGGCTGTGATCTCCCTATTTGTCAGCACTGCATTTTTTGCTTACATGAAGCCCCCCTCCATCTCCTCCCCAGCTCCAGCTCTGGTGGTGGCTGTTCTGAACTCAGTGATGCCTCCAGCAGTGAACTCCCTCATCTACAGCATGAGGAACAAGGAGCTCAAGGATGCACTGAGGAAACTGGTTCAATGGCTCCAATGGCAGCACCAATAACCATTCCATATGCATCCTCTCATCAGTCCCATGTCATCTGGCATCAAGGACCTGTGTGATTCATTTTTTTTCCTTACTTCTCACTGATACTTTCTTGTGAAAAGAAAGAAAAAAGTTTTTATTTGTGACATTTCTCTCTCATTTGAATATAACTCACAGACTGTGTTGAAGCAGGGAGCCGGGCTTCCCCCTTCACCATCAGAGATGGGAGAACCTCAGAGCCTGCTCGTCTGAACTCCCTTGGATGCCTGCAGTGCAATGAGGAGATTCTCCTCTTCCAAAGTCTCTTTTGGCGCTGACCCCAAGGGAGCTCAGGGGCACAGAGTCAGGTGCAGATGAGTACAGACAGGGTGAGACCATGGGTCCCATGTCCATTAGGAGAGCTCCGCTCCCCTGGCCACAGTCAGGGTGTGATCTTACAGCCCACTTCTGCAAGGGTGCAAGCAGCTGTCACCATCAGCTGGTCCCTTGCCTCTCCAGCTCTCCAACACTACAAGTGGAGGGGGACTAGGTTGGATGGGAGTCAGGCAGCAGCTTGTGAGAACAGATCCTGAGCTTGACAGTATCATCACACCACTGCCACAGCAGGACTGTCCTTGCTGCAGCTTTGAGTGGGGGCTACAGCTTTACTGGAGTCATATCCCTTCCCATCAGCAGGAATTTCCCTTTTTGGAGTTGTTCTCCTCATTCCTATGCTGGACTTCTCTGCTCCATTCTGTTACTATGGCACAGAAGTTCTCATAATGTGGTGGGGTTGGGTTGTGTTTCTAAGTTCATGTGTTCTGGAAGTACAGGCAGGATGAGGCAATGGGCACCCTTATGCCAGACCTGACCTCCATAATAATAATAATTTCCATAATAAAAGAGGATATCCCATATGATGTGCCTGAAGTCTGGCCTTCCTTCACAAGCTGCAGTCAAAAATACCCCCAAGGGCTTGCAGAACCAAGGATTTGGTGTTCTGCTTGTGAACTGCATGGGATCTGGGAGAGAAAACTCAGTGTCTCTGGGTGATCTGTTGGGGACTGAGGGCTGCACTCAGAGCTCATTACTTGGTGACCAGTGCCAGTGGAGATGGGGAATGGGCTCTGAATTGCCTGCCCAGGTCTATCGCACAGATGGCAGTGCTGATGAAAGATAGATACTCACCCTTCTGGAGGGGAATCTGAGTCCCAGGAGAGCTCAGAGGATCTCCAGGGACAACATGTGCCTGGGGGTGGGCACTGAGTGGAGCCTCACAAAGTGAGGGACAGTCCATGGTGGAGAAACGGAAGGTTAAGCATTAACTCCCAGTACATACGGCCAAAGGAGGACTCTGCAATCCCCGGAGAGGCAGTAGAGACTCAGGAGACCCCGGGAAGGGTCTCTGAGGGTGATTCCTGCACCTTCAGTGAAACAACACAGGCTGGAGCTGGTGCCCACCCAAACACATCTCCTGCCATTGCAGACACCTTGGGGCCATTCTGAGCACTGTGCAAGAGCACACACAGCAGCCAATAATATCAGCAGCGGTGATCCCTGTCCAGCTAGGTCTGCTTCCTGCCCCGACCAGCATGGCCCATGGCCCCACAGAAGGGCTGCTCCACGTGGGAAGCAGAGAGGGGAGCCAAGGGTTCTGGTAAGGTAGACATGGCAGTGACGCACTGATGGGAGGGGGCCATCCTGAAGTGCCCAGACAAGAGGAGCAGAGCAAGTAATGAGGGTCAAGCACAATCTGGCGATGGCCAGACAAGACTGGAGGCCTCCAACCAGCTCTATGTTGCCCAGGATCTTAGACTGGAGACCTCCAGAGGTCTCTTCCCACCAGAACTACTCTGCAATTCCATGAATTCTTGCTCCTCACCCTCTGCTCCAGCACAGCTGCCGGGGAAAGGTAAGTCCAACTGGGAGAGCCTCAGGGGAAAGAGCCAAAGATCCCTGGCTCACCCTTAGGTGTCGGAAAACTCCTTCTTGCATCTCGAGAAGTTCCATCTGCCTCTTCCACCCTGCCCCGTGCTCCCCTTCCGCTGGCCAAAGCAGAGTTCGGCATCTCCTGGGGACTCTCTTCCCCATAGGGAGGAGAGAGAGGGCCTTCACCAGCCCCACACTGCCTTTTCCACCCTCAGCCTTTGCAGCTGTGCGTGCCTGGGTCTGCCCACTTCCCTTCAGCATGATCAGGGCTGCACTGAAGCCCATGAAAATTCTGATGCTCCTAACCTCAAGCAAAGATCCACCCCACACCTGGAGCCTGGCCAGCCACAAAGTCGTCAGCCATCCAATGTCCCAGCTGTGCAACCAAGGGCAGGAGTCTTCACCTCAACTGCCTTGTTCATCCTCTGCTCTGGGCACCACTGCTGCTGTGCTAGATTGCCCAAGGCAGCTCCAACTCCCTCGAGGGTTGTGCTGGAGACATTCGGGAGCAGGCTTAGGTGCGGCTGGCACTTTGAGGGTGGGTTGAGAGAAGGCAGATCTCCTCTATCATGATGGGACTGTGGGGCTGGGCAGAACGTTTCCCTGGGGAGCTCCTCAAGGAACCGCTGTGGGAGATCCTCCACTTCCATCCTGGCAGCAGCACCAGAGCTACGGCTGCTTGGGTGGAAGTGCACACAGAGTAGAAGGGGCACAGGCTGCCTGGGGGAACATTGCAACCTTGTCCATGCAAGCAAGGAAGGGGTGAGGAATGCCAGAGTTCAGCTGGAGCAGGCACCAGGGACCTCGGATGTGGAAAGGGCTGGAGTATTATTAAATGACTCTTAAACAATCCCTCAGACTCTAGGGGTGGAGGCGGTCTGACCACTCAGCCCTTGCACATTCTGGGCTGTGCCCCATGTGGTGGTGAGAAAACAGCTGTACTCCAGGATTTGCTGGGATCTGGTGCAAAAGAGAGGCCATGCAAGACTGGGATTTTCCCCTCTGCCGGGATACACAGACCTGTGTGGGGCTGGTCTGGGATGATGGCCCCTCATGCAGCTTCCCCAGTGTGTCCATGCAACACAGCGAACACCCTAGGCTCTTCTCTCCTGCACCCTCCATGTTCTGGTGCCTTTCCCTTGAGACCTTCATTTGCCCCACAAGCACACAGCTCTGTGCTCCCACACTGCGCGTTCACACACAGTAACTGAATGGCAGCATGTTCCCTCTCCCAGGGCCATGTGTTCTTGTGCCAGGCTCAGGTACTTGGTGTGTGTCTCCCAGGAAAAGGTACCAGGCAGGGGAGGCTGCTACAGATGGTGAGGATCCAAAACAACGGATTCTGGAGCTGGAGGGATTATCTGCACCTGAGGAGTGCCTCAGCGAGGCCAAGAGTTATAAATACCATCCAAGGCCACCTCCTCCACCAGCTTAGAGGTGCTGCTGGGTCAAAATGGAGCCACTCTAGGTTTCTAGGCAAGATTTATCTTCTGCAAAGACTGTGATGTTTCCAACAGGAAAAGCATTACTGCCCCAAACTCTAGTCCCAGCGAATGTTTCCCAGGAGGACTCAGAAGAGAATTTCACCTTCCAAGCATGTTGAAAATATGAAAATGCCCTCCAGCATCGAAGAGCTACTGGTACTTCCTATGTCAAGACTTCCCATTTCCAACCATTGGTGCTACTCAGAGCTACATTCACAGGGGCTGACGTGTCCAAGCAGCAGAGACTTTGGTTTCTTCAGATTTCCTTCTGTACCAGAGTCTAGATGAGGCAATCATCTCCTTCAATTTCAAGTCAGTTTTTTCTTTTCTTTTCCAAATACAGCTTCCAGGTTGGGAAGCCCCAAACGACAAGCCTGACTTGAAAGGTGGGAGAAGTCGGAAAACTGAGCCTGTAATAGCCTGATCATCTCCTCCTCTGGTCACCAGCATCTGTGACATCAGAGACCCCAATGAGCCTCCCAGCTTGGAATCAGGCACAGAGCATGAAGGGGAGGCAACTGCCTGGCCAGTGGCAGAGCAGCTGCTCACCTGACCAAATACAGCCAATTTGCAAGGGGCCACCACTACTCATGATTGTAAAGCATCAGAGCTGCAGGATGTACAGGGGTTCTGCAGGCAGCAGCCCCATGGAGGGTTGTTAGAGTGGTTTTTAAGACTGTGGAATGATGGGGCAGAGGCTGCTTATTCTGCTGGAGAGGAGCTCGGTAGGATGGGGTCTCCGCTCCAGGATCCCACCCTCAGCAACACCCTCCACATCCTGCAACTGCAAAACTGAGGTAGTCTCTTCCTTTCAGGGTCCAAAAAGTCCCAGAGAAGCCAGCCAAATCCCTGCTTGCAGGAACACAGGGATAAGCCCATCCAGTGGACTCCAGGCACCCTGTTGGATCCAAGGCAGCAGAAGCCCGGCACAAGCCCCCTGCCCAGTGTACCCTGGGGGGCGGCTCAGGCCTCTCTGGAGAGCCCCAGCCCTGCAGGGAACAGCCCTTCTGGCCTGTTGTCTTCAGAGCCAGAAGCATCCTCCCAAGCAATTTCACAGCCCTGTTGCTGCTGCTCAGCTGCTCAGGCTAAAGTGACCTCACAGCCGCTCTGCTGATGCTGTTCCTGCTGCTGGCGTATCCGATACTCGGGCAGCAGTGACCTCACGGTCTGCACTGAGGCCATGAACCTGCTTCTGGCCTGTCAGCAGCAGAGGTAGAGGGGACTTTACATGAACCAAAAGCATCGGAGAGCCTGCTGATGACATATAATCTATAGAGAAGGAAGTGACCTCACAATCAGCATCAGAGCCCTGTCCCTGCCTTTGACCTGTCAAGTACTCAGGCAGCAATGACCTCACAAAGAACATACAAGCCATGTGCCTGTTTCTGGCCTATCACCACCAGAGACTGAGGTGACATCACTAGAAGATACAAGAGCTTCCTGCTGGCCTATCAGGTACTGAGGCAGCAGTAACCTCACAATCAGAATGGAAGCCATGTGCCCACTGCTGGCCTATCAGCACTCAGGCAGAAGTGACCTCACAAGCACAAACTTCTGTCTTCTCTCTGCTTCTGCTGTATCAAGTGCTGATGGAAAAACGATCTCAAAATCAGTGTCAAAGCCATAAGCCTGTTCCTGGCCTCTGAGTAGCAGATACAGAGGAAACAGAAAGAATTTTCATGAACCAAGAGTCTGCTGTAGCCCACCAGCTTCAGAGAGAAGTGACTTCACAATATGGATCTAAGCCATGTGCCTGCTGCTGGCCTATCAGGTGCTTGGGTGGTGGTGACCTCACAAGCACAAACCCCAGCCATGTCCCTGGTGCTGGCCTGTCATGGTCTCACACACAGGTCACCATGTCATTCACTCCCACGAACCCGGGGAATGGTGTTCTCCAGGATTTGCTTGCTCCTGCAGTGGCTTTCCAGGATCTGGGAAAGGGCGTAGGAAGTAGCAGGGACCTGGCAAAATGCATGTCAGCACCATCACCTCATGAGCTATGGGACCTGTCCCTCCTCCCCTCAGTCCTTGGAGCTGCCAGCTCCTCTCCAGCAGGGTGACAAGAACCTGAGCTCTCCTTACCCATCAGGAAGGCATGCTCCCATAAGCACTGTTGGTTGCTTGTCTCCAAGTGCCTAGTCCAGGAAGTGTGTGCAGGGCTGTTCTCACAGCCCCAGGCAGTGCAGTGCCATGAGGATCCCGTCAGGCCTGTTCTTCCAGCACTTCCTCAAACAACATGCTTGGGAGGAACAGGAAGGGCTAGGTCCCATCTGTGCCCCTCCAGCTGGCTGCACGTAACACCCTGAGTGCTTATGAGAGTCCATCAGGAGCATGCCCTCAGGTGCTGATGGTCATGGAAGAAATGGCCTTTCCAGAGAAGTGGCAAATGTACCTATAGTTAGAGATGTTTAGTGCTGAAACTCCTGACCCAAATCTCCCTCTTTTGATTCATTTCTACTTTCTTTCTCCACTTCTCCCACAGAAATTCATTTTACTCTGTGCAGTATGTCAGGAGTCCACACCACAAGTAAAGGAGGCCGAATCCAGCCCTGTGGCTCAGGGCTTGGGATCTTTGGCACCTCAGCAGGGTCACCGCCACTTGGCTTTTCCAGACTTGTGCTGTGAGCTCTCACGCACATACTTACTCTTTCCCTCAGATGCCCAGATTTTTGGCCTGGCATTTCCTTAGACTCAGTTCTTTCTTCACAGTTCTGCTCTATTATGCGAGGGAAAGAATAGAGACATGGTAGACTGAGGTGTGGCCCTAGGAAACATGGCTGAAGAGCACAGAAGGCGTCAAGTAGTTCATAGTCACCCTTGTCGATGTTGTACACATACAACATCGTATGGAGAAAGAGAAAGGGAATAACTGCACATCATCAAGTGAGTTCCTCCTGCTGGGAATGGGGAACATCCCCCTCACTCCAGATATCACCCTTCTGCTCTTGCTAACTATCTGCTTGGTGACCGTGGTTGGGAACAGCCTCGTTGTTGTGCTGGTGGTGGCAGACCAGCATCTGCATGTAATGGACCAGCATCCATGTAATTCTTCTTGGGCAAGCTGTCCTTTGGCAATCAGGCAATCAACCTGCTGCAGCTCCACCATCCTGCCCCAGCTGTTGGCCAACTTCCAGACTGGGGACAGGACTATCTCTGCTCAGGGTATATGACTCAGCTCTATTTTCTCATTGGTTTTGCAGCTAGTGAGTGTTTCCTGCTGGCAGCCATGTCCTATGACTGGTACTGGGCCATATGCCAGCCCCTGCTCTATGCAAGCCTCATAACCTGGAAGGTTTGTCTCCTGATGGCAGCTGGGTCCGGGCCAGGAATTTGGTGTTTTCTATTATAGCCACTGTCTTCTTATCAAGGTTAAAGTTCTGTGGCCCTGCTGCAACTGACAACTTCTCTGGTTTTACTCCTTTCCTGGAGCTCGCCTGCAGTGACACCAGTGTAGTTAAAATAGTAACTTTCATCCTGACTCTCCTGGATTCAGTCTTCCCCTTCCTGATCACGCTGGCCTCCTACGTGTCCATCATAATTGCCATCCTGAGGATCTCCTCCAGCATGGGCACGCAGAAGGCCTTCTCCACCTGCTCCTCGAACCTCACTGTTGTCACTGTTTTCTATGGCTCCCTCATCATTGTCCACATGCTGCCCAGAACCCCCAGACTCAGACAGCTCAACAAGGTGTTCTCCTTCTTCTACATCATCCTCACCACCCTGGTCAATCTCCTCACCTACAGTCTGCAGAGCAAGGAGCTCAGGAAGGCCCTGAGGAAAGCACTCAGGAAAGATTTGGGTGGTACCTAGAGGTCATGCCAGTTGAAATGGTCACAGACAACTTCCAACTTGTACAAAGCAAAGCGCTGCCTACTGCAGGACCTCTTTGGAAGTGTGCGGCCTTGAGATTGCCTGTGAAGTGCTAATGGGAGGAAAGGGAAAGCTCTGTGGAAAGAAATGCTCTTATTTTAGAAAAAGAAAGGTAAAAAGGTCATGTGTTAACTTTCTTTTGATAATAAAGAGCATGGTGGTCCTACACGAATCAACTGTTGAGAAGTTTTCTTTCTCGGAGAATCTGGAAGGAATAAATTTGGGATGACATACAAATTCCTTCCAAGCGAATGCCTGGGGGGGATCCATTCTGCTTTTGGACCCTGAGCTGGAAGACATCTCCCTCAGCATTGCACATTTCTAGGGTAGAAGCTGGCATGTCAGCCGGCAGTGAATATTACATCTCTCTGGACTTCTAAGGAAAAATGTGCCGTTTCTGTTTGGGGGCTTAGGTGGGTTAAACCCACCTCAACTATATTCCCTCCTTTGGCTTGGCACAACCTCAAGGACCAGCTAGGGTTACAACAAGTGGTTGGATGGGGTGAGCAGTCATGCCTTCTCCAGCAGCAAGAGGAAATGGAAAAGCCTGAGTGAGGCAGGCAGTTCCTGTTGCTGAGGGTTAGCAAAAGAGATTCAAGCAACACCTGGGCCTCCCCCTTCCACACTGTCCCTGTCCACTGGGGGAACAGCAAAACCCACTCCAGCTGTTCTTCTCTGACTCCAGCTGCAGCTCTGCTCCTCACCCATCACCTTCCTGTAGGGAGATGGCACTATCATCCTTCCTCCCTACTCCTTTTCTCTTGGAGCATCAGGCTTCTCTCCCCAGCCCTCATTCCTATTGCAAAGCTTTTACCAGTCCTCCAGAGCCTAGGACAGGGGTGGGCCTGGGGACCACATTCCCCACGCATCTCAACTCCTTTATCTCCCTGTGCTATGGGACCTTGGGAGTCTCATCCTACTTGATGGTATTTGCCACCAAGAAACACTCCTGAATCCTCTTCAGCTTTCTCACCAAGAGTCACAAGTCCTCTTCTGAAAAGCTGATCTCTCATCAGTCAGGCATGTGCTCACCTTTTGCACAGGGCTACTGGGGTTATCCCACCCCAGGTTCAAGACTCTCTCCTTTCCTTGTCTGAATTTCAGGAGGCTCCTGCCAGCCCAAATCTGCAGTGCGTTGAGGTTCCTATGAATAGCAACCAGCCCTCTAGAGTACTGAGCAACAGATGACAGAGACCAGAGCTCTCAGGTCACTGATGGATGGGCACTGAGTAAACCTTCCCACGATGGACCTGCAGAGGATCAAGCCCCGATCCATTAACTGATCACAAGGGCACAAAATTATCCGGGGTCTCCTGGGAAAGGGGAGACTCTTCCGGGGATATTGGAGAGAGGCTGTCACACTGCGTAGAATTTGGTCTGGCATGTTTTATGAGGATTAGGGGAGTGTAGAAAGCTTATGCTGGGATGTCCAGGAAGAAGGCCAAAAGTGGGGAAAAGAGGAGATCCAGGGGAATCAAGAAGAGGAAGAATGGTGAAATGGAAGGGAGGGGCAAAGAAAGGGAGCAGTTCCATGTCAACAAGCTGCTGGTCAGTACGCTTGTCTGGCTGACGTAAGGGTATGCATAATGTGAGAGCATCTGCTTCATGAAGACTATCTGGTCTCAGACCTTTCCAGTGCAAAAGGGATAATAAGTAAAGAGAAAGCATTTAGGAAAACCACATAGACACAAACACGATAGACAAGGAGTAACAGAGATGATGCTGAGACCAACATTCCCCAGTCATTAACTGATGGGCCATGAAGAAAGTACAAGCATAGCTTTGGAGAGGGCCAACCTAGACTTCATAATAGATAAGAAGTGGGAAAGAAGACATGAAGGCTTTGGATATTTGAGAAGTGCTTGAAGGAATGTGCAAAACTGACTAAGGAATGTCTAGGGAAGGGAATCAGGGTAGAACAAGGATCTGAGGTAACATCTTTTCAAAACTGACTTGCTGACCACTGGCAGAAAAAGGAGCCAGACTGATTCACTGGGCTTATTTCTGTGTCTCCCTCAGAAGAAGACAGATCATCTTCCAGATTCTTCCGCTGTCTCTCTAATGATGACAAAGTGAGCCTAGACCACAATCTGAGATACTCAGTTTGGCATGACGTGACACTCACATCCTGCTCTGGAAGATCACTGTACTGTGATGGTAGCACACTGCAGAGCATCCAAAACGCCTTCCAGATACCTGGATGCACCCAAAGAGTCCCTAAGCATCCTTCAGATGGTGTTCAATAAAATCCTCCAGCATGCCTTTAATCTCAGTGCACAATTGCTGCTCAATATGTTTGTTGTCGTTTAAACTTTTAAATAGTGCTATTGTCTGCCTGGCTTGCACATCCATCACTTTAATTTGTTTTAGATCTTGGCTCTTGAACGTCTGACACATCCTTTTGCAGGGGGGAGCGGAGGCACACAGAGGTTGAAAAGGTCTTAGTAAGTTAGATCTATGGATGCTATGGCCCCTCTCAGTTATGATCAGTGCAAGGAAATGCACTATGGAGTTGATGTCCTCAGGACATTTATCGTGGTCAGGTGGGATTACACACATAACCCACATAGCATTTTAATCTGACCTAACTCCTCATACTTCCCTAAGAAAGAAAGAGGAAGAATCAGCATTTCTAGGACATGAATCACCGTGTTTTCAGAGAAATGATTACAAATTACTGAGGAGAAACATTCGTTCAGAGCAGATCCAACATATCCGTGTGTAAGACTCACATACACCCAATGGGAGAGCCTCCCAGGATGGCCTTGCAGACTGAGGATGGGAGTTACTGCCTATGGGTGTATGAGAGTCATTTTGGAATGATGGGATGGTGCAAGACTTACTATGGAGTGTTTAGGGAAGGATCAAACGTAGGAAAAGGGCAGTAACCAAGACAACCCAGCAGTAATCTCCATGACGCTGCTCTACCAGGTATGGATTGTAAAGGGGCCTCACATTAAGCCCTGAAACTGTGTCCCTGCAGTTGTCCTATCAGCTACTGACTCACCATCGACCTCGCAAGTGGCAGCAGCAGCAATGTGCATACCAAGGCTACATTGACTTTACACTCAGCCTCGAAGCCATGTGCCTACTGCTGGCCTATCACGGACTGAGGCAGAAGCACCTCCCAATCTGCACAAACAGCAGGTGGGTGCCTCTCCCTGGCCTATGAGGTGCTGAGGCAGAAGTCACCTCACAGTCAGCACCCAAGCCAGGTGCCTGCAGCTTGCCTATCAGGTACTGAGGATAAAGGGACCTCACAAGCACCCATCCTCCCCATGAGCCTGCTGCTGGCCTATCAGGTACTCAGGCAGAAAGGACCTCAAAGTCCACACTGAAGCTATTAATCAGTTTCTTGTTTATCTGGAGAATACACAGAGGTGACAGCACAGGAACCTGCACCAACCAAGAGCCTGCTGATGGTCAATCAACCCCAGAGAACAAAGTGAGCTCACAAGCAGCATCCAAGGAACGTGCCTTCTACTGACCTGTCAGTCACATAGTCCCGAGTGACTTTACAGGCACACGTATCATACATGTGCCTTTAACTGACCTATCAGGCACACTAGGGGAAAAAAAGTCACTCTGAGCATCCAAGCCATGTTCGGCCTGGCTGTTTTCATGGCCTGCCACCTTCTGCTGGCATATGAGGTACTCAGGGAACTCAGACACGCTGGAATGGCCAAATGTGACTGCATGTATTAAACTCTTTATTTGTACTTCAGAGATAACAGTGGGACATCTGTGCTCCCAGCTCTCCTGGGAACCACTGCTTACAATTATGTGTCTTGGGTTTCATGACTCTCACCACTTCTCCCCAGTGCGGAAGGTGAGCAGCTCAGTGGTTGCTCTCACGGGAGACAAGTGAGGCTTTCCCCCACCTGCAACCATATGGCTGTTGCTTCCTCTCCCTCTCTTCAGAGAGAGCAGGAGAGGGGGGACAGAGAAGCTCCCACAAGCTGCCAGTAACAGACTCTCTCCAGACACAAGAGCCATGGGACAGTTCTATGCAGCAGCAGGGGACTAGCAGTTTCCCAGGGTGTGTCCTCAAGGCAGGAAAAATCAACAGGAACTTAGAGACAACTGGTCATCCATCAGAAACAGCCATGAGTCTGCCTGTCTGCACAGCTCTCTGGATCACCACATCAAAGCCACAGGCACAACAAATCCCCAGAGTCTTTCCCTTCAGGATACAGGACACTCGCCACTTGCACACTCCCCAGGCACTGCTCTGCTCACTGCCTTCCCTTGGCTGCTCAGCCCAGACACACACAGAAGCTCTTGTGGTGACACCAGAAAGTGGCCAAGGCACTCTGGGCTCACAAGGCATGTGGAAAAACCTGAGCACAAGACCGGGGCCACAGCTGGCTCCTTGGGCAATGCTGCTGCTTTCAGAGGGAAGGATGCTGCTCCCTGTGGGCACAGCAGACTGCTGCCTCATCCCTGGACCCCACTATGCCATGAACCTCCACCTGGGGACAATGGTTAGGGGATTTGTTTTGTAATGCTGAAGTTACAGACACAATTCAGAAATGCTTGGAGGTCCTGCAGGTCTCCTGAGCACAAAGCAACCTCTGTCCCTTTCCTTTCAGCAGTTGGGCAGGGAGGCTCTGTGAAGGGAGAAAGGATGCAGAGTCTTTGAACTGAGACCCAAGCAAGGAGACCGCCCCAGACTGGAGCTCCGCTGAATGCCAGCTGCCCTGGGGGCACAGGCTCTGGAGCAAGAGACTTGACTCTGTACCTGGGTTCACGGGGCACTGGCTGATGCCTTGGTGCCACGTGCTGCCTGGCACTGGGCACATCTTCATCCCTTGCAGGGTGAGAAGCCCAAGCACTGTGAGACTTCCTCAGCTCACACACAGGAGGCTTTCAGGCACTTAGACACGGGCCTTCAAGACATGCTGCACTTCATGAGAAGAGTCTTTAATTCATCTTAATGGCCATTTTATAGGCCCCAAAGGAAAGGAGGGGGCACAACAGCACCTGCTGAGCAGGCCAGTAGTAACAGTTTTTGTGGCATGAGGAAGCAGAAGGAGAGCAGAGGTACCAGGAGGTGAACTCATACCTGTCACCCATGGCAGCCAGGTGCATTGAGGGGAGCCTTCACATCCATATGTAGCCTCACCTCACTCACTTGCAGCTGCTTGCAGAGGGTCATGATCTTGGCAAAGATGTTGACAGCTACAGCAACATACCCTGGCATCCTCCCTCCATCTGTGCAGGCACTAGAACTGCACTTGGAGCCTACATGAGTGGAGGAACATAGAAAGAAAGAATTGGAGGGTTATTATCAGTTCTGCTGGCCTTACATAGTCACAGCAGCCCGGGGCAAATGTCTCCCCTCTGTATTGAACCGAACAATCATCAGAGCACAGACAGTCGGACCCTTGGAGACACTGGTCTCCTGGTTTGGGCAAAACTAAGACCTTTTTTTGGATGCTTGGTCTTGTCTGAGCTTCCCAGTTCCCAAAAGGCACTGACACACAGGAGGAAGTCCAGCACAAGGACACCAAAACGGTCAGGGGCTGAAGCATGGGGCAGATGAGGAGAGGCTGGAAGAGCTGGGTATGTTCAGCCCAGGCAAGAGAGGGCCCAGAGAGATTGTGACTCTCCACCCTTGGAGATATTCAGAACTTGACGGGACAGGACTGGAGCATCCTCACCCTCTGGGCCATGCCTTGATCAGGCTGCTGGACCCCCACCTCCACAGGTCCTCACTGCAGGCTCAATGCATTTGCTATTTTGAGACTGCATTCCCAAGGGACCAGTGGCTTTGGAGCTGCCACCCTGAGTGCTGACCAAAGACAGGCACCTCAAAGTCACCCATCACCCCAAGAGGCCTGACTTCCTCTGAGGTGGCACCCCGCTATCTGTAAGGGTCTGGGCAGGCACAAAGAGGAGAAATGGCTCTGACTCATTTGAGTAACTCCCCACCTCTCTGAAGGACTCGAATGGCTTAGTGCCTGCAATGGGAAGATGGAATGAGTGTCCAGATTCAACAGAAAGTCATTAAGGTATCAGCAAACAGTGAGCATCTCTGGGTCATATGGGGATGCTCCAAGGAGGGAACACGGTCACCAACAATCCCCACACCACATCCCCAGAAAGGACACCGTGATGGCACACTGGTCCCTGGGAGTGCAGTCAGGTCCTCACCTTGCAGTGCTCCCTTCTCCCAGCCTGGCAGGGCTCCCATAGCACTGCTCTCTCCAGACACCTCCTCCTGCACACAGCACCAACACACTGGGGTCTCCATCCCCACCACAGGGTACCCACCACACTGTGACACACTGCCTCCCGACATGCCTCACAGAAGGTGTGGGAGAGCCAAGCTTGTTTTTACCCATTTTTGGTGCAAGACACTGTCCTCTAAACCGTCACGAGGGGGCAGGCTGGAGGAAGGACCATTTCTCTTTCCTCTCTTACAAAGTATTTGACCATCAGGGCTCCCCTCATGGGCACCCTGACTTCTCAGCACTGCAGGGAGACTATCCCCTCAGGCCTCAGCAGGGATGAGATCAAAAACAAGAGTGGTCACACTGCAAAAGCTCTAGGACTCTTCCTCAAAAAAGGGGGGGCAACTCTAAAAGTGCTCAGGTAGAAAACACCAAGTGTCAAGGGCTTCAAGCACACAAGGTCCTCAACGCCTGCCTAAAAGATGGCAGCTTCCTTGGACGACAGCTGTGCTCACCACCACTCCCTTGGCTCCAGCAACTTGCAGCAATGCATCTAGAGCTAAGTGGGGCTCCTCACACCCATCCAAGGCTCAGGAGAAAACACAGCGCCTTGCCCATGTCAGCAGTGGCAGCACCTAACACCACCACACCTAGTACATTGCTGCCTGCATGTGGGCTGCTCTCTTGTGTCCCTGCTGCAGCACAGACAGCAGGATGATGGGAGAATTCAGAGACTGCAGCTGGGAGGAGGAGAGGTGCAGTCCTCGCAGGGCACTCTTGCTTGGCTCGCCTACTCAAAGGGACTCCTTGCCTAGGGAGATCTGGCACAGCAAGGGAGCAGCACCTTCCAGTTCATCTCCTAGGAACATACTTACCCGCATACTTACCCTCTCTCTGCAAAGCTTTCACTCCTCCAAGGAGCTTCCAGCACACTAACGCCCAGCCAGCAATGAGCAACACACATGGCCCTCTCCTCCCTGAGCAAACTCTGCTGCAAGGGAAAGCTCTCATGAAGAAAAGCAAGCGAGCAGAAAGGGAAAAAGCAGCCTTGGTTCACACTTCAGAGCAAGCAGAAACACTCCCTGCCCTTTAGGCAGCATCCTGCCTGCACATCCTGGCAAGAGCTGAGGAAACACAAGGCCTGAACCTCATCGCAGAGAAGGCAGCAGGCTCCCAGCATCCCTGCCTCACACCATCAAGGTACCTGGCTGCTGCAAGCCAAGCCACTTCCTCACCACACAGTGATCCTCATCCCCTCAGCCTAAGGCACTCCTCACAAAGAGCACTGCTCTCTCCAGACACCTCCTCCTCTGATCAGCACCAGGACACTGGGGTATCATCTGTGCCCACCACAAGGTACCCCACCACTCTGACACACCACATGCCCGCTCCTCACCTCACAGAGGGTTGCCACCCAACATGCAGCTATACATCAGGGATACACAGTGCACACAACCAGCCATGGCTGCAGCTAGGGGACCCTCAGGACACATCAACCCTCAGAGATATCATCCACATCTTGGAGAAAAAGCTCAGCAGCCCCCTCATGTTTTGATGGGGCAGAGTTTTCTGCAGCACACAGACAACGAAAATCAGACATTACCAATGTCACTCCTCGCACCTTCTCTTAATCCATTTAGCAGCATAAAAATTCTACCTGGACTCCCTCAGACACTGGTGCAGGGGTGCAAGTCTGTCCTGAGGAAAAAGCCCCAAGTCACACTCCAGGTCTGTGTTTACAGTGGTGAGGCTGACGCTGGCCCATCAGGGACTCAGGAAGAGATCACAGTCACCACCACAGCCACGTGCCTGACACAGGAGCTGGGGAAAGGCCTGCAAGTGATTCTGGGGAGCATTTCCTGACAGGAACATCGCACGGGAGCAGCAACCACGGGGTGAAGGCAGCAGGGCCTCACGGCCCAGGCAGAGGGAGAAGCCGCCCCACAGCGCAGGCACCTGGCTCCTTCCGCAGGGCAGAGCCATAGGCTGCGCTCCGATTGGCTGGTAGAGCCGTCAGTCAGGCCCAGCCCTGCCCCCTGCCCTTGCAGCCCCAGGACACTGCCATGGCAACGCTACGCCCCACCCCCCCATGTGATCCCCGTGGCAGCCCCGCCCCTCCCCTCCCCTCCCCTCCTGTCGCGGGAGTTTGCCATCTTGTGGGCGGCAGCACGGGGCACGGTGGGGCCTCAGGGAGGCCGGTGCCGGGTGCCCGGGCAGTGTGGGGCCCTGGGGCCCGGCCGCTGCCCCGCAGGGCTGGGCTCTGCTGCAGGGGCCCCACGGGGCTCCTTGCTGCCCTGCGCCCGGGGGCCGTGCCAGACGTGGGGGGCAGCCCTGGGGCCTGTGCTGGTTCCAGCCTTGGTGCCAGCGTGGGGGCCCTGGTCATGGCCGGGGTGCTGGAGGCCACGGGCAGCATGCTGCTGCCCCCAGGGCAGGGCAGGGCAGGGCCGTGTCCTCTCGCCCCTTCTGCCCCGGCCCCCTCCCCACAGCAGCCCTGGGGCTTGACAGTGCTTGTGCTGGGCCCATCAGGGCTGGGCCATGGCCAGGCAGGGGCTGCTCTGTGTGGGGCTGGGCTGGGCCCCAGGGGGGTCACTCCACAGGGCTGAGGAGCACAGGAGCCTTGGGGCTCAGGGCAGCCCCATTCCCAGGACCCAGCAGTCCTGGCTGCCACATTCTGCCCTGAACCAGGCAGCACCCTCAGGCAGGGCTCTTGTGGCAGCCCCCACACTGCGCAGTCACGCCACAGATCAGGGCCCACAGCCATTTTTGCAGTTAACAGTTTCTGTGCAACATGTCAGGAAGGAGCCCCTGCCACCCTTACCCTTGGTGCAGAGCATAGGAGGCTTGGGAATAAACAGCTGGAGTCCAAGCTCATAGTGTCAGTGCAGGAGGTCTCCGTCTGCCTTGCTCCCTTGCCCTCAGCTCACCTCTCGATGCAGGGAGGAAGGATGCTCTTCCTGTCTGGTCACCCAAAACTCCTCTCCAACATGTCCCTGCTCCTCTGCCCGTTAGCGAACAGTCCCAACATGTTCCCGCTGCCTCCTGTCCCTGCTGCTCTGAAGGCAGCTCTGAAGGGCAGCAGTGGGGAGGGTGAGAGCAGTGCCCAGCAGTGCCTGGGCCTTGCAGGGAAGTGAGGACATCACCATGTCACCAGGGAGACCTTCTTGTGATGTGTCACATCCCACTGTGACCTCAGCTATTGTCATCTGGAGCTCAGTAGGTCATTCCCATGGAGACGACACAGCGAGGGAGAGCACACAGAGATTTCCCCTCACTTCCTGGAAAGTAGTCACCTCTCCTCACCCCAGTTAAGTTCCAAATATTTCTAATAAACTCTTCAGGAACATCTCCAGATGGTTCCAAAGGCTGTGAAATATTTAAAATGAGGCACTAGAGAGGTCATGTCTGTGCCCCTGCACCGACAGGTCTCTGCACTGGGCAGACCTCTGCAGGAAGCTGGGGCTTTGGGGTTGATTTGGAGGTTGACATCCTTCAAAGACAGGATCAGAGTCATATGACATCCACATGACAGCACAAAGTGTGACCAGGCACTGAGATGCTTTTAGTGAGCTTCATAACTGCTTTCCCCTGTGGGTTGCTTTGGTGAGCTTCAAAACTGATAGCTACTGTGGGTCACTCTCTTTGTAGAAGTAGGATGTAGAACAGTACAGGACAGGATGTAGTCTTCCTCCCTGAAGCACCAAAACAGATTAAAAAAAAAATTCTCAGCAAGATTTCCTGGTCTGCAGTGCTTGAGATGGAGATGAGATGCCACAAAAGAGCAAATGTGCCCTTAATACACACCATCCAGAGGACTTTGCCTGGGATGCTAGTCCTTGCCAGTCTCCAAAGCCATGGGGCAGACCAGGTAGTAAATATGAAGAAGTGTTCCCCCTTTCCATGAATTTTGTCCAGCTTTCCATCTGGCTGAGCCTGGGGAAAGCAGTTCTCATCTCTGGAACTCTGTTGGTCC
This sequence comes from Rhea pennata, assembly GCF_028389875.1. Taxonomy (NCBI): domain Eukaryota; kingdom Metazoa; phylum Chordata; class Aves; order Rheiformes; family Rheidae; genus Rhea; species Rhea pennata. The sequence continues at coordinate 492,424 of NW_026907686.1, read as the reverse complement.
TTGGGCTTTTCCACGTCACCTTGGGGCAGTGCTTCTCCCTGGGTACAGCCCCTGACACCCTGCATAACCCCAGCACCCTGCCTATCTTGGGAGACTGTACAGCCCTGGCTCCCTGAATCCCCCACATTTTTGACCCTGGGCTTCTGAGGACATGCCCATGCAGTGCAGTGCTGCTGTCCAGGCTGTGGTGCAGAGCCCGAAAGGCAGTGCTGTGCCTCCAGACCTGCCTTTTGGCTCATTGAGGTGTTTGTGCAGTGACCAGCTCCCAGCTCTGCAGCTGCTGGAGTTTGAGAATGTCCCTACACCCAGCCATCCTGATTGTCCTAGTTTTGCACTGCCTGGTGTGACTCCTGCGGAAGGGAGGCTCCATCCCCCTTGAATACTGTCAGAGATGGGGCTTTCCAAGTCACTGCAAAAGGAAGGACTCCTTTACTTCTTTGGGTTGCTTGTTCAGCCCTTGGCACTGCCTAGCTGATGCTGTGAGCCCCAGCCCTGCACCCTTAGCTCTTTACCTTGTCTATTGTATGTCTACTCAAAGACTTCTCTAGGCACCTGGGGCATGGGAAGTGTTGCTTTAGAGAGCTCACTTGAAGATGTTTCACGTTGTGTAGCTGAAGGCCTGGTGGAGGCTAGTGTAGGACATGGCCATGCCCCTGTATCCTCTCCTGCTGCTGCTGTGAGGGTCCAGGAAGGTGTGTGGGGAGAGCAATGGGTTTTGTGTGGGTGCGAGGGGTTTCCCTCCATGTGCCTTGAGTTCTGCAGGAGTGGCTCAGAGTAACCAGGAAAAATCTCTTTTCTCTAGGGCCTCACATCAAGGCTTTTCCAGACGTTTGTGCAGAAACACAGCCTGGTCCTAGAGGCCCAAGAGCAGCGCAGCCCACATGGCCTGGGTCCTGTAGGAGCTGTGTTACTCTCTCTTCTTTTTCCACATGCTCCAATTAAATTGACGTTTTCTATCATCACCTTTACAGCACCCTAGCTGGACATTTTAAGTTTCCCCCTTTTCCAGTTTTCCTCCTCCTCTTACCCTTGATTCATAAAGATACAGAGCTGCTGATTTGCCCTTCAGGGAGTTTAAGGCTTATTCCATCTTCCAAAATCTGTCCATTTAGCCAAGTCTTTAATTCTGTTTCTATCTACAGTTTCCTATTTGTCCGAAAGATTTCTAGAGAGGCTATCTCCTTTGGAAAGTGAACCTCATTGAAGGTAACTTAGTATAGTGTTGAGAACTGTAATTATTTTAATGAAACTCTATCATATTTTGTTTCTGTCTTTTTATTTTCTTTTTATGTTTTTGCAATAAAAAAAAAGTCCTTGCTTGATGATTTGCAGCTAGTTCTCTAGGTAAAGCAGGAGGGAATTGGGACCTATGAGCTGTAACACTCAGTTGCAGACTTGAGTGGAATAAGGTTAGCTTTTACCAAGAGTGATGTCAGTCCCAGGTGGCTGAGGAGAGCACTGGCTATGTTGGGGACATGGGGAGGAAGATTGTCCTCCCAGGGTCTGACCTCCAGGACACTGCTTTTCCTAGATGTCCTGACTTCCCTAGGAGACACTCTGGATGGATCTCAACAGGAGACTGTTGCTGTCACTTCTTCTGAAAGCTCCAAAATAATAATCCTAAAAGAAACCCTCAAAACTAGGAATTCTTGTGTATTATTGAAGTCTCCATCTTTCAGCTACACTCTTGACACCTCTCCAATTAGACTACAGGATCTGAAGAAAATTACAGTGAGGGGCATGGTTCGTCAGGGCTTTTTTCATTTTAATGAGCCCCACAGTACATGTGGTGCTGAGTTGATGGAACTCAGCTCCTGAGAGGAACCTGAAGAAATATTCCAGCAGTAGAAGTCAGAAGCAAAGCCCAAGTTTTATCAAGTGTTATTGGGTCTCACTGAGGACTGTTATTCAGAAAGACTCCCTGGGGGCTGATTATAGCAGAAAATTGTACTCACAGATTACAGGCAGGCAAAGGAAATGTGCAGACAGCTCTGATTGCCAACCCTTGATGTGTTTTATCAAGCAAAATGCCCAAGCACAGTCACCGGACACCAAATCCCTAGGAAGGGAGATCCTTTCCCTTTCCCATTGCCCATGCCTGTTTCTGGGGCAGCGTGCAGGTGGGGGTGTGCAGTACCAAGTGCAGGACAACCACATGATTCCTCCTGGGCTCCCTGGGCTGCCAGGAGGCAATGAGGCCCCGGTGTCTCCTGGTGGGGCTCAGTGGCAGAGAGAACAGCCATAGCCAAGGAGACACAGACGTCAGTTCTGTCAGGGCCCTTCAGCCTTGCCAGGGCCCTTGGCCATTTCCAACTCAGGCCATTCTGTGCTGTCCCACTCCTGTGTCCCTGGAGACTGTAGACTCCCAACCTGCTTCTCCACTTTGATTTCTCTCCAGATTCTCCCCTCCCTTACTGATATCTCTCTGTCCTCACTGGCTGTTCTTGGAAACGCACAACCATCGGCTGATCACAGACTTCTGGTGACCTTTTGCACCACAGCACTACCCTTGGAGTGATATTTCTTCAGCCTACTGTCCAGTCTGGACTTCTCAAGCTATAGTTTTGTAGCTCTTTCCCCTTCCATGCTGCTTCCCACTACCAAGAACTGCTTCTGAAAACCCCAAATGGGTCACACTCGTGCTGAGTTGAGGAGGATAATAACTCCCCTTGTCTGGGTGGCCATGCTTGTCCTAATGCAGCCCCGTAGGCTTTTGGCCTTATTCTGAGGGAGGGAGCATGCACCAATGGCTCCTAGGGCATCCCTCGTAACACTCAGGCCTTCTCCTGGATGAAACCACTCCTCAGCTGGTCAGGTCCCAAACTATCCTGATACACAGGGTTTTTCTTTCCTATGCACAGCACTTGCCGCTTCTCTTTGTAAGACTTGATGAGGTTTCTGCTGGCTGAATCCTTCCATTTCTCAAGTTCCCCACAGACTGAGGCTGTCCTGTGGCACTGTTAATATGTGTCTGTTGATGGCTCCCCTAGACCTATGGTGCCTCCAGCAAGATAACAAGATGGGCAATGCATTCAGGTGCTTGAACATCCTCTCAGCAGAGAGGTTTTCTGCTTCTCTTCAGCCTGTTTCTCTCTGGCTTCAACTTACAGCCGTTGTCTCTCTTTATCCTGCCACACACTGTTATGCAGAACCTATCTTTACCTTCTTGATGACCTCCTTGTACAGGGAGGTCGTTGTTCTGGGGGGCCCAAAATTGGATGCAATATTGCACATTCTGTCTAGAAGGTTCCAAGGAGAAGGAAATAATCACATCCCTTGACCTCCTGGCCATGCTCCTATTCATACAGCCCAGGCTGCTGTTGGCCTTCTCTGCTGCCTGGGCACACACCTGTCTCATACTTTGCCTTCTGTCTGCCCAAATCCGCAGGTCCTTTTCTGCAGAGCTACTCCATGGACACTCAGTCCCCAGCCTGTATCTCTGCAGGATTTTCTTCTGTCCCAAGTGCAGGGACATGGCCCTTGTCCTTGCTGGATTTCATGAGATTCCTGACCTGGCTTTCCTCCTGCCAATCTAGGGCCCTCTCAGTGGCAGCCCTCAAGCCTAAGACTGCTCCCCACTCAGGTTGGGGTCATCTATAAGCGTGCTGAAAGTTACCCTCTCCGGGTCATTCATGAAGGTTTAAAACAGGACAGGTTCCAGGAAGGAGCCTGTGTTACTCCATTACTCTTGAACTCTTCAGGAAGAGTACTGTCCTTTCACGAGTATCTTCTGAGCCTCATCATCCAATTATGTGGCCATTTGGTTGTCTACCCATTCAGACCATGAAATCCTATTTGGTGTGCTAGTCTGCTGTGGGAGAAAGTGTCAGAAGCCTTCCTAAGCTCGAGTTAACTCACGTTCACTGCTCTCTGATGGTTCACCAATACAGTTTGTTCAACATAGAAGACCATGCAGTTGGGGAGGCATGATTTACCCTTGGTAAACCTATATGGAATGTTCTCAGTCACCTTCTTCTCCTTTATGGGCCCAGAACTGTGATCAGAGAAGACTCACTCCATGACACTCTCCTGATCAAAGTGAGTCTGAACAGCCTATGCTTCCCCAGTTTGTCCCTGTGACCTTTGTGGAAGATAGATGCCACTTTGCCTTTCTCCAGACATTGGGGCTTCCTCGAGACTCCACACCTTTACAAGATGAAAGAAAGTGGCCTTGCAAGAGAGCTGCCAGCTCTCTCAGCATTCTCAGCTGCAGCCCATCCAATGCCATAGACTTGTGTTCTTGCAAAGAATTCCTGACTCACCTATCAAGCATTCCTGACCCTTCAGAGGTGCCTCCCATGGGACCCCTCTACCAGCCCCCCTAGTAGGCCCAAGTCTGCTCTCCTGACCGCCAGAGTCTGGAGTCTGCTTCTCCTCTTTACAAGCCTGACACTGAATATCACATCCCTGATCAGTTCTTCCCCATTGACAGGTTACAAGGTAAGGAAAATGGCACCTTTGTTGGTATATCTGGCTTAGCTGTGGTAGGAGGTGGTCCTCCACACCCTCCAGAATCCCCCTGGATAGTTTGAATCCTGCTGCACTGCTTTCCCAATGAGAGTCAGGGAGATTAAAGTCCCCCCATGAGAATCAGGCTCTGTGATCCATAGGCTTCCTCAGAGTGCTTCAGAATGTAGCAGTTCTGTCACAGGTTGTGCATCTCTACTTCCTGCTGTTTGCGTGCCAGGCTTTGTGCATTTGTGTATATTTGGGATGTGGAACCTCAGCTGTGGCACCAGGGCTGAGCACAGACTTGTTGCTGTGAAATGTGGTCCCAGAGCCAAGGACACCGTGTATGCAAAGGCCCCGCTTCAGAGCAGAGACATGCTGGTGAAGATGGCAACTGAGGATGTAATGCTGACATGAGGCTTCCGCTAAGAGAGTAAACGCTACAGTACCCAAGGCCAGAGAGAGACAGAACTGGGCCATGCAGTTGTGGCAGAAGAGGTGTTTTGTACCCAAGGTGACTCTGCAGTATCTTGGGGTCTGTGACAGAAGTGACCAGATCTCCAGGAAGGAGAAGGTGCCACTGAGAAAGTCACTGGGTCTGAACAGCCTGCAATGCAGTCACACTGTGGCTGTATCATTAGCACAGTCCCTGTTCATGCCTGTGGGAATCAGAAAAAGTTTGGAGACAGGAGAACAACTGGGCTTTGAGAGTGTAGGCAAATATGTGGGAACTTGGTGTGATATGCTGTCCATCTTTGCAGCATGCTTGGCTGTAAATGGGATAGACTTTGTGTGAAGACAGTGATGGGAACCCACTCTCTGGGGATACGCAGGAAATCCAAGATGCCCTGGAGTGTTTGACAGCAACCACTCCAGAAAGGCATGGAGTTCCTGGAGGTCCTGTGCTGGACCTGCTGGAAATGTGGTGGTTGTGCTGCACACCCCATGCATCTGGCATGGCCCTGAAGGCCTCTTGTCATTGCATTAAATCAAGTGTGAGCACTGAATCACAGGAGCTGTTTGCAATGTTGGGATCTGTATGTGTCCTGGCTTTGGAGTGAGTGGAGCTCTTGCAGTTGTCGGTAGCAAGTGTCATTGCAGATGGCCAAGGAGATTCTCCACTTGGCCCCCAGCTCGTGCTCTGGAAGGATTTGTGTCTCATAGTTACTCTGTCAGAGCAGGCAGACAGACACCGGCACATGTCCTGGATGACCTCTGTCTGTTCCAGTGCCACCAGGTGTTTGTGCGTGAACAACTTTCTCCTACCCTATTTCACCTTTGATTCCAATGGGAGCTTTGAGAAGGAGCTCCCATGCAGACACTCATTTTGTTTACCCCCAAATGTGGGCAAGGGGAATCCCACATCCTATGAGTTTGTGGGTGCACAGGAAGGAACTGAATGCCACTGCACCCTTGGGGCTTCTCAGTGGGCATTAGATGTATTGATGAACTCCTCTAAACAGGTCCCTGAAGCACAGGTAAATGAACTCCTTTCTTCTCCCTGTGTCTAGGTGTCCTGTCTTCCTATGAGATGGGAGCAGGGCCTTCTAGAGTGGGACGTTTCCACCTCTCTTAGATAACCATCCTCTGATGAGACTAACTGCAAGGCTGGACTCAGTCTCTCTCCACTCTTTCAGGAAGGACCGTTGCTGATTATTTTAGTCTTCTTCAGTGGACTTCATGTGAGCCTGCTGCCTTTCAGGAGCTGTCAGTCCTGGAGTTCTGAGGACATCTTGAGTGTGCACAGGGGACAGAGACAGTCATGCTTTCAGCTGGGACTCTGCCTCTGAGCTGCACTTGGCTCCTGTAACCATGGTAGCCCTTGGCAATCTGTCACGTGCTGCAGAGAGACAGCTCTGTCCAGGAGCAGCTCCTCTTAAAAGAGCAGCAAGGCTCAGAGCCAGGTTCTTTCCCTCTCTCTTTAACTGAGAAGTTAAAGACAATTGGGAGTGGGAGGATGACTGAGAGCTCCCTGCAGGGATAAACCTTCACAGATCCCGACACAGTAAGTCTCTGGCTGCAGGGCAATGCTGCTGTGGTTCCTGGTAGGTTCTTCTGCAGCTGGCACCTTCCATAGCTGAAAGGGTCTCTCAGGGTGGCTCTCCCAGCTCCTCCTGTTTGTAGCAGGTGGTGCTTTAGAGCAGGGATTCATTGCTATGTGGTCAGAGGGACAGGGCATCACAGAATGCTGCAGGGGAGTAAAGCCAGGGAATGCACCCATGTCTGCCCAGCGCTGTAGTTCAGAGCAGTGTCCCTGTGCCCCGTGGTGCTGTGTGCCTGGGGCAGTGACTGTGCTGCCTGTGAGGGTAACAGAGGTTACCTTAAAGACTGGGGACTCTCCTGAGTCTGTGCTTTCATTTTCCTGTTTGCAGAGTGCTCACAGGGAAGAAACAGGGCAGAGAGAAACAGCTCCCAGGAGGAAAAGCTCCGAGCAGTGAAGATATGCTCAGTGAAGGACAGGAAACTAGAACAAAAAATGCTCTGGGGGGGGGGAGGGGTAATTTGGAGACCTCCCTGTCATCCTCTTCAATTCAATCTCTAAGCAAGCACTGCTGGGTCTCCTCTCCCACCTAGTAGACGTCCGCCCTCACAGCCAGGGGGTCTAGGGCATGACAGTCCTCTTCGCAGCCTGAGCTCCAGCCGAGGAGAGAGGCATCTCTTATTGCAACATGCCCATTTCCCACTGTGTGGCAAAAGGGCTGAGAGCCACTGTCCTGCGATGTTGCCACCTGGGAGGTGGTGTGCACAGCTGGGTGAGGGGAATTCTTTCCTGAGTGCCCGTCTCTCCCTTACTCTTTGCTTTTTCCTGTGGCAGGAGTGATAGAGCAACTACTCCTTGTTTCCTCACCTCTCTGTACTGGTCTGGTTTTGCTCTCCTGCTCTCTGGGGCTAAGGAGGGGGTTCAGCTGCAGCTGAGGCAACAACATCACACTCCCACTACGCTGCCTGGAGAAACATTGCAGTTAGTACAGTGATGGGAGGGCAGGGTCCTTCTCAGTTGGAAAGACATGCTTAAGAAGGACTGGGTCAACCCCTGCCTTCACTGCACTGTTTCCCTCCCTTGGCAGGGTGGGAGCTGGTGTGATTGATCCAGATACAGACACCCAGTTCAAGAGGGTAAAGCCTGGAGAGATGAACCCCTCAGAAGGACATTCTCTTTCAGGCACAGTTGCCATGAGTGCTAAGTTTTTCTCTCGTAAGGATAAAAAGAGAATATTCCCCCTGGGTCACCAGAACAAATCCCCTTTCCTCAGCTCAGGGCATCTATTCCCAGGTATCTCCACCAAATACACGGGGAAGTCTGACACCTCCATTTACAAATCTCAGTGGCTGATTCTTCTGGAGCTCATGGTCAGAGGCCCCTGCGTTGCTGGGCACCCTCAGCACAAGCTGTGGGCCAGGAAAGGAGCTGAACAAGGTAAAAGAGAGAGGTAATGTTGGGATGCTTTGAAGAATGGAGAGGGTTTTGCTCAGAAAAGCCTGTTCTAACTTGTCAATGCCTTTTCCTCCTTGGACAGTGCCCTGAACCGAGACAGAGCAAATGTCCAACAGCAGCTCCCTCAGTGAGTTCCTCCTCCTGGCATTTGCAGACACACAGGACCTGCAGCTCTTGCACTTCTCGCTCTTCCTGGGCATCTACCTGGCTGCCCTCCTGGGCAATGGATTCATCATCACAGCTGTAGCCTGTGACCACCCCCTCCACACCCCCATGTACTTCTTCCTGCTGAACCTCTCCCTCCTCGACCTTGGCACCATCTCCACCACTGTCCCCAAATCCATGGCGAATTCCCTGTGGGACACCAGGGCCATTTCCTACTCAGGATGTGTTGCACAAATGTTTCTATTTCTCTTCTTGTTAGGAGAGAGTATTGTCTTCTCACAGTCATGGCTTATGAGCGCTACGTTGCCATCTGCACACCCCTACACTATAGCACACTCATGGACAGCAGAGCCTGTGTCAAAATGGCAGCAGCTGCCTGGGCCAGTGATTTTCTCCATGCTCTCCTGTACACTGCCAACACATTTTCCATACCCCTCTGCCAAGGCAACACAGTGGACCAGTTCTTCTGTGAGATTCCCCAGATCCTCAAGCTCTCCTGCTCTGACTCCTACCTCAGGGAAGTTGGGCTTCTTGTGGTTAGTGCTTTTTTATTCTTTGGGTGTTTCATTTTCATTGTGGTGTCCTATATGCAGATCTTCACCGCTGTGCTGAGGATCCCCTCTGAGCAGGGCCGGCATAAAGCCTTTTCCATGTGCCTCCCTCATCTGACCATGGTCTCCCTATTTGTCAGCACAGCATTTTTTGCCTACCTGAAGCCCCCCTCCCTCTCCTTCCCAGCTCTGGATCTGGTGGTGGCTGTCCTGTACTCAGTGGTTCCTCCAGCAGTGAAGCCCCTCATCTACAACATGAGGAACAAGGAGCTCAAGGATGCCCTGAGGAAACTGATCCAGTGGGTCCAATGTCAGCACCAATAACCATCTCATGTGCATCCACTCAATGGTCACATGGCATTTGGCATCAAGGATCTGTGCGATTCATTTTTTTCCTTACTTTTTGCTGATACTTTCTTGTGAAAAGAAAGAAAAATGTTTTGATTTATGCCACTTCTCTCTCATTGGAATATGACTCACAGAGTACGCTGAAGTAGCGAGCTAGGCTTCCCCCTTCATCATCAGAGATGGGAGAATTTTGGAGCCTGCTAGTGTGAGCTCCCTCGGATGCCCCCCAGTGCAGTGAGGAGATTTTTCCCTTTGCAGTGTCTCTTTCAGCACTGACACCAAGGGAGCTTGGGGGACAGAGTCAGGCTCAGGTGAGTACAGACAAGGTGAGATCCTGAGTCCCCTGCCCTTTTGGAAAGCTCAGCTCCCCTGGCCGCTGTCAGGGTGTGATCTCACACCCACCTCCTGTGAGGGAGGATCCAGCAGATGGCTGGTCCCTTCCCTGTATAGAGCTCCAGCACTCACAGCAGAGCAGGAGTGGAGAGGAGGAGAGTTTAGTCTCTGTCTGTCTGTCCCTGTGTCACAGCTGGCCTCTCTCTAATAAAAGGCAGTGCAGTGCAGTGCTTGAAGATTGGGCTCTTCTTTTAACACTGGAGCCAAGAATGTCTCAAGGACTTTCACGCTGAAAGACTTGTATCTCCAGGTACTGCTTGGGCTCAAGCCAATGAGCACATCGGTGATGTGTTAGGGAATGAGGGCTGGATTCAATTCTGACTTGTGGATGCCCAGTGCTCCTGCAGGTGGTGAATGGTCAAACAGCATCTCCCATATGACAGGGCTGGAGACTGATGCCTGTCCTTCTCAAAGGGAGTTTGGAGCCCCCAGGAGAGCACAGGGCACCTCCAAGGGCACCATGTGCCTCGAGGTGAAGGGAGCTTCACAAAGTCAAGTGGAGTTACCCAAAGGTAGAGGGCAAAACCGATGAATGTCCAGGCTAGTGAGAGCTCTACAATCCCAGAAGAGGCAGTGGGCACTGAGCAAGCACAGAGGAGGGAACTTGGGGAGTTTTTCATACCATCTTCAATCAAAAACCATGGGCTAGAATCAGTAAGGTTGGAAGGGACCTCTGGAGATCATCTAGTCCAACCTCCCTGCTCAGCAGGGTCACCTAGAGCATGTTAGATAGGGTTGCATCCAGGCAGGCCTTGAATATCTCCAGAGAAGGAGACTCCACAACCTCTCTGGGCAACCTGTTCCAGTGCTCCATCACTCTCACAGTGAAGAAATTGCCTCTCACGTTCAGGCGATCTGGGACAGAGCCTGAGGCATTTGAAATGCCCTGTACTTGCTGAGAGCATCCTCCAGAGCCACAGACACTTTGGTGGGAATTGTCAGGTGCAATGATGCCCATCCAACATCCCAGGAATCTCCTGGTCACCAGAACAAGGGACACAGAGTGTCACTGTGCTCTGCCTCCTTGTGTCACGGGGGCCAGTCTCAGCTTGGAGGCTGATGGAGCTGACACATCTCCTTCCCCATGGAGCTGCTGTGCCTGCTGTGGGGCTGGGGCTGTGGAGTGAGTGCCCAGAGCTCTGCAGCCCCCTGTGGCAGGCACTGCTGTGGGGCCACCACCATCCTGGGCTACTTTGCTGAGTGGGCTGTGGAGAGGGTAGGGGAGATGGGGAGAGACGGGGAGAGGCTGGGCTGGGCTGGAAAGGGCCTGAGAGAGGAAAAGTGCCAATGTCAGCTCAGCTGTGTGAGCTGGCAGGGTGAGGACACAGGCTAGGGGTGTTGTGATGTAGAGCCAGGTCTCATGGAGGGCAACCAAGACATGCCTGGTGCAGAGGAGAGGAGGTCGGTCTGTGCTCTTGGTTGCATGGAGCGACCATGGCATGGTGCCCCCAGGCATTTGTCACAGACCGGCCTCTCACACCGGCCATTTCTAGTGCTCCTTACGCATCCCTGGTTTCTGGGTGCATTCTGACGTGTGGCCAGCTCCTTCCTCCTGGGCTCGCTGCCTGTGTTTAGGGGAACAGTCAGCCCATCCTGGCCCCTCTCCTAGCCCGGACCCTGGCAGACCCTAGAGGATGGCTATGTATGATCTCCAGTGTGGGAGAAGGCCTGGGCTGCGCAGGGGCTCGATGCTGGGGAGGCGGCTAAAGCAGGAGGGCTGTGGGTGGATGAGTCACGGAGGGCTGTTATGGGACCCATGACAGGGAGATGCTCTCCCAACCCTGAATGCACCGAACCTTGTGCGGTGCCTACACAGTAGGGCCATGGCACTGTGTGGGGTGCAGGGATGGGGTACAGATGGGAGCCATGATGCTCCTCAGCACTCCACTGCAAAAGAGAACCTCCCAGGAGAGCTCTCCCTGCCCGTCCCCATGAGCTCTTATCCCTGCTCCAGCTGTGCCAGGCAGAGGCTGAGGACCAAGACGTCCCTCAGCAAGACTGTGCCAGACTTGGGAATCTTGCCCTGAGCACCAGGACAGGCAGAGAATCCTCCTCCTATGTCCCTGTCCTGATGGGAGGTGACGTGAGCCCCAGAGAAACAGGGCACTATTTTTGCGTGTGAGATGAACACCACAGCTGCTGTGCTGCGAAAACACTGACCACAACCCCTCACTGCAGCCTCCACTGCCCCTTGCCCCTGTCCTGCTGACCTGCTACCACCCTTGCATTGTCCCATCTCCCGTCCCCTTTCCCCACACCGCAGGGACCAGCAGTGCAGCAGGAGCTGACACAGCCCTGCAGCTGCTGCCTGGCCCCTGGCCCTCCCCACCTCCCCACAAGACATTACATCCATCTTCAAGAAGGACAAGAAAGAGGATCTAGGCAATGACCTGCAGGTCTTGGTGGACATCAAATTGGCGAGAGGTCAACAGGGTGCTCCTGTAGCAAGGATGGCCACCGTTACTCTGGGCTGTACTAGCAAGAGTGCAGACAGCAGGGTGAGTGCAGTGGGACAGACGAACCACTCTGGCAGCATCAACTAAAGAGAAGCAAAATAAAGAAAGTGCTGAATTAGCAGACTGCCCATCTTGGAGAGAGAGGTATGATAAATAAAGGACCAAAAAGAGAAGAAAAAAGAAAAGAAAATAGAAAAGTGAAGAGGGGAGGGGAGGGGAGGGGAGGGGAGGGGAGGGGAGGGGAGGGGAGGAGAGGAGAGGAGAGGAGAGGAGAGGAGAGGAGAGGAGAGGAGAGGAGAGGAGAGGAGAGGAGAGGAGAGGAAAGGAGAGGAGAGGAGAGGAGAGGAGAGGAGAGGAGAGGAGAGGAGAGGAGAGGAGAGGAGAGGAGAGAAGTATTTTTGCCATGGGCCAAGTGGCCCAAGCCAAATGTGCCCAGACTTGCTCACAGGGGAGAGTGCCAGGGGGACTTCTGATTTATTTGACCTCTGATAGCATGCCCAGAATTATGATTCAGTGATATATCTGTGCAAATCTAACTAAAACTAAGATTGAAGCACTATGACTGATACTCCAGAACATTGATGTGGGGAAAAAAAAACAAACAAAAAAAAAACCCCAAAAACTCTTTCTATTGTCTTCAGTGGCTGTGGGATGAAGCCTGAGTTTAGTCTGAAAGAGAAAAGATTGGGACTGAATGTCCTGACGGTGGCTGTAAACTACTTGATGCCCTCTCTCCTCTTCAGTGATACTTGCTAGGGTCACACCTCAGTCAACAATACCTTCTATCTTTTCCCTTGCATAATAAACAAAACTGTGAAGAATTATGATGATCTGTGGAGCCCTTGAAAGAGTAAGTATGTGTGTGAGAGCTCACAGCACCGGTCTGGAAAAGCCAAGTGGCAGTGGCCCGCCCGAGGTGCCAAGGATCCCAAGCCCTGAGCCACAGGGCTGGATACAGGCTCCTCTGCTCGTGCCAGGGGCTCCTGACTCACCTCACAGAGTAAGACAAATTTCTTTGTGGGAGAGGTGGAGGAAGAAAGTAGAAATGAATCAAAACAGGGAGACTCAGGCCAGGGGTCCCACCAGTAAACATCTCTAGCTATGGGTGCATTTACCACCTCTCCAGAAAGGCCATTTCTTCCATGAGCAGCAGCACCTGAGGGCATGCTCCTGATGGACTCCCATAAGCACTCAAGGTGTTCCCTTCACCCAGCTGGAAGGGCACAGATGGGACCTGGCCCTTTCTGTTCCTCCCAAGCATGCTTTTTGAGGAAGTGCTGGAAGAGCAGGCCTGGCAGGATCCTCATGGCACTGCACTACCTGGGGCTGTGCTAACACCCCTGCACACGCTTCCTAGGCCTGGTGCTTGGGGACAAACAGCTGGCTGTGCTTATGGGAGCATGCCTTCCTGGTGGGCAAGGAGAGCTCAGGCTCCTGTCACCCTGCTGGAGAGGAGCTGGCTGCTCCAAGGACTGAGGGGAGGAGGGACAGGTCCCGCCTCTCGTGAGGTGAAGGTGCTGACAGGTGCCTGGGGCCAGGTCCCTCCTAAGCCCTCTCCCAGCTCCTGGGAAGCCACTGCAGGAGCAAGCAAATCCTGGAGATCACCATTCCTCGGGTTCGTGGGAGTGAATGACATGGTGACCTGTGTGTGAGAACATAACTGGCCAGCACCAGGGACATGGCTGGAGTTTGTACTTGTGAGGTCACCACCACCCAAGCACCTGATAGGCCAGCAGCAGGCACATGGCTCAGATCCATGTTGTGAGGTCACTTCTCTCTGAAGCTGGTGGGCTACAGCAGACTCTTGGTTCATGGAAATACTTTCTGTTTCCTCTGTATCTGCTACTCAGAGGCCAGGAACAGGCTTATGGCTTTGACACTGATTTTGAGATCGTTTTTCCATCAGCACTTGATACAGCAGAAGCAGAGAGAAGACAGAAGTTTGTGCTTGTGAGGTCACTTCTGCCTGAGTGCTGATAGGCCAGCAGTGGGCACATGGCTTCCATTCTGATTGTGAGGTTACTGCTGCCTCAGACCTGATAGGCCAGCAGGAAGCTCTTGTATCTTCTAGTGATGTCACCTCAGTCTCTGGTGGTGATAGGCCAGAAACAGGCACATGGCTTGTATGTTCTTTGTGAGGTCATTGCTGCCTGAGTACTTGACAGGTCAAAGGCAGGGACAGGGCTCTGATGCTGATTGTGAGGTCACTTCCTGCTCTGCAGCTGATGCGCCAACAGGAGGCCCTTGGTTGCTGTTGGTTTCATGTAAAGTCCCCTCTACCTCTGCTGCTGACAGGCCAGAAGCAGGTTCATGGCCTCAGTGCAGACCGTGAGGTCACTGCTGCCCGAGTACCGGATAGGCCAGCAGCAGGAACAGCATCAGCAGAGCAGCTGTGAGGTCACTTTAGCCTGAGCAGCTGAGCAGCAGCAACAGGGCTGTGGAATGGCTTGGGAGGACGCTTCTGGCTCTGAAGACAACAGGCCAGAAGGGCTGTTCCCTGTAGGGCTGGGGCTCTCCAGAGAGGCCTGAGCCACCTCCCAGGCTGTGCTGGGCAGGGGACTTGTGCCAGGTGCCCACTGTCATGGGTCCAGCATGGAGTCCACTGAATGGGCTCATCAAGCCGGGATTTCGTTGCAAGCAGGGATTTAGTTGGCCTCTCTGGAACTTTTTGGACACTGAGAGAAAGAGACTACCTCGGTTTTGCAGTTGCAGGATGTGGAGGGTGTTGCAGAGGGTAGGACCCTGGGGCGGAGACCCCATCCTACCGAGCTCCTCTCTAGCAGAATAAGCTGCCTCTGCCCCATCATCCCACAGTTTTAACAGCCACTCTATCAACCCTTCATGGGGCTGCTACCTGCAGAACGCCTGCACATCCTGCAGCTCTGATGCTTTACAATCATGAGTAGTGGTGGCAAATTGGCTGTATTTGGTCAGGTGAGCTGCTGCTCTGCCAGCGGCCAGGCAACTGCTTCCCTGTCGGAGGCGGGCTTGCGGAATCATAAGACGACTCAATATGAGTTAGCAATATGATCCGTTTATTTCAGCAACTTAACCTGCTTATATACCATCGTATGCTGTTCACACGCTCAAGCATCCTGCTGGCTATATCTAATTGGCTTACTACTATAGTTCACGCCACAAAGCTCTGTGCTATTGGCTATCCACATATTCACTGTCCCGTCTCGCCAACCCCTTCATCCTGTTTTTATATAGCATTCATTCTTACTCCCTCATTACTTGTCCTTCAAGGTGTCTCCAAGGTTACTCCGTATCAGCAAGTCAGGGTTGCTCATTTGCATGGCCTGATATCCATGCTCGTCCAGCCAATTCTCTACAATTCCCCTTTGTGCTCTGTGCCTGATTCCAAGCTGGGAGGCTTGTCAGGGTCTCTGATGTCACTGGTGTTGGTTACCACAGGAGGAGATGATCAGGCTGTGACAGGCTCAGCTGTCTGCCTTCTCCTGCCTTTTTAGTCACGCTTGCCCCTTGGGACTTCCTCACCTGCAAAGTGTATTTGGAAGAAAACCCTTCTGACTTGAGACTGAAGGAGACTGCCTCATCCAGCCTCTGATGCAGAAGGAAATCTGAAGAAACAAAAGTCGCTGTTACTTGGACACGCCAGCCCCTGTGAAAGTAGCTCTGAGTAGCACAGATGGTTGGAAAGGGGAAGTTTCAATGTAGGAGATACCACTAAATCCACTGTTTTCGATCCTCACCATCTCTAGCAGCCTCCCCAGCCTGGTACCTTTTCCTGGGAGATGCACACTAAATACCTGAGCCTGGCACAAGCACACACGGCCCTGGGAGAAGGAAAATGCTGCCATTCAGCTACTATGTCTGAACAGCAGCATTGGAGCACACAGCTGTGTGCTTGCAGGGCAAATGCAGGTGTCCTGAGAAAGGCACCAGGACTTGGAGGGTGCAGGAGAGAAGAGCCCAGGGTGTTCCTTGTATAGCACAGACACATTGGGAAGCTACACGAGGGCCATCGTCCCAGAGCAGCCCCTCACATGTCTCTGTGTCCTGTCAGAGGGGAAAATCCCAGCCTTGCATGGCCTCTCTTTTGCACCAGGTCCCAGCACATCCTGGAGCACAGCTGTCTGCTGACTACCACATGGGGCACAGCCCGGGCTGGTCAGGGACTGGGTGCTCAGACTCCCCCAGACTGAGAGATCATTTAAGAGTCATTTAGTAATACTCCAGCCCTTTCCATGTCCAGGCATTCGGCCAGACCCATGGCAGCTGGAGCCTGGCACGAGCCCCCTGCCCAGCACAGCCTGAGGTCTGCTCAGGCAGCCCTGGAGAGCCCCAGCACAGCAGAGGTCTCTGGTGTCAGCTCCAGCTGAGTTCCGGCTTTCCGCACCCCTTCCTTTAATGCACAGACAAGGTCATGATGTTCCCCCAGGCAGCCTGGCCCCCTTGACCCTCTCTGTTCCCTTCCACGCCAGCACCCACAGTGCTGGAGCTGCTGCCAGGACAGAGGTGGAGCATCCCTTGCAGTGGTTTCTACAGGAGCTCCCCAGGGAAATGCTGTGCCCAGCCCCAGCCTCAGCTCCAGTATGAGGGAGGGGAGCTGCTGTCTCCTGACCCACCCTGGTGGTGCCAGTCCCACCTCTGCTTGCTCCTGAATGTCTCCAGTGCGGCCCTGGAGGGAGATTGAGCTGCCTCAGGCCCTGGGGCATTCTGGTGGCAGGAGAGTTTGACATGGGCACAGCAGCAGCAGTGCCAAGAGCAGAGGAGGAGCAGGGAAACTGGGGCGAAGACTCCTGCCCTTGGCTGCATGGCTGGGGCACTGGATGGGAGATGCGTTTGTGGCTGGCCAGGCTCCAGGTGTGGGGTGGGTGCCAGCTGGAGGGCAGGAGTGCCAGGATTTTTTTGGGCTACAGGGCAGCTGTGACTGTGTTGAAGGCAAGTGGGCAGACCCAGGCACGTACAAATGCAAAGGCCAGGGGTGGAAAGGACAGCGTGAGGCTGCTGAAGGCCCTCTCTTTCCTCCCCATAGGGAAGAGAGTCCCCAGGCGATGCTGGACTCGGCCTTCGCTGATGGGAGAGGAGCACAGGGAGGGTGAAAGAGGCAACCAAAGCCTCTCAGGGTGCATGAGGGAGTTTGCCACGCCCAGGGCTGAGCCAGGGACCTTTGGATCTTCCCCATGACCATCTCCCAGTCGAGCTCATTCTGCTCTGCCCTGGGTGCTCTCCTCCCTCTGCCAGCCATGACAGAGTGGGATCAGGCTTGGGTCACAGCTTTTCTGGCCAAGGCTTTCCTGGCTGTAGTCAGGGGACAGTTCTGAGGTACAGATGAGGATTTAGGTCAGCAGAAGGAAGACAGTGTCAGATCAAGAGGTGAGAGGAGCAGGGCCAGGTACAGCCATGTCCACAGCATATCTCAGGCATATCACAGCAGCTCCACACCAAGGAGGATGAGGTCCTGCAGTGAGGCCTGGTCTCTCTCTGTCTCCCCTGTTCTGGTGCCCAGCGGATCCTCCTTCCTGTCTGCCTGCAGCCCCTCCATGCCCCCCACCTTGCCACCAAGCACAGCATGAGAGTGCTGGCCCTGCAGCCCCTCGGCAGCTCCTGCTGCCCTGGGGACACAGCCACCTGTGCAGGTGCACAGAGAAACCTGGTTCTTGTTCTCATTTCCTATTTCTGAGTGCTGCCTTGATCTTCTCCTATGACATCCCTGCTCTCCAGAGAGCCTTTCCCCAGGTCAGCATGTCCATGCTGGCCTGGCCATTCCCACACCCCTGCTCTGTGCTCCTGACAAGACCCAAGCTGGCAGTGCTGCTCTGCAGTGCAAGCAGGCTGTGGGGCCTTGGGGTCACATAGTGACTCCTGCCTCAGTTCTGGTAATGCTGGTCAGGTTAGGAAGCAGATTTGGCCAGGTAGGGATCACCACCGCCGATTACTGGCGTGTGTCTGTGCTCATGGATTGTGCTCAGAGTGACCCCAGGGCATCTGCAGTGTCAGGAGATGTGTTTGGGTGGGCACTAGCTCCAGCCTGTGGTGTTTCACTGAGGGTGCAGGAATCGCTCTCCAGTGACTGTTCCCAGGGCCTCCTTGGTCCTCCCTGCCTCTCCGGGGATTGCAGAGTCCTCATTTCCCCATGCATATCTGGATTTAGTGCCTTACTTTCTGGTCACTCCACCATGGAGCGTCCCTCGTTTTGTGAGGCTCCACTCACTGCCCACCCCCAAGCAAACACTCTCCCTGGAGATCCCCTGAGCTCTCCTGGGGCTCAGATTCCCCTCTAGAAGGATGGCCATCTCTCATCAGAACTGCCACCTGTGGGACAGCCCTGGGCAGGCAATTTGGAGACCATCCCCCATCTCCAATGGTCACTGAGAGGTGAACCCTGAACCCGACCTGCAGTCTGTAGCAGATCAGCCAGGGAATCTGAGCACATCCCCTGGAGGCTATAGAGTTGGCAAGCAGAAGAGCAGGCCCTTTTGTTGTGCAATCCCTTGGGCTTATTTTTGACTCTAACTTCTGAAGAAAGGCAGAATTTGAACAGGTCAAAGAGGAGATCCGCTTTTATTATGGAAATGTTTTAATATGGAAATGTTATTGTGGAGGCCAAGTCTGGCATAAGGGTGTCCAGTGCCTGGTCCTGCCTGAGCTCACAGAAATGCACAAGGAAGCACCATGTTACAAAGAGCACTTAGGCCATATACATACATGAGAGCACAGCAGGGCAGTCTAGAAATGAGAAGAGCAGGCCTGAGAAGAGAAGGTGCTGCTGCTGATGGTGGATGCAGGTCCAGGAAATGTGCAGGCCTCAAGTGAAGACCACAGCAAGTAAATGCCTGCTGCAGCAGTGTAGAGATGGTCCCGAGGAGCAGAAGGTCTGTTCCAACAGGCTGCATCTAAACTCTCCTCCTCTCCACTCCTGCTCTGCTGTGAGTGCTGGAGCTCTATACAGGGAAGGGACCAGCCATCTGCTGGATCCTCCCTCACAGGAGGTGGGTGTGAGATCACACCCTGACAGCGGCCAGGGGAGCTGAGCTTTCCAAAAGGGCAGGGGACTCAGGATCTCACCTTGTCTGTACTCACCTGAGCCTGACTCTGTCCCCCAAGCTCCCTTGGTGTCAGTGCTGAAAGAGACACTGCAAAGGGAAAAATCTCCTCACTGCACTGGGGGGCATCCGAGGGAGCTCACACTAGCAGGCTCCAAAATTCTCCCATCTCTGATGATGAAGGGGGAAGCCTAGCTCGCTACTTCAGCGTACTCTGTGAGTCATATTCCAATGAGAGAGAAGTGGCATAAATCAAAACATTTTTCTTTCTTTTCACAAGAAAGTATCAGCAAAAAGTAAGGAAAAAAATGAATCGCACAGATCCTTGATGCCAAATGCCATGTGACCATTGAGTGGATGCACATGAGATGGTTATTGGTGCTGACATTGGACCCACTGGATCAGTTTCCTCAGGGCATCCTTGAGCTCCTTGTTCCTCATGTTGTAGATGAGGGGCTTCACTGCTGGAGGAACCACTGAGTACAGGACAGCCACCACCAGATCCAGAGCTGGGAAGGAGAGGGAGGGGGGCTTCAGGTAGGCAAAAAATGCTGTGCTGACAAATAGGGAGACCATGGTCAGATGAGGGAGGCACATGGAAAAGGCTTTATGCCGGCCCTGCTCAGAGGGGATCCTCAGCACAGCGGTGAAGATCTGCACATAGGACACCACAATGAAAATGAAACACCCAAAGAATAAAAAAGCACTAACCACAAGAAGCCCAACTTCCCTGAGGTAGGAGTCAGAGCAGGAGAGCTTGAGGATCTGGGGAATCTCACAGAAGAACTGGTCCACTGTGTTGCCTTGGCAGAGGGGTATGGAAAATGTGTTGGCAGTGTACAGGAGAGCATGGAGAAAATCACTGGCCCAGGCAGCTGCTGCCATTTTGACACAGGCTCTGCTGTCCATGAGTGTGCTATAGTGTAGGGGTGTGCAGATGGCAACGTAGCGCTCATAAGCCATGACTGTGAGAAGACAATACTCTCTCCTAACAAGAAGAGAAATAGAAACATTTGTGCAACACATCCTGAGTAGGAAATGGCCCTGGTGTCCCACAGGGAATTCGCCATGGATTTGGGGACAGTGGTGGAGATGGTGCCAAGGTCGAGGAGGGAGAGGTTCAGCAGGAAGAAGTACATGGGGGTGTGGAGGGGGTGGTCACAGGCTACAGCTGTGATGATGAATCCGTTGCCCAGGAGGGCAGCCAGGTAGATGCCCAGGAAGAGCGAGAAGTGCAAGAGCTGCAGGTCCTGTGTGTCTGCAAATGCCAGGAGGAGGAACTCACTGAGGGAGCTGCTGTTGGACATTTGTTCACATTAATCACAAGGGCTGTTGAAAGAAGAAAAGACATTAAGAAGTTAGGAGAGACTTTTATAGAACAATAAATAAATAGATAAATAAATAATTTTCTTCTTAACAATCCCATATTGCTTCTCTCTTTATTGGGATGCCTTTTGTGCAGTTCCCTTCCTCCAGCTCTCATTTATGCTGACTGAGTGCGTCATGAAGAGCAAAGACCTCTGCCCATGGTCCCAAGTGTCTGTCCTACTGTACCTGCAGGGGGTATGTGAGAATTCTGGTGACTCACTCTGACATTAACAATTTCTGTTAAGTGAAATCCATTCCTCTTGTGGAAGGGTTTTGCAGCATCTTCACTCCCAATTCTAAACAATAAGAATTGCAGAAATGTGTTTTGAGGATCTTTTTCATATTATTTTCTTTGAGATGCCCCTGTCATCCCTGGGAGTGCTCTTTAGAGCAGAAATCCTCGGCATTTCTACTCTGAGTCCTGAGAAGAAAACATCCACTGTCACTTCGAGTGGGAACATCTCACCTGCCTGTTAGTCTCATTCCCAGCTCTCCTGTGCTAACACCTCTTTGAGCTGGAGGATGATGTTACTCTAAAAAGAAACCAGACCCTGCTGAGAGCAGATGGATCCAGTGTCCAAGTGCAGATCTCCAAAATTCCCTCCCTTTCTGCAGGCACCAGAGGGAGGTCTCCACACTCCCCTTCTAGCCAAGCACCTCTGCAGCTTATTCATGGGTATCTCAGATATCACAGAGGTGTTCTGAGACAGCGGAGCCTTTCTAGAGGGCAGCTCGCAGCCCAGCAGGACACCACAGGGAAACTCTCCTTAAGGGAGAGTCAGCTCATTTCCCAACCCCATGGACTGCATTTCCTGGGGCTCCACATGTCAACATCCAACCCCAGAGAGCCCAAGGACAAGAACAGGAGAAGCATGGAGGGGAAACAAGGATTAACAGTGTGATCCTGCTGCCAAGGGAGGCAAGGAGAGAGAGATAGAGGGGCCAGACTTGGGAAAGCCTTCACCTTACCCAGCTGGGCATGCAGCCCGGCAGATGGTGTCATTGCAGGGCAGTTTTTCTCAGCCCCTTTGCTGGGTAGCATGAAACGGGCCTGAGGTATGCCCTTCTCCTCTGCTGGAGGTCCGGCTGCAGGGGAGGAGGCTCATGGCCTGGACCCCATGGCTGTCAGGACAGAGGCTTTGCAGCGTGAGAGAGGAGACACAGGGGAGGAAGGTGCTCAGAGGAAGGTGCCTCGGAGCTCTCTCTCTGTCTTATGGTCTTTTCCCAGACAATTCTAACAGACCTCAACCCACCCTCTGGGTGCTCAGCTCTGCCCTACAGAAATCTCCTGGATCAGGGCACTTTCCAGGGGCATCTCTCTGTATGCAGGTCCTAAGGAACAGGTCACATAAACCCTGGGGAGGTCAAAAATGTGATGTTGATGCTGTCTGGAGGCTAAGGTGAGGACTAAGCGGCTTGGAGAGATTTCTCATAGACCTATCAATCTCTCGGAGTGAAGGCTGTGGAGTCCCAGTTCCTTGCCAAAACAGAAAACACTTTCATTTTTTTTTCTCCCTGACAGAATTAGGGAGAAAATTGGAAGCACAGAGACCAGAAGAAAAGCTCCTTCCCTTTCAAGTAGCCCTTCTCCTGCTCTGCCTCTTGAAAAGATCCCTTGGACATGTCCAGTGCCTGAGCTAGAGCTGTGAGCAACCTTGACCCATGCGTCACCTCTCAACACAAGAACAAATCTGACCCACTTTGGATCACTCCTCTCATCTAGAGCTTTGTCCCAAAGTAGCACAGTGAGCTCTTCAGGCATGCTGAGCGCTAGCTCTTGCAGGCAGGAGATTCCCAGGCACACAGCACCCAGGGGCTCAAGGACACTGCTCTGAATCACAAACCTGGGCAGACCTGTGTGCATACCCCCAGCTTCACACCCCTGCATCCATCCCTGGAAGAAGGGAGCAGCATTCCCTGTCCCTCTGACTGTGTGTAGCTGAATCCATGCTCTGAAGCATCTTATATGACTTCTTATGCCCTGAAGGAACCACAAGGGTGATCCTTAAAAAGTCTGTCAGCCAAGATAGCCTCATTTGGTCTGGGTTCAGGAGACCCCTCCAGGAACCTCCGTAGCATTGCCCTGCAGGCAGAGACCTACCGTATCAGGGGCTGGGAAGATTTCTCCCACAAGGAGCTCTCCTCTGTCCTCCCACTCAAAGCTGCTTTTCACTTCTCTCTGCCTCATCTCATCTCATAGCAGCAGCAGCAGGCAGTGCCCGGAGCCTTGCTGCTCTTAGCAGAGCAGCTGCTCCTGGACAGAGCTCTCTCTGGGCAGTGCTGTCAGATTACCATGAGCGCCCTCAGTCTCAGGAGCCTGGCCCTGCTAAGGAGCAGGGGCCCAGCTGTAGGCATGAATTTCTCTGTCCCTTGGGCTCCCTCCTCCTGGGAAATGTTCTCTGAAAGAGACAAAATAATCACCAATACTTCCTCTCTAAGCACTGAGGAAAAGCTGATTCCAGCATTGCAAATTGTCTCATCAGAGGATGGTAACCTACAAGAGGTGGAAATGTCCCACACTGGAAGCCCCTATTCCTATGTCTTAACTAGGCAGGACTCCTTGATGGGGTCAGGAAGGGAGTTCATTTACCCATGGTTCAGGTGTTGATTCAGAAGAGTCAGCTGAGGCATCTCATGGCAGTGTAGAAACCCCCAGGTTGGAATGGGATTCAGCTCCCTCCCATGAACTCTACAACACACAGGAGGTGGGATTCTGCTTGCTGAAGCTGAAGTGTGCACAACATAAGTGTCTGTGTGCAAACTCCTTGCCTAAGCTGTTGTAATCAGTGGAGGTGGAGAGTGGGAGTCAGTTACCTGGTAACACCTGGTGACAGTTACAGAGACAAAGGTGGTCCAAGGCATGTGCCAGTGTCTGCTTGCTCTGATGGAGCAAGGCAGAGACCTGCATCCTTCTAGAGCATGAGGTGGGGGCCAGGTGGGGAATTTCCTTGGACATCTGAAATGACACTATTTCCCACTACTGTTAGAGCACCACCCACTACGACACAGAGACACACGGAGATGCCCACAGTGCAAACTGCTAACGTAATTCAGTGCAGACCCTTGATTTAATAAGATAAAACAGTCAGACAGGTCCACGTCAGATGCCTGGGGTTTGTAGCACAACCATCTCGGACCTACAGGACAGCTATCCCTTTCAGAGTGGTTTCTGGGCAAACACTCCCGGTTATCTAAGGCTTTTCTACCTGTGCCCAGACCAATGAATCCCACCACTGCCTTTAGCGAAAGTCCATCCCGTCTGCCTCCAAGCATGCTGCATAAATGGGAGGCACATCACACCAAGGTCTCCACTCTAGTCTCTGCACTCTCAAACCCTGCTTGCCTTCCTCCCCCTCAACGTCATCTCACCCCTGGAGGGTTTGAACCAGGACTGGGCTAAAGATGACCTCAGGATGGCTGGATCAGAGGCTGCCCAGGCCCAGGGACTTCTTCAGTGCCACCTTGTCCTGCCTGGAGATGGATTCCGTTCTGTCACAGGCCTCATATTGCTGCAGAGTCAGCTCAGGCATCAAACCCCTCTCCTGATGTTTAGAAACAGCTCAGCTCTGTTTCTCCCTGCCCTTGGGCACTGCAGGTTCTTTTTTTTCTTTTATTGGGAACCTTCTTTAACCATTCCATTGCTACCTGCTATCCATGCCAGCATGGCTCTGCTCTGAAGTGGGACCGTTGCACACACAGTGCCCTTGGCTCTTGGAAACAGGTTTTTACCATGATCGATCTTTTCTCAGTGCCACACCTGAGGCTCTGCAACCCAAATACGCACAAATGCATGCATCTTGGGACACAGTTAGGAGCATATGGAGATGCACAAGCTGTCACGGGCCTGAAACATCATTGGAATGACTGAGATGTGGTGAGATCACTCACGGGAGTGGAGGGCTGTGCTTGCAGAGTTCAAGCACTTCAGGAGAGACTGTCAAGGAAGATGAGAAGGGGCGATTTCCTTTATGTGAAGGGGAAGCTCAGATGTGTAGAGCTTTTGCATGGGATGGAGAAGGGTTTGGGTGAGAGCTTGTGGGTGAGCGACACTTTGAGGGTGACATCATGATGGGTGCTACAGACTACCCAATCAGGGTGAGGAGGTGGATGACATCTCCTGTTAGCCAAGTGATAAAGTCTGTCCATCAGAGACCCTGGTTCCTCCTGGGGGGACTTTAAGCCTCCTGACATTCAATGGAAGGGCAAAGAGCAGAGCGCAAGCTGTCCAGGAGGTTTCTGAAGGGCATCAAGGACAACTCTTTCATACAGCTGCCAGATGGGCTGCTAAGAGTGATGCTTTCTTGTATCTGGAAATTTGAAACAGTGAAGATCAGAAATGGGATAGTAAGTGTCAGCCTTGTCTACTGTGACCATGAAAATGTGCATTCCTAGATCTTCAGGGAGGTGAGGAAGGACAGTAGCAGAGTACAGACCCTGGACTTCAGAGGAGCAGACACTGGCCAGTACCTGGGACTGATGGGAGGACCCATGAGATGCAGCTCTTCAGCTCCCGAGGCCACTAAGGCAGCATACCAGAAGCAAAAGGAGGGAGAAGCTGTAATGGAAGAATTTAGAAATATTGCCCAATAGGAATGATGTTAGGGAAGAAAAACTCCTGTAGGACTGACACTTGCAGGGGATGCCAAGGGCATAAAGATGAGCTACTACTGCTTCAGTGAGAATAAAGAATAAAAAGGAAAAATGTGGCTTCACTGCTAAATGGAACAGGGAATCTTGTAGCAGCAGATGCAGACAGGTCTGAGAACTCAGCCCCTTGTTAGCTTCTGTTTCCACAAGCAAGGTCTCCTGGGCTGTTATACCTTGAGTCAAGACTGCAGAGGAGAAAAACAGGCAACAATGGATGAGGTTAGTGAGGGATTTACTTGGGAGAACTCAGACTATACAAGTCAATGGGGTTGGATGGGCTGCATACAAGGACATTGTGAGAGCCGACTGCTGTCACTGCAAGGCCACTCGCTATCATCTTTGGAAGATTGTGGAGATGGGGTGAAGTCCCAATGTCTGGAGAAAGGAAAACGTTACAGCCATCTTCAATAATGGCCACAGGAACAACCTGTGGAGCTGCAGGCAGCTCAGCCTCACTTTGGTGAGGAGTGAATCATGGAATGAATCCTCTCAGATCACATTTCCAGGAATATGATGGAGAAGACGCCTGGGAACCGTTAGAATGCATTTACCCACAGGAAATTGTACCTCACCAGTCTGACTATCTGCTATGAATAAAGAGCTGTATTTGTGGATGGAGAAGAATAAATGTCTTTTCCCAAAACTTTAGCAAGGTGTTTGACATTGTCTCCCACAGTATTCTTGCATGCACATCAGAATGTTTCAGTCTAAAAGAGCAGACAACTGGATGGGTAAAAAGCTGCTTGGTTGGTCAGGCTCGGAAGGCAGTGGTGAATGGGTAGTACTCTTCCTGGAGGCCATGGAGAGGAGGAGCACCACAGGGTCTCTCCAGGAACTTGTACTGTTTATTAATGACACAAAGCAGGCAACAATCGTCATGCTTGTAGGTGATCTCAGACTGGGGATGTGGTGGGGGGGCAGCCATATTCTTGAGGGCAGCCATTCAGAGGGACCTGGACAGGCAGGAGGAATGGGCTGTCAGGCATCTCAGGGAATTCAGGCACCTCAGGGAATTCAACGAGGCCAAATGCCAGGTCTTGCACCTGTGATAAACCAGCATCCAGTAGTGTTACAGACTGGGGCCAAAGTGCCTGGAGAGCAGCTCCGTGAGAAAGGACCTGAAGGTTCTGGTGAACAGAGGCAGAACAGGAGCTAGTAGCATTCCCTGGCAGCAAAGAAGGCCAAAAGCATTGTGGGCTGTATGACCAGGAGCACAGCCAGGAGGTCGAGGTGAATGATGATTGCCTTCTAGTCAGGATTCATTAGGCCACACCTAGAACACTGCATCCACTTTTGGTTTCCCAGGAAAAGAAAGAGATTGGTAACTGGGAGCAAATTTGGCTGAGGGCCTTCAAAATAGTCTGGCAGCTGGGGCACTTGCTCTGTGGAGAAGCATTGGAACTGATTGCCAGAGAGGCTGTGCAGTGTCCTCCCTTGGAGGTTTCCAAGACCAGACTGGATGAAGAACAGAGCAATATGGTCTAACCTCAGAACTGATCCTGCTGTGAACAAGGCGATTGGGCTAGGGACCTGCTGAGGTCCCTTCTAGCCTGAAGGAGTCCATGAATCTTCCCATTCTTGATCTTCCCTTATTGATATCACGGAAAGTACCAAGGTACCCTGTGACAGTGGAAGAAGGCCAACTTTCCTGTCCTCCTCCAGTCAGAAATATTCAAATGCAGGGCTTCTTGGCAGGAATCCCCCAAAAGCCCTGATCAATCCTTTGCTTCGCTTTTAATTTCCTCATCTTTTTTTCTTTCCCTTCTTTCATGTTTGTCTCCTCTACCACTCGCGTCCCCTCCCATACAGTCCACCCCTGCTTACCCTCCATCTATTGGCTATGGTGTTGGTGGTGGAGTGGTTTTGTTCTCTTATGTTTTGACACAGAAGAGCTTCAGTCCTAAAGGATCTTGAGAAACTTGGGTGATTCGGACAACAGATACCTCATGAAGATTTAAAAGAGAAGTGTCAGGTGCTGTGCCTAGGTGGGAATAATTCCATCCATGAGGAGAGACTGAAGGACCTGGGCATCTTTAGCCTGGTGAAGTTGAGGCCAAGGGCAGTAGAACAGTAGCCTGTGACTGCTTGAAGGGTGCTTTCAGAGATGAGGGAGCATTTCTTCATAGCGGGAAACAGCATGAGAAGCAGAAAAAGACACAAACAGCAGCTTGTGGGGTTTAGATGTCACTTTTGGGAAAAAAATCTCTTGAAGGCTGGTGTTGTGGTGCTACAGGTCAACCAGAGGGAGTCTGTGGTGAATGCATGTCTTTGTGTTTCAAGGAAAAGCAAGTGAGGACAGGAAGACATCAGGAGAGGTAGGGAGAGCCCCGGGTGAGAGCAAGTGGGGAAGCAGGCTGGGTGTGTACAGGCTGCAGGGAAGCAGGCGCAGGCATGGGAAAGCATAGGACAGGCTGTGGTGGAGATGGCTGAGGGCACTGCCGTGGCTGAAAGCCTCCAACAGAACTCAGGTCTCTGTCCCCTTGGATGTGGCTGGTGTCTCTGTCACCAAGGTCCATGAGAAGGTACTGTTTCCATAAAGCACTGTGGCCTTGATGCCTCCTTGTCCCCTGGGAGCCCAGGAGCTGCCATATCATGGTCCTGCACTCCGCACTGTGCACCCCCACCCACAAACTGGCCCCAGGAAAAGCCCTAAGCAAAGCATGATGGAAGGATCAGCCTTCCCAGGGGAGTGGTGTCAGTGCCTGGTCACTCTGCTTGAGAGCACACATCAAGGTTGACTAGGCATCAGAGGCACCTGTACATTGCCTTTGCCTACCTGCAATCAGTGCCTCCAACTTTCTGCTCTAATCAGCCCCTGGGGAGGCTTGGTTGGTAACGACCCTCAGTGGGACCTGCTAATGCTCCAAGAAACTTGGGATTTCCTTCTGACTTTAACTTCTTGAGATGTTTCTTCAGTCTGCTATCAGCACCTGAGGTTCATGGGCTAAAGACCTGAGGGGTCATTAAAATGCAAAATCCCCTAAGGAGCCATGCCTCTTTCCATAATTTTCATCAGCTTCTCAGTTCTTCTGTGGCTAATTGGGGAGGTTTCAGGAGCATCTGGAAGAGAAAGATGTCTGCTTCTTAGGCTTTTTCTGGTTTTCAGATTAAGGGATACCCACCTTCTCCAATTCCCACTGACCCACAATGCCTCCTAATGAAGTCCAGATATGTAGAAAAAGCAGTATTTTTGATAAGAGGCAGGTATGGACAACCTTCCTCCCCACCTCCCCAGACCTGCCATTTCTCTTATCTGCCACTGGGGACATTCATCACTCTTGTTAAAATCTGACCTTTCTCCACATAACTCTGTAGCTGAATGCTACAGCTCATGTGCACCAGTTCCCACCTGCTTTCCTTAGAGAATTAGCTGCAAGCAGACACAGAAGGAATTTTCTTAAAACCAACCAAACAAAATTATAATTTGAAACAGTTTAATAAAAGCTGAAAGGCACTCCTCAATTGTATGGCAAGCCCAAGCTGCCTCCAGTGAGGTCCACTGCCCACAAGACATAATGATCCTTGAAATGTTTTCAACTGATGGGTAGGAAAGGATGGACTGAAACACAACAAAGGAGCTGGCTAAAGAGACAATGAGACTCCTGAAAAATGACACAATCTACAGACTCCCAGAAGCTCGGAGCAGCAACTGGAGAGTTGAGAGGCATCAGAATGGATAAAGAGCAACCAGAAGAGTAAAACTGGGAAACTATGGAAAGGGCATATGCCCAGAGAGTCTGATGCAAGCTGATCAGCTTCACTAAAATACTGTATTTATAAATGGCCTAATTTGCACCAATCTCAGTGTTCCTCAGTTGTAGTGATGTCTAAACATCTAGCCACTCTCCCTTTCCATTCCTTGCATGGTCGTGAAGTGCAGCTCCATTTGAGGTGATGACAGGGATGGAAATTATCTGACTCAGTGCCAGACCCTTTCAGTGCAGATGTCTCTGACTAACCCAGCTGTCTGGACTTCCCTTTCTACTCAGTGGAAAGAGAAATGTTGTCCCACAGAGAGGTTTTGAGAGGCTTCTCTTGGTGACCAAGTGATATTCCAGAAAGGTTCCCATAGTTCCTGTCTCACATTTCTCAGCACCACATGGCAATACAGCTCCACAGGGCACCTCAGGCAGTGATGGTCTCTCTGTGTCTGTAAGGGCCTTTGTGCAAAGTTCTCATCATTGGTTGAAGTGTATTGAAAAAAATAGCTCTTTGCAAGAATGGAAAAAAAATCTTGCTTTTCAGAATTTCGCATACACACTGGAAATCAGAGATTCCCAATGTCACTGCTCATACCTGCTCTTAATTCATTTAGCAGGATAAAAATTCTGGTTGGACTCCCTCAGCAGCTGGTGGAGGGTACAAGCCTATACTTAGGAAGCAGTACAAAGTCAAACTCCATGACTACATCTACAGCCAACTGCCTGCTGCAGGTCTATATGCTGCTGGGACAGGCGGAACTTCTGAGTCAATTCCCAGTCCTGGTTAAGATGCTGGCCTTGCAGTTGCTCTGTCTCTAGTGGCATCACAAGGAATTTCCAAGCTATATGCCTGATGCTGCCTTATCAGGGACTCACAAAGAGATGTCCTCACAGTCACCACAACAGCCATGTGCCTGTCACAGGAATTGAGGAAAAGTCTGCAAGTAATTCTTGGTAATATCTCCTAACAGGAGGATTACATGGGAGCAGCGATCATGGAGCTGAAGATGGCAGGGCCTCATGTCCCAGGCAGAGAGAGAAGCCTTCCCACAACTCAAAAGTCTGCTCCCTTCCTCAATGCTGAAAGACCCAGCAAATCCTCCACACACTAAGGACAACAAGTGCTCTTCTACTTTGTGCACTGACAATTTGAGAAATGCAGGGAAGGACTCAGGCCAGGGCATCTCAGCTGGGGAAACCAGCAGAGCCAGGATTCAGCAGCTCTTCACCCTGACCTGTGAGCAGGGCTAATGGCGAGTGAAGGACTACTTGCCCATCAGCTTCCAAGGCCCTGGAAAAGCCAAGCAGCTCCCAGGGACAGACCTACTATGGAAACACCCTCCAGGCTGCTGCCAGGAGGGTCTCAGGGCCAAGCAAGAGGTCTGGAGCAACAGCAACAGTTGGGGCATGGCAGGACACATGGGGACAGCCACACTCAGAGCACATCGTAAATGGAGTTTTCAGGACAACAGTGAACATGGGGAAAGACCCTGGTGAGGACACAAGCAGTCTGGTCAGATGCTGGCCAGGAGCTTGCAAATGCAGCACTGAGCAGCATGTGGGGATTGTGGTGGCCACAACAGCTCTGTGAAAGACTTGAAAATGGGTCTCCAGCACCCAACAGAGGCAAAGCTTCCTGCCCCAAACCCTAACAGCCACCCTGACCAAGCTTGTTGGGGGCAGGCTGGCACATCTGGCTTGAAGGGCAGCTCCCCTCTGTCCCAGGTCACTGTGTCCCATGGTCATGGCTCCACCATGGAGCTGGAGCTCCTGAAGGAAAGCAGCCCTAGGGCAGCAACACTATCTCTGTCCCTGCCCCAGCATCAAGGCACCCACTGGCATCTGGATGCATCCATAGCCCTGCCTCCTCTGCTTATAGTCAGTCTCTCCCCCTCCAGGGTGCTCTCCCCAGGGCTAGACTGGGCTCGGCCCCAGCATGTTGCTCCAAAGAACTGAGGAGCCTCAGGGATACGGGGCAGCCAGGGGGAGAGCAGGTCGGGGCCTGACAGTGCTGGGCAGTGGAGGTGTGGGGCCAGAAGGAGGCTGGGGGAGATGTCCCTGTTGGACTCCTACCAGCACTGCACATCACGGCTCAGAGAAAAATGGTTGAGGTCAGCAGGGACTTGTGGGGTGGGGTTGGCACCTCCACCTGCTTCCAAGCTGCTCTCCAATACAGACTGTCCTTTGGGTGCAGAGGTTTGACTCCTTTTTGCAGGAGGACAGAGGCTGTGGCCCTCTGAAGAGAACATCTCTGAGCCCAAAACATGCACTGTCAAGTTGGAAGCATCAAAGGATTCAGAAGGAAGAAAGGTTCTCCCTCAGAAGTAGATGACTTGGGGTTATTAGAAGGTGCATCCATTTCCTATATTGGCACTTCTAGCAGGCTCTTGAGAGCCTACAGCATCTGCAGGACATCCGAGCCTGCAAGATAGAGGACCAATATCCTGTCAGAGCCAGATCTGAAAGGTGGACCCATTCCCAGGGAAAGCTGCCCTTGGATTGCCCCCTGCCAAGAGGTGACAGAGCCAGCACACACGAGCCTTGGGGCTCAGGGCAGCCTCAGCCCCAGGCACACTGGGAACAAGGAACTGAGATGTGGGCTGATGGTCTCAGTCCAGCAGTCCCTCGTCTTGCTAGCCCTCTTGCCCTCAGCTGATCTCTCTAGCTGGAGGGAAAGGACGCTCTTCCAGTCTCGTAACCCAGAACTCCTCTCCAATGTGTCTCTGCTCCTGTGCCTGTCAGTGAGGGACCCCAGTGTGGCCCTGCTGCCTCCTGTTCCCACTCCTTGTCATGGAGCAGCTCTGAAGGGCAGTGGTGGGGAGCATGACAGCAGTGCCTGTGGCTTGCAGGGAAGTGAGGACATCCCTGTGGCACCAGGAAGACCTTCCTGTGATGTGTCACATCCCACTGTGACCTCAGCTCATGTCATCTGGGAGCTCAGTGGGTCATCACCATGGAGATGGCACAGCCAGAGAAAGAACAGAGGGATTTCCCCTCATGTTCTGGAGAGTAATCACCTCCACTCTCCCCAGTTACTTTCCAAAGCTGCAGGAACATCTCCAGATGGTGCCAAATGCTGTGAAATATTTTAAATGAGGCATTAGAGAGGTCAAGTCTCAAAGATGAGATCAAAGTCATGTGGCACCTCACATGACAGCACAAAGCATGACCAGGTGCTGAGATGCTTTTTGTGAGCCTCAAAACTGGCTTCTATGGGTGGCTGGTTTTGTAGCAGTAGAATACAGGACAATAGGGGACAGGAGGCAGCCTTCCTCCTTGAGGCACCAAAGCAGGCTTTGTTTCTAAAACTCCTCAGTAAGTTTTCTTGGTCTGCAGTACTTAAGATGGAGACAAAATGTCAGAAAAGAGCAAACGCGCTCTTAATACACATCATCCATAGGGCTTTATCTGGGGTGCTGGTTCTGGCCAGTTTCCAAAGAAGTAGGGGAAAACACGTAGCAAATCTAGGGAAGTTTTCCCATTCTTCTTTAATTTTGCCCAGTTTTGCTTCTGATTGAGCCTGGGGAAAGCAGTTTTCATCTCTGGACCTCTGTTATTCCTTGGGCTTTTCCATGTCACCCTGGAGCAGTGCTTCTCCCCTGGGTACAGTACCTGACACCCGGCATCCCCACGGTGTCCTGCTTCTCCTGAGAGCCTGTACTGCCTTGGCACCATGGATCTCTCACAACACCCTGGCTCTCTTGGGAGACTGTGCAGAACCGGCTCCCTGAATCCTCTACATTTTTGACCCTGGGCTTCTGTGGACATGCCCACACACTGCAGTGCTGCTGTCCAGACTCTGGTGCAGAGCTGGAAAGGCAGTGCTGCACCTCCAGACCTGCATTTTGGCTCATTCAGGTGTTTGTGCAGTGACCAGCTCCCAGCTCTGCAGCTGCTGGAATTTGAGAACGTCTCTACAACCAGCCTTCTTGCTCTTCCTCATCTTTGCATTGTCCCAGGGCAAATCTTACAGAAGGGAGACTCCAGATGAGGTTGAGGGGGAGGAGAGCAAGTAGGGTTGGAGAGTGCAGAGACTAGAGCAGAGTCCTTGGTGTGATGTGCCTCCCATTTATGCAGCACACTTGGATGCAGACGGGATGGAATTTCCCTAAAGGCAGTGGTGGGATTCATTTGTCTGGGCATCAGCAGGAAACCTAAGATGCCCTGGGGCAGTTGTTCAGCAAGCATTCCAAAAGAGCCTGGTTTTCCTCTAGGTCCCATGCTGTATCCGCTAGAAACAAGCCTGACACCAGGGGCATCTGACATGGCCCTGCCAGCCTCGTTTCTGTCACTGAATCAAGTGTCTTCCCTGAACTACACTAACAGTGTGAAAGGAGGGATCTGCCCTTGTCTCAGCTTCATACTGAGTGGAGCTCTCGTAGTACCAGAAGACATCTAGTGTCATTTGAGATGGCCAAGAAAATTCCCCACCTGATCCCCATCTGATGCTCTAGAAGGACACAGGTCTCACCATCACTCTGTCAGAGCAAGCAGACACTGGCACATGCCTTGGACCACCTTTGTCACCAGATGTTTGTGTGTGGGCAGCTGACTCACACCCTCCATCTCCCGTGATTACAACGGGAGCTGAGGCAAGAAGCTCATGTGCAGACATCTCTGTTGTGCTCACTTCAGTTTAGGCAAGGAGAATCTCAGGTCCCATCCATCTGTGGAGTTCGTGGGAGCCATCTGAATGGCACTCCAGCACAAGGGCTTCTAAACGGATATGCGATGCCCAGATTGACTCATCCAAATCAATACCTGAAACATGGGTACATTAACTCCTTTCTTTGCCCCTTTCTAGTCCTCTCTAGTTGAAAGATGGGAACAGGGGCTTCCACGGTGGGACATTTCCACCTCTTGCAGATAATCATTCTCTGAGGAGACAAACTGCAATGATGGAGTCTGTCTTCCTTCAGTGCTTAGAGAGGGACCCACTGATGATAATTTTAGTCTACTTCAGGGAACATGTCCCTGGAGGAGGTCACCCAAGGGACAGAGAAATTCATGCCTTCAGCTGGGTCTCTACTCCAGAGCAGAGCCAGGCTACAAGGACAGAGGGAGCTCGTGGCAACCTGGCAGCACTGCCCAGAGACAGCTGTGTGCAGGAGCAGCTCCTCTGCAAAGAGCAGAAGCGCTCCGGTCACTGCCTGCTGCTGCTAACATGAGATGAGACAAGGCAGAGAGATGTGAAAGGCAGTGTGGAGTGGGAAGAGAGAGGAGAGCTCCTTGTGGGAGAAATCTTCCCAGCCCCTGACACGGTAGGTCTCTGGCTGCAGGGCAATGCTACGGAGGTTCCTGGAGGGGTCTTCTGATAGGATTTTTAATGATCTTTTTTTCTGGAGTATCCAGGGCATATGGCAGGAGGAGGAGATGCTTCAGAATAGGGGTTTGGCTGCAGACTGTCACAGGGACACGGCACCCTTCTTCCTTCTCCCAGGGATACTGCAGCGGTGTGCTGCTGGGGCGTGCATCCAGGTCTGCGCAGGGCAGTGATTCAGAGCAGCATCCCTGCACCCCAAGGTGCTGGGTGCTCAGGGTGGTGACTCTGCCACCTGTGAGGGTCAGAACTCAGCCTGCCCGGGCAGCTCCCAATGGCACTGCAGGGAGAAGCTCTGAATGACAGCACTAACTCTGGCCCAGGCAGGTTCATTTTCCCTTTGAGAGGGTGCTGCATGGGTCAAGGCTGCTCAGAGCTCCAATTCATTCATAGGACATGTTCAAGGGGTCTTGTCAAATGGAAGAGCAAGAGAAGGGCTACTTGAAAGGGAAGGAGCTTTCACTCTGGTCTCTGTGCTTTTGGTTTTCTCCCTAATTCTGACAGGGAGAAAAAAAGGTGAGTTTTCTGTTTGGCAGGGAACTGGGACTCACAAGAGTTCACACACAGAAATCAGTAGCTCTGTGAGAAAGCTAAGCAAACCCCTTCGACCCTGACCTTAGCCTACAGCCAGCATCAGCATCAACCTTGTGGCCTCCCTGGGGTTTACATGACCTGCTCCTAATGAACTGCATGTGCAGACATGCCTCTGGACAGAGCACAGTCCCAGGAGGTTTCTGTAGAACTGAGCACACAGAGGAATGGGGTCTGTGAGCACTGACAGGGAAAAGATGTTGGGACAGAGAAAGGTCTCAGCAGGGACTGCTGCAGGCAGCAGAGATGGGCAGGGAATGAGTAGGAACTGCTAACACAGTGATTATGGGAGGACAGATTTGGGCAAATCATGCCCACCTGGGTAAGGGGAAGGCTTTCCCAAGACCCCCCTCCCTGTCTCTCTTCTTGCCTCCCTTAGAAGCAGGATCATGGTGCTGCTCCTTGTTTCCTCTCTGGTCTGTGCAGCTCCTGCTCTTCTCTCGGGCTTTCTGGGGTGGATGGGTTTTCAGCTTCAGTTCAGACACCAACACTGTGAGTTGTGCGACAGAGGAATCTGCACGGAAGTGAGGGGTCCACAGCCCCCTTCTAACCTGTTTGGCTCCAGAAATGCTGTCTCTTGGGTTGCAGAATTAGCTGATCCTCCGTTAAGGAGAAACCCTCTGTAGTCTTAATGGTTCTTTGTTTCCCTGTGGTGTTCTGCCAGGCTGAGAGCTGCCCTCCAGAAAGGCAGTGCTGTCCCATACCATCACTGTGATATCTGAGAGACAAATCGAGAAGGTTCAGACATGCTGGGAGTATGGAGATGGTGGCAGTATATGGGCAGCTGAAAAGAGCCCTGTGTGTCCTTGGCTAGAAGGGAAGTGTGGAGAGCTCCCTCAGGTGCATGGAGAAAGGGAGGGAAGTTTGGAGACCTGCAATTTGATAGGAGACACCTCTGCTCTCAGCAGGGTCTGGTTTCCCTTTAAGACAATGTATGAGTGCATATATCCAGCAGCTCAAAGAGGTGGAAGCACAGGACTGCTGGGAATAGGACTAATAGACAGACTAGCCGTCCTCACTCTGCAACAAGGGACAGTGAATCTGTTTTCTCTGGACTCAAAGTAGAAATGCCAAGGATTTCTACCTTTGAGGAATGCTACCCAGGGGTGTTGGGAACATGGAAAAGAAAATAAAATATCCCTAAAACTCTGTTCCAAAACCTCCATTCTTTACAATTTGGAATGAAGATGCTGAAAAGCCCTTTTCACACAATTAATGGATTTCAGCTGATAAAAATTGTGATTGTTAGAGCCAGTCACCCCCACTACTCCATTCCCGCTACTGCACAGCAGGACTGACTCCTCTGGTCACTGTTCCTCACAGCATACTCAGCCAGTGAAAAGTGGAACTCAAGCAAGGGAACTCTACAAAGATGCACTCAGTAAAGAGAGAGGCAGTGTGTGGGTTGTATGAGTACAGTAACGTGGGAAGTTTTTTGCTTGAAATGTCTCTTCTAACTTGATGTCTTTTCTCCTTTCGACAGTCCTCCATGTCCAAAGACAGCAATTTGTCCAACAGCAGCTCCCCCAATGAGTTCCTCCTCCTGGGATTCGCAGACACACGGGAGCTGCAGCTCCTGCACTTCTCACTCTTCCTGGGCATCTACCTGGCTGCCCTCCTGGGCAACGGATTCATCATCACGGCTGTAGCTTGCGACCACCACCTCCACACCCCCATGTACTTCTTCCTGCTGAACCTCTCCCTCCTCGACCTTGGCTCCATTTCCACCACTGTCCCCAAATCCATGGCGAATTCCCTGTGGGACACCAGGGCCATTTCCTACTCAGGATGTGCTGCACAAGTTTTTCTGTTCTTCTTCTTGTTTGGAGGAGAGTATTCTTTCTTCACAGTCATGGCCTATGACTGTTCCATTGCCATCTGCAAACCCCTGCACTATAGCACACTCATGGACAGCAGAGCCTGTGTCAAAATGGCAGCAGCTGCCTGGGCCAGTGGTTTTCTCCATGCTCTCCTGCACACTGCCAACACATTCTCCATATCCCTTTGCCAAGGCAGCACAGTGGACCAGTTCTTCTGTGAGATTCCCCAGATCCTCAAGCTCTCCTGCTCTGACTCCTACCTCAGGGAAGCTGGACTTATTGTGGTTAGTTTGTTTTTAGCCTTTGGGTGTTTCATTTTCATTGTGCTGTCCTACGTGCAGATCTTCACTGCTGTGCTGAGGATCCCCTCTGTGCAGGGCCAGCACAAAGCCTTTTCCATGTGCCTCCCGCACCTGGCCGTGGTCTCCCTGTTTGTCAGCTCTGGCCTGTTTGCCTACCTGAAGCCCCCCTCCCTCTCTTCCCCAGCTCTGGATCTGGTGGTGGCTGTTCTGTACTCGGTGATGCCTCCAGCAGTGAATCCCCTCATCTACAGCATGAGGAACAAGGAGCTCAAGGATGCACTGAGGAAAGTGATTTCATGGACATTTTTCAGCTGTTGCTAAATTGCCATTGCTCTCCACAAATGACTCCTGCTGTGTCTTGTACCAGGACTGAGCTTTTTTTGTTCACTTGTTTTTTATTATTGCTGTTATTACTGTTGTTATTATTATCATGTTGCTACAGAAACAGGTGGATTCATTCCACTTTTACTGAGACTGCTCTGTCTCACCTGCTACCCAGATAAAGTTGTGTCTGACCCCGGGTCAGAGCTGACTCCCTCACAGTATCCTTATAAAGTAGGTTCTTCCTGGGGCCGTGCCTGAAGGCTGGGCCCTTCCTCCAAAGCTGTAGTCCCTCAGGCCCTGTCCACAACACACATCCTTGAGACAATCTCACTTACTCTGCATGCTGGTCCTTACCCCAAAAATCACCCCAGACAAGGCTCTCTGCTCAGCTGGAGGGCTAGGCATGCAGCTGTGAGCCCTGGGAGGATAAGCACCCTCCTGGGTCCTCTGCAGGACTGCCAGGAAACACGCAGACGAGGTCCTGGAGCTAAATCCTGGGCCTGTAGACCATCCTCCTCCCATAGGGGCCCTCAAGCAGGGTGCCACAGGGCAAAGATCCAGCCTAGCTTCTTGTTTCATGAACCGAGAGGAGAAACTGTGCCAGGAAACTC
Source organism: Rhea pennata (assembly GCF_028389875.1). Lineage (NCBI taxonomy): Eukaryota > Metazoa > Chordata > Aves > Rheiformes > Rheidae > Rhea > Rhea pennata. The sequence continues at coordinate 454,929 of NW_026907686.1, read as the reverse complement.
CTCACACACCCAGCTCCTCTGGCCAGCTATTTCCAGCACCGACCATCTACTGTAGTCCCGGTGAAAGGTGACCTTTGAATGTGATCAGCTCCATTTGCCTGCTGGGCTCTGCACCTGTGTGGGGGAAATGACCATCTTGCCTGGCCTTTCTGTGGGTCCAGATGCCAGCAGACCCCAGAGCATGGCCATTCTGCTAACCCTGGGAGGACAGCATCAGGGCTGGGCAGGGGCTAAGGACTGGTGGGAGGTGGCCAGACAGGAGGGTCATGGTGGCCAGGGCACCAAGGGCTGTCATGGGGACCATACTGGAGGCATGTTTCCCCCTAGAATGCACCCTGTCCTGTGCTGTGCTTTCAGAGCAGGGCCCTGGGGCTGCATGCAGGGCAAGAGGGCTGGGCCAGAACTGGGATGGGATGCAGACAGGAGCCATGGCACTCTAGAAGCTCCCACACTGCTGGAATCCCACAAGTGGCCTCAGATCACAGTGAGACAGGGCTCCTCTTTGTTTAGGCTCCAGGGAATCAAAGGAGCACCCTGGGTGGGAAGTGCAGGGTGGGCAACACCAGCTGCAGAGCTCCTGGTAGCCCCTCTGCAGCCAGAGCAGCTCCAGATGATCATGGAGGGGACTCACTGCTGTTAGTCTCTCATAGTCTCTCAGGGGCAGTCTCTCTCCTGTCCTGTGTCACCATCCTCTCTCAAGAGCACTACTGGGTGTGTCACTCCCTAGCCAAGTGCGGAGAGGAGCTGCTGGAAGTCTTCTCACCCCTGCTGCCTCACCTCTGCCCTGACATCAGCCCACAGGCTCTGCCCTGGGCCATTTTTACGTCTCCATACATTCTCATCTGAGGCCACACAGGGATCTGCAGCACACAGGTCTGCTTAAAGCTGGTCACCATGGCCTGTCTGTGGTCCTACAAGATCCCAGCAAGGTTGTGCTTGGAGGTGAGCCTGTGATCGTCCTCGATCAAAGTAGATGGGATGGTCTGCGTGGGGCCAGAGTGATGGGGTAGGAAAGGACAAGAGGCAACAGGAACAAGCAACAAAGGTAATTTCAAATGAGTTTAAGGAAAAACAAATAGTAACCATGATAGCTGCGTAGCACTGGGGAAGGGACCAAGTGCTACAGATCTTTAAAAAGTCTCCTGGAGAAAGCATTTACCAACCGATGTAACTGTGAAGTTATCCCAGCTCAGAGCAGATCATGGTCCTGGAGATCTCCAGCAGTCCCTCTGTAGTGAGAACCCCCACAGAAGGTCTGACCAGGAGTCAGTGACTGGCAGAGTACATGGTAGCAGGCCCAGCGTGTGGAATTGCACATTGACCAAATTCTGATCAGAACCAGGCATGCATATTCGGTTCTGTCTGCAATGCCTGGCTGCTTCCCAGACAGTAGCTGGCACATGGCTAGCACACCTAAGATAAGGAAATGGTTCTAGTAGATAAAAGTGGGGGGCCCTTGGAATACATCGGGAGAGTCCCACCTGGGCATCTAAGCCATGCATCCAGCCAGTGCCTCCAGCAGTCTCCTGCTGGCAACACCTCCCCTCACGGTTCCCAGTTTTCCCTGTTCAGCTTGAAGTGTAAATCTTTTATTAACTCTCTCCTGTTTAACCCCACACAAACTCTGAGTGTCTCTCTCCACTGGTATCTGACCCTGTCTTGTTGCCTTGCAGTCACACCAAACCAACGCTTGCCATCTAATTCCATTCCATTTCATTCCATTGCAGTCCAGTCCAGTCCAGCCAAGTCCAGGCAAGTCCAGTCCATTCTATACTTTAACATTTCATTATGTTCTCTTGCATTTTCCACCACGCAGGATGGCGCCATCTTGTGGGTGGCAGTGTGGGGCATGGCGGGGCCTCAGGGCAGCCCAGCACCGGGTGCCCGGGCAGTGCGGGGCCCTGGGGCCTGGCCGCTGCCCTGCAGGGCTGGGCTCTGCCGCAGAGGCCCCACGGGGCTCCTCGCTGTCCTGCACCCTGGGGCCATGCCGGGCACGGGAGTCATCCCTGGGGCCTGTGCTGGTTCCAGCCCTGGTGCCAGCGTGGGGGCCCTGGGCATGGCCGGGGCGCTGGAGGCCACGGGCAGCATGCTGCTGCCCCCAGGGCAGGGCAGGGCAGGGCCGTGTCCTCTCGCCCCTTCTACCCCGGCCCCCTGACATGCTTTCAGTGAGCTTGCAAATTGTTTTCCCCTGTGGGTCCCTTTGCTGAGCTTCAAAACTGATAAGTGCTGCGGGTCACTCTCTTTGTAGAAGTAGGATGTACAACAGCATAGGACAGGATGTGGTCTTCCTCCCTGAAGCACCAAACCAGATTCTTTGTTTTTAAAAGTGCTCAGCAAGATTTTTCGTCCACAGTGCTTGAGGGGGAGATGAGATGCCATAAAAGAGCAAACATGCCCTTAATACACATCATCCAGAGGGCTTTATCTGGGACCCTGGTCCTTGCCAGTCTCCAAAGCCATGGGGGAGATCAGGTGGAAAATCCAGGGAAGTGTTCCCCTTTTCCATGAATTCTGCCCAGCTTGCCTTCTGTTTGAGACTGGGGAAAGCAGTTCTCATCTTTGGACCTCAGTTTGTCCTTGGCCTTTTCAGCATCAACTCAGGGCAGTGCTTCTCCCCTGCGTACAGCTCCTGACACCTTGTATCCCCCTAGTGCCCTGCCTCTCCTGGGGTACTGTACTGCCTTGGTGCCCTGCATCTCCCACCACACCTGCCTATCTTGGGAGACTGTGCAGCCCTGGCTCCCTGAATCCCCCACATTTTTGACCCTGGGCTTCTGAGGACATGCCCACACACTGCAGTGCTGCTGTCCAGACTCTGGTGCAGAGCTGGAAAGGCAGTGCTGCACCTCAGGACCTGCATTTTGGCTCATTCAGGTGTTTGTGAGGCGATCAACTTCCCACTCTGCAGCTGCTGGTGTTTGAGAATGTCCCTACAACCAGCCTTCCTGCTCTGCCTCATCTCTGCCCTATCCCAGGACACTCTTGCAGAAGGGAGGCTCCATTCCCCTTGAATACTGTGAGAAATCACAGAATGGTTGACACTGGAAGGGACCTTTGGAGATCCTCTAGTCCAACCTCCTGCTCAAGCACAGTCACCTAGAGAATGTTGGACAGGATTGTCTCCTCTCCAGGTGCCTTTTGAATATCTCCAGAGAAGCAGACTCCACAGCCTCTCTGGGCAACCTGTTCTAGTGCTCTGTCACTCTCACGATAAAGAAGTTCTTTCTTATATTCAGGAGGAACTTCCTGTGTTTCAGTTTTTGCCCATTGCCTCTTGTCCTGTCACTTGCCATCACAGAGAAGATTCCAGCTCCATCCTCTTAACACCTTCCCTTAACGTATTTATGCACACTGATAAGATCCCCTCTCAGTCTTCTCTTCTACAGGGTAAACAGGCCCAACTGTCACAGCTTATCCTCATAAGAGAGATGCTGCGATCCCCAGGCCCGCACCCTTAGCTTTCTGCCCTGTCTATCGTGTGTCTGCTCAATCAGAAGGAAAGTTGGGCAGAATTCACGGGAAAGGGGAAGACTTCCCCAGATTTGCTACCTGGTCTCCCCCATGGCTTTGGAGACTGGCATGGACCAGTGTGCCAGAAAAAAAGCCCTCTGGATGATGTATATTAAGGGAACGTTTGCTCTTTTCTGGCATCTGTATCTGTACTAGGTGATACTTGATGGGAATGGTCCATGTTGTAACTTTTTGTATCTGTACTATGGGATACTTGGTGAGAATGGTCTAGTGTTGTAACTTTTTAGTGCCTAGAACAATACCGCTGTGTTAAGCGGGATACAAACAAGTAACTAACAAGGTCTTGGAAATCTCTGAGAAAGAGCAGCGGTTGGTTACATATAGATTCTGTGGCTTCCAGCCACAGAATCACCATGAGAAGCAGTCAACATGAAGGTCAGAAGTTGAAGAGTAATGAAGTAGCCACCCCCAAAGTCAAATGTGGCCCCCAAAATAAGTCTGCACATGTGCGCAGTATCATAGCCTGGTTATGCAACTGGGGCGGAGCTGGGCTAGACTCCCCGCACTTGTTGGCCCCAGGTGCTGGGACTCCCGCCTACTGCAAAGAATCATAAATATCGGAGTTTTTCCGAAGGAGAGAGAGGCTGCTACACAGCAGAGGACCACGTTGCCTCCTCAGGGATGCCTGAAAAGATTGTGCCTGCCGACTCCCTCTCTCACCATGCAGATGATTGGGACAAGCATTGAGGTGGTCCTTCTCGAGATTACCATCGGGTTGGTCTGTTTGTAAGTATCTACTAATACACTGCTTGCTACTGAACAGTGTTTGTGTGTGTGTGTGTGTGTGAGTGTGAGTTTGTGTTGGCTTGCCAAACTGGATGTTTGGCCCCCGGGAATCTAACTAGAACAGAAGTTCTTGAATTTAACACTTCTCAGATCTGTCCAGCAACAAGTATTTTTAGGCCAAGAGCATGGTAGTTGCCTCCCTCTCTTACTAGCAAAGGCTAAGGAGGAATACTACACGTATAAGTTGTTGGTGCAGACACTTTTTTCTTCTAATGTAGCATGATCCTAGAAAGTCTTTGCTTATAATGCAGTAGTATCCCCCAATTAGACCTTACTTAACCATCTAGTTACTCCCCTCCACAGTTCAATCCAGTGAATTATAGCTGGGGGGAGAAAGACTTGAGGATCTGAGCTCTTCTTGCAGCCCTCTGCACACTGCCCTGAGCTGTGATAAATAATAATAAAAACGCTATCTAGGGGCTGATATCCAGCACGAAGTCTCAGAGAGCAGTTTAGATCATGTGAAATTTAAAAGGAAAAGGTCTTCCACAGTGGAGCTCTCAGAGGTACTCTTTCAAGTGGCAGTGATACAGTGCTACAGCTTTTAAAGCTGGCAAACTTCAAAAGACAGAATATTTCTTCAGAACTTTAAAACCACTTCTCCCAGATGCACAGTGACTGCAGCGAGCAGTGATGCTCAAGCACTTGCCTTGTGTGGCTGCACAAACCTGATTCTGTATTGGTGGTAGCCTTGACTTGGGAAGATTCTGTGAGCCCCCCACAACTTTCCTTATCCTTATGAACATGGCTCGTTCCCCCAGCCCCTCCTCACAGAGCAGCTGAGCCAGCCCCAGTCCTCTTTGGGGCCTGCCACTGAACTCACTCCGAGTGACAAACAGCGGTCCTCTACATCCATCAACTGGATGCAGTATCTAAATGTGCTCTAACGATGCTGAGTAGAGGGGGAGAATTACCTTCGATCTCCTAGTTATGCAGTCTAGGATGCTGTGGCCTCCTTTGCTGCCAGGGTAGGCTGCTGGCTGATGTTTAGCTCCCTGCTACAAAGACTCCTACATCCTTTTCTGCTGAGCTGCTGCCCAGACAGGCACTCCCAACCCCTCTCACAGCAGGGTGTTGCTCTATTCCAGGGGCAGGACCTGGCATTTGTCCTTGTTGAATTTCACAGTGGTCCTGACAGCCCATTTCTCCTTCCTACTGAGCTCCTTCTAAATGACGGCCCTCGAGGTTATGACTATTCCTCCCAACTAGGTGTCTTCTACAAGGGTGATGGGATTCCCATTCTGCAGGTCACTGAGGAATCTTTCCAACTGGACAGCATACGGGGTATACCCCTGCATACCCCACTTTTACCTGGCTTCCCAGTAAAGCATGACCCATCAGGAAAGCCCTCTGAGCTTGATCATCCAATCAGCTTTTTGCCCATCTGGATGTCTACTGGATATCCACTGTTCTCCCTTGCTCCATAAGTGCTGGTCTTCTATCGCAGAAGGCAATCAGGTTGCTGAGGAATGTTTTACCTTCAGTAACTCCATGCTGACTGTTCCCAGACACCTTCTTCTCCCTCATGTGTTCAGAAATGTGATCTGAGAGGACTGGCTTCCTGACACACTGAGTCAGGCTGAAAGTGCCCGCAGCTCCCTGGTTTGTTTTCGGTGCCTTTTTAGAAGAGAAGCTCCAGATATTCCTCCTTTTGTTCACTGGGACTTCCCTGAACACACACACCAATCTCCACACCTTTCAAAGATCATAGACCTTGCTGTCACAGCAGCCAGCTCTCTCAGTGTCCATGGATGACAGCCATCCAATGTGATAGACATGTTATCGTTTGACTTCTTGCAAGTCATCCTTTATTCAAGACTTAGGCACTGTGGGTTGGTTTTCTCCTCAGGATTCCTGACTGTAGGCACAACAGCCTGGGAGATCTTGTTGGCAAAGACTGAAGATGGGAAGGACTTGAATTCCCCAGACCTATCTGCATCTGTTTTTGCTAAAATCCCTTGCTCTTTCAGCAGCGAGCCGCATTTCCTTTTCTATTTTTCTACTGTTACTGAAGCAGTAGCAGCTCTTCTTCCTGTCCTTCACATCCCCTGCAAGTGTCTCTGTCACAGCGGAGCTTTGGCTTCCTAACATCATCCCTACTTTGCCGGATGATATCTCTAAATGTCTCCTTTGTAGCCTCTGCCTTCTTCCCCTTTCCCTATGCTGCCTTATTGCCTTGGAGCTCATGAAGGAGCTCCCTGATTAGCCAAGCTAGGGTCCAGAGAAGTCTCCTAACTTTACAAACTGTTCATATGGAGCGTTCTCGTGCTTGACAAGTGCTTAATTACCTGTCGGCTTTCCTGAGCTTCTCTGCACTTCAGAGCTGCCTAACGTGGTCCATCCTATGGAAGAGTTCCATACATCCAAGCTACCACTTCACAGATAGGGCATCCCCCCACTTCATCCTCCCTGGTGGTCTCTTCTGAGGAACTTGTACCCTGCCTTTGAAGGACTCCAGTCATGTGAATGGTTCAAACACATCTCAGTTATTCTAACTATGTGGCACTCCTGTGACAGCTTATGCATCTGCTTTTGCTCCTGGCTGCACCTCAGGCTGCCTAGGTTTGCATGTATTTGGGCTTCACCACCACCTTCACCACCAGCAGCACTAGCATCACCTTTATGTGCTTAGCAGGGTTTCTGTGACCTGCTCCTTCGGACCTGCATGCACAGAGATCGCCCTGGACAATGCCTGGTCCGGCGAGGTTTCTGTAAGGCAGAACTGAGCCCTCAGAGGGAGGGAAGGTCTGTGAGCCCTGAGAGGGAAAAGATGAGAGGGAGAGAGAAAGAGCTCCCAGCAGGGACAGCTCCAGGCAACAGAGATGTTCTCTGTGTTTTGCTGCCAGGCTATGAGCTGCTCTCCAGTGCAGGATATGGAAAGGGCTTTTCTGCCTCCGCTTTCCTGGGTAAGCTCTGCCAGAGACCCCCCAAGTTCACCAAGCCTCTCAGCAGAGTCTGGGGGATCTGAGCACCCACCCCCTGCTCAACTCTGTCTGTACCCCACATGGGGGTCAGCAGACAGCCATCCTCTGAGGTTTGCCTGCAAGGAGACCTGCAGGAAGACAGAAGTGGCTGGGACCAGCCCTCAGCTGAGGGGAGCAGCCAGCACTGGAAAGGGGTGATGGGAGGGGCTGCTCTGGGACGATCGCCCTGGGGCAGTTTTCCCAGTGCGTGCCTGTGCAGTGAGAACATCTGCAGGAGGTCTGGTGAAGAGTCAGTGATGGGCAGAATACATGAGAGCAGCCCCAGCGTGTGCTCTCTACACACTGACCCAATTCCTGTAAAGATCAGACGTGCGTATTCCATTTTGTCAACAATGCCTAGCTGCTTGGCAGCCAGCAGCTACTGCGGGTCAGCACAGCTGAGATAAGGAAATAGTGGTAGGAGATTTAAGGGGCCTTTAGGATACGATAGGAGTCCTGCCTGGGCGTCTGACCCGTGCATCCACTGGCATCCCATCAGTGACCCTCCTGGGCAGTTCCCAGAGCTCCCAGTGCAGTTTGGAGAGCAAGTCTTCTACTAAATCTATCCTGACTGACCCCTTATGCACCTTGAGTGTCTCTATATGCTGCTAACTCTCCCTTTCCCACACTGCGGTCACAGCATGCAACACAGGGACCAGCCAGGCTCTGTTCTCCTGTACCCTTCACGTCCTGGTGCCTTCCCCAGGAGACCTGCATTTGCCCTGCAAGCACATGGCTCTGTGCTCCCACACTACCCGTTCACATGCAGTAGCTACCTCCTGGCGTTTTTCCTTTGCCATGGCCCTTTCCAGCCCAGCCCAGCCCTTCTCTGGCTCTCCCCACCTCCCCTGCCCACTGCCCAGCCCACCCAGCAGTGCAGTCCAGGCTAGTGGTGGCCCTGCAGCAGTGCCTGCTGCAGAGGACTGCAGAGCTTTGGGCACTCACTCCATAGCCCCAGTCCCTCTAAAGCAGACAGCAGCTCCAAGGGGGTGGGGGCAGAGAGGAGTGTCAGCCTCCTCATCAGCCCCATGGCTGGGGGCCAGCAATAGCACAACGAAATGGAGGCCAGTCACTCCATGTCTGCACTGCTCTCATGACCAGGAGATCCTTCACCCTGGCTGCCTGCAGCCCCGCTGGCCAGCAGTATGCCCATGCTGGCCTCACCAGCTGTTCCTACACCTCCGCCCTGTGCTTCCCACAGGGCCCCAGGCTGGCAGAGCTGCTCTGCAGAGTGAGCAAGCTATGTGGCCATGGGGTGAGTCTGTACCAGCTGTGATGGACAGCACAGACGCAGCTGGATCAGCATCATTGCACCTGACAACCCCCTCCCCAGGCTCGGTGGCTGTGGAAGATGCCTGGAGCAATCACAGGGCATTTCCAGTGGCTCAGATGTGTCACAGCCCACTCCCTCTCCTGAGATTGCAGAGCCCTCATTTGCTGCATTCCAAACCTGGTTTGGCCCTTTACCTTTGGTTGACTCTGCTTGGTTTTGGGAGTCTCCACTCACTACTCGTCCAAGGAAATGGTGCCCCTGGAGGTGCGGATACCTCATGACCACTCACCTTCTCCAGGGACACTGGGCACCCACAAGAGAGAGCTGAATCTACTCCTCACTCCCTCACACATCACTCAATGAGGTGATGTTCCATGACTAATGGAAAACTCAGTCATGGCAACAGGGCCTTTTCAGGTGCAGTTCCCTGAGTGTATTCCTGGCTCCAGCTTGGGAAGAAGAGCCCAACATTCAGGCACTGTGCTGAGCAGATCCCCTTTTATTACAGAGATGCTGATTGGGAGGTCAGCTCCCACACAGTGATCAGCAGATTTATAGAATGATTCTGGGTCCGATGGATGGGGTGTGCACCTCTAGAAACGAGGGAAGAAGTCAAACATTTGTGTAGAAACATGACTATCATAGACAGAACTCCCAAAGGACAAGAGTTGCCAGAGGTAAACTGGGAACTACTTGTGAGGAGAGATGGGCAGCTTATTGCTGCTGAACTAGTACTAGCTGAACCATTTTCCTCGGTGCATCCTTGAGCTCCTTGTTCCTCATGCTGTAGATGAGGGGGTTCATGGTTGGAGGCATCACCGAGTACAGAACAGCCACCACCAGATCCAGAGCTGGGGAAGAGAGGGAGGGGGGCTTCAGGTAGGCAAACAGGCCAGTGCTGATGATCAGGGAGACCACAGCCAGGCGCGGGAGGCACATGGAAAAGGCTTTGTGCTGGCCCTGCACAGAGGGGATCCTCAGCACAGCAGTGAAGATCTGCACGTAGGACAGCACAATGAAAATGAAACACCCAAAGAATAAACAAGCACTAACCACAGTAAACCCAACTTCCCTGAGGTAGGAGTCAGAGCAGGAGAGCTTGAGGATCTGGGGAATCTCATAGAAGAAATTGTCCACTGTGTTGCCCTGGCAGAGGGGTATGGAGAATGTGTTGGCAGTGTGCAGGAGAGCATGGAGAAAACCACTGGCCCAGGCAGCCACTGCCATTTTGACACAGGCTCTGCTGTCCATGAGTGTGCTATAGTGTAGGGGTGTGCAGATGGCAACGTAGCAATCATAGGCCATGACTGTGAGGAGAGAGTGTTCAGCTGACAAGAAAAAGGCAAATAAAAATAATTGGGCAGCACATCCTGAGTAGGAAATGGCCCTGGTGTCCCACAGGGAATTGGCCATGGATTTGGGGACAGTAACAGAGATGGTGCCGAGGTTGAGAATGGAGAGGTTGAGGAGGAAGAAGTACATGGGGGTGTGGAGGTGTTGGTCACAGGCTACGGCTGTGATGACGAGGCTGTTGCCCCGGAGGGCAGCCAGGTAGATGCCCAGGAAGAGTGAGAAGTGCAGGAGCTGCAGCTCCCGGGTGTCTGCGAACGCCAGGAGGAGGAACTCACTGGGGGAGCTGCCACTGGACATTTGCTCTGCCTTGGTTCCGGGCACTGTGCAAGAAGGAAAAGGCATTGGCAAGTTAGAACATGCTCCTCTGACCAAAACCCATTCCACTCCTCAGAGTACCAGTCATAGTTCCTCTCTCCTTTGCCTTTCCTCAATTGGGGCGTGAGAGTGCAAACAGAAGTATCAGACTGTCCTGTGTATTTGGTGTGGATATTTGGGAATAGGCACCCTGTCCTTAGGAAAAGGGATTTGGTCTGGTGACCCAGGGGAATATTCTCTTTTTGTCATGGTGCAAGATGAATACAGCACTCACGGAAGCTGACTCCAAAAGGGAAAATCCTTGTGAGGGATTCACCTCCCACAGCCTTGCCCTCTTCAACAGCAGGGTCTGTATCTGAATCAGCCACACCAGCTTTGACTTTGCCAAGGGGGAGAAACAGGGCAGTGAAGACAGGGGTGACCCCATCCTTTCCAGATGTCTCTGTCCCAGTGAGACAGACCCTGTCCTCATTTCAGTTTACCATCTTCACTCTTCCTGCAGACACCGTATTGGCAGTGGGAAATGTCTAGCTCTGAGGTACACATCCTGCAGCAGGTTACATCCACCTGCTTTGTGGAACATTTAAACACTGGTTTTCTCCAGAAATTGGGCTGCACTGGAGGGGCTTTTTAAAATATTTCTGAGGTTTTAGATGCCTATATCATACCATGGGAGTATTTTTTGATGAGGCAGAAATCTCTGGCAATTCAGTTGCCCTCAGCATGAGCACCTGCACGTCCCAAGAGGAAAAAGGCCTCACAGCGACTTCGTACGGAGTCAGGGGATCTGGTCTGTCCATGAATCTTGCTACCAGCTGCCCTGTGTTCTCACCTCTCCCAGCTGAAGGACAACCACACTCACATATTGCTCAAAGAAAGAAATGGCGTGGAGCTGAGAGTGGAAGAGTTCAGTTTCAAAGAGAACATTTCCAAATTCATTTCTCTCAGCCCAGATATGCAGAGAGTATACTATGAAGAGCTCTTCAGAGCATTTCATGACCTCTCTGACTCATATGACCTGCACAAGGACTCTCAGCTACCACAGGTGTGTTACAGGAGAGCTGTGGTCTTCTGCAGGGCAGCTTGCAGTCTGGCAGGACAGCCCAGAGAGACAGTCGGGAGTGCTAAGGATGGGGCATCTCCTTAAGGGAGAGTAAGATCATTCCGCCACTGGATGAAATCTATTGCCTAGAAGGTTGGAAGGAGAATCAGACATGTCACTGCTACAAAGCAAACATGACACAGGACCGACCCACAGGGTCAATACCATAACTGTAGTTGAACCCCTCCTTAAAACCACAAAACACAAGAGCAAGAAACAGAGCAGCACGGAGAGGTGAGGAAACAAGGAACAATACTGTTATCTTCCTATCAAAGGGAAAGTGAGTAGTGAGAGATAGAGAGGTGCTCAGGAAAGCCTTCCCCTCACCCACCTGTCCACACCACCTCCCAGATGGCAACTTCACAGGACAGTCACTCTCAACCCCCTTGTCACACACTGGGAAACAGGCATGCTGCAATAAGAGATGCCTCTCTCCTCTGCTGGAGCTCAGGTGCCAAGGAGGAGGCTCATCCCCTGGACCCCCTGGCCTTGAGTAAGGAGGGTCTGCTGGGTGGGAGAGGAGACCCAGCAGCGCTTGCTTAGAGATTGAGATCTGCATTGAAGGGGATGACAGGGAGGTCTCCAAATTCCCCCTCCCACAGCATTTATTGTTCTAGTTTCCTCTCCTTCACTGATCATCTCTTCAGTGCTTGGAGTTTTTCCTCCTGGGAGCTGTTTCTCTCTGTCATGTCTTTTCCCTGTCAGCACTCTGCAAACAGCAGGAAAATGAAAGCATAGACTCAGGAGAGCCCCCGATCTTTAAGGTGACCTCTGTCCCTGCCCTGACTGTCCTCTAAGAAAGGTCTCTTGGAACTATCCTGGGGGAGAGCTGGAGCTGAGAGCAGCTCTTACCCACACCATCTAAACCGAATTTGAATTTGAGAATGAATTTGCCCTGCTGGAGATCACTGCTTCCAGCAAGAAATTCCCCCACAGTGCTGTGGAGACCTCTCTGGGCAGGCCGAGTGCTAACCCTCACAGGCAGCACAGTCACTGCCCCAGGCACACAGCACCACGGGGTGCAGGGACACTGCTCTGAATTACAGCCCTGGGCAGACCTGGGTGCACTCCCTGGCTTCATATGCCTGCAACATCCTATGATGCCCTGTCCCTCTGACCACATAGCATGAATCCCTGCTCTAAAGCACCACCTGCTACAAACAGGAGAAGCTGGGAGAGCCACCCTGAGAGACCCTTTCAGCTGTGGAAGGTGCCAGCTGCAGAAGAACCTGCCAGGAACCACAGCAGCATTGCCCTGCAGCCAGAGACTTACTATGCCAGGGGCTGTGAAGGTTTATCCCTGCAGGGAGTCTCAGCCATCCTCCCACTCCCAATTGTCTTTAACTTCTCAGTTAAAGAGAGAGGGAAAGAACCTGGCTCTGAGCCTTGCTGCTCTTTTAAGAGGAGCTGCTCCTGGACAGAGACATCTTTCTGCAGCACCTGACAGGTTGCCATGGACAACCATGATTACAGGAGCCAGGTGCAGCTCAGAAGCAGAGTCCCAGCAGAAAGCATGACTGTCTCTGTCCCCTGTGCACACTCAAGATGTCCTTGGGACTCCAGGATTGACAGCTCCTGAAAGGCAGCAGGGTCACAGTAAAGGTCCACTGAAGCAGACTAAAATAATCAGCAATGGTCCTTCCCAAAAGAGTGGAGAGAGACTGAGTCCAGCATTGCAGTTGGTCTCATCAGAGGATGATTACCTAAGAGAGGTGGAAACATCCCACTCTAGAAGGCCCTGCTCCCATCTCATAGGAAGACAGGACACCTAGATGCAGGGATAAGAAGGGAGTTCATTTACCTGTGCTTCAGGGACCTGTTTAGAGGAGTTCATCAATACATCTAACACCCATTGAGAAGCCCCTGGGGTGGAGTGACATTCCGTTCCATCCCATGCATCCACAAACTCATAGGATGTGGGATTCCCTTTGCCCACGTTTGGGGGTAAACAAAATAAGTGTCTGCATGGGATCTCCTTCTCGAAGCTCCCATTGGAATCAAAGGTGAAATAGAATGGGAGAAAGCTGTTCACACACAAACACCTGGTGGCACTGGAAGAGACAGAGGTCATCCAAGACATGTGCCGGGGTCTGCCTGCCTGCTCTGACTAACTATGAGGCACAAATCCTTCCAGAGCACGAGCTGGGGGCCTGTTGCCGTCGCAACAATACCCAGAGTTAGGGTGAGGTCAGGAGCCCGCAACCCCGCCCGCCCCTGGGCCACACCACACTGACTCCCTAGGGAGGATGCGGCAAATGGCGTTTATTGCGTCGTTATAATTCTTTATATACGCGCTCGCACTGTCTTTTCCTGTCTTAACCCTGCCTCGTCAGGACGTCACATCCCGTGATCTTCCGCAGCGCCCCGTGTCGCCTACCACAAGTCCCCCTCTCCATGCTACAATACAGTTGTTGTTTCTTGAATCATCAGGAGACGTTGATACCCAGAGTGAGGACGCCGTAACTCATTAATTGTACGCCGCAAGCTGCGTACACATGCGGCAAAGCCAGGGATGCCAGTGCTGTAAGCGGGCTGCAGCCTTGTAATTCTCAAGCCAGTGTGAAAGCCCTAAAGCAAAGCTAAGCGTGCATAGCAACTCCCAATCCTTGTGAACTCGGCATCATTCTCTTTCCCGCGATGCTGCTCTCATGATATCAGCCGGTCACAAGAACGTATTTCCTCCTTACGGAACCTGCAAAAGACACTTGAGAACTAAGGTGAGTATTATTGATGGACATCAGGACGTATCCACCGCGCTGGTACCCAGCATATTGCCTCTCCCTTGCGGATCGCCGCATATCCTCTTCCTCCTGTTATAAAGGTCCAACCATCCTCCCAGACCCCTGACTCAGGATCTCGAACCCTGACTGGAGGGCCGTCTTCCACCGCTGCTTTGGCCCAATGTTTGTCGACCGGAGCATTTCGATTTTCCCCACGCACAAAATGATTCAGGCCAAATAGTGCGCGAGCTAAAAGGTTGGCCTGGAGGGGTAAGGGGACACGCTTCCCACCTATGCCCAATCCGTCCCCCTCCCCAAGCGCCCGTAAGCGTTGCTTCAGAACTTGATGGGTACGTTCGACTATGGCCTGACCTTGGCTGTTATATGGAATTCCCTGTTTTAATTGGATGCCCCATTTGTTGGCCCACTCCCGGGAACTATGAGCAACAAATGCGGCTCCATTGTCTGTTTTGATGACCTCAGGAAGTCCCAAGACAGCGATTGTTGTTTCCCAATGAGATTGTACTGCTTTGGCGGTTGCTTTACGGTGACAGGTAGCTACAAGGTACGTGCTGGCCGTATCAATGGTGACGGCAAGCCACGCTTGCGGTTGGAAGGGCGCATGCCAGGTAAAGTCAGTTTGCCAGATCTGGTTAGGCTGTAGACCTCGAGGGTTAACTCCCGCCCCCCACAAAGGACTATGTTGACAGTATGGGCAGGTGGCTACCACTGCTCTTGCGTCTGAGATGGAAATGTTGCACGATTTGGCTAGTCCACGTGCACCTATGTGAAAGTGGTCATGGAGTGCGCGTGCGTCCTGAAGGGTGTACACCCGCGTCGCGGCTTGGTCTGCCACTGTGTTACCCCTTTGGTAGTATCCAGGGACATTGGAATGGCTCTTTACATATAATATGGACACAGTACTTCCGCGATCCTGTAGATGGTTCTCAAGCATACAGGCAATATCCGTGCCCGCCCAGCCGGGCGTGGCCATGGAGGCCAGGAGCTTAAAGAAAACATAGAATCTGTGACAATGTTTACATGGCCCTCATACGGTAAGTCGAGAGCCAGGCACACGGCTTTTGCCTCCAAAAATTGTACTGATTGAGCGGTATCTTGGGCAGAAACAGACTGCCATTCACCCTTGTCTTGCCATACTACTACCGCTCAGCCCGTTTGTGACGAGGCATCTGTAAAGACTGTCAGGCCTGGTTGAGGTCGCGTCAGTACTTGGGTGAATAATGTGCAAGTGAGTCCAACCTTGGAGCGTTGGCCCACATCGTATCTTCCCAGGGTATCCTTCTAAAGCTAGCACTATTTTTTTTTTTTTTTTTTTTTTTTTTTTGGTTGCATAATTGCTCCTCCCAGCACTGGGTTTTATACGGGAGCCAGAGAGTGGAGGGTTCGGTACCGAACATACGCAGAGCAGCCGTCCGCATCTTTGTTATCATGGCCGCTAGCACACTAGAGTGGGGCACAAATGCACTATGCATTTGTGAGGAAAAGTTACTCCGGACGGCACATTCTGGGCATGCTCCAAGACATGCTTTATGGTTGCCCCTATCGACGCTCCTTTTGGCGCCGTGAGCAGTGCGCTCTTAGTCTGCTCATTGCCCTGCTGACGAATACACTCCAGCATAACTGCGTTCTTGGCCTCCCCCGGCAAGGTTGCTGCCGATTCTAGGGAGGCCTGCAAACGGTTGCAAAAATCGGCAAAATTTTCCGTTAATCCTTGCTTCACCTGTGTCCATGGTTCGGGGGGTTTCACATAACGCTGCAGATCATTGAATGCTTCACGGGCTGCCCGCGCTGTGGCGTTCAATTCTGCAGTCCGTAGACCGGCCGCTTGCTGTTGGGCGGTTAGCCCTGCATCAGACCCTTTCAGGCGCCCCAAAGTGGAGTGCCTGAGGGGGCTCTGCGGATCTTGCGTCGCCTGTATCAACGTTTGATGTAGCCTACTCGCCCACTGCTCTTTCCACAGGACATTCTCAGTCGGTGTTAAAATCATCTGCGCTAATTGGCGACAGTCCGCCGGGGTGGCCGGGCCTGCACCCAACAGGTTATCAAGCATTGCCTGCGTGAGCGGGTGATTCAGGCCGTGTTCTGCCTTTGTTTTAATCAATTGTGTAATCACTTTAGCATCCCAAGGCCGCCACTCCGTCCCCGCTGCGGTTACAGTCACAGGGAACATCTGTACCGCTGCTCCCGGGCGGACGGCCAAACCAGATAGCAACACATCTTTAGCAACAAGGTCCCAATTGGGCAGCTGGATTGTGTCACTGCTTCGCTTCCCACCCCCTTGCTGCACTATACGTTTCTGCCTCCCAACTTCTTCCTCCAATCGTTGCAGCACCTCGAGCACCTTGCGCAAGTCTGAGCTAAGTTCTGAGTGGCCTTGACTGTCTGGGTTGTCTTGACTACCACCTCTCCCCACGTCCTGTTGTTCTTTCCATTCTCCTTCACCCCCCGCCCTCGTTGTGCCCACATCTTGTCGCTCAGACGAGTGCGCAGCCGCTGATGGACCGCGCATACGCTGCAACTGCTCCGTTAATTTCTGCATGTCTGCATCAGCTTCTGTCCTGCTCCTCTCCCCCCCCGGTGCTCCCTCGGCTCCCCAATTAGATTTAATCAAGCATCCCGGCAACCAGTCATCGGCAGGCACCACCGGACGCCTGTCGATGGGGGCCGATGGACGCGAGGCGTCTGTGTTAGTTCCTGTCCTATCTCCCTCTCCTCCCGTTGTCCCCGTGTCTCTCCACATTTGTCTAATCAAGCATCCCGGTAACCAGTCGTCGGCAGGCACCACCGGACGCCTGTCGACGGGAGCCGATGGAAGCGAGGCGTCTGCCTCACTCTCAGGCTCTTCCCGGACAGGAGGCAATCCTCCCTCGCCCGGAGTGTAATGGGCGGCTCGCAACTCCTCCCAAGGATAACTAGGAGGTGTAGGATTACGCGTTTGCGGCGCTGCAGCCGACATGGGCTGCACCGGCAGAACTTGCGGCTCCAATGGGGACAAATGGTCCTCATCGGCGTTGTCAGCTGCTCGCGTCACCGATTTGGATACCCCCGGCGAGTTCGAGGGGTCCCCCGTTTGGGTGAGCTGCGGCTGTGAGTCATACAGCAAGCCCCGTGCTGCCTGCCAAGCCTCCTGCTCCTCCCGCGCTCGGCGAAGCAGGGTAAGCACAACACCCCAAGTCTTAAGGTCTTTTCCCGAGTGGCCGGACATAGTCCGCTCTGCTAACACCTCGGAGCACCGAGGCCAATTTGATGAGATAAGAATGTCAGCAGGACGCTGCACAGCACCCTCCTGGATTAGGCGTTCAACACACGCCGAAATTGCGCTCGACTTCACAGAAGTTCCCCATTCCTTCGCGCACATTTGAATTACCTTAATCACTGCTTCCATCGTCTGTCTAGCGCCACCCCCGTCGCCCCGGCGACCACCCTCACCCTATCACGTCGGGGTCACCACTTTGTTGCCGTCGCAACAATACCCAGTTAGGGTGAGGTCAGGAGCCCGCAACCCCGCCCGCCCCTGGGCCACACCACACTGACTCCCTAGGGAGGATGCGGCAAATGGCGTTTATTGCGTCGTTATAATTCTTTATATACGCGCTCGCACTGTCTTTTCCTGTCTTAACCCTGCCTCGTCAGGACGTCACATCCCGTGATCTTCCACAGCGCCCCGTGTCGCCTACCACAGGGGCCAAGTGGAGAATCTCCTTGGCCATCTGCAATGACACTTGCTACCAACAACTGCAAGAGCTCCACTCACTCCAAAGCCAGGACACATACAGATCCCAACATTGCAAACAGCTCCTGTGATTCAGTGCTCACACTTGATTTAATGCAATGACAAGAGGCCTTCAGGGCCATGTCAGATGCATGGGGTGTGCAGCACAACCACCACGTTTCCAGCAGGTCCAGCACAGGACCTCCAGGAACTCCATGCCTTTCTGGAGTGGTTGCTGTCAAACACTCCAGGGCATCTTGGATTTCCTGCGTATCCCCAGAGAGTGGGTTCCCATCACCGTCTTCACACAAAGTCTATCCCATTTACAGCCAAGCATGCTGCAAAGATGGACAGCATATCACAAAAAGCTCTCCACAATTAGGCCTACACTCTCAGAACCCAGTTGTTCTCCTGTCTCCAAACTTTTTCTGATTCCCACAGACATGAACAGGGACTGTGCTAATGATACAGCCACAGTGTGACTGCATTGCAGGCTGTTCAGGTCAAGGGACTTTCTCAGTGGCACCTTCTCCTTCCTGGAGATCTGGTCACTTCTGTCACAGGCCCCAAGATACTGCAGTCACCTTGGCTACAAAACAACTGTTCTGCCATTACTGCATGACCCAGCTCTGTCTCTGGCCTTGAGTACTGTAGTATTTATTCTCTTAGTGGGAGCCTCATGTCAGCATTATATCCTCAGTTGCCATCTACACCAGCATGCTTCTGCTCTAAAATGGGGCCTTTGCGTACACAGTGTCCTTGGCTCTGGGACCACATTTCACAGCGACAAGTCTGTGCTCAGCCCTGGTGCCACAGCTGAGGTTCCACATTCCGAATATACATAAATACATACAAACCGGCACATAAAGAGCTGGACATAGAGATGCACAACCTGTGACAGAACTGCTACATTCTGAAGCACCCTGAGGAAGCCTATGGATCACAGAGCCTGATTCTCATGGGGAGATATTCATCTCACTGACTCTCACTGGGATGACAATGCAGCAGAGTTCAAACTATCCAGGGGGATTCTGGAGAGTGTGGAGGACCACCTCCTACCACAGCTAAGCCAGATATACCAACAAAGGTGCCATTTTCCTTGCTTTGGAACCTCCAGCAGGGAAGAACTCTTCATGGATGTGATATTCAGTGTCAGGCTTGTAAAGAGGAGAAGCAGACTCCAGACTCTGGCAGTCAGAAGAGCAGACTTGGGCCTACTGGGGAGACTGGTAGAGGGCTCCCAATGGAGGCACCTCTGAAGGACCAGGAGTGTTCGATAGTTGAGTCAGGAATTCTTTGCAAGAACACAAGTCTATGGCATTGGACAGGCTGCAGCTGAGAATGCTGAGAGAGCTGGCTGCTATCTTGCAAGGCCACTTTCTATCATCTTGGAAAGGTGTGGAGACTCAGGGAGGTCCCCAAAATTGCAGAAATACAGTGTTATCCATCTTCCAAAAAGGCCACAGGGACAAGCTGGGGAAGTACAGGCTGTTCAGACTCACTCTGATCAGGCGAGTGTCATGGAGTGAGTCCTCTCTGATCACAGTTCTGATCCGTGAAGGAGAAGAAGGTGACTGGGAACAGTCCATATAGTTTTACAAGGATAAATCATGCCTCCCCAACTGCATGGCCTTCTATGTTGAATGAACTGTATTGGTGAACCATCAGAGAGCAGTGAACGTGAGTTAACTCGAGCTTAGGAAGGCTTCTGACACTTTCTCCCATAGCAGACTAGCACACCAAATAGGATTTCATGGTCTGAATGGGTAGACAACCAAATGGCCACATAATTGGATGATGAGGCTCAGAAGATACTCGTGAAAGGACGGTACTCTTCCTGAAGAGTTCAAGAGTAATGGAGTAACACAGGCTCCTCCCTGGAACCTGTCCTGTTTTAAACCTTCGTGAATGACCCGGAGAGGGTAACTTTCAGCACGCTTGTAGATGACCCCAACCTGAGTGGGGAGCAGTCTTAGGCTTGAGGGCTGCCACTGAGAGGGCCCTAGATTGGCAGGAGGAAAGCCAGGTCAGGAATCTCATGAAATCCAGCAAGGACAAGGGCCATGTCCCTGCACTTGGGACAGAAGAAAATCCTGCAGAGATACAGGCTGGGGACTGAGTGTCCATGGAGTAGCTCTGCAGAAAAGGACCTGCAGATTTGGGCAGACAGAAGGCAAAGTATGAGACAGGTGTGTGCCCAGGCAGCAGAGAAGGCCAACAGCAGCCTGGGCTGTATGAATAGGAGCATGGCCAGGAGGTCAAGGGAAGTGATTATCTCCTTCTCCTTGGAACTTTTTAGACAGAATGTGCAATATTGCATCCAATTTTGGGCTCCCCAGAACAAGGATCTCCCTTTATGAGGAGGTCATCAGGAAGATAAAGATAGGTTCTGCATAATGGTGTGTGGCAGGATAAAGAGACATAACAGCTATAGGTTGAAGCCAGAGAGAAACAGGCTGAAGAGAAGCAGAAAACCTCCCTGCTGAGAGGATGTCCAAGCACTAGAATGCATTGCACATCTTGTTGTCTTGTTGGAGGCACCATAGGTCAGGGGGAGCCATATGTGTGTGACATACACATATTAACAGTGCCACAGGACAGCCTCAGTCTGGGGGGGGGGGGGTACATTAGGAACGGAAGGATTCAGCCAGCAGAAACCTCATCAAGTCTTACAAAGAGAAGTGGCAAGTGCTGCACCTAGGAAAAACCAAAAACCCTGTGCATCAGGATAGTTTGGGACCTGACCAGCTGAGGAGTGGTTTCATCCAGGAGAAGGCCTGAGTGTTACGAGGGATGCCCTAGGAGCCATTGGTGCATGCTCCCTCCCTCAGAATAAGACCAAAAGCCTACGGGGCTGCATTAGGACGAGCATGGCCACCCAGACAAGGGGAGTTATTATCCTCCTCAACTCACCTCGAGTGTGACCCATTTGGGGTTCTCAGGAGCTGGTCTTGGTAGTGGAAGCAGCATGGAAGGGGAATACACTACACTACACAGAGCCATACACTACAGCCTGGAAAGTCCAGACTGGACAGTAGGCTGAAGAAATACCACTCTAAGGGTAGTGCTGTGGTGCAAAAGGTCACCAGAAACAGTCTGTGATCAGCCCATGGCTCTGTGTTTCAAGGAACAGCCAGCGAGGACAGAAAAACATCAGCAAGGGAGAACCCGGAGTGAGAGCAAGGTGGGGAAGCAGACTGTGTGTCTACAGTCTCCAGGGACACAGGAACAGGTAGGAGACAGCACAGAACAGCCTGAGTTGGAAATGGCCAAGGGCCCTGGCAAGGCTGAAGGGCCCTTACAGAACTGACGTCTGTGTCTCCTTGGCTATGGTTGTTCTCTCTGACACTGAGCCCCACCAGGAGACACTGGGGCCTCGTTGTCTCCTGGCACCTCAGGGAGCCTGGGAGGAGTCATGTGGTTGTCCTGCACTTGGTACTGCACACCCCCACCTGCACGCTGCCCCAGAAACAGGCATGGGCAACGTGAGAGGGAAAGGATCTCCCTTCCTAGGGATTCAGTGTCCGGTGCCTGTGCTCGGGCATTTTGATTGATAAAACATATCAAGGGTTGGCAATCAGAGCTGTCTGCACATTTCCTTTGCCTGCCTGTAATCTGTGAGTACAATTTTCTGCTCTAATTAGCCCCTGGGGAGTCTTTGTGGATAATGGTGCTCAGTGGGACCCAATAACACTTGATAAAACTTGGGCTTTGCTTCTGACTTCTACTGCTGGAATTCTTTCTTCAGTCTCCTCTCAGGAGCTGAGTTCCATCAACTCAGCACCACATGTACTGTGGGGCTCATTAAGATGCATAATGCCCTGATAAAGCATCTCCCTATAATTTTCCTCAGGTCCTGTAGTCTAAGTGGAGAGGTGTCAAGAGTATAGCTGAAAGATGGAGACTTCAATAATACACAAGAATTCCTAGTTTTGAGGGTTTCTTTTAGGATTATTATTTTGGAGCTTTCAGAAGAAGTGACAGCAACAGTCTCCTGTTGAGATCCATCCAGAGTGTCTCCTAGGGAAGTCAGGACATCTAGGAAAAGCAGTGTCCTGGAGGTCAGACCCTGGGAGGACAATCTTCCTCCCCATGTCCCCAACATAGCTAGTGCTCTCCTCAGCCACCTGGGACTGACATCACTCTTGGTAAAAGCTAACCTTATTCCACTCAAGTCTGCAACTGAGTGTTACAGCTCATAGGTTCCAATTCCCTCCTGCTTTACCTGGAAAACTAGCTGCAAATGGACAAGGACTTTTTTTTTTCAAAAATCATAAACAGAGGATAAAAAGATAAAAACAAAATATGACATAGTTTCATTAAAATAATTACACTCCTCAACACTATACTAAGTTGCCTTCAATGAGGTTCACTTTCCACAAGAGACAGCCTCGCTAGAGGACGGATAGGAAACTGTAGATAGAAACAGAATTAAACACTTGGCTAAAGGGACAGATTACGGAAGATGGAATAAGCCTTAAACTCCCTGAAGGGCAAATCAGCAGCTCAGTATCTTTATGAATCAAGAGTAAGAGGAGGAAAAATGGAAAAAAGGGAAACTTAAAATGTCCAGCTAGGGTGCTGTAAAGGTGATGATAGAAAACGTCAATTTAATTGGAGCATGTGGAAAAAGAAGAGAGAGTAACACAGCTCCTACAGGACCCAGGCCATGTGGGCTGTGCTGCTCTTGGGCCTCTAGGACCAGGCTGTGTTTCTGTACAAACATCTGGAAAAGCCTTGATGTGAGGCCCTAAAGAAAAGAGATTTTTCCTGGTTACTCTGAGCCACTCCTGCAGAACTCAGGCACGTGGAGGGAAACCCACCCCACCCACACAAAACCCATTGCTCTCCCCACACACCTTCCTGGACCCTCACAGCAGCAGCAGGAGAGGATAAAGGGGTATGGCCATGTCCTACACTAGCCTCCATGAGGCCTTCAGCTACACAACGTGAAACATCTTCAAGTGAGCTCTCTAAAGCAACACTTCCCATGCCCCAGGTGCCTAGAGGAGTCTTTGAGCAGACATACAATAGACAAGGTAAAGAGCTAAGGGTGCAGGGCTGGGGCTCACAGCATCAGCTAGGCAGTGCCAAGGGCTGAACAAGCAACCCAAGGAAGTAAAGGAGTCCTTCCTTTTGCAGTGACTTGGAAAGCCCCATCTCTGACAGTATTCAAGGGGGATGGAGCTTCCCTTCTGCAAGAGTCGCCCAAGGACAGTGCAAAACTAGGACAATCAGGAAGGCTGGGTGTAGGGACATTCTCAAACTCCAGCAGCTGCAGAGCTGGGAGCTGGTCACTGCACAAACACCTCAATGAGCCAAAAGGCAGGTCCGGAGGCACAGCACTGCCTTTCGGGCTCTGCACCACAGCCTGGAAAGCAGCACTGCACTGCATGGGCATGTCCTCAGAAGCCCAGGGTCAAAAATGTGGGGGATTCAGGGAGCCAGGGCTGTACAGTCTCCCAAGATAGGCAGGGTGCTGGGGTTATGCAGGGTGTCAGGGGCTGTACCCGGGGAGAAGCACTGCCCCAAGGTGATGTGGAAAAGCCTAAGGACCAACAGAGTTCCAGAGATGAGAACTGCTTTCCCCAGGCTCAGCCAGAAGGAAAGCTGGGCAAAATTCATGAAAAAGGGGGAACACTTCTTCATATTTACTACCTGGTCTGCCCCATGGCCTTGGAGACTGGCAAGGACCAGCATCCCAGGCAAAGTCCTCTGGATGGTGTGTATTAAGGGCACGTTTGCTCTTTTGTGGCGTATCATCTCCATCTCAAGCGCTGCAGACCAAGAAAGCTTGCTGAGCAGTTTTTAAAAAATCTGTTTTGGTGCTTCAGGGAGGAAGACTACATCCTGTCCTGTACTGTTCTACATCCTACTTCTACAAAGAGAGTGACCCACAGTAGCTATCAGTTTTGAAGCTCACCAAAGCAACCCACAGGGGAAAGCAGTTATGAAGCTCACTAAAAGCATCTCAGTGCCTGGTCACACTTTGTGCTGTCATGTGGATGTCATATGACTCTGATCCTGTCTTTGAAGGATGTCAACCTCCAAATCAACCCCAAAGCCCCAGCTTCCTGCAGAGGTCTGCCCAGTGCAGAGACCTGTCGGTGCAGGGGCACAGACATGACCTCTCTAGTGCCTCATTTTAAATATTTCACAGCCTTTGGAACCATCTGGAGATGTTCCTGAAGGGTTTATTAGAAATATTTGGAACTTAACTGGGGTGAGGAGAGGTGACTACTTTCCAGGAAGTGAGTGTGCTCTCCCTCGCTGTGCCGTCTCCATGGGAATGACCTACTGAGCTCCAGATGACAATAGCTGAGGTCACAGTGGGATGTGACACATCACAAGAAGGTCTCCCTGGTGACATGGTGATGTCCTCACTTCCCTGCAAGGCCCAGGCGCTGCTGGGCACTGCTCTCACCCTCCCCACTGCTGCCCTTCAGAGCTGCTTCATGGCAAGCAGCAGGTACAGGAGGCAGCGGGAGCATGTTGGGACTGCTCGCTAACAGGCAGAGGAGCAGGGTCATGTTGGAGGGGAGTTTTGGGTTACCAGACAGGAAGAGCATCCTTCCTCCCTGCATCGAGAGGTGAGCTGAGGGCAAGGGAGCAAGGCAGACGGAGACCTCCTGCACTGACACTATGAGCTTGGACTCCAGCTGTTTATTCCCAAGTCTCCTATGCTCTGCACCAAGGGTAAGGGCGGCAGGGGCTCCTTCCTGACATGTTGCACAGAAACTGTTAACTGCAAAAATGGCTGTGGGCCCTGATCTGTGGGGTGACTGCGCAGTGTGGGGGCTGCCACAAGAGCCCTACCTGAGGGTGCTGCCTGGTTCAGGGCAGAATGTGGCAGCCAGGACTGCTGGGCCCTGGGAATGGGGCTGCCCTGAGCCCCAAGGCTCCTGAGCTCCTGGGGCTCCTCAGCCCTTCGGAGTGACCCCCCCGGGGCCCAGCCCAGCCCCACAGAGAGCAGCCCCTGCCTGGCCATGGCCCAGCCCTGATGGGCCCAGCACAAGCGCTGTCAAGCCCCAGGGCTGCTGTGGGGAGGGGGCCGGGGCAGAAGGGGCGAGAGGACACGGCCCTGCCCTGCCCTGCCCTGGGGGCAGCAGCACGCTGCCCGTGGCCTCCAGCACCCTGGCCATGACCAGGGCCACCACACTGGCACCAGGGCTGGAACCAGCACAGGCCCCAGGGCTGCCCCCCACTCCTGGCACGGCCCCCGGGCGCAGGGCAGCAAGGAGCCCCGTGGGGCCCCTGCAGCAGAGCCCAGCCCTGCGGGGCAGCGGCCGGGCCCCAGGGCCCCACACTGCCCGGGCACCCGGCACCGGCCTCCCTGAGGCCCCACCGTGCCCCGTGCTGCCGCCCACAAGATGGCAAACTCCCGCGACAGGAGGGGAGGGGAGGGGAGGGGCGGGGCTGCCACGGGGATCACATGGGGGGGTGGGGCGTAGCGTTGCCATGGCAGTGTCCTGGGGCTGCAAGGGCAGGGGGCAGGGCTGGGCCTGACTGACGGCTCTACCAGCCAATCGGAGCGCAGCCTATGGCTCTGCCCTGCGGAAGGAGCCAGGTGCCTGCGCTGTGGGGCGGCTTCTCCCTCTGCCTGGGCCGTGAGGCCCTGCTGCCTTCACCCCGTGGTTGCTGCTCCCGTGCGATGTTCCTGTCAGGAAATGCTCCCCAGAATCACTTGCAGGCCTTTCCCCAGCTCCTGTGTCAGGCACGTGGCTGTGGTGGTGACTGTGATCTCTTCCTGAGTCCCTGATGGGCCAGCGTCAGCCTCACCGCTGTAAACACAGACCTGGAGTGTGACTTGGGGCTTTTTCCTCAGGACAGACTTGCACCCCTGCACCAGTGTCTGAGGGAGTCCAGGTAGAATTTTTATGCTGCTAAATGGATTAAGAGAAGGTGCGAGCAGTGACATTGGTAATGTCTGATTTTTGTTGTCTGTGTGCTGCAGAAAACTCTGCCCCATCAAAACATGAGGGGGCTGCTGAGCTTTTTCTCCAAGATGTGGATGATATCTCTGAGGGTTGATGTGTCCTGAGGGTCCCCTAGCTGCAGCCATGGCTGGTTGTGTGCACTGTGTATCCCTGATGTATAGCTGCATGTTGGGTGGCAACCCTCTGTGAGGTGAGGAGCGGGCATGTGGTGTGTCAGAGTGGTGGGGTACCTTGTGGTGGGCACAGATGATACCCCAGTGTCCTGGTGCTGATCAGAGGAGGAGGTGTCTGGAGAGAGCAGTGCTCTTTGTGAGGAGTGCCTTAGGCTGAGGGGATGAGGATCACTGTGTGGTGAGGAGGTGGCTTGGCTTGCAGCAGCCAGGTACCTTGATGGTGTGAGGCAGGGATGCTGGGAGCCTGCTGCCTTCTCTGCGATGAGGTTCAGGCCTTGTGTTTCCTCAGCTCTTGCCAGGATGTGCAGGCAGGATGCTGCCTAAAGGGCAGGGAGTGTTTCTGCTTGCTCTGAAGTGTGAACCAAGGCTGCTTTTTCCCTTTCTGCTCGCTTGCTTTTCTTCATGAGAGCTTTCCCTTGCAGCAGAGTTTGCTCAGGGAGGAGAGGGCCATGTGTGTTGCTCATTGCTGGCTGGGCGTTAGTGTGCTGGAAGCTCCTTGGAGGAGTGAAAGCTTTGCAGAGAGAGGGTAAGTATGCGGGTAAGTATGTTCCTAGGAGATGAACTGGAAGGTGCTGCTCCCTTGCTGTGCCAGATCTCCCTAGGCAAGGAGTCCCTTTGAGTAGGCGAGCCAAGCAAGAGTGCCCTGCGAGGACTGCACCTCTCCTCCTCCCAGCTGCAGTCTCTGAATTCTCCCATCATCCTGCTGTCTGTGCTGCAGCAGGGACACAAGAGAGCAGCCCACATGCAGGCAGCAATGTACTAGGTGTGGTGGTGTTAGGTGCTGCCACTGCTGACATGGGCAAGGCGCTGTGTTTTCTCCTGAGCCTTGGATGGGTGTGAGGAGCCCCACTTAGCTCTAGATGCATTGCTGCAAGTTGCTGGAGCCAAGGGAGTGGTGGTGAGCACAGCTGTCGTCCAAGGAAGCTGCCATCTTTTAGGCAGGCGTTGAGGACCTTGTGTGCTTGAAGCCCTTGACACTTGGTGTTTTCTACCTGAGCACTTTTAGAGTTGCCCCCCCTTTTTTGAGGAAGAGTCCTAGAGCTTTTGCAGTGTGACCACTCTTGTTTTTGATCTCATCCCTGCTGAGGCCTGAGGGGATAGTCTCCCTGCAGTGCTGAGAAGTCAGGGTGCCCATGAGGGGAGCCCTGATGGTCAAATACTTTGTAAGAGAGGAAAGAGAAATGGTCCTTCCTCCAGCCTGCCCCCTCGTGACGGTTTAGAGGACAGTGTCTTGCACCAAAAATGGGTAAAAACAAGCTTGGCTCTCCCACACCTTCTGTGAGGCATGTCGGGAGGCAGTGTGTCACAGTGTGGTGGGTACCCTGTGGTGGGGATGGAGACCCCAGTGTGTTGGTGCTGTGTGCAGGAGGAGGTGTCTGGAGAGAGCAGTGCTATGGGAGCCCTGCCAGGCTGGGAGAAGGGAGCACTGCAAGGTGAGGACCTGACTGCACTCCCAGGGACCAGTGTGCCATCACGGTGTCCTTTCTGGGGATGTGGTGTGGGGATTGTTGGTGACCGTGTTCCCTCCTTGGAGCATCCCCATATGACCCAGAGATGCTCACTGTTTGCTGATACCTTAATGACTTTCTGTTGAATCTGGACACTCATTCCATCTTCCCATTGCAGGCACTAAGCCATTCGAGTCCTTCAGAGAGGTGGGGAGTTACTCAAATGAGTCAGAGCCATTTCTCCTCTTTGTGCCTGCCCAGACCCTTACAGATAGCGGGGTGCCACCTCAGAGGAAGTCAGGCCTCTTGGGGTGATGGGTGACTTTGAGGTGCCTGTCTTTGGTCAGCACTCAGGGTGGCAGCTCCAAAGCCACTGGTCCCTTGGGAATGCAGTCTCAAAATAGCAAATGCATTGAGCCTGCAGTGAGGACCTGTGGAGGTGGGGGTCCAGCAGCCTGATCAAGGCATGGCCCAGAGGGTGAGGATGCTCCAGTCCTGTCCCGTCAAGTTCTGAATATCTCCAAGGGTGGAGAGTCACAATCTCTCTGGGCCCTCTCTTGCCTGGGCTGAACATACCTAGCTCTTCCAGCCTCTCCTCATCTGCCCCATGCTTCAGCCCCTGACCGTTTTGGTGTCCTTGTGCTGGACTTCCTCCTGTGTGTCAGTGCCTTTTGGGAACTGGAAAGCTCAGACAAGACCAAGCATCCAAAAAAAGGTCTTAGTTTTGCCCAAACCAGGAGACCAGTGTCTCCAAGGGTCCGACTGTCTGTGCTCTGATGATTGTTCGGTTAAGTACAGAGGGGAGACTTTTGCCCTGGGCAGCTGTGACTATGTTAGGTCAGCAGAACTGATGATAACCCTCCAATTCTTTCTTTCTAGGTTCCTCCACTCATGTAGGCTCCAGGTTCAGTTCTAGTGCCCGCATGGATGGAGGGAGGATGCCAGGGTGCATCCCTGTAGCTGTCAACATGTTTGCCAAGATCATGACCCTCTGCAAGCAGCTGCAAGTGAGTGAGGTGAGGCTACATATGGATGCGAAGGCTCCCCTCAATGCACCTGGCTTCCATGGGTGACAGGGTGTGAGTTCACCTCCTGGTACCTCTGCTCTACTTCCGCTTCCTCACATCAGAAATGCTATTACTATTGGCCTGCTCAGCGAATGCTGTTGTGCCCCCTCTTTCCTATGGGGCTATAAAATGGCCATTAAGATGAATTAAAGACTCTTCTCATGAAGTGCAGCATGTCTTGAAGGCCTGTGTCTAAGTGCCTGAAAGCCTCCTGTGTGTGAGCTGAGGAAGTCTCACAGTGCTTGGGCTTCTCACCCTGCAAGGGATGAAGATGTGCCCAGTGCCAGGCAGCACATGGCGCTAAGGCATCAGCCAGTGCCCCATGAACCCAAGTGCAGAGCCAGGTCTCCTGCTCCAGAGCCTGTGCCCCCAGGGCAGCTGGCATTTCAGCAGAGCTCCAGTCTGGGGTGGTCTCCTTGCTGGAGCCTCGTTTCAGAGCCTCTGCACCCTTTCTCCCTTCACACAGCCTCCCTGTCCAGCTAATGAAAGGAAAGGGACAGAGGTTGCTTTGTGCTCAGGAGACCTGCAGGACCTCCAAGCATTTCTGAGTTGAGTCTGTAACTTCGGCGTTACAAAACAAATCCCCTAACCGTTGTCCCGGTGTTCACGCATGCCCCTCATTTGTTCATGGCATGATGGGGTCCAGGGATGAGGCAGCAGCCTGCTGTGCCTGCAGGGAGCAGCCTCCTTCCCTCCAAAAGCAGCAGCATTGCCCAAGGAGCCAGCTGTGGCCCTGGTCTTGTGCTTAGGTTTTTCCACATGCCTTGTGAGCCCAGAGTGCTTTGGCCACCTTCTGGTGTCACCACAAGAGCTTCCGTGTGTGTCTGGGCTGAGGAGCCAGGGGAAGGCAGGAGCAGAGCAGTGCCTGGAGAGTGTGCAAGTGGCGAGTGTCCTGCATCCTGAAGGGAATGGCTCTGGGAACTGTCCTGCCTGTGGCTTTGATGTAGTAATCCAAAGAGCTGTGCAGACAGGCAGACTCATGGCTGTTTCTGACGGATGACCAGTTGTCTTTAAGTTACTGTTGATTTTTCCTGTCTTGAGAACAAACCCTGGGAAACTGCTAGTCCCCTCCTGCTGCATAGACCTGTCCCATGGCTCTTGTGTCTGGAGAGAGTTTGTTACTGGCAGCTTGTGGGAGCTTCTCTGTCCCCCCTCTCCTGCTCTCTCTGAAGAGAGACAGCAACAGCCATATGGCTGCAGGTGGGGGAAAGCCTCACTTGTCTCACATGAGAGCAATCAGTGGGCTACTCACCTTCCACACCTGGGGAGAAGTGGTGAAAGACATGCCACCCAAGACACACAGCTATAAGCAGTCGGTTCCCAGGAGACGTGGGAGCACAGATGTCCCACTGTTATCTCTGAAGTACAAATAAAGAGTTTAAGACATACAGTCGCATCTGGCCATTCTAGCATGTCTGACTTCCCGGAGTACTTCATACACCAGCAGAAGGTGGCAGGCCATGAAAGCTGCCAGGCTGAACATGGCTTGGATGCTGAGAGTGACTTTTTTCCCCTGGTGTGCCTGATAGGTCAGTTAAAGGCACATGTATGATATGTGTGCCTGTAAAGTCACTTGGGACTATGTTAACAACAGGTCAGCAGAAGTTCCTTGGATTCTGCTTGTGAGGTCACTTTGTTCTCTGGGGTTGATCGACCATCAGCAGGCTCTTGGTTGGTGCAGGTTCCTGTGATTTCACCTCTTTGTGTTCTCCAAATAAGCAAGAAACTGATCAATAGCTTCAGTGTGGACTTTGAGGTCCTTCCTGCCTGAGTACCTGATAGGTCAGCAGCAGGCTCATGGGGAGGATGGGTGCTTGTGTGGTCCCTTTATCCTCAGTACCTGATAGGTGAGCTGCTGGCACCTGGCTTTGGTGCTGACTGTGAGGTGACTTCTGCCTCAGCACCTCACGGGCCAGGAGGAGGCACCTACCTGCTGTTTGTGCAGATTGTGAGGTGCTTCTGCCTCAGTCCATGATTGGCCAACAGCAGGCACATGACTTCGAGGCTTAGTGTGAGCTCAGTGGTGCCTCGGTGTGGGATAGGCCAGTAGCAGGCACACTGCTGCTGCTGACATTTTGTTAGGTCAATGGTGACTCAGTAGCTGATAGGGCAGCTGCAAGGACACGGCTTCAGGGCTTAATGTGAGGCCCCTTTTCAATCCATACCTGGTAGGCCAGCATCAGGCACATCACTGCTGGCTGTCTTGGTGAGGATGTTGTGCCTGAGAACCTGAGAGAGCAGCCGCATGCACGTGGCTTTGGTGATGATGCTGAGATCATTGTGTCTCAAGACGTGCTAGACCAGGAGCTGGCACCTTGCTGCTGTTTGTTCTTGTGGGGTCCTTTCTGCCTCAGCCCCTCACTGGCCAGCACAGACATACTGATGCGGTTAACGCTCGTAAAGCCACTTCTGCCTCGGTCCCTGATGGACTGGGAGCTTTCACATGGCTTTGATGCAGGCAGTGAGGTCGCTTGTGCCTGTGGCTCTGGTAGGTCAGTGCCAGGCCCATGGCTGCTGTTTGTGCTTGTGAGGTCACTTCAACCTCAGTACCTACTAGGCCAGCAGGAGGCACATGGCTGTGATGCACCAATGGAGGGGCATTCGGGAGTCTTTCAGGTTCCAGGATTAGTCACACTGAGCTTGAGAGTAATTGTGTGTCAAGTACAGGAGTTTATCAGAGATAAGTGGTTCTATGCATATGACAGATGTTACGCTCCAGTAACAGTTTTCCCCATGTTCTCATCATGCTCAAGCTGTGCTGGGATGATTCATGTCCTCCCTGACAGCTGGCCTCAGGGTTGTCCCCACTGATGGACGGGTTGTCAGGTCAGCAGGCTAGCTGGCAACGAGTCTGAGTCCACGCAGCGGTACATGGCTTACTCCTTTATCCTTTTCGGGCTTAATTCGTTACTCAGTCAAACAACACCAGACCACCCTTATGCTACAGCTGTATGGCCGCAGTCAATAACAACAGGCACAGGAAGAGATAATCCGATGATCAGTTGACTACAGTACGTGTGTTCAACAGACATCAGTGTGCAGTTGATGACAACAGTACGTACATGAACAGGTCATTCAGTGGAGAAATCCATGGCATCTAGGTGACTACCCTGTGAGTCTGTGGTGTCACTTCCCCTTTGCTGACTAGATTTGTTCAACAGTCATGGGGTCATGCGAGGATGTGCCACTAGGCTGCAGCAACCCCACAGCGTGGTGGCTCTGGCCATGGTGCACCTGGGGCTCCTAAACTCTTGGGGAGTGTCCCAGAGCAAAGCCCTCTTCTATGCGCTGCACCATCCTGAGTTCCATGCTTGCCTCTGCGGCACCTATCACACCCACCACATCGCCCATGTGGGTCTGCCCCCTAAATCCTGACCCAGCAACTCTCATCATGCATCCCAAGGCAGAGCTCCATGCGTTCCCACAGCTCTGTCACATAAAGGGCAACTTCCCTTCCTGTTCCAGACCTGTGGCCCTTTCAGTAGCAGACCCCCAGGATCTACAGTTTCTCCAGTAGCCGGTTTGGACCACCTTGTCCCTCCAGCAGCAAACTCACAGACCCTCTGGGCTCTCCAGTATCCAGCCCAGACTTAAGGCCTCTCTGGTAACCTGCTCCCAAACCTCTTTTCCTACTTGCTAGCTAGTCTGGCTTGATGTGCGCTGGCAGTTACATGCACTGACATGCCCACGCAAACGCACACACTCCAGTCTCTCCAGATGCTGGCATCCCGGGCATGTGGGCCCCTAGGATGTGTAGTTCCCCCTCCGGTGTCTGGCCCCAACACCTCCTCACACACACGAGTACGGAGTAGAGAGCCCCCTCACCCCATAAAACTGAGTTTATTAAGAAGACAGGAGAGACTGGGGGGATAAGGAGCAGGGCATGACCAGACCATTGTACTGACCAGCAGTCTGTTTACATGACATCCCTTCCTTTTCTGTCCTTTTCCATCTATTTTCTCATATTTGTTGCTCCTCAAACAACTTTAATACTGCCCCTTTCCTACCTTTGATCCTTCCCCAAACACTCTATAGTAAGTCTTGCACAATCCCAGCATCCCAGAATGACTCTCATACACCCATAGGCAGTAACTGCCCTCCTCAGTCTGCAATGGCTATCTTGGGAGGCTCCCAATACGCCCACTGGGTGTATGGAGCTGGAGCTGAATGAATGTTTCTCCCTAGTAATTTTTAATCATTTCTCTGAAAGCAGGGTGATTCATGTCCTAGAAATGTTGGTTCTTCCTCTTTCTTAGGGAAGTGTGAGGAGTTAGGTCAGATGCTATGTAGGTTATGTGTGTAATTGAGCAGGCCATGGGCATCCCACCTGACCATGACAAATATGCTGAGAACATCAACTCCGTATTGCATTTCTTTGCACTGATCATACCTGATAGGGGCCTTAATATCCATAGATCTAACTTCATGACCTATTAAGACCTTTTCAGCCTCTGTGTGCCTCCCCTCGCCCCTGCAAAAGGATGCGTTACACATTTAAGAGCCAAGAGCTAAAAGGAATTAAAGTGATGGAACTGCAAGCCAGGCAGATAATAGAACTGTTTCAAACAACAACAAACTTATCAAGCAGTAGTTGTACACTGAGATTAAAGACATTCTGGAGGATTTTATTGTACATCATCTGAAGGATGCCTAAGGACTCTTCAGGTGCATCCAGGCATCTGGAAGGTGTTTTGGATACTCTCCAGTGTGCTGCCATCACAGTACAGTGATCCTCCAGAGGAGGAGGTGAGTGTCACATCATGCTATAAACTGGACATCTCAGATTGTGGTCGAGGCTCACTTTGTCATCATCAGAGAGACAGCGGGAGAATCTGGAAGATGATTCATCTTCTTCTGAGGGAGACATAGAAATAAGCCCAGTGAATCAGTCTGGCTCCTTTTTCTGCCAGTGGTCAGCAAGTCAGTTGAGAAAAGATGTTACCTCAGATCCTTTTTCCACCCTGATCCTCTTCCCTAGACATTCCTTAGTCAGTTTTGCACAGCCCCCCAAGCACCTCTTGAATATCCAAAGTCTTAGTGTCTTGTTTCCCACTTCTTATCTATTACAAAGTCTAGGTTAGCCCTCTCCAAAGCTATGCTTGTACTTTTGTCACGGCACATCCATTAATGACTGGGGAATGTTGGTCTCGGCATCATCTCTGTTACTCCTTGTCTATCATGTTTATGTCTATGTGGGTTTTTTAAGTGCTCTCTCTTTACTTACTATCCCTTTTGCACTGAAATGGTCTGAGACCAGATAATCTTCATGAAGCAGATGCTCTCACATTCGTCAAACCCTAATGTCAGCCAGACAAGCATACTGACCAGCAGCTTGTCGACATGGAACTGCTCTCTTTCTTTTACCCTCTCCTCCATTTTCCCATTTTTGCTCTTCTTGATTCCCCTGGACCTCCTCCTTTCCCTGCTTTTGGCTCTCTGTTTGAACATCCCAGCATAAGCTTTCTACACTCCCATAATCTCCATAAAACATGCCAGACCAAAATCTACACCATCCCGCAACCCCCCTGCAATATCTCCAGGAGACCCCAGATAATTTTGTGCCCTTGTGATCAATGAACTGCTTGATCCTCTGCGGGTCTGTCCTGGGAAGGTTTGTTCAGTTGCCATCCATCAGTGACTTGAGAGCTCTGGTCTCTGTCGTCTGCTGCTCAGTACTCTAGAGGGCTGGTTGCTATTCAGAGGAACCTCAGTGCACTGCAGATTTGGGCTGGCAGGAGCCTCCTGAAATTCAGGCAAGGAAAGGAGTCTTGAACCTGGGGTGGAATAACCCCAGTAGCCCTGTGCAAAAGGTAAGCACAGGCCTGACTGGTGAGAGATCGTCTTTGCAGAAGAGGACCTGAGGCTCTTGGTGAGAAAGCTGAAGAGGATTCAGGAATGTTCCCTGGTGGCAAACACCATCAGGTAGGATGTAACTCCCGAGGTCCCATAGCACAGGGAGATAAAGGAATTGAGATGCGTGGGGAATGTGGCCCCCAAGCCTACTCCCATCCTGGGCTCTGGAGGACTGGTAAAAGCTTTGCAATAGGAAGGAGGGCTGGGGAGGGAAGCCTGATCCTCCAAGAGTAAAAGATCTAGGAGGGAGGATGACAGTGTCATCTCCCTACAAGCAGGTGATGGGCGGGGAGCAGAGCTTCAGGTGGAGCCAGAGAACAGCTGGAGTGGGTTTTGCTGTTCCCTCAGTGGCCAGGGAAGGGGAGGGTGTGGAAGAGGGAGACCCAGGTGTTGCTTGAATCTCTTTTGCTAGCCCTGAGCAACAGGAACTGCTTGCCTCACCCAGGCTTCTCCATCTCCTCTTAAAGCTGGACAAAGCATGACGGCTCACCCCATCCAACCATCTTCTGAAACCCTAGCTGGTCCTTGAGGCTGTACCAGGAAAGAAGATGGAATATAGTTGAGGTAGAATGGATTCTATTGAGTCACATATACTATATAGCGACCTATTCTATCACGGAATCGACCTGTTCTATCACGACATCTTATATCGTATCACATATATTCTATCGTGTCACAAACGTTCTGTCGCATCACATCTATCGTGTCACATTCTATCGTGTCACAAGCATTCTATCGTGTCACAATCTATGCATAACAAACACTCTATAACGTCACATTCCATCGTGTCAGAAAAATTCTATCGCGTCACATTCTATCAAGTCACAAACATTCTATCGCGTCACATTCTATCGTCACAAACATTCTATCGCGTAACATTCTCTGGCGTCACAAACATTCTGTCATGTCACATTCTATGGCGTCACAAACTTTCTATCTCATCACATTCTATCGCGTCACAAACATTCTATCACATCACAAACATTCTATCTCATCACATTCTATCGCATCACATTCTATCGCGTCACAAACATTCTATCGCGTCACATTCTATGGCGTCACATTCTATCGCGTCACATTCTATTGTGTTACATTCTATCGTATCACATTCTATCGCGTCACAACCATTCTGTCGCGTCACAATCTATTGCCTCACAAACATTTTATCACGTCACATTCTATCGCGTCACGAACATTCTATCCCGTCACATTCTATCGCATCACAAACATTCTATCGTGTCACAAATATTCAAACGTCAATAAATATTCTATCGCGTCACATTCTATGGCGTCACATTCAGTGGTGTCACAAACATTCTATCACGTCACATTCTAACACGTCAAAAACATTCTATCCCGTCACATTCTCTGGCGTCACATTCTATCGCATCACAAGCATTCAATTGCGTCACATTCTATCGCGTCACAAACATTCTATCGCGTCACATTCTATCGCATCACATTCTATCGCATCAGAAGCATTCTATTGCGTCACATTCTATAGCGTCACAAACATTCTATCGCGTCACAATCTATTGCGTCACAAACATTTTATCGCGTCACATTCTATCGCGTCACATTCTGTTGCATCACGAACATTCTATTGCCTCCCATTTTATCGCGTCACATTCTATCGCGTAACATTCTATCGCATCACAAGCATTCTATCGCGTCACATTCTATTGCGTTACATTCTATTGTGTCACATTCTATCACGTCACAACCATTCTGTCGCGTCACAATCTATTGCCTCACAAACATTTTATCACGTCACATTCTATCGCTTCACGAACATGCTATGCCGTCACATTCTATCTCATCACAAACATTCTATTGCGTCAGAAACATTCTATCACGTCAATAAATATTCTATCACGTCACATTCTATGCCGTCACATTCTATCGCTTCACAAACATTCTATAACGTCACATTCTGTCGCATCACATTCTGTCGCGTCACAAACATTCTATCGCGTCACATTCTATCGCGTCATTCTATTGCGTTACATTCTATTGTGTCACATTCTATTGCGTCAAAAGCATTCTATTGCCTAACAGTCTATTGCCTCTCAAACAATCTATCGCGTCACATTCTATCGCGTCACGAACATTCTATCCCGTCACATTCTATCGCATCACAAACATTTTTATCGCATCACAAACATTCTATCACGTCAATAAATATTCTATCGCGTCACATTCTATGGCGTCACATTCTATCGCGTCACAAGCATTCTATCACGTCACATTCTCTGGCGTCACATTCTATCGCATCACAAGCATTGTATTGCGTCACATTCTATCGTGTCACAAACATTCTATCGCCTCACATTCTATTGCATCAGAAACATTCTATTGCGTAACATTCTATCGCGTCACAGACATTCTATCACGACACATTCTATCGCGTCACACTCTATCGAGTCACAAAGATTCAATCGCGTCACATTCCCTGGCGTCACAATCATTCTATTGCGTCACATTCTATCACGTCACATTCTATGCCATCACAAACATTCTATCGTGTAACATTCTATCGCGTCACAAAGATTCTATAGCGTCATATTCTATGGCGTCACAAACATTCTATTACGTCACATTCTATCGTGTAACATTCTATCACGTCACAAACATTCTATCGCGTCACATTCTATTGCCTTACATTCTATCGTGTCACATTCTCTGGCGTCACATTCTATCGCATCACAAGCATTCTATCGCGTCACATTTTATCGCGTCACAAACATTCTATCGCGTCAGATTCTATGCCATCACAAACATTCTATCGTGTCACATTCCATGGCGTCACATTCTATCGCTTCACAACCATTCTGTTACGTCACATTCGATCGCATCACATTCTTTCGCATCACAAACATTCTATCGCGTCACATTCTATAGCGTCACAAACATTCTATCAAGTCACATTCTATCGCATCACAGACATTCTATTGCATCACAATCTATCGTGTCAGAAACATTCTATCGCGTCACAATCTATCGCGTCACAAACATTCTATTACGTCACATTCTATCGCGTCACATTCTATCGCGTCAAAAGCATTCTATTGCCTCACAATCTATGGCCTCACAAACATTTTATTGTGTCCCATTCTATCGCGTCACGAACATTCTATCCCGTCACATTCTATCTCATCACAAACATTCTATCGCATCTCAAACATTCTATCACGTCAATAAATATTCTATCGCGTCACATTCTATGGCGTCACATTCTATTGCATCACTAGCATTCTATTGCGTCACGTTCTATTGCGTCACAAACATCCTATCGCGTCACATTCTATCGCATCACAAGAATTCTATTGCGTCACATTCTATCGCGTCATATCCTATGCCATCACAAACATTCCATCGCGTCATATTATATGGCGTCACAAACATTCTATCACGTCACATTCTATCTTGTCACATTCTATCGCATCACAAACATTCTATTACGTCACATTCTATCGCATCATATTCTATCGCGCCACAAACATTCTGTCGCGTCACAATCTATTGCCTCACAAACATTTTATCCCGTCACATTCTATCGCGTCACGAACATTCTATCGCGTCACATTCTATCGCATCACAAGAATTCTATTGCGTCACATTCTATCGCGTCATATCCTATGCCATCACAAACATTCCATCGCGTCACTTTATATGGCGTCACAAACATTCTATCCCGTCACATTCTATCGCGTCACATTCTACCGCGTCAAAAACATTCATTGCATTACATTCTATCGCGTCACATTCTATGCCGTCACAAACATTCTGTCACGTCACAATCTATTGCCTCACAAACCTTTTATCGCGTCACATTCTATTACGTCACGAACATTCTATGCCGTCACATTCTGTCTCATCACAAACATTCCATCACGTCACAAACATTCTACTACGTCACATTCTAACACATCAAAAACATTCTATCGCGTGACATTCTCTGGCATCACATTCTATCACATCACAAGTATTCTATTGCGTCACATTCTATCGCGTCACAAACATTCTATCACGCCACGTTCTATGCCGTCACAAACACTCTATCGCGTCACATTCTATCACGTCACATTCTATGCCATCACAAACATTCTATTGCGTCACATTCTATCGCGTCACATTCTATCGCATCACAAACATTCTATCTCCTCACATTCTATCACGTCACATTCTATTGCGTTACATTCTATCGTATCACATTCTATCGCGTCACTAACGTTCTATCGCGTCACAATCTATGCATCACAAACATTCTATCGCGTCACATTCTCTGCCGTCACAAACATTCTATCGCGTCGCATTCTATTGCATTACATTATATTGTGTCACATTGTATCGTGTCACAAACATTCTGTCGCGTCACAATCTATTGCCTCAAAAACATTTTATCGTGTCACATTCTATCACGCCACGAACTCTCTATCCGTCACATTCTATCGTGTCACAAACAATCTGTCGCGTCACAAACATTCTATCGCGTCACAATGTATGCATCACAAACATTCTATCGCGTCACATTCTATGCAGTCACAAGCACTCTATCGCGTCACATTCTATGCCATCACAAACATTCTATCGCGTCACATTCTATGGCGTCACAAATATTCTATTGCGTCACATTCTATCGCGTCACATCTATCGCATCACAAACATTCTATTACGTCACATTCTGTCGCATCACATTCTATCGCGTCACATTCTATCTGTCACATTCTATCGCATCCCGTTCCATTGCATTACATTCTACTGTGTCACATTCTATCGCGTCACAAACATTTTATTGCGTCACAATCTATGCATCACAAACATTCTATTGCGTCACAATCTATGCCGTCAGAAACATTCTATCGCGTCACGTTCTATTGCGTTACATTCTATTGTGTCACATTCTATCGCGTCAGAACCATTCTGTCGCGTCACAATCTATTGCCTCACAAACATTTTATCGTGTCACATTCCACCGCGTCACAAACATTCTATCCCGTCACATTCTATCACGTCACAAACATTCTATCGCGTCACAAAAATTCTATCACGTCAATAAATATTCTATCGCGTCACATTCTGTGGCGTCACATTCTATCGCATCACAAACATTCTATCACATAACATTCTATCGCATCACATTCTGTCGCGTCACAAACATTCTATCTCCTCACATTCTATGGCGTCACATTCTACTGCGTTACATATTATCGTGTCACATTCTCTCGCGTCACAAACGTTCTATCGCGTCACAATCTATGCATCACAAACATTCTATCGCGTCACATTCTATGCCGTCACAAACATTCTGTCGCGTCACAATCTATTGCCTCAAAAACATTTTATCGTGTCACATTCTATCACGGCACGAATTCTCTATCCCGTCACATTCTATCACGTCACAAACAATCTATCGCGTCACAAACAATCTATCGCGTCACAATCTATGCATCACAAACATTCTATCGCGTCACATTCGATGCCGTCACAAACATTCTACCGCGTCACATTCTATTGCGTTACATTCTATTGTGTCACATTCTATCGCGTCACAGCCATTCTGTCGTGTCACAATCTATTGCCTCACAAACATTTTATCGCGTCACATTCTGTCGCGTCACGAACATGCTATCCCGTCACATTCTATCGCATCACAAACATTCTATCGTGTCACAAACATTCTATCACGTCAATAAATATTCTATCGCGTCACATTCTATGGCGTCACATTCTATCGCATCACAAACATTTTATCGCGTCACATTCTATCGCGTCACAAACATTCTATCACGTCGCATTCTATCGCGTCACATTCTCTGGCGTCACATTCTATCGCATCACAAGCATTCTATTGTGTCACATTCTATTGCGTCAGAAACATTCTATCGCGTCACATTCTATCGCGTCACGAAAATTCTATTGCGTAACATTGTATCGTGTCACAGACATTCTATCGCGACACATTCTTTCGCGTCACACTCTATCGAGTCACAAAGATTCAATCGCTTCACATTCCCTGTCGTCACAATCATTCTATTGCGTCACATTCTATCACGTCACATTCTATGCCATCACAAACATTCTATCGTGTAACATTCTATCGCGTCAGAAATATTCTATAGCGTCATATTCTATGGCGTCACAAACATTCTATAGCGTCACATTCTATTGCCTTACATTCTATCGTGTCACATTCTCCGGCGTCACATTCTATCGCACTACAAGCATTCTATTGCGTCACATTCTATCGCGTCACAAACATTCTCTCACATCACAATCTATGCATCACAAACATTCTATCGTGTCACATTCTATGCCATCACAAGCACTCTATCGCGTCACATTTTATCATGTCACATTCTATGCCATCATAAACGTTCTATCGCGTCACATTTTATCGCGTCACAAACATTCTATCGCGTCACATTCTATGCCATCGCAAACATTCTATCGCGTCACATTCTATCGCATCAAAAGCATTCTATTGCCTCACAATCTATTGCCTCACAAACATTTTATCGTGTCCCATTCTATCACGTCACGAACATTCTATCCCGTCACATTCTATCTCATCACAAACATTCTATCGCATTTCAAACATTTTATCACGTCAATGAATATTCTATCGCATCACATTCTATGGCGTCACATTCTATCGCATCACAAGCATTCTATTGCGTCACACTCTATTGCGTCACAAACATTCCATCGCGTCACATTCTATCGCATCACAAGAATTCTATTGCGTCACATTCTATCGCGTCATATCCTATGCCATCACAAACATTCTATCACATTACATTCTAAAACGTCAAAAACATTCTATCGCGTCACATTCTCTGGCATCACATTCTATCGCATCAAAAGCATTCTCTTGCGTCACATTCTATCGTGTCACAAACGTTCTATCGCGTCACGTTCTATGCCGTCACAAACACTCTATCACGTCACATTCTCTCACGTCACTTTCTATGCCATAACAAACATTTTCTCGCGTCACATTCTATCGCGTCACAAACATTCTATCTCCTCACATTCTATCACGTCACATTCTATGGCGTCACATTCTATCGCGTCACAAACATTCTATCCGTCACAAACATTCTATTACCTCAATAAATATTCTATCGCGTCACATTCTATTGTGTCACATTCTATCGCATCACAAACATTCTATTACATCACATTCTATCGCGTCACATTCTATGCCGTCACAAACCTTCTATCTCGTCACATTCTATTGCATTACATTCTATTGTGTCACATTCTATCGCATCACATTATATTACATTACATTCTATCGCATCACATTCTATCGCGTCACAAACATTCTATTACATCACATTCTATCGCGTGACATTCTATTGCCTTACATTCTATCGCGTCACATTCTATGCCGTCACAAACATTCTATCGCGTCACATTCTATTGCATTACATTCTATTGTGTCAGATTGTATCGCGTCACAAACATTCTGTCGCGTCACAATCTATTGCCTAACAAATATTTTATCGCGTCACATTGTATGGCGTCAGAAACATTTTATTGCATCAGAATCTATGCATCACAAACATTCTATCGCGTCACATTCTATGATGTCACAAACATTCTATCGCGTCACATTCTATGACTCACAAAGATTATATCGCGTCACATTACATCGCGTCACAAACATTCTATCGCGTCACATTCTATCGCGTAACGTTCTATTGCGTTACATTCTATTGTGTCACATTCTATCGCATCACAAAGATTTTATTGCGTCACAATCTATGCATCACAAACATTCTATCGCGTCACATTCTATGCCATCACAAACATTCTATCCCGTTACATTCTATTTCATTACATTCTATCGTGTCACATTCTATCGCGTCACAAGCATTCTGTCGCGTCACAATCTATTGCCTCACAAACATTTTATCGCGCCACATTCTATCACGTCACGAACATGCTATCCCGTCACATTCTATCGCATCACAAACATTCTATTGCGTCACAAACATTCTATCACGTCAATAAATATTCTATCGCGTCACATTCTATGGCTTCACATTCTATCACGTCACAAACATTCTATTACGTCACATTCTAACATGTCAAAAACATTCTATGGTGTCACATTCTCTGACGTCACAGTCTATTGCATCACAAACATTCTATCGTGTCAAAATCTATGCATCACAAACATTCTATTGCGTCACATTCTGTGCCGTCACAAACACTCTATCGCGTCACATTCTATGCCATCACAAACATTCTATCGCGTCACATTCTGTCGCGTCACTTTCTATTGCTTTACATTCTATTGTGTCACATTCTATGGCGTCACAAACATTTTATTGCATCACAATCTATGCATCACAAAGATTCAATCGTGTCACATTCTATCGCATCACAATCTATGCATCACAAACATTCTATCGCGTCACATTCTATGTCGTCACAAACATTCTATCGCGTCACATTCTATTGCATTATATTCTATTGTGTAATATTCTATCGCGTCACAACCATTCTGTCGCGTCACAATCTACTGCCTCACAAACATTCTATCGCGTCACTTTCTATGGCGTCACAACCATTCTATTGCCTCACATTCTATCGCATCACAAACATTC
This sequence comes from Rhea pennata, assembly GCF_028389875.1. NCBI lineage: Eukaryota > Metazoa > Chordata > Aves > Rheiformes > Rheidae > Rhea > Rhea pennata. Next base: position 412,054 of record NW_026907686.1, on the reverse strand, counting down.
TATTACGTCACATTTTATTACATCACATTCTATCGCATCACAAACATTCTATCGCGTCACATTCTATCACGTCACATTCTATTGCGTTACATTCAATAGTGTCACATTCTATCGGGTCACAAACATTTTATCGCGTCACAATCTATGCATCAAAAACATTCTATCGCGTCACATTCTATGCCATCACAAACACTCTATCACGTCACATTCTATGCCCTCAGAAACACTCTATCGCATCAAATTCTATCACGTGACATTCTATCGCATCACAAACATTCTATCACATCACATTCTATCGCATCACATTCTATCGCGTCACAAACATTCTATCTCCTCACATTCTATCGCGTCACATTCTATTGCTATACATTCGATCGTGTCACATTCGATTGCGTCACATACATTCTGTCGCGTCACAATCTATTGCCTCACAAACATTTTATCGTGTAACATTCTATCATGTCACGAACTCTCTATCCCCTCACATTCTATCGCGTCACATTCTATGCTGTCACAAACATTCCATCCCGTTACATTCTGTTGCATTACATTCTATTGTGTCACATTCTATCGCGTCAGAACTATTCTGTCCTGTCACAATCTATTGCCTCACATTTTATCGCGTCACAAACATTCTATTACGTCAATAAATATTCTAACGCGTCACATTCTATGGCGTCACATTCTATCGTGTCACAAACAATCTAACACTTCACATTCTAACACGTCAAAAACATTCTATCGTGTCACATTCTCTTGCGTCATATTCTATCGCATCACAAGCATTCTATTGCGTCACGAACATTCTATCGCCTAACATTCTATCGCATCACAAACATTCTATCGTGTCTCATTCTGTCACATCACATTCTATGCCATCACAACCATTCTATCGCATCACATTCTATCGCGTCACAAACATTCTGTCGCGTCACAATCTATTGCCTCACAAACATTCTATCCCGTCACATTCTATCTCATCACAAACATTCTATCGCATCTCAAACATTCTATCACGTGAATAAATATTCTATCGCGTCACATTCTCTGGGGTCACATTCTATAGCATCACTAGCATTCTATTGCGTCACATTCTATTGCGTCACAAACATTCCATCGCGTCACATTCTATCACATCACAAACATTCTATCGCGTCACATTATATGGCGTCACAAACATTCTATCGCGTCACATTCTATCTTGTCACATTCTATCGCATCACAAACATTCTATTACATCACATTCTATCGCATCATATTCTATCGCGCCACAAACATTCTGTCGCGTCACAATCTATTGCCTCACAAACCTTTTATCTTTTCACATTCTATTACGTCACGAACATTCTATGCCGTCACATTCTGTCTCATCACAAACATTCTATCACGTCACAAACATTCTATCACGTCACATTCTAACACGTCAAAAACATTCTATCGCGTGACATTCTCTGGCGTCACATTCTATCGCATCACAAGAATTCTATTGCGTCACATTCTATCGTGTCACAAACATTCTATCGCGCCACGTTCTATGCCGTCACAAACACTCTATCGCATCACATTCTATCGCCTCACATTCTATCGCATCACAAACATTCTATCGCATTACATTCTATCGCATCACATTCTATCGCGTCACAAACATTCTATCTCCTCACATTCTATCACGTCACATTCTATTGCGTTACATTGTATCGTGTCACATTCTATCGCGTCACAAACATTCTGTCGCGTCACAATCTATTGCCTCACAAATATTTTATCGTGTCACATTCTATCACGCCATGAACTCTCTATCCCGTCACTTTCTATCGTGTCACAAACAATCTGTCGCGTCACAAACATTCTATCGCGTCACAATGTATGCATCACAAACATTCTATCACGTCACATTCTATGGCGTGACAAACATTCTATCGCGTCACATTCTATCGCGTCACATCCTATCGCATCAGAAACATTCTATTACGTCACACTCTATCGCATCACATTCTATCGCGTCACAAACATTCTATCTGTCACGTTCTAACGCGTCCCGTTCCATTGCGTTACATTCTACTGTGTCACATTCTATCGCGTCACAAACATTCTATTGCGTCACAATCTATGCCGTCACAAACATTCTATCGTGTCACATTCTATCGCGTCACATTCTATTGCGTTACATTCTATCGAGTCACATTCTATCGCATCACAAACATTCTATCACATCAATATCTATGCATCACAAACATTCTACCGCATACCATTCTATTGCATTACATTCTATCGTGTCACATTCTGTTGCGTCACAACCATTCTGTCGCGTCACAATCTATTGCCTCACAAACATTTCTTCACGTCACATTCTATCGCGTCACAAACATTCTGTTCCGTCACATTCTATCGCATCTCAAACATTCTATGGCGTCACAAACATTCTATCAGGTCAATAAATAATCTATATCGTCACGTTCTATCGCGTCACATTCTATCGCGTCACAAATATTCTATCTCCTCACATTCTATCGCGTCACATTCTATTGAGTTACATTCTATCGCGTCACATTCTATGCCGTCACAACCATTCTGTCGCGTCACAATCTATGCCATCACAACCATTCTGTCGCGTCACATTCTATCGCCTCACATTCTATCGCATCACAAACATTCTATTACGTCACATTCTATTGCATCACATTCTATCGCGTCACAAACATTCTATCTCCTCACATTCTATCGCGTCACATTCTATTGCGTTACATTCAATCGTGTCACATTCTATCGCGTCACAAACATTTTATCGCGTCACATTCTATGCCATCACAAACATTCTATCGCGTCACATTCTATGCCGTCACAAACACTCTATCGCGTCACATTCTATGCCATCACAAACATTCTATCGCGTCACATTCTATCGCGTCACAAACATTCTATCCCGTCACATTCTATCGCGTCACAAACATTCTATTACGTTACATTCCATCGCATCACATTCTATCACGTCACAAACATTCTATCGCGTCACATTCTATCGCATCACAGACATTCTATTACGTTACATTCCATCGCATCACATTCTATCGCGTCACAAACATTCTATCGTGTCACATTCTATCACGTCACATTCTATTGCGTTACATTCTATTGAGTCACATTCTATCGCATCACAAACATTCTATCACATATCTATGCATCACAAACATTCTATCGCGTAACATTCTATTGCCTTACATTCTATTGTGTCACATTCTATTGCGTCACAACCAATCTGTCGCGTCACAATCTCTTGCCTCACAAACATTTTTTCGCGTCACATTCTATCTCATCACAAACATTCTATCACGTCACAAACATTTTATCACGTCAATAAATATTCTATCGCGTCACATTCTCTGGCGTCACATTCTATCGCATCACAAGCATTGTATTGCGTCACATTCTATCGCGTCACATTCTATCACGTCACATTCTATGCCATCAGAAACATTCTATCGCGTCACAGTCTATCGCGTCACAAACATTCTATTGCGTCACATTCTATCACATCACATTCTATTGCGTTACATTCTATTGTGTCACATTCTATCGCGTCAAAAGCATTCTGTCGCGTCACAATCTATTCCGTCACAAACATTTTTTCGCGTCATATTCTATCGCGTCACAAACATTCTATTACGTCACATTCTATCGCATCACATTCTATTGCGTCACAACCATTCTGTAGCGTCACAATCTATTGCCTCACAAACATTTTATCGCGTCACATTCTATGGCGTCACAAATATTCTATGGGGTAACATTTTCTATGGCGTCACAAGCATTCTATCGCGTCACATTCTATCGCATCACAAACATTCTATTACGTCACATTCTATCGCATCACATTCTATCGCGTCACAAACATTCTATTACGTCACATTCCATCGCATCACATTCTATCGCGTCACAAACATTCTATCGTGTCACATTCTATTGCGTCTCATTCTATTGCGTTACATTCTATCGAGTCACATTCTATCGCATCACAAACATTCTATCACATGAATATCTATGCATCACAAACATTCTACCGCGTAACATTCTATTGCATTACATTCTATCGCGTCACATTCTGTTGCGTCACAACCATTCTGTAGCGTCACAATCTATTGCCTCACAAACATTTTTTCGCGTCACATTCTATCGCGTCACAAACATTCTATTCCGTCACATTCTATCGCATCTCAAACATTCTATGGCGTCACGAACATTCTATCACGTCAATAAATATTCTATCGCGTCACATTCTCTGGCGTCACATTCTATCGCATCACAAGCATTGTACTGCGTCACATTGTATCGCGTCACATTCTATCACGTCACATTCTATGCCATCAGAAACATTCTATCGCGTCACAGTCTATCGCGTCACAAACATTCTATCGCGTCACATTCTCTCGCATCACATTCTATTGCGTTACATTCTATTGTGTCACATTCTATCGCGTCAAAAGCATTCTGTCGCGTCACAATCTATTCCCTGACAAACATTTTTTCGCGTCATATTCTATCGCGTCACAAACATTCTATTACGTCACATTCTATGGCATCACATTCTATTGCGTCACAACCATTCTGTAGCGTCACAATCTATTGCCTCACAAACATTTTATCGCGTCAAATTCTATCGCGTCACAAATATTATATGGGGTAATATTCTATGGCGTCACAAACATTCTATCGCGTCACATTCTATCGCATCACAAACATTCTATTACGTCATATTCTATCGCATCACATTCTATCGCGTCACAAACATTCTATCGTGTCACATTCTATTGCGTCACATTCTATTGCGTTACATTCTATCGAGTCACATTCTATCGCATCACAAACATTCTATCACATCAATATCTATGCATCACAAACATTCTACCGCATACCATTCTATTGCATTACATTCTATCGTATCATATTCTATTGCGTCACAACCATTCTGTAACATCACAATCTATTGCCTCACAAACATTTTTCGCCTCCCATTCTATCTCATCACAAACATTCTATCGCGTCACGAATATTCTATTCCGTCACATTCTATCGCATCACATTCTGTCGCGTCACAAACATTCTATCGCGTCACGTTCTATGGCATCACATTCTATCCCGTCTCAAACATTCTATATCGTCACATTCTAACACGTCATAAAAATTCTATATTGTCACATTCTCTGGCGTCACATTCTATCGCATCACAAGCATTCTATTGCGTAACATTCTATCGCGTCACAAACATTCTATCACGTCACAATCTGTAAATCACAAACATTCCATAGCGTCACATTCTATGCCGTCACAAACATTCTACCGCGTCACATTCTACGGCGTCACAAACATTCTATCGCGTCACATTCTATCGCATCACAAACATTCTAACACGTCACATTCTATCACATCACATTCTATTGCGAAACAAACATTCTATCACTTCACGTTCTATCGCGTCACGTTCTATTGCGTTACATTCTATCGAGTCACATTCTATCGCATCACAAACATTCTATCGTGTCACATTCTATTGCGTCACAACCATTCTGTCGCGTCACAATCTATTGCCTCACAAACATATTTTCGCGTCACATTCTATCGCGTCACAAACATTCTATTCCGTCACATTCTATCGCATCTCAAACATTCTATGGCGTCACAAACATTCTATCAGGTCAATAAATAATCTATCGCGTCACGTTCTATCGCGTCACATTCTATGCCATCACAAACATTCTATCGCGTCACATTCTATCGCATCACAGACATTCTATTACGTCACATTCTATCGCATCACATTCTATCGCGTCACAAACATTCTATTACGTTACATTCCATCGCATCACATTCTATCACGTCACAAACATTCTATCGCGTCACATTCTATCGCATCACAGACATTCTATTACGTCACATTCTATCGCATCACATTCTATCGCGTCACAAACATTCTATTACGTTACATTCCATCGCATCACATTCTATCACGTCACAAAGATTCTATCGCGTCACATTCTATCGCATCACAGACATTCTATTACGTCACATTCTATCGCATCACATTCTATCGCGTCACAAACATTCTATCGTATCACATTCTATCGCGTCACATTCTATTGCGTTACATTCTATCGAGTCACATTCTATCGCATCACAAACATTCTATCACATCAATATCTATGCATCACAAACATTCTATCGCGTAACATTCTATTGCATTACATTCTATCGTGTCACATTCTATTACGTCACAACCATTCTGTCGCGTCACAATCTATTGCCTCACAAACATTTTATCGCCTCCCATTCTATCTCATCAGAAACATTCTATCGCGTCACGAATTTTCTATTTTGTCACATTCTATCGCATCACATTCTGTCGCGTCACAAACATTCTATCGCGTCACGTTCTATGGCATCACATTCTATCCCGTCGCAAACATTCTATCCCGTCACATTCTAACACGTCATAAAAATTCTATCGTGTCACATTCTCTGGCGTCACATTCTATCGCATCACAAGCATTCTATTGCGTAACATTCTATCGCGTCACAAACATTCTATCACGTCACAATCTGTAAATCACAAACATTCCATAGCGTCACATTCTATGCCGTCACAAACATTCTACCGCGTCACATTCTATCACATCACATTCTATTGCGAAACAAACATTCTATCACTTCACGTTCTATCGCGTCACGTTCTATTGCGTTACATTCTATCGAGTCACATTCTATCGCATCACAAACATTCTATCACATCAATATCTATGCATCACAAACATTCTACCGCGTACCATTCTATTGCATTACATTCTATCGTGTCACATTCTATTAATCACAACCATTCTGTCGCGTCACAATCTATTGCCTCACAAACATTTTTTCGCGTCACATTTTATCGCGTCACAAACATTCTATTCCGTCACATTCTATCGCATCTCAAACATTCTGTGGCGTCACAAACATTCTATCACGTCAATAAATATTCTATCGCGTCACATTCTCTGGCGTCACATTCTATCGCATCACAAGCATTGTATTGCGTCACAGTCTATCGCGTCACATTCTATCACGTCACATTCTATGCCATCAGAAACATTCTATCGCGTCACATTCTATCGCGTCACATTCTATTGCGTTACATTCTATTGTGCCACATTCTATCGCGTCAAAAGCATTCTGTCGCGTCACAATCTATTCCCTCACAAATATTTTTTTCACGTCATATTCTATCGCGTCACAAACATTCTATTACGTCACATTCTATGGCATCACATTCTATTGCGTCCCAACCATTCTGTAGCGTCACAATCTATTGCCTCACAAACATTTTATCGCGTCAAATTCTATCGCGTCACAAATATTCTATGGGGTCACATTCTATGGCGTCACAAACATTCTATCGCGTCACATTCTATCGCATCACAAACATTCTATTACGTCACATTCTATCGCATCACATTCTATCGCGTCACAAACATTCTATTACGTCACATTCCATCGCATCACATTCTATCACGTCACAAACATTCTATCTCCTCACATTCTATCGCGTCACATTCTATTGAGTTACATTCTATCGTGTCACATTCTATCGCGTCACAAACATTCTATCGCGTCACATTCTATGCCGTCACGAACTTTCTATCGCGTCACTTTCTATTGCATTATATTCTATCGTGTCACATTCTATCGCGTCACAAACATTCTATCGTGTCACAATCTATTGCATCACATTCTATCGTGTCACAAACGTTCTATCGCGTCACATTCTATGCCATCACAAACATTCTATCGCATCACTTTCTATAGCGTCACAACCGTTCTGTCGCGTCACATTCTATTGCATAACATTCTATCGCATCACAAACATTCTATTGCGTCACATTCTATTGTGTTACATTCTATCGCATCACATTCTATCGCGTCACATTCTATCGTGTCACTTCTATTGCGTCACATTCTATTGCGTTACATTCTATCGAGTCACATTCTATCGCATCACAAACATTCTATCACATCAATATCTATGCATCACAAACATTCTACCGCGTAACATTCTATTGCATTACATTCTATCGTGTCATATTCTATTGCGTCACAACCATTCTGTAACGTCACAATCTAGTGCCTCACAAACATTTTTCGCCTCCCATTCTATCTCATCACAAACATTCTATCGCGTCACGAATATTCTATTACGTCACATTCCATCGCATCACATTCTATCACGTCACAAACATTCTATCTCCTCACATTCTATCGCGTAACATTCTATTGCATTACATTCTATCGTGTCACATTCTATTACGTCACAACCATTCTGTCGCGTCACAATCTATTGCCTCACAAACATTTTATCGCCTCCCATTCTATCTCATCAGAAACATTCTATCGCGTCACGAATATTCTATTTTGTCACATTCTATCGCATCACATTCTGTCGCGTCACAAACATTCTATCGCGTCACGTTCTATGGCATCACATTCTATCCCGTCGCAAACATTCTATCCCGTCACATTCTAACACGTCATAAAAATTCTATCGTGTCACATTCTCTGGCGTCACATTCTATCGCATCACAAGCATTCTATTGCGTAACATTCTATCGCGTCACAAACATTCTATCACGTCACAATCTGTAAATCACAAACATTCCATAGCGTCACATTCTATGCCGTGACAAACATTCTATCGCGTCACATTCTACGGCATCACAAACATTCTATCGCGTCACATTCTATTGCATCACAAACATTCTAACACGTCACATTCTATCACATCACATTCTATTGCGAAACAAACATTCTATCGCGTCACGTTCTATTGCTTTACATTCTATCGAGTCACATTCTATCGCATCACAAACATTCTATCACATCAATATCTATGCATCACAAACATTCTATCGCGTAACATTCTATTGCATTACATTCTATCGTGTCACATTCTATTGCGTCACAACCATTCTGTAGCGTCACAATATATTGCCTCACAAACATTTTTTCACGTCACATTCTATCGCGTCACAAACATTCTATCACGTCAATAAATATTCTATCGCGTCACATTCTCTGGCGTCACATTCTATCGCATCACAAGCATTGTATTGCGTCACATTCTGTCACGTCACATTCTGTCACGTCACATTCCATGCCATCAGAAACATTCTATCGCGTCACATTCTATCGCGTCACAAACATTCTATCGCGTCACATTCTATCACATCACATTCTATTGCGAAACAAACATTCTATCGCATCACATTCTATTGCGTTACATTCTATCGAGTCACATTCTATCGCATCACAAACATTCTATCACATCAATATCTATGCATAACAAACATTCTACCGCGTACCATTCTATTGCATTACATTCTATCGTGTCACATTCTATTGCGTCACAACCATTCTGTCGCGTCACAATCTATTGCCTCACAAACATTTTTTTGCGTCACATTCTATCGCGTCACAAACATTCTATTCCGTCACATTCTATCGCATCTCAAACATTCTATGGCATCACAAACATTCTATCACGTCAGTAAATAATCTATCGCGTCACGTTCTATCGCGTCACATTCTATCGCGTCACAAACATTCTATCGCGTCACTTTCTATTGCATTATATTCTATCGTGTCACATTCTATCGCGTCACAAACATTCTGTCGCGTCACAATCTATGCCATCACAAACATTCTATCGCGTCACTTTCTATGGCGTCACAACCATTCTGTCGCGTCACATTCTATCGCCTCACATTCTATCGCATCACAAACATTCTATTACGTCACATTCTATTGCAACACATTCTATCGCATCAAAAACATTCTATTGCGTCACATTCTATATCGTTACATTCAATCGTGTCACATTCTATTGCGTCACAAACATTTTATCGCGTCACATTCTATCGCACCACAAACATTCTATCGCATCACATTCTATCGCATCACAAACATTCTATGGCGTCACATCCTATGGCGTCACAAACATTCTATCGCGTCACATTCTATCGCATCACAGACATTCTATTACGTCACATTCTATCGCATCACATTCTATCGCGTCACAAACATTCTATTACGTTACATTCCATCGCATCACATTCTATCACGTCACAAACATTCTATCGCGTCACATTCTATCGCATCACAGACATTCTATTACGTTACATTCCATCGCATCACATTCTATCGCGTCACAAACATTCTATCGCGTCACATTCTATTGCGTTACATTCTATCGCGTCACATTCTCTGGCATCACATTCTATCGCATCACAAGCATTCTATTGCGTCACATTCTATCGCGTCACATTCTGTCACGTCACATTCTATGCCATCAGAAACATTCTATCGCGTCACATTCTATCGCGTCACAAACATTCTATCGCGTCACATTCTATCGCATCACATTCTATTGCGTTACATTCTATTGTGTCACATTCTATCGCATCACAAGCATTCTATTGCGTAACATTCTATCTCGTCACAAACATTCTATCACGTCACAATCTGTAAATCACAAACATTCCATAGCGTCACATTCCATGCCGTCACAAACATTCTATCACGTCACATTCTATCGCATCACAAACATTCTAACACGTCACATTCTATCACATCACATTCTATTGCGAAACAAACATTCTATCGCGTCACGTTCTATCGCGTCACGTTCTATTGCGTTACATTCTATCGAGTCACATTCTATCGCATCACAAACATTCTATCACATCAATATCTATGCATCACAAACATTCTACCGCGTAACATTCTATTGCATTACATTCTATCGTGTCACATTCTATTGCGTCACAACCATTCTGTCTCGTCACAATCTATTGCCTCACAAACATTTTTTCGCGTCACATTCTATCGCGTCACAAACATTCTATTCCGTCACATTCTATCGCATCTCAAACATTCTATGGCGTCACAAACATTCTATCAGGTCAATAAATAACCTATCGCGTCACGTTCTATCGCGTCACATTCTATCGCGTCACAAACATTCTATCGTATCACATTGTATCGCGTCACATTCTATTTCGTTACATTCTATCGAGTCACATTCTATCGCATCACAAACATTCTATCACATCAATATCTATGCATCACAAACATGCTATCGCGTAACATTCTATTGCATTACATTCTATCGCGTTACATTCTGTTACGTCACAACCATTCTGTAACGTCACAATCTATTGCCTCACAAACATTTTATCGCCTCCCATTCTATCTCATCAGAAACATTCTATCGCGTCACGAATATTCTATTCCGTCACTTTCTAACGCATCACATTCTGTCGCGTCACAAACATTCTATCGCGTCACGTTCTATGGCATCACATTCTATCCCGTCGCAAACATTCTATATCGTCACATTCTAACACGTCATAAAAATTCTATCGTGTCACATTCTCTGGCGTCACATTCTGTCGCATCACAAGCATTCTATTGCGTAACATTCTATCGCGTCACAAACATTCTATCACGTCACAATCTGTAAATCACAAACATTCCATAGCGTCACATTCTATGCCGTCACAAACATTCTATCGCGTCACATTCTACGGCGTCACAAACATTCTATCGCGTCACATTCTATCGCATCACAAACATTCTAACACGTCACATTCTATCACATCACATTCTATTGCGAAACAAACATTCTATCGCGTCACGTTCTATTGCGTTACATTCTATCGAGTCACATTCTATCGCATCACAAACATTCTATCACATCAATATCTATGCATCACAAACATTCTATCGCGTAACATTCTATTGCATTACATTCTATCGTGTCACATTCTATTGCGTCACAACCATTCTGTACCATCACAATCTATTGCCTCACAAACATTTTTTCACGTCACATTCTATCGCATCACAAACATTCTATCACGTCAATAAATATTCTATCGCGTCACATTCTCTGGCGTCACATTCTATCGCATCACAAGCATTGTATTGCGTCACATTCTGTCACGTCACATTCTGTCACGTCACATTCTATGCCATCAGAAACATTCTATCGCGTCACATTCTATCGCGTCGCAAACATTCTATCGCGTCACATTCTATCGCATCACATTCTATTGCGTTACATTCTATTGTGTCACATTCTATCGCGTCACAAGCATTCTGTCGCGTCACAATCTATTCCCTCACAAACATTTTTTCGCGTCATATTCTATCGCGTCACAAACATTCTATTACGTCACATTCCATCGCGTCACGTTCTATCGCGTCACGTTCTATTGCGTTCCATTCTATCGAGTCACATTCTATCACATCACAAACATTCTATCACATCAATATCTATGCATCACAAACATTCTGCCGCGTACCATTCTATTGCATTACATTCTATCGTGTCACATTCTATTGCGTCACAACCATTCTGTCGCGTCACAATCTATTGCCTCACAAACATTCTATCGCGTCACATTCTATCGCGTCACAAACATTCTATCTCCTCACATTCTATCGCGTCACATTCTATCGCGTCACAAACATTCTATCGCGTCACATTCTATGCCGTCACAAACATTCTATCGCGTCACTTTCTATTGCATTATATTCTATCGTGTCACATTCTATCACGTCACAAACATTCTGTCGCGTCACGGTCTATGCCATCACAAACATTCTATCGCATCACTTTCTATGGCGTCACAACCATTCTGTCGCGTCACATTCTATCGCGTCACATTCTATCGCATCACAAACATTCTATTGCGTCACATTCTATTGCGTTACTTTCAATCGTGTCACATTCTATCGCGTCAGAAACATTTTATCGCGTCACAATCTATGCATCAAAAACATTCTGTCGCGTCACATTCTATGCCATCACAAAGATTCTATCGCGTCACATTCTATCGCATCACAGACATTCTATTACGTCACATTCTATCGCATCACATTCTATCGCGTCACAGACATTCTATTACGTTACATTCCATCGCATCACATTCTATCACATCACAAACATTCTATCGCGTCACATTCTATCGCATCACAGACATTCTATTACGTTACATTCCATCGCATCACATTCTATCACATCACAAACATTCCATCGCGTCACATTCTATCGCATCACAAACATTCTAACACGTCACATTCTATCACATCACATTCTATCGCGAAACAAACATTCCATCGCGTCACGTTCTATCGCGTCACGTTCTATTGCGTTCCATTCTATCGAGTCACATTCTATCGCGTCACAAACATTTTCTTGCGTCACAATCTATGCATCACAAACATTGTATCACGTCACGTTCTATGCCGCCACAAACACTCTATCGCATCACATCCTATCACGTCACATTCTATGCCATCACAAACATTGTATCGCGTCACATTCTATCTCGTCAAAAACATTCTATCGCAACACATTCTGTGGCGTCACATTCTATCGCCTCAGAAGCATTCTATTGCGTCACATTCTATCGCGTCACAAACATTCTATCACGTCCCGATCTATGCATCACAAACATTCTATCGTGTCAAATTCTATGCCGTTACAAACACTCTATCGCATCACATTCTATCACGTCACATTCTATGCCATCAGAAACATTCTATCGCGTCACATTCTATCGCGTCACAAACATTCTATTACGTCACATTCTATCGCATCACATTCTATCGCGTCACAAACATTCTATCGTGTCACATTCTCTCGCGTCACATTCTATTGCGTCACAACCATTCTGAAGCGTCACAATCTATTGCCTCACAAACATTTTATCGCGTCACATTCTATGGCATCACAAATATTCTATGGGGTAACATTCTATGGCGTCACAAACATTCTATCGCGTCACATTCTATCGCATCACAAACATTCTATTACGTCACATTCTATCGCATGACATTCTTTCGCGTCACAAACATTCTATTACGTCACATTCCATCGCATCACATTCTATCGCGTCACAAACATTCTATCGTGTCACATTCTATCGCGTCACATTCTATTGCGTTACATTCTATCGAGTCACATTCTATCGCATCACAAACATTCTATCACATCAATATCTATGCATCACAAACATTCTACCGCGTACCATTCTATTGCATTACATTCTATCGTGTCACATTCTATTGCGTCACAACCATTTTGTCGCGTCACAATCTATTGCCTCACAAACATTTTTTCGCGTCACATTCTATCGCGTCACAAACATTCTATTCCGTCACATTCTATCGCATCTAAAACATTCTGTGGCGTCACAAACATTCTATCACATCAATAAATATTCTATCGCGTCACATTCTATGGCGTCACATTCTATCGCTTCACAAGCATTGTATTGCGTCACATTCTATCGCGTCACATTCTATCACGTCACATTCTATGCCATCAGAAACATTCTATCGCGTCACATTCTATCGCGTCACAAACATTCTATCGCGTCACATTCTATCGCATCACATTCTATTGCGTTACATTCTATTGTGTCACATTCTATCGCGTCAAAAGCATTCTGTCGCGTCACAATCTATTCCCTCACAAACATTTTTTTCACGTCATATTCTATCGCGTCACAAACATTCTATTACATCACATTCTATGGCATCACATTCTATTGCGTCACAACCATTCTGTAGCGTCACAATCTATTGCCTCACAAACATTTTATCCCGTCACATTCTATCGCGTCACCAATATTCTATGGGGTAACATTCTATGGCGTCACAAACATTGTATCGCGTCACATTCTATCACATCACAAACATTCTATTATGTCACATTCTATCGCATCACATTCTATCGCGTCACAAACATTCTATTACATCACATTCTATTGCATCACATTCTATCGCGTCACAAACATTCTATTACGTTACATTCCATCGCATCACATTCTATCGCGTCACAAACATTCTATCTCCTCACATTTTATCACGTCACATTCTATTGAGTTACATTCAATCGTGTCACATTCTATCGCGTCACAAACATTTTATCGCGTCACAATCTATGCATCAAAAACATTCCATCGCGTCACATTCTATGCCATCACAAACATTCTATCGCGTCACATTCTATCGCATCACAGACATTCTATTACATCACATTCCATCGCATCACATTCTATCACGTCACAAACATTCTATCGTATCACATTCTATCGCGTCACATTCTATTTCGTTACATTCTATCGAGTCACATTCTATCACATCACAAACATTCTATCACATCAATATCTATGCATCACAAAAATGCTATCGCGTAACATTGTATTGCATTACATTCTATCGTGTCACATTCTATTACGTCATAACCATTCTGTCGCGTCACAATCTATTGCCTCACAAACATTTTATCGCCTCCCATTCTATCTCATCACAAACATTCTATCGCGTCACGAATATTCTATTCCGTCACATTCTATCGCATCACATTCTGTCGCGTCACAAACATTCTATCGCGTCACGTTCTAACACGTCATAAAAATTCTATCGTGTCACATTCTCTGGCGTCACATTCTATCTCATCACAAGCATTCTATTGCGTAACATTCTATCGCGTCACAAACATTCCATCACGTCACAATCTGTAAATCACAAACATTCCATAGCGTCACATTCTATGCCGTCACAAACATTCTATCGCGTCACATTCTATCGCATCACAAACGTTCTAACACGTCACATTCTATCACATCACATTCTATTGCGAAACAAACATTCTATCGCGTCACGTTCTATTGCTTTACATTCTATCGAGTCACATTCTATCGCATCACAAACATTCTATCACATCAATATCTATGCATCACAAACATTCTATCGCGTAACATTCTATTGCATTACATTCTATCGCGTCACATTCTATCGCATCTCAAACATTCTTTTGCGTCACAAACATTCTATCAGGTCAAAAAATAATCTATCGCGTCACGTTCTATCGCGTCACATTCTATCGCGTCGCAAACATTCTATCTCCTCACATTCTATCGCGTCACATTCTATCGCGTCACAAACATTCTATCGCGTCACGAATATTCTATTTTGTCACATTCTATCGCATCACATTCTGTCGCGTCACAAACATTCTATCGCGTCACGTTCTATGGCATCACATTCTATCCCGTCGCAAACATTCTATCCCGTCACATGCTAACACGTCATAAAAATTCTATCGTATGTATTGCGTAACATTCTATCGCGTCACAAACATTCTATCACGTCACATTCTACGGCGTCACAAACATTCTATCGCGTCACATTCTATCGCATCACAAACATTCTAACACGTCACATTCTATCACATCACATTCTATCGCGAAACAAACATTCCATCGCGTCACGTTCTATTGCGTTACATTCTATCGAGTCACATTCTATCGCGTCACAAACATTCTATCACATCAATATCTATGCATCATAAACATTCTATCGCGTACCATTCTATTGCATTACATTCTATCGTGTCACATTCTATTGCATCATAAACATTCTATCGCGTACCATTCTATTGCATTACATTCTATCGTGTCACATTCTATTGCGTCACAACCATTCAGTAGCGTCACAATCTATAACCTCACAAACATTTTTTCGCGTCACATTCTATCGCGTCAGAAACATTCTATCACGTCACATTCTATCGCATCTCAAACATTCTATGGCGTCACAAACATTCTATCACGTCAATAAATATTCTATCGCGTCACATTCTCTGGCGTCACATTCTATCGCATCACAAGCATTGTATTGCGTCACATTCTATCGCGTCACAAACATTCTATCGCGTCACAATCTATGAATCACAAACATTCCATCGCGTCACATTCTATGCCGTCACAAACATTCTATCGCGTCACATTCTATGGCGTCACAAACATTTTATCGCATCATATTCTATCGCGTCACGTTCTATCGCATCACAAACATGCTAACACGTCACATTCTATCACATCACATTCTATCGCGTCACAAACATTCTATCGGGTCACATTCTATCGCGTCACATTCTATTGCGTTACATTCTATCGAGTCACATTCTATCGCGTCACAAACATTTTCTTGCGTCACAATTTATGAATCACAAACATTGTATCGCGTCACGTTCTATGCCGCCACAAACACTCTATCGCATCACATCCTATCACATCACATTTTATGCCATCACAAACATTCTATCACGTCACATTCTATCTCGTCAAAAACATTCTATCGCATCACATTCTCTGGCGTCATATTCTATCGCCTCAGAAGCATTCTATTGCGTCACATTCTATCGCGTCACAAACATTCTATCGGGTCACATTCTATCGCATCACGTTCTATTGCGTTACATTCTATCGAGTCAAATTCTATCGCGTCACAAACATTTTCTTGCGTCCCGATCTATGCATCACAAACATTCTATCGTGTCAAATTCTATGCCGTTACAAACACTCTATCGCATCACATTCTATCACGTCACATTCTATGCCATCAGAAACATTCTATCGCGTCACATTCTATCGCGTCACAAACACTCTATCGCCTCACATTCTATCGCATCACATTCTATTGTGTCACATTCTATCGCGTCACAACCATTCTGTCGCGTCACAATCTATTCCCTCACAAACATTTTTTCGCGTCACATTCTATCTCATCAGAAACATTCTATCGCGTCACGAATATTCTATTTTGTCACATTCTATCACATCACATTCTGTCGCGTCACAAACATTCTATCGCGTCACGTTCTATGGCATCACATTCTATCCCGTCGCAAACATTCTATCCCGTCATGTTCTAACACGTCATAAAAATTCTATCGTGTCACATTCTCTGGCATCACATTCTATCGCGTCACAAACATTCTATCACGTCACAATCTGTAAATCACAAACATTCCATAGCGTCACATTCTATGCCGTCACAAACATTCTATCGCGTCACATTCTACGGCGTCACAAACATTCTATCGCGTCACATTTTATCGCATCACAAACATTCTAACACGTCACATTCTATCACATCACATTCTATCGCGAAACAAACATTCTATCGCATCACGTTCTATCGCGTCACGTTCTATTGCGTTACATTCTATCGAGTCACATTCTATCGCATCACAAACATTCTATCACATCAATATCTATGCATCACAAACATTCTACCGCGTACCATTCTATTGCATTACATTCTATCGCGTCACATTCTGTCGCGTCACAAACATTCTATCGCGTCACGTTCTATGGTATCACATTCTATCCCGTCGCAAAAATTCTATCCCGTCACATTCTAACACGTCATAAAAATTCTATCGTGTCACATTCTCTGGCTTCACATTCTATCGCATCACAAGCATTCTATTGCGTAACATTCTATCGCGTCACAAACATTCTATCACGTCACAATCTGTAAATCACAAACATTCCATAGCGTCACATTCTATGCCGTCACAAACATTCTATAGCGTCACATTCTACGACATCACAAACATTCTATCGCGTCACATTCTATCGCGTCACGTTCTATTGCGTTACATTCTATCGAGTCACATTCTATCGCATCACAAACATTCTATCACGTAACATTCTATTGCATTACATTCTATCGTGTCACATTCTGTTGCGTCACAACCATTCTGTAGCGTCACAATCTAATGCCTCACAAACATTTTTTCGCATCACATTCTATTGTGTCACAAACATTCTATCATGTCACATTCTATCGCATCGCAAACATTCTATCACATCAATATCTATGCATCACAAACATTCTACCGCGTAACATTCTATTGCATTACATTCTATCGTGTCACATTCTATTGCGTCACAATCATTCTGTAGCGTCACAATCTATTGCCTCACAAACATTTTTTCGCGTCACATTCTATCGTGTCACAAACATTCTATCATGTCACATTCTATCGCATCGCAAACATTCTATCACATCAATATCTATGCATCACAAACATTCTACCGCGTAACATTCTATTGCATTACATTCTATCGTGTCACATTCTATTGCGTCACAACCATTCTGTAGCGTCACAATCTATTGCCTCACAAACATTTTTTCGCGTCACATTCTATTGCGTCACAAACATTCTATCATGTCACATTCTATCGCATCTCAAACATTATATGGCATCACAAACATTCTATCACGTCAATAAATATCTATCGCGTCACATTCTCTGGCGTCACATTCTATCGCATCACAAGCATTGTATTGCGTCACATTCTATCGCGTCACAAACATTCTATCGCGTCACAATCTATGAATCACAAACATTCCATCGCGTCACATTCTATGCCGTCACAAACATTCTATCGCGTCACATTCTATCGCATCACATTCTATCGCGTCACAAACATTCTATTACGTCACATTCCATCGCTTCACATTCTATTGCGTCACAAACATTCTATCGTGTCACATTCTATCGCGTCACATTCTATTGCGTTACATTCTATCGAGTCACATTCTATCGCATCACAAACATTCTATCACATCAATATCTATGCATCACAAACATTCTACCGCGTACCATTCTATTGCATTACATTCTATCGCGTCACATTCTGTCGCGTCACAAACATTCTATCGCGTCACGTTCTATGGCATCACATTCTATCCCGTCGCAAAAATTCTATCCCGTCACATTCTAACACGTCATAAAAATTCTATCGTGTCACATTCTCTGGCTTCACATTCTATCGCATCACAAGCATTCTATTGCGTAACATTCTATCGCGTCACAAACATTCTATCACGTCACAATCTGTAAATCACAAACATTCCATAGCGTCACATTCTATGCCGTCACAAACATTCTATCGCGTCACATTCTACGACATCACAAACATTCTAACACGTCACATTCTATCACATCACATTCTATCGCGAAACAAACATTCTATCGCGTCACGTTCTATCGCGTCACGTTCTATTGCGTTACATTCTATCGAGTCACATTCTATCGCGTCACAAACATTTTCTTGCGTCACAATCTATGCATCACAAACATTGTATCGCGTCACGTTCTATGCCGCCACAAACACTCTATCGCATCACATCCTATCACGTCACATTTTATGCCATCACAAACATTGTATCGCGTCACATTCTATCGCATCACAAACATTCTATCACGTCACATTCTATCTCGTCAAAAACATTCTATCGCAACACATTCTGTGGCGTCACATTCTATCGCCTCAGAAGCATTCTATTGCGTCACATTCTATCGCGTCACAAACATTCTATCACGTCCCGATCTATGCATCACAAACATTCTATCGTGTCAAATTCTATGCCGTTACAAACACTCTATCGCATCACATTCTATCACGTCACATTCTATGCCATCAGAAACATTCTATCGCGTCACATTCTATCGCGTCACAAACATTCTATTACGTCACATTCTATCGCATCACATTCTATCGCGTCACAAACATTCTATCGTGTCACATTCTCTCGCGTCACATTCTATTGCGTCACAACCATTCTGAAGCGTCACAATCTATTGCCTCACAAACATTTTATCGCGTCACATTCTATGGCGTCACAAATATTCTATGGGGTAACATTCTATGGCGTCACAAACATTCTATCGCGTCACATTCTATCGCATCACAAACATTCTATTACGTCACATTCTATCGCATCACATTCTATCGCGTCACAAACATTCTATTACG
Source organism: Rhea pennata (assembly GCF_028389875.1). NCBI lineage: Eukaryota > Metazoa > Chordata > Aves > Rheiformes > Rheidae > Rhea > Rhea pennata. Next base: position 391,343 of record NW_026907686.1, on the reverse strand, counting down.
TCACATTCCATCGCATCACATTCTATCGCGTCACAAACATTCTATCGTGTCACATTCTATCGCGTCACATTCTATTGCGTTACATTCTATCGAGTCACATTCTCTCGCATCACAAACATTCTATCACATCAATATCTATGCATCACAAACATTCTACCGCGTACCATTCTATTGCATTACATTCTATCGTGTCACATTCTATTGCGTCACAACCATTCTGTAGCGTCACAATCTATTGCCTCACAAATATTTTTTCGCGTCACATTCTATCTCATCAGAAACATTCTATCGCGTCACGAATATTCTATTTTGTCACATTCTATCGCATCACATTCTGTCGCGTCACAAACATTCTATCGCGTCACGTTCTATGGCATCACATTCTATCCCGTCGCAAACATTCTATCCGGTCATGTTCTAACACGTCATAAAAATTCTATCGTGTCACATTCTCTGGCGTCACATTCTATCGCGTCACAAACATTCTATCACGTCACAATCTGTAAATCACAAACATTCCATAGCGTCACATTCTATGCCGTCACAAACATTCTATCGCGTCACATTCTACGGCGTCACAAACATTCTATCGCCTCACATTTTATCGCATCACAAACATTCTAACACGTCACATTCTATCACATCACATTCTATCGCGAAACAAACATTCTATCGCATCACGTTCTATCGCGTCACGTTCTATTGCGTTACATTCTATCGAGTCACATTCTATCGCATCACAAACATTCTATCACATCAATATCTATGCATCACAAACATTCTACCGCGTACCATTCTATTGCATTACATTCTATCGCGTCACATTCTGTCGCGTCACAAACATTCTATCGCGTCACGTTCTATGGCATCACATTCTATCCCGTCGCAAAAATTCTATCCCGTCACATTCTAACACGTCATAAAAATTCTATCGTGTCACATTCTCTGGCTTCACATTCTATCGCATCACAAGCATTCTATTGCGTAACATTCTATCGCGTCACAAACATTCTATCACGTCACAATCTGTAAATCACAAACATTCCATAGCGTCACATTCTATGCCGTCACAAACATTCTATAGCGTCACATTCTACGACATCACAAACATTCTATCGCGTCACATTCTATCGCGTCACGTTCTATTGCGTTACATTCTATCGAGTCACATTCTATCGCATCACAAACATTCTATCACGTAACATTCTATTGCATTACATTCTATCGTGTCACATTCTGTTGCGTCACAACCATTCTGTAGCGTCACAATCTACTGCCTCACAAACATTTTTTCGCATCACATTCTATCGTGTCACAAACATTCTATCATGTCACATTCTATCGCATCTCAAACATTCTATGGCGTCACAAACATTCTATCACGTCAATAAATATTCTATCGCGTCACATTCTCTGGCGTCATATTCTATCACATCACAAGCATTGTATTGCGTCACATTCTATCGCATCACAAACATTCTGACACGTCACATTCAATCACATCATTTCTATCGCGTCACAAACATTCTATCGGGTCACATTCTATCGCGTCACATTCTATTGCGTAACATTCTATCGAGTCACATTCTATCGCGTCACAAACATTTTCTTGCGTCACAATCTATGCATCACAAACATTGTATCGCGTCACGTTCTATGCCGCCACAAACACTCTATCGCATCACATCCTATCACGTCACATTTTATGCCATCACAAACATTGTATCGCGTCACATTCTATCGCATCACAAACATTCTATCACGTCACATTCTATCTCGTCAAAAACATTCTATCGCATCACATTCTGTGGCGTCACATTCTATCGCCTCAGAAGCATTCTATTGCGTCACATTCTATCGCGTCACAAACATTCTATCACGTCCCGATCTATGCATCACAAACATTCTATCGTGTCAAATTCTATGCCGTTACAAACACTCTATCGCATCACATTCTATCACGTCACATTCTATGCCATCAGAAACATTCTATCGCGTCACATTCTATCGCGTCACAAACATTCTATTACGTCACATTCTATCGCATCACATTCTATCGCGTCACAAACATTCTATCGTGTCACATTCTCTCGCGTCACATTCTATTGCGTCACAACCATTCTGAAGCGTCACAATCTATTGCCTCACAAACATTTTATCGCGTCACATTCTATGGCGTCACAAATATTCTATGGGGTAACATTCTATGGCGTCACAAACATTCTATCGCGTCACATTCTATCGCATCACAAACATTCTATTACGTCACATTCTATCGCATCACATTCTATCGCGTCACAAACATTCTGTTACGTCACATTCCATCGCATCACATTCTATCGCGTCACAAACATTCTATCGTGTCACATTCTATCGCGTCACATTCTATTGCGTTACATTCTATCGAGTCACATTCTATCGCATCACAAACATTCTATCACATCAATATCTATGCATCACAAACATTCTACCGCGTACCATTCTATTGCATTACATTCTATCGCGTCACATTCTATTGCGTCACAACCATTCTGTAGCGTCACAATCTATTGCCTCACAAACATTTTTTCGCGTCACATTCTATCTCATCAGAAACATTCTATCGCATCACGAATATTCTATTCCGTCACATTCTATCGCATCACATTCTGTCGCGTCACAAACATTCTATCGCGTCACGTTCTATGGCATCACATTCTATCCCGTCGCAAACATTCTATCCCGTCATGTTCTAACACGTCATAAAAATTCTATCGTGTCACATTCTCTGGCGTCACATTCTATCGCATCACAAGCATTCTATTGCGTAACATTCTATCGCATCACAAACATTCTATCACGTCACAATCTGTAAATCACAAACATTCCATAGCGTCACATTCTATGCCGTCACAAACATTCTATCGCGTCACATTCTACGGCGTCACAAACATTCTATTACGTCACATTCTATCGCATCACAAACATTCTAACACGTCACATTCTATCACATCACATTCTATCGCGAAACAAACATTCTATCGCGTCACGTTCTATCGCGTCACGTTCTATTGCGTTACATTCTATCGAGTCACATTCTATCGCATCACAAACATTCTATCACATCAATATCTATGCATCACAAACATTCTATCGCGTAACATTCTATTGCATTACATTCTATCGTGTCACATTCTGTTGCGTCACAACCATTCTGTAGCGTCACAATCTACTGCCTCACAAACATTTTTTCGCATCACATTCTATCGCGTCACAAACATTCTATCGCGTCACAATCTATGAATCACAAACATTCCATCGCGTCACGTTCTGTGCCGTCACAAACATTCTATCGCGTCACATTCTATGGCGTCACAAACATTTTATCGCATCATATTCTATCGCGTCACATTCTATCGCATCACAAACATTCTAACACGTCACATTCTATCACATCACATTCTATCGCGAAACAAACATGCTATCGCGTCACATTCTATCGCGTCACGTTCTATTGCGTTACATTCTATCGAGTCACATTCTATCGCATTACAAACATTCTATCACGTAACATTCTATTGCATTACATTCTATCGTGTCACATTCTATTGCGTCACAACCATTCTGTAGCGTCACAATCTATTGCCTCACAAACATTTTTTCGCATCACATTCTATTGCGTCACAAACATTCTATCATGTCACATTCTATCGCATCTCAAACATTCTATGGCGTCACAAACATTCTATCACGTCAATAAATATTCTATCGCGTCACATTCTCTGGCGTCACATTCTATCACATCACAAGCATTGTATTGCGTCACATTCTATCGCGTCACAAACATTCTATCACGTAACAATCTATGAATCACAAACATTCCATCGCGTCACGTTCTGTGCCGTCACAAACATTCTATCGCGTCACATTCTATGGCGTCACAAACATTTTATCGCATCATATTCTATCGCGTCACATTCTATCGCATCACAAACATTCTAACACGTCACATTCTATCACATCACATTCTATCGCGAAACAAACATTCTATCACATCAATATCTATGCATCACAAACATTCTATCGCGTAAAATTCTATTGCATTACATTTTATCGTGTCACATTCTATTGCGTCACAACCATTCTGTAGCGTCACAATCTATTGCCTCACAAACATTTTTTCGCATCACATTCTATTGCGTCACAAACATTCTATCATGTCACATTCTATCGCATCTCAAACATTCTATGGCGTCACAAACATTCTATCACGTCAATAAATATTCTATCGCGTCACATTCTCTGGCGTCACATTCTATCGCATCACAAGCATTGTATTGCGTCACATTCTATCGCGTCACATTCTATCGCATCACATTCTATTGCGTTACATTCTATTGTGTCACATTCTATCGCGTCAAAAGCATTCTGTCGCGTCACAATCTATTCCCTCACAAACATTTTTTCGCATCATATTCTATCGCGTCACAAACATTCTATTACGTCACATTCTATCGCATCACATTCTATCGCGTCACAAACATTCTATCGTGTCACATTCTCTCGCGTCACATTCTATTGCGTCACAACAATTCTGAAGCGTCACAATCTATTGCCTCACAAAAATTTTATCGCGTCACATTCTATGGCGTCACAAATATTCTATGGGGTAACATTCTATGGCGTCACAAACATTCTATCGCGTCACATTCTACGGCGTCACAAAAATTCTATTACGTCACATTCTATCGCATCACATTCTATCGCGTCACAAACATTCTATTACGTCACATTCCATCGCATCACATTCTATCGCGTCACAAACATTCTATCGTGTCACATTCTATCGCGTCACATTCTATTGCGTTACATTCTATCGAGTCACATTCTATCGCATCACATTCTATCACATCAATATCTATGCATCACAAACATTCTACCGCGTACCATTCTATTGCATTACATTCTATCGCGTCACATTCTATTGCGTCACAACCATTCTGTAGCGTCACAATCTATTGCCTCACAAACATTTTTTCGCGTCACATTCTATCTCATCAGAAACATTCTATCGCGTCACGAATATTCTATTCCGTCACATTCTATCGCATCACATTCTGTCGCGTCACAAACATTCTATCGCGTCACGTTCTATGGCATCACATTCTATCCCGTCGCAAACATTCTATCCCGTCACATTCTAACACGTCATAAAAATTCTATCGTGTCACATTCTCTGGCGTCACATTCTGTCGCATCACAAGCATTCTATTGCGTAACATTCTATCGCGTCACAAACATTCTATCACGTCACAATCTGTAAATCACAAACATTCTATCGTGTCAAATTCTATGCCGTTACAAACACTCTATCGCATCACATTCTATCACGTCACATTCTATGCCATCAGAAACATTCTATCGCGTCACATTCTATCGCGTCACAAACATTCTATTACGTCACATTCTATCGCATCACATTCTATCGCGTCACAAACATTCTATCGTGTCACATTCTCTCGCGTCACATTCTATTGCGTCACAACCATTCTGAAGCGTCACAATCTATTGCCTCACAAACATTTTATCGCGTCACATTCTATGGCGTCACAAATATTCTATGGGGTAACATTCTATGGCGTCACAAACATTCTATCGCGTCACATTCTATCGCATCACAAACATTCTATTACGTCACATTCTATCGCATCACATTCTATCGCGTCACAAACATTCTGTTACGTCACATTCCATCGCATCACATTCTATCGCGTCACAAACATTCTATCGTGTCACATTCTATCGCGTCACATTCTATTGCGTTACATTCTATCGAGTCACATTCTATCGCATCACAAACATTCTATCACATCAATATCTATGCATCACAAACATTCTACCGCGTACCATTCTATTGCATTACATTCTATCGCGTCACATTCTATTGCGTCACAACCATTCTGTAGCGTCACAATCTATTGCCTCACAAACATTTTTTCGCGTCACATTCTATCTCATCAGAAACATTCTATCGCATCACGAATATTCTATTCCGTCACATTCTATCGCATCACATTCTGTCGCGTCACAAACATTCTATCGCGTCACGTTCTATGGCATCACATTCTATCCCGTCGCAAACATTCTATCCCGTCATGTTCTAACACGTCATAAAAATTCTATCGTGTCACATTCTCTGGCGTCACATTCTATCGCATCACAAGCATTCTATTGCGTAACATTCTATCGCATCACAAACATTCTATCACGTCACAATCTGTAAATCACAAACATTCCATAGCGTCACATTCTATGCCGTCACAAACATTCTATCGCGTCACATTCTACGGCGTCACAAACATTCTATTACGTCACATTCTATCGCATCACAAACATTCTAACACGTCACATTCTATCACATCACATTCTATCGCGAAACAAACATTCTATCGCGTCACGTTCTATCGCGTCACGTTCTATTGCGTTACATTCTATCGAGTCACATTCTATCGCATCACAAACATTCTATCACATCAATATCTATGCATCACAAACATTCTATCGCGTAACATTCTATTGCATTACATTCTATCGTGTCACATTCTGTTGCGTCACAACCATTCTGTAGCGTCACAATCTACTGCCTCACAAACATTTTTTCGCATCACATTCTATCGTGTCACAAACATTCTATCACGTCAATAAATATTCTATCGCGTCACATTCTCTGGCGTCACATTCTATCGCATCACAAGCATTGTATTGCGTCACATTCTATCGCGTCACAAACATTCTATCGCGTCACAATCTATGAATCACAAACATTCCATCGCGTCACGTTCTGTGCCGTCACAAACATTCTATCGCGTCACATTCTATGGCGTCACAAACATTTTATCGCATCATATTCTATCGCGTCACATTCTATCGCATCACAAACATTCTAACACGTCACATTCTATCACATCACATTCTATCGCGAAACAAACATGCTATCGCGTCACATTCTATCGCGTCACGTTCTATTGCGTTACATTCTATCGAGTCACATTCTATCGCATTACAAACATTCTATCACGTAACATTCTATTGCATTACATTCTATCGTGTCACATTCTATTGCGTCACAACCATTCTGTAGCGTCACAATCTATTGCCTCACAAACATTTTTTCGCATCACATTCTATTGCGTCACAAACATTCTATCATGTCACATTCTATCGCATCTCAAACATTCTATGGCGTCACAAACATTCTATCACGTCAATAAATATTCTATCGCGTCACATTCTCTGGCGTCACATTCTATCACATCACAAGCATTGTATTGCGTCACATTCTATCGCGTCACAAACATTCTATCACGTAACAATCTATGAATCACAAACATTCCATCGCGTCACGTTCTGTGCCGTCACAAACATTCTATCGCGTCACATTCTATGGCGTCACAAACATTTTATCGCATCATATTCTATCGCGTCACATTCTATCGCATCACAAACATTCTAACACGTCACATTCTATCACATCACATTCTATCGCGAAACAAACATTCTATCACATCAATATCTATGCATCACAAACATTCTATCGCGTAAAATTCTATTGCATTACATTTTATCGTGTCACATTCTATTGCGTCACAACCATTCTGTAGCGTCACAATCTATTGCCTCACAAACATTTTTTCGCATCACATTCTATTGCGTCACAAACATTCTATCATGTCACATTCTATCGCATCTCAAACATTCTATGGCGTCACAAACATTCTATCACGTCAATAAATATTCTATCGCGTCACATTCTCTGGCGTCACATTCTATCGCATCACAAGCATTGTATTGCGTCACATTCTATCGCGTCACATTCTATCGCATCACATTCTATTGCGTTACATTCTATTGTGTCACATTCTATCGCGTCAAAAGCATTCTGTCGCGTCACAATCTATTCCCTCACAAACATTTTTTCGCGTCATATTCTATCGCGTCACAAACATTCTATTACGTCACATTCTATCGCATCACATTCTATCGCGTCACAAACATTCTATCGTGTCACATTCTCTCGCGTCACATTCTATTGCGTCACAACAATTCTGAAGCGTCACAATCTATTGCCTCACAAAAATTTTATCGCGTCACATTCTATGGCGTCACAAATATTCTATGGGGTAACATTCTATGGCGTCACAAACATTCTATCGCGTCACATTCTACGGCGTCACAAAAATTCTATTACGTCACATTCCATCGCATCACATTCTATCGCGTCACAAACATTCTATCGTGTCACATTCTATCGCGTCACATTCTATTGCGTTACATTCTATCGAGTCACATTCTATCGCATCACATTCTATCACATCAATATCTATGCATCACAAACATTCTACCGCGTACCATTCTATTGCATTACATTCTATCGCGTCACATTCTATTGCGTCACAACCATTCTGTAGCGTCACAATCTATTGCCTCACAAACATTTTTTCGCGTCACATTCTATCTCATCAGAAACATTCTATCGCGTCACGAATATTCTATTCCGTCACATTCTATCGCATCACATTCTGTCGCGTCACAAACATTCTATCGCGTCACGTTCTATGGCATCACATTCTATCCCGTCGCAAACATTCTATCCCGTCACATTCTAACACGTCATAAAAATTCTATCGTGTCACATTCTCTGGCGTCACATTCTGTCGCATCACAAGCATTCTATTGCGTAACATTCTATCGCGTCACAAACATTCTATCACGTCACAATCTGTAAATCACAAACATTCCATAGCGCCACATTCTATGCCGTCACAAACATTCTATCACGTCACATTCTATGGCGTCACAAACATTCTATCGCGTCACATTCTATGGTGTCACAAACATTTTATCGCATCATATTCTATCGCATCACATTCTATCGCATCACAAACATTCTAACACGTCACATTCTATCACATCACATTCTATCGCGAAACAAACATTCTATCGCGTCACATTCTATCGCGTCACGTTCTATTGCGTTACATTCTATCGAGTCACATTCTATCGCATCACAAACATTCTATCACATCAATATCTATGCATCACAAACATTCTATCGCGTACCATTCTATTGCATTACATTCTATCGTGTCACATTCTATTGCGTCACAACCATTCTGTAGCGTCACAATCTATTGCCTCACAAACATTTTTTCGCGTCACATTCTATTGCGTCACAAACATTCTATCATGTCACATTCTATCGCATCTCAAACATTCTATGGCGTCACAAACATTCTATCACGTCAATAAATATTCTGTCGCGTCACATTCTCTGGCGTCAGATTCTATCACATCACAAGCATTGTATTGCGTCACATTCTATCGCATCACAAACATTTTTACACGTCACATTCAATCACATCACATTCTATCGCGTCACAAACATTCTATCGGGTCACATTCTATCACGTCACATTCTATTGCGTAACATTCTATCGAGTCACATTCTATCGCGTCACAAACATTTTCTTGCGTCACAATCTATGCATCACAAACATTGTATCACGTCACGTTCTATGCCGCCACAAACACTCTATCGCATCACATCCTATCACGTCACATTTTATGCCATCACAAACATTGTATCGCGTCACATTCTATCGCATCACAAACATTCTATCACGTCACATTCTATCTCGTCAAAAACATTCTATCGCATCACATTCTGTGGCGTCACATTCTATCGCCTCAGAAGCATTCTATTGCGTCACATTCTATCGCGTCACAAACATTCTATCACGTCCCGATCTATGCATCACAAACATTCTATCGTGTCAAATTCTATGCCGTTACAAACACTCTATCGCATCACATTCTATCACGTCACATTCTATGCCATCAGAAACATTCTATCGCGTCACATTCTATCGCGTCACAAACATTCTATCGCGTCACATTCTATCGCATCACATTCTATTGCGTTACATTCTATTGTGTCACATTCTATCGCGTCAAAAGCATTCTGTCGCGTCACAATCTATTCCCTCACAAACATTTTTTCGCGTCATATTCTATCGCGTCACAAACATTCTATTACGTCACATTCCATCGCATCACATTCTATCGCGTCACAAACATTCTATCGTGTCACATTCTCTCGCGTCACATTCTATTGCGTCACAACAATTCTGAAGCGTCACAATCTATTGCCTCACAAAAATTTTATCGCGTCACATTCTATGGCGTCACAAATATTCTATGGGGTAACATTCTATGGCGTCACAAACATTCTATCGCGTCACATTCTATCGCATCACAAACATTCTATTACGTCACATTCTATCGCATCACATTCTATCGCGTCACAAACATTCTGTTACGTCACATTCCATCGCATCACATTCTATCGCGTCACAAACATTCTATCGGGTCACATTCTATCGCGTCACAAACATTCTCTCACATCAATATCTATGCATCACAAACATTCTACCGCGTACCGTTCTATTGCATTACATTCTATCGCGTCACATTCTATTGTGTCACAACCATTCTGTAGCGTCACAATCTATTGCCTCAAACATTTTTTCGCGTCACATTCTATCTCATCAGAAACATTCTATCGCGTCACGAATATTCTATTCCGTCACATTCTATCGCATCACATTCTGTCGCGTCACAAACATTCTATCGCGTCACGTTCTATGGCATCACATTCTATCCCGTCGTCAACATTCTATCCCGTCACATTCTAACACGTCATAAAAACTCTATCGTGTCACATTCTCTGGCGTCACATTCTGTCGCATCACAAGCATTCTATTGCGTAACATTCTATCGCGTCACAAACATTCTATTACATCACAATCTGTAAATCACAAACATTCCATAGCGTCACATTCTATGCCGTCACAAACATTCTATCGCGTCACATTCTATCGCGTCACATTCTATTGCGTTACATTCTATCGAGTCACATTCTATCGCATCACAAACATTCTATCACATCAATATCTATGCATCACAAACATTCTACCGCGTAACATTCTATTGCATTACATTCTATCGTGTCACATTCTATTGCGTCACAGCCATTCTGTCGCGTCACAATCTATTGCCTCACAAACATTTTTTCGCGTCACATTCTATCGCGTCACAAACATTCTATCACGTAACATTCTATCGCATCTCAAACATTCTATGGCGTCACAAACATTCTATAACGTCAATAAATATTCTATCGCGTCACATTCTCTGGCGTCACATTCTATCGCATCACAAGCATTGTATTGCGTCACATTCTATCGCGTCACAAACATTCTATCGCGTCACAATCTATGAATCCAAACATTCCATCGCGTCACATTCTATGCCGTCACAAACATTCTATCGCGTCACATTCTATGGCGTCACAAACATTTTATCGCATCATATTCTATCGCGTCACATTCTATCGCATCACAAACATTCTAACACGTCACATTCTATCACATCACATTCTATCGCGAAACAAACATGCTATCGGGTCACATTCTATCGCGTCACGTTCTATTGCGTTACATTCTATCGAGTCACATTCTATCGCGTCACAAACATTTTCTTGCGTCACAATCTATGCATCACAAACATTGTATCGCGTAACATTCTATGCCGCCACAAACACTCTATCGCATCACATCCTATCACGTCACATTTTATGCCATCACAAACATTGTATCGCGTCACATTCTATCGCATCACAAACATTCTATCACGTCACATTCTATCTCGTCAAAAACATTCTCTGCATCACATTCTGTGGCGTCACATTCTATCGCCTCAGAAGCATTCTATTGCGTCACATTCTATCGCGTCACAAACATTCTATCACGTCCCGATCTATGCATCACAAACATTCTATCGTGTCAAATTCTATGCCGTTACAAACACTCTATCGCATCACATTCTATCACGTCACATTCTATGCCATCAGAAACATTCTATCGCATCACATTCTATCACATCACATTCTATTGCGTTACATTCTATCGTGTCACATTCTATTGCATCACAACCATTCTGTAGCGTCACAATCTATTGCCTCACAAACATTTTTTCGCGTCATATTCTATCGCGTCACAAACATTCTATTCCGTCACATTCTATCGCATCACATTCTATCGCGTCACAAACATTCTGTCGCGTAAAATTCTATCGCCTCACATTCTATCGCATCACAAACATTCTATTACATCACATTGTATTGCATCACATTCTATCGCATCACAAACATTCTATCGTGTCACATTCTATCGCATCACATTCTATTGCATTACATTCTATCGTGTCACATTCTATTGCGTCACAACCATTCTGTCGCGTCACAATCTATTGCCTCACAAACATTTTTTCGCGTCACATTCTATCGCGTCACAAACATTCTATTCCGTCACATTCTATCGCATCTCAAACATTCTATGGCGTCACAAACATTCTATCAGGTAAATAAATAATCTATCGCGTCACGTTCTATCACGTCACATTCTATCGCGTCACAAACATTCTATCTCCTCACATTCTATCGCGTCACATTCCATTGAGTTACATTCTATCGTGTCACATTCTGTCGCGTCACAAACATTCTATCGCGTCACATTCTATGCCGTCACAAACATTCTATCGCGTCACCTTCTATTGCATTATATTCTATCGCGTCACATTCTATCGCATCACAAACGTTCTGTCGCGTCACAATCTATGCCATCACATTCTATCACGTCACTTTCTATGGCGTCACAACCATTCTGTCGCGTCACATTCTATCGCCTCACATTCTATCGCATCACAAACATTCTATTACGTCACATTCTATTGCAACACATTCTATCGCATCACAAACATTCTATTGCGTGACATTCTATTGCGTTACATTCAATCGTGTCACATTCTATCGCGTCACAAACATTTTATCGCATCACAATCTATACATCAAAAACGTTCTATCGCGTCACATTCTATGCCATCACAAACATTCTATCGCGTCACATTCTATCGCATCACAAACATTCTTTGGCGTCACATTCTATCACATCACAAACATTCTATCGCGTTACATTCTATCGCATCACAGACATTCTATTACGTTACATTCCATCGCATCACATTCTATCACGTCACAAACATTCTATCGCGTCACATTCTATCGCGTCACATTCTATTGCGTTACATTCTATCGAGTCACATTCTATCGCATCACAAACATTCTATCACATCAATATCTATGCATCACAAACATTTTACCGCGTAACATTCTATTGCATTACATTCTATCGTGTCACATTCTATTGCGTCACAACCATTCTGTCGCGTCACAATCTATTGCCTCACAAACATTTTTTCGCGTCACATTCTATCGCGTCACAAACATTCTATTCCGTCACATTCTATCGCATCTCAAACATTCTGTGGCGTCACAAACATTCTATCACGTCAATAAATATTCTATCGCGTCACATTCTCTGGCGTCACATTCTATCGCATCACAAGCATTGTATTGCGTCACATTCTATCTCGTCACATTCTATCACGTCACATTCTATGCCATCAGAAACATTCTATCGCGTCACATTCTATCGCATCACATTCTATTGCGTTACATTCTATTGTGTCACATTCTATCGCGTCAAAAGCATTCTGTCGCATCACAATGTATTCCCTCACAAACATTTTTTTAACGTCATATTCTATCGCGTCACAAACATTCTATTACGTCACATTCTATGGCATCACATTCTATTGCGTCACAACCATTCTGTAGCGTCACAATCTATTGCCTCACAAACATTTTATCGCGTCACATTCTATGGCGTCACAAATATTCTATGGGGTAACATTCTATGGCGTCACAAACATTCTATCGCGTCACATTCTATCGCATCACAAACATTCTATTACGTCACATTCCATCGCATCACATTCTATCGCGTCACAAACATTCTATCTCCTCACATTCTATCGCGTCACATTCTATTTGGTTACATTCTATCGTGTCACATTCTATCGCGTCACAAACATTCTATCGCGTCACATTCTATGCCGTCACGAACTTTCTATCGCGTCACTTTCTATTGCATTATATTCTATCGTGTCACATTCTATCGCATCACAAACATTCTGTCGCGTCACAATCTATTGCATCACATTCTATCGTGTCACAAACGTTCTATCGCGTCACATTCTATGCCATCACAAACATTCTATCGCATCACTTTCTATGGCGTCACAACCATTCTGTCGCGTCACATTATATCGCCTCACATTCTATCGCATCACAAACATTCTATTACATCACATTCTATTGCATCACATTCTATCGCATCACAAACATTGTATTGCGTCACATTCTATTGCGTTACATTCAATCGTGTCACATTCTATCGCATCACAAACATTTTATCGCGTCACAATCTATGCATCAAAAACATTCTATCGCGTCACATTCTATCGCATCACAAACATTCTATCGCGTCACATTCTATCGCATCACAGACATTCTATTACATCACATTCTATTGCATCACATTCTATCGCGTCACAAACATTCTATTACGTTACATTCCATCGCATCACATTCTATCACGTCACAAACATTCTATCGTATCACATTCTATCGCGTCACATTCTATTTCGTTACATTCTATCGAGTCACATTCTATCGCATCACAAACATTCTATCACATCAATATCTATGCATCAGAAACATGCTATCGCGTAACATTCTATTGCATTACATTCTATCGTGTCACATTCTATTGCGTCACAACCATTCTGTCGCGTCACAATCTATTGCCTCACAAACATTTTATCGCCTCCCATTCTATCTCATCACAAACATTCTATCGCGTCACGAATATTCTATTCCGTCACATTCTATCGCATCACATTCTGTCGCGTCACAAACATTCTATCGCGTCACATTCTATCGCATCTCAAACATTCTATCACGTCAATAAATAATCTATCGCGTCACATTCTATCGCGTCACATTCTATCGCGTCACAAACATTCTATCGCGTCACAAATATTCTATTTTGTCACATTCTATCGCATCACATTCTGTCGCGTCACAAACATTCTATCGCGTCACATTCTATGGCATCACATTCTATCCCGTCGCAAACATTCTATCCCGTCACATTCTAACACGTCATATAAATTCTATCGTGTCACATTCTCTGGCGTCACATTCTATCGCATCACAAGCATTCTATTGCGTAACATTCTATCGCGTCACAAACATTCTATCACGTCACATTCTACGGCGTCACAAACATTCTATCGCGTCACATTCTATCGCATCACAAACATTCTAACACGTCACATTCTATCACATCACATTCTATCGCGAAACAAACATTCCATCGCGTCACGTTCTATCGCGTCACGTTCTATTGCGTTACATTCTATCGAGTCACATTCTATCGCATCACAAATATTCTATCACATCAATATCTATGCATCACAAACATTCTATCGCGTAACATTCTATTGCATTACATTCTATCGTGTCACATTCTATTGCGTCACAACCATTCTGTAGCGTCACAATCTATTGCCTCACAAACATTTTTTCGCGTCACATTCTATTGCGTCACAAACATTCTATCATGTCACATTCTATCGCATCTCAAACATTATATGGCATCACAAACATTCTATCACGTCAATAAATATCTATCGCGTCACATTCTCTGGCGTCACATTCTATCGCATCACAAGCATTGTATTGCGTCACATTCTATCGCGTCACAAACATTCTATCGCGTCACAATCTATGAATCACAAACATTCCATCGCGTCACATTCTATGCCGTCACAAACATTCTATCGCGTCACATTCTATTGCATCACAAACATTCTATTACGTCACATTCTATCGCATCACATTCTATCGCGTCACAAACATTCTATTACGTCACATTCCATCGCTTCACATTCTATCGCGTCACAAACATTCTATCGTGTCACATTCTATCGCGTCACATTCTATTGCGTTACATTCTATCGAGTCACATTCTATCGCATCACAAACATTCTATCACATCAATATCTATGCATCACAAACATTCTACCGCGTACCATTCTATTGCATTACATTCTATCGCGTCACATTCTGTCGCGTCACAAACATTCTATCGCGTCACGTTCTATGGCATCACATTCTATCCCGTCGCAAAAATTCTATCCCGTCACATTCTAACACGTCATAAAAATTCTATCGTGTCACATTCTCTGGCTTCACATTCTATCGCATCACAAGCATTCTATTGCGTAACATTCTATCGCGTCACAAACATTCTATCACGTCACAATCTGTAAATCACAAACATTCCATAGCGTCACATTCTATGCCGTCACAAACATTCTATCGCGTCACATTCTACGACATCACAAACATTCTAACACGTCACATTCTATCACATCTCATTCTATCGCGAAACAAACATTCTATCGCGTCACGTTCTATCGCGTCACGTTCTATTGCGTTACATTCTATCGAGTCACATTCTATCGCGTCACAAACATTTTCTTGCGTCACAATCTATGCATCACAAACATTGTATCGCGTCACGTTCTATGCCGCCACAAACACTCTATCGCATCACATCCTATCACGTCACATTTTATGCCATCACAAACATTGTATCGCGTCACATTCTATCGCATCACAAACATTCTATCACGTCACATTCTATCTCGTCAAAAACATTCTATCGCATCACATTCTGTGGCGTCACATTCTATCGCCTCAGAAGCATTCTATTGCGTCACATTCTATCGCGTCACAAACATTCTATCACGTCCCGATCTATGCATCACAAACATTCTATCGTGTCAAATTCTATGCCGTTACAAACACTCTATCGCATCACATTCTATCACGTCACATTCTATGCCATCAGAAACATTCTATCGCGTCACATTCTATCGCGTCACAAACATTCTATTACGTCACATTCTATCGCATCACATTCTATCGCGTCACAAACATTCTATCGTGTCACATTCTCTCGCGTCACATTCTATTGCGTCACAACCATTCTGAAGCGTCACAATCTATTGCCTCACAAAAATTTTATCGCGTCACATTCTATGGCGTCACAAATATTCTATGGGGTAACATTCTATGGCGTCACAAACATTCTATCGCGTCACATTCTATCGCATCACAAACATTCTATTACGTCACATTCTATCGCATCACATTCTATCGCGTCACAAACATTCTGTTACGTCACATTCCATCGCATCACATTCTATCGCGTCACAAACATTCTATCGTGTCACATTCTATCGCGTCACATTCTATTGCGTTACATTCTATCGAGTCACATTCTATCCCATCACAAACATTCTATCACATCAATATCTATGCATCACAAACATTCTACCGCGTACCATTCTATTGCATTACATTCTATCGCGTCACATTCTATTGCGTCACAACCATTCTGTAGCGTCACAATCTATTGCCTCACAAACATTTTTTCGCGTCACATTCTATCTCATCAGAAACATTCTATCGCATCACGAATATTCTATTCCGTCACATTCTATCGCATCACATTCTGTCGCGTCACAAACATTCTATCGCGTCACGTTCTATGGCATCACATTCTATCCCGTCGCAAACATTCTATCCCGTCATGTTCTAACACGTCATAAAAATTCTATCGTGTCACATTCTCTGGCGTCACATTCTATCGCATCACAAGCATTCTATTGCGTAACATTCTATCGCATCACAAACATTCTATCACGTCACAATCTGTAAATCACAAACATTCCATAGCGTCACATTCTATGCCGTCACAAACATTCTATCGCGTCACATTCTACGGCGTCACAAACATTCTATCGCGTCACATTCTATCGCATCACAAACATTCTAACACGTCACATTCTATCACATCACATTCTATCGCGAAACAAACATTCTATCGCGTCACGTTCTATCGCGTCACGTTCTATTGCGTTACATTCTATCGAGTCACATTCTATCGCATCACAAACATTCTATCACATCAATATCTATGCATCACAAACATTCTATCGCGTAACATTCTATTGCATTACATTCTATCGTGTCACATTCTATTGCGTCACAACCATTCTGTAGCGTCACAATCTACTGCCTCAGAAACATTTTTTCGCATCACATTCTATCGTGTCACATTCTATCACGTCACATTCTATCGCATCTCAAACATTCTATGGCGTCACAAACATTCTATCACGTCAATAAATATTCTATCGCGTCACATTCTCTGGCGTCACATTCTATCACATCACAAGCATTGTATTGCGTCACATTCTATCGCATCACAAACATTCTGACACGTCACATTCAATCACATCACATTCTATCGCGTCACAAACATTCTATCGGGTCACATTCTATCGCGTCACATTCTATTGCGTAACATTCTATCGAGTTACATTCTATCGCGTCACAAACATTTTCTTGCGTCACAATCTATGCATCACAAACATTGTATCGCGTCACGTTCTATGCCGCCACAAACACTCTATCGCATCACATCCTATCACGTCACATTTTATGCCATCACAAACATTGTATCGCGTCACATTCTATCGCATCACAAACATTCTATCACGTCACATTCTATCTCGTCAAAAACATTCTATCGCATCACATTCTGTGGCGTCACATTCTATCGCCTCAGAAGCATTCTATTGCGTCACATTCTATCGCGTCACAAACATTCTATCACGTCCCGATCTATGCATCACAAACATTCTATCGTGTCAAATTCTATGCCGTTACAAACGCTCTATCGCATCACATTCTATCACGTCACATTCTATGCCATCAGAAACATTCTATCGCGTCACATTCTATCGCGTCACAAACATTCTATCGTGTCACATTCTCTCGCGTCACATTCTATTGCGTCACAACCATTCTGAAGCGTCACAATCTATTGCCTCACAAAAATTTTATCGCGTCACATTCTATGGCGTCACAAATATTCTATGGGGTAACATTCTATGGCGTCACAAACATTCTATCGCGTCACATTCTATCGCATCACAAACATTCTATTACGTCACATTCTATCGCATCACATTCTATCGCGTCACAAACATTCTGTTACGTCACATTCCATCGCATCACATTCTATCGCGTCACAAACATTCTATCGTGTCACATTCTATCGCGTCACATTCTATTGCGTTACATTCTATCGAGTCACATTCTATCGCATCACAAACATTCTATCACATCAATATCTATGCATCACAAGCATTCTACCGCGTACCATTCTATTGCATTACATTCTATCGCGTCACATTCTATTGCGTCACAACCATTCTGTAGCGTCACAATCTATTGCCTCACAAACATTTTTTCGCGTCACATTCTATCTCATCAGAAACATTCTATCGCGTCACGAATATTCTATTCCGTCACATTCTATCGCATCACATTCTGTCGCGTCACAAACATTCTATCGCGTCACGTTCTATGGCATCACATTCTATCCCGTCGCAAACATTCTATCCCGTCACATTCTAACACGTCATAAAAATTCTATCGTGTCACATTCTCTGGCGTCACATTCTATCGCATCACAAGCATTCTATTGCGTAACATTCTATCGCATCACAAACATTCTATCACGTCACAATCTGTAAATCACAAACATTCCATAGCGTCACATTCTATGCCGTCACAAACATTCTATCGCGTCACATTCTACGGCGTCACAAACATTCTATTACGTCACATTCTATCGCATCACAAACATTCTAACACGTCACATTCTATCACATCACATTCTATCGCGAAACAAACATTCTATCGCGTCACGTTCTATCGCGTCACGTTCTATTGCGTTACATTCTATCGAGTCACATTCTATCGCATCACAAACATTCTATCACATCAATATCTATGCATCACAAACATTCTATCGCGTAACATTCTATTGCATTACATTCTATCGTGTCACATTCTGTTGCGTCACAACCATTCTGTAGCGTCACAATCTACTGCCTCACAAACATTTTTTCGCATCACATTCTATCGTGTCACAAACATTCTATCACGTCAATAAATATTCTATCGCGTCACATTCTCTGGCGTCACATTCTATCGCATCACAAGCATTGTATTGCGTCACATTCTATCGCGTCACAAACATTCTATCGCGTCACAATCTATGAATCACAAACATTCCATCGCGTCACGTTCTGTGCCGTCACAAACATTCTATCGCGTCACATTCTATGGCGTCACAAACATTTTATCGCATCATATTCTATCGCGTCACATTCTATCGCATCACAAACATTCTAACACGTCACATTCTATCACATCACATTCTATCGCGAAACAAACATTCTATCGGGTCACATTCTGTCACGTCACGTTCTATTGCGTTACATTTTATCGAGTCACATTCTATCGCATCACAAACATTCTATCACATCAATATCTATGCATCACAAACATTCTATCGCGTAAAATTCTATTGCATTACATTTTATCGTGTCACATTCTATTGCGTCACAACCATTCTGTAGCGTCACAATCTATTGCCTCACAAACATTTTTTCGCATCACATTCTATTGCGTCACAAACATTCTATCATGTCACATTCTATCGCATCTCAAACATTCTATGGCGTCACAAACATTCTATCACGTCAATAAATATTCTATCGCGTCACATTCTCTGGCGTCACATTCTATCGCATCACAAGCATTGTATTGCGTCACATTCTATCGCGTCACATTCTATCGCATCACATTCTATTGCGTTACATTCTATTGTGTCACTTTCTATCGCGTCAAAAGCATTCTGTCGCGTCACAATCTATTCCCTCACAAACATTTTTTCGCGTCATATTCTATCGCGTCACAAACATTCTATTACGTCACATTCTATCGCATCACATTCTATCGCGTCACAAACATTCTATCGTGTCACATTCTCTCGCGTCACATTCTATTGCGTCACAACAATTCTGAAGCGTCACAATCTATTGCCTCACAAAAATTTTATCGCGTCACATTCTATGGCGTCACAAATATTCTATGGGGTAACATTCTATGGCGTCACAAACATTCTATCGCGTCACATTCTACGGCGTCACAAAAATTCTATTACGTCACATTCTATCGCATCACATTCTATCGCGTCACAAACATTCTATTACGTCACATTCCATCGCATCACATTCTATCGCGTCACAAACATTCTATCGTGTCACATTCTATCGCGTCACATTCTATTGCGTTACATTCTATCGAATCACATTCTATCGCATCACATTCTATCACATCAATATCTATGCATCACAAACATTCTACCGCGTACCATTCTATTGCATTACATTCTATCGCGTCACATTCTATTGCGTCACAACCATTCTGTAGCGTCACAATCTATTGCCTCACAAACATTTTTTCGCGTCACATTCTATCTCATCAGAAACATTCTATCGCGTCACGAATATTCTATTCCGTCACATTCTATCGCATCACATTCTGTCGCGTCACAAACATTCTATCGCGTCACGTTCTATGGCATCACATTCTATCCCGTCGCAAACATTCTATCCCGTCACATTCTAACACGTCATAAAAATTCTATCGTGTCACATTCTCTGGCGTCACATTCTTTCGCATCACAAGCATTCTATTGCGTAACATTCTATCGCGTCACAAACATTCTATCACGTCACAATCTGTAAATCACAAACATTCCATAGCGCCACATTCTATGCCGTCACAAACATTCTATCACGTCACATTCTATGGCGTCACAAACATTCTATCGCGTCACATTCTATGGTGTCACAAACATTTTATCGCATCATATTCTATCGCATCACATTCTATCGCATCACAAACATTCTAACACGTCACATTCTATCACATCACATTCTATCGCGAAACAAACATTCTATCGCGTCACATTCTATCGCGTCACGTTCTATTGCGTTACATTCTATCGAGTCACATTCTATCGCATCACAAACATTCTATCACATCAATATCTATGCATCACAAACATTCTATCGCGTAAAATTCTATTACATTACATTCTATCGTGTCACATTCTATTGCGTCACAACCATTCTGTAGCGTCACAATCTATTGCCTCACAAACATTTTTTCGCGTCACATTCTATTGCGTTACAAACATTCTATCATGTCACATTCTATCGCATCTCAAACATTCTATGGCGTCACAAACATTCTATCACGTCAATAAATATTCTGTCGCGTCACATTCTCTGGCGTCAGATTCTATCACATCACAAGCATTGTATTGCATCACATTCTATCGCATCACAAACATTTTGACACGTCACATTCAATCACATCACATTCTATCGCGTCACAAACATTCTATCGGGTCACATTCTATCGCGTCACATTCTATTGCGTAACATTCTATCGAGTCACATTCTATCGCGTCACAAACATTTTCTTGCGTCACAATCTATGCATCACAAACATTGTATCACGTCACGTTCTATGCCGCCACAAACACTCTATCGCATCACATCCTATCACGTCACATTTTATGCCATCACAAACATTGTATCGCGTCACATTCTATCGCATCACAAACATTCTATCACGTCACATTCTATCTCGTCAAAAACATTCTATCGCATCACATTCTGTGGCGTCACATTCTATCGCCTCAGAAGCATTCTATTGCGTCACATTCTATCGCGTCACAAACATTCTATCACGTCCCGATCTATGCATCACAAACATTCTATCGTGTCAAATTCTATGCCGTTACAAACACTCTATCGCATCACATTCTATCACGTCACATTCTATGCCATCAGAAACATTCTATCGCGTCACATTCTATCGCGTCACAAACATTCTATCGCGTCACATTCTATCGCATCACATTCTATTGCGTTACATTCTATTGTGTCACATTCTATCGCGTCAAAAGCATTCTGTCGCGTCACAATCTATTCCCTCACAAACATTTTTTCGCGTCATATTCTATCGCGTCACAAACATTCTATTACGTCACATTCTATCGCATCACATTCTATCGCGTCACAAACATTCTATCGTGTCACATTCTCTCGCGTCACATTCTATTGCGTCACAACAATTCTGAAGCGTCACAATCTATTGCCTCACAAAAATTTTATCGCGTCACATTCTATGGCGTCACAAATATTCTATGGGGTAACATTCTATGGCGTCACAAACATTCTATCGCGTCACATTCTATCGCATCACAAACATTCTATTACGTCACATTCTATCGCATCACATTCTATCGCGTCACAAACATTCTGTTACGTCACATTCCATCGCATCACATTCTATCGCGTCACAAACATTCTATCGTGTCACATTCTATCGCGTCACATTCTATTGCGTTACATTCTATCGAGTCACATTCTATCGCATCACAAACATTCTATCACATCAATATCTATGCATCACAAACATTCTACCGCGTACCATTCTATTGCATTACATTCTATCGCGTCACATTCTATTGCGTCACAACCATTCTGTAGCGTCACAATCTATTGCCTCACAAACATTTTTTCGCGTCACATTCTATCTCATCAGAAACATTCTATCGCGTCACGAATATTCTATTCCGTCACATTCTATCGCATCACATTCTGTCACGTCACAAACATTCTATCGCGTCACGTTCTATGGCATCACATTCTATCCCGTCGCAAACATTCTATCCCGTCACATTCTAACACGTCATAAAAATTCTATCGTGTCACATTCTCTGGCGTCACATTCTATCGCATCACAAGCATTCTATTGCGTAACATTCTATCGCATCACAAACATTCTATCACGTCACAATCTGTAAATCACAAACATTCCATAGCGTCACATTCTATGCCGTCACAAACATTCTATCGCGTCACATTCTACGGCGTCACAAACATTCTATTACGTCACATTCTATCGCATCACAAACATTCCAACACGTCACATTCTATCACATCACATTCTATCGCGAAACAAACATTCTATCGCGTCACGTTCTATCGCGTCACGTTCTATTGCGCTACATTCTATCGAGTCACATTCTATCACATCACAAACATTCTATCACATCAATATCTATGCATCACAAACATTCTATCGCGTAACATTCTATTGCATTACATTCTATCGTGTCACATTCTGTTGCGTCACAACCATTCTGTAGCGTCACAATCTACTGCCTCACAAACATTTTTTCGCATCACATTCTATCGTGTCACAAACATTCTATCATGTCACATTCTATCGCATCTCAAACATTCTATGGCGTCACAAACATTCTATCACGTCAATAAATATTCTATCGCGTCACATTCTCTGGCGTCACATTCTATCGCATCACAAGCATTGTATTGCGTCACATTCTATCGCGTCACAAACATTCTATCGCGTCACAATCTATGAATCACAAACATTCCATCGCGTCACATTCTATGCCGTCACAAATATTCTATCGCGTCACATTCTATGGCGTCACAAACATTTTATCGCATCATATTCTATCGCGTCACATTCTATCGCATCACAAACATTCTGACACGTCACATTCTATCACATCACATTCTATCGCGTCACAAACATTCTATCGGGTCACATTCTATCGCGTCACATTCTATTGGGTAACATTCTATCGAGTCACATTCTATCGCGTCACAAACATTTTCTTGCGTCACAATCTATGTATCACAAACATTGTATCGCATCACGTTCTATGCCGCCACAAACACTCTATCGCATCACATCCTATCACGTCACATTTTATGCCATCACAAACATTGTATCGCGTCACATTCTATCGCATCACAAACATTCTATCACGTCACATTCTATCTCGTCAAAAACATTCTATCGCATCACATTCTGTGGCGTCACATTCTATCGCCTCAGAAGCATTCTATTGCGTCACATTCTATCGCGTCACAAACATTCTATCACGTCCCGATCTATGCATCACATACATTCTATCGTGTCAAATTCTATGCCGTTACAAACACTCTATCGCATCACATTCTATCACGTCACATTCTATGCCATCAGAAACATTCTATCGCGTCACATTCTATCGCGTCACAAACATTCTATCGCATCACATTCTATCGCATCACATTCTATTGCGTTACATTCTATTGTGTCACATTCTATCGCGTCAAAAGCATTCTGTCGCGTCACAATCTATTCCCTCACAAACATTTTTTCACGTCATATTCTATCGCGTCACAAACATTCTATTACGTCACATTCTATCGCATCACATTCTATCGCGTCACAAACATTCTGTTACGTCACATTCCATCGCATCACATTCTATCGCGTCACAAACATTCTATCGTGTCACATTCTATCGCGTCACATTCTATTGCGTTACATTCTATCGAGTCACATTCTATCGCATCACAAACATTCTCTCACATCAATATCTATGCATCACAAACATTCTACCGCGTACCGTTCTATTGCATTACATTCTATCGCGTCACATTCTATTGTGTCACAACCATTCTGTAGCGTCACAATCTATTGCCTCACAAACATTTTTTCGCGTCACATTCTATCTCATCAGAAACATTCTATCGCGTCACGAATATTCTATTCCGTCACATTCTATCGCATCACATTCTGTCGCGTCACAAACATTCTATCGCGTCACGTTCTATGGCATCACATTCTATCCCGTCGTCAACATTCTATCCCGTCACATTCTAACACGTCATAAAAACTCTATCGTGTCACATTCTCTGGCGTCACATTCTGTCGCATCACAAGCATTCTATTGCGTAACATTCTATCGCGTCACAAACATTGTATTACATCACAATCTGTAAATCACAAACATTCCATAGCGTCACATTCTATGCCGTCACAAACATTCTATCGCGTCACATTCTATGGCGTCACAAACATTTTATCGCATCATATTCTATCGCGTCACATTCTATCGCATCACAAACATTCTAACACGTCACATTCTATCACATCACATTCTATCGCGAAACAAACATGCTATCGGGTCACATTCTATCGCGTCACGTTCTATTGCGTTACATTCTATCGAGTCACATTCTATCGCGTCACAAACATTTTCTTGCGTCACAATCTATGCATCACAAACATTGTATCGCGTCACGTTCTATGCCGCCACAAACACTCTATCGCATCACATCCTATCACGTCACATTTTATGCCATCACAAACATTGTATCGCGTCACATTCTATCGCATCACAAACATTCTATCACGTCACATTCTATCTCGTCAAAAACATTCTATCGCATCACATTCTGTGGCGTCACATTCTATCGCCTCAGAAGCATTCTATTGCGTCACATTCTATCGCGTCACAAACATTCTATCACGTCCCGATTATGCATCACAAACATTCTATCGTGTCAAATTCTATGCCGTTACAAACACTCTATCGCATCACATTCTATGGCGTCACATTCTATGCCATCAGAAACATTCTATCGCGTCACATTCTATCGCGTCACAAACATTCTATCGCGTCACATTCTATGGCGTCACAAACATTTTATCGCATCATATTCTATCGCGTCACGTTCTATTGCGTTACATTCTATCGAGTCACATTCTATCGCGTCACAAACATTCTATCACGTCACAATCTATAAATCACAAATATTCCATAGCATCACATTCTATACTGTCACAAACATTCTATCGCGTCACATTCTATGCCGTCACAAACATTCTATCGCGTCACATTCTATCGCATCACAAACATTCTATTACGTCACATTCTATCGCATCACATTCTATCGCGAAACAAACATTCCATCTCGTCAAATTCTATCGCGTCACGTTCTATTGCGTTACATTCTATCGAGTCACATTCTATTGCGTCACAACCATTCTGTAGCGTCACAATCTATTGCCTTACAAACTTTTCGCGTCACATTCTATCGCGTCAAAAACATTCTATCACGTCACATTCTATCGCATCTCAAACATTCTGTGGCATCACAAACATTCTATAACGTCAATAAATATTCTATCGCGTCACATTCTCTGGCGTCACATTCTATCGCATTACAAGCATTGTATTGCGTCACATTCTATCGCGTCACATTCTATCGCGTCACTATCTATGAATCACAAACATTCCATCGCGTCACATTCTATGCCGTCACAAACATTCTATCGCGTCACATTCTATGGCGTCAAAAACATTTTATCGCATCATATTCTATCGCGTCACATTCTATCGCGTCACTATCTATGAATCACAAACATTCTATCGCGTCACATTCTATGGCGTCACAAATATTTTATCGCATCATATTCTATCGCGTCACATTCTATCGCATCACAAACATTCTAACACCTCACTTCTATCACATTACATTCTATCGCGTCACAAACATTCTATCGGGTCACATTCTATCGCGTCACGTTCTATTGCGTTACATTCTATCGAGTCACATTCTATCGCGTCACAAACATTCTATCGGATCACATTCTATCGCATCACGTTCTATTGCGTTACATTCTATCGAGTCACATTCTATCGCGTCACAAACATTTTCTTGCGTCACAATCTATGCATCACAAACATTGTATCGCATCACTTTCTATGCCGCCACAAACACTCTATCGCATCACATCCTATCACGTCACATTTTATGCCATCACAAATATTGTATCGCGTCACATTGTATCGCATCACAAACATTCTATCACGTCACATTCTATCTCGTCAAAAACATTCTATCGCATCACATTCTCTGGTGTCATATTCTATCGCCTCAGAAGCATTCTATTGCGTCACATTCTATCGCGTCACAAACATTCTATCACGTCCCAATCTATGCATCACAAACATTCTATCGTGTCAAATTCTATGCAGTTAAAAAGACTCTATCGCATCACATTCTATCACGTCACATTCTATGCCATCAGAAACATTCTATCGCGTCACATTCTATCGCGTCGTCACATTCTATCGCATCACATTCTATTGCGTTACATTCTATTGTGTCACATTCTATCGCGTCAAAAGCATTCTGTCGCGTCACAATCTATTCCCTCACAAACATTTTTTCGCGTCATATTCTATCGCGTCACAAACATTCTATTACGTCACATTCTATCGCATCACATTCTATCGCGTCACAAACATTCTATCGTGTCACATTCTCTCGTGTCACATTCTATTGCGTTACATTCTATCGAGTCACATTCTATCGCATCACAAACATTCTATCACATGAATATCTATGCATCACAAACATTCTACCGCGTACCATTCTATTGCATTACATTCTATCGCGTCACATTCTATTGCGTCACAACCATTCTGTAGCGTCACAATCTATTGCCTCACAAACATTTTTTCGCGTCACATTCTATCTCATCAGAAACATTCTATCGCGTCACGAATATTCTATTCCGTCACATTCTATCGCATCACATTCTGTCGCGTCACAACCATTCTATCGCGTCACGTTCTATGGCATCACATTCTATCCCGTCGCAAACATTCTATCCCGTCACATTCTAACACGTCATAAAAATTCTATCGTGTCACATTCTCTGGCATCACATTCTGTCGCATCACAAGCATTCTATTGCGTCACATTGTATGCTGTCACAAACACTCTATCACGTCACATTCTATGCCATCACAAACATTCTATCGCGTCACATTCTATCGCATCACAAACATTCTATGGCGTCACATCCTCTGGCGTCACAAACATTCTATCGCGTCACATTCTATCGCATCACAAATATTCTATTACGTCACATTGTATCGCATCACAATCTATCGCGTCACAAACATTCTATTACGTCACATTCCATCGCATCACATTCTATCGCGTCACAAACATTCTATCGTGTCACATTCTATCACGTCACATTCTATTGCGTTACATTCTATCGAGTCACATTCTATCGCATCACAAACATTCTATCACATCAATATCTATGCATCACAAACATTCTATCGCGTAACATTCTACTGCATTACATTCTATCGTGTCACATTCTATTGCGTCACAACCATTCTGTCGCGTCACAATCTATTGCCTCAAAAACATTTTTTTGCATCACATTCTATCGCGTCACAAACATTCTATCACGTCACAATTTGTGAATCACATACATTCCATCGCGTCACTTTCTATGCCGTCACAAACTTTCTATCGAATCACATTCTACGGCGTCAGAACCATTCTATCGCGTCACATTCTATCGCATCACAAACACTCTATCACATCACATTCTATCGCGTCACATTCTATTGAGTTACATTCTATCGTGTCACATTCTATCGCGTCACAAACATTCTATCGCGTCACATTCTATGCCGTCACAAACATTCTATCGCGTCACATTCTATCGCATCACAAATATTCTATTACGTCACATTGCATCGCATCACAATCTATCGCGTCACAAACATTCTATTACGTCACATTCCATCGCATCACATTCTATCTCGTCACAAACATTCTATCGTGTCACATTCTATCACGTCACATTCTATTGCGTTACATTCTATCGAGTCACATTCTATCGCATCACAAACATTCTATCACATCAATATCTATGCATCACAAACATTCTATCGCGTAACATTCTACTGCATTACATTCTATCGTGTCACATTCTATTGCGTCACAACCATTCTGTCGCGTCACAATCTATTGCCTCAAAAACATTTTTTTGCGTCACATTCTATCGCATCACAAACATTCTATCACGTCACAATTTGTGAATCACATACATTCCATCGCGTCACTTTCTATGCCGTCACAAACTTTCTATCGAATCACATTCTACGGCGTCATAACCATTCTATCGCGTCACATTCTATCGCATCACAAACATTCTATCACATCACATTCTATCGCGTCACATTCTATTGAGTTACATTCTATCGTGTCACATTCTATCGCGTCACAAACATTCTATCGCGTCACATTCTATGCCGTCACAAACATTCTATCGCGTCACTTTCTATTGCATTATATTCTATCGTGTCACATTCTATTGCGTCACAAACATTCTGTCGCGTCACAGTCTATTGCATCACATTCTATCGTGTCACAAACATTCTATCGCATCACATTCTATGCCATCACAAAGATTCTATCGCGTCATTTTCTATGGCGTCACAACCATTCTGTCGCGTCACATTCTATCGCATCACAAACATTCTATTACGTCACATTCTATTGCATCACATTCTATCGCATCACAAACATTCTTTTGCGTCACATTCTATTGCGTTACATTCAATCGTGTCACATTCTATCGCATCACAAACATTTTATAGCGTCACAATCTATGCATCACAAACATTCTATCGCGTCACATTCTATCGCATCGCAAACATTCTATAGCGTTTCATCCTATCGCGTCACAAACATTCTATCGCGTCACATTCTATCGCATCACAGACATTCTATTACGTCACATTCTATTGCATCACATTGTATCGCGTTACAAACATTCTATTACGTCACATTCCATCGCATCACATTCTATCACGTCACAAGCATTCTATCGCATCACATTCTATCGCGTCACAAGCATTCTATCGTGTCACATTCTATCGTGTCACATTCTATTACGTCACAACCATTCTGTCGCATCACAATCTATTGCCTCACAAACATTTTATTGCCTCCCATTCTATCTCATCACAAACATTCTATCGCGTCATGAACATTCTATTCCGTCACATTCTATCGCATCACATTCTGTTGCGTCACAAACATTATATCGCGTCACGTTCTATGGCATCACATTCTATCCCGTCGCAAACATTCTATATCGTCACATTCTAACACGTCATAAAAATTCTATCGTGTCACATTCTCTGGCGTCACATTCTATTGCATCAGAAGCATTCTATTGCGTTACATTCTATCGCGTCACAAACATTCTATCACGTCATAATCTGTAAGTCACAAACATTCCATCGCTTCACATTGTATGCCGTCACAAACATTCTATCGCGTCACATTCTACGGCGTCACAAACATTCTATCGCGTCACATTCTATTGCGTCACAACCATTCTGTAGCGTCACAATCTATCGCATCACATTCTATCGTGTCACAAACATTCTATTACGTCACATTCCATCGCATCACATTCTATCGCGTTACATTCTATCGGGTCACATTCTATCGCATCACAAACATTCTATCACATCAATATCTATGCATCACAAACATTCTACCGCGTACCATTCTATTGCATTACATTCTATCGTGTCACATTCCATTGCGTCACAAACATTCTGTCGCGTCACATTCTATCGCATCTCAAACATTCTATGGCGTCACAAATATTCTATCACGTCAATAAATATTCTATCACGTCACGATCTATGGCGTCACATTCTATCGCGTCACAAACATTCTATCGCGTCACTTTCTATTGCATTACATTCTATGGCGTCACGTTCTATCGCGTCACAAACATTCTATCGCGTCACATTCTATCACGTCACATTTTATGCCATCACAAACATTGTATCGCGTCACATTCTATCGCATCACAAACACTCTATTGCGTTACATTCTATCGTGTCTCATTTTATCGCGTCACAAAGATTCTTTCGCATCACAATCTATTGCCTCACGAACATTTTATCGCGTCACATTCTATGCCGTCACAAACCTTCTAACGCGTCACATTCTATTTCATTTCATTCTATCGTGTCACATTCTATCACGTCACGAACATTCTATCCCGTTACATTCTGTCACATCACAAACATTCTATCGTGTCAAATTCTATGCCGTTACAAACACTCTATCGCGTCACATTTTATCACGTCACATTCTATGCCATCAGAAACATTCTATCGCGTCACATTCTATCGCGTCACAAACATTCTGTAGCGTCGCATTCCATTGCATCACATTCTATCGCGTTACATTCTATTGTGTCACACTCTATCGCGTCAAAAGCATTCTGTCGCGTCATAATCTATTCCCTCACAAACATTTTTTCGCGTCACATTCTATTGCGTCACAAACACTCTATCGCATCACATTCTATCACGTCACATTCTATGCCATCACAAACACTCTATCGTGTCACATTCTATCGCGTCACAAACATTCTGTCACGTCACATTCTATGCCGTCACAAACATCTATCGCGTCACTTTCTATAGCGTCACATTCTATCGCGTCACTTTCTATTGCTTTACATCCTATTGTGTCACATTCTATCGCGTCAGAAAACATTTTATTGCGTCACAATGTATGCCGTCACAAACATTCTATCCCGTTACATTCTATTGCATTACATTCTATCGCCTCACATCCTATCGCATCACAAATATTCTATTACGACACATTCTATTGCATCACATTCTATCGCATTTCAAACATTCTATTGCGTCACATTCTATTGCGTTACATTCAATCGTGTCACATTCTATCGCGTCACAAACATTTTATAGCGTCACAATCTATGCATCAAAAACATTCTATCGCGTCACATTCTATGCCATCACAAATATTCTATCGCGTCACATTCTATCGCATCATAAACATTCCTTGGCGTCACATTCTATCGCGTCACAAACATTCTTTTATGTCACATTCCATCGCATCACATTCTATCACGTCACAATCATTCTATCGTGTCACATTCTATCGCGTCACATTCTATTGCGTTACATTCTATCGAGTCACATTCTATCGCATCACAAACATTCTATCACATCAATATCTATGCATCACAAACATTCTATCGCGTAACATTCCGTTGCATTACATTCTATCGCGTCACATTCTATTACGTCACAACCATTATGTCGCATCACAATCTATTGCCTCACAAACATTTTATCGCCTCCCATTCTATCTCATCACAAACATTCTATCACGTCAATAAATATTCTATCGCGTCACGTTCTCTGGCGTCACATTCTATCGCGTCACAAACATTCTATCACGTCAAATTCTATGCCATCACAAGCATTCTATCGCGTCACTTTCTATGACGTCACAACCATTCTGTCGTGTCACATTCTATCGCGTCACATTCTATGGCATTATATTCTATTGTGTCACATTCTATCGCGTCACAACCATTCTGTTGCGTCACAATCTGTTGCCTCACAAACATTTTATCGCGTCACATTCCCTTGCGTCACGAACGTTCTATCGCGTCATGTTCTATGCCGTCACAAACATTCTATCGCGTCACATTCTATCAGGTCACATTCTATGCCATCAGAAACATTCTATCGCCTCACATTCCATCGCATCACAAACATTCTATTACGTCACATTCTATCGCGTCACATTCTATCGCGTCACAAACATTCTATCTCCTCACATTCTATCGCGTCACATTCTATTGAGTTACATTCTATCGTGTCACATTCTATCGCGTCACAAACATTCTATCACGTCACTTTCTATTGCATTACATTCTATCGTGTCACATTCTATCGCGTCACAAACATTCTGTCGCGTCACAATCTATTGCATCACATTCTATCGCCAAACAAACATTCTATCGCGTCACATTCTATGCCATCACAAACATTCTATCCCGTCACTTTCTATGGCGTCACAACGATTCTGTCGCGTCACATTCTATCGCCTCACATTCTATCGCATCACAAACATTCCATTACATCACATTCTATTGCATCACGTTCTATCGCGTCACAAACATTCTATCGCGTCACATTCTATCGCATCACATTCTGTCGCGTCACAAACATTCTATCGCGTCACATTCTATCGCATCACATTCTGTCGCGTCACAAACATTCTATCGCGTCACATTCTATCGCGTCACGTTCTATTGAGTTACATTCTATTGTTGCACATTCTATCGCATCACAAACATTCTATTGCGTCACATTCCATGCCGTCCCAAACATTCTATCGCGTAACATTCTATTGCTTTACATTCTATCGTGTCACATTCTATCGCGTCACAATCTATGCATCACAAACATTCTATCGCGTCACATTCTATGCCGTCACAAATATTCTATCGCCTCACATTCTACTGCATTATATTCTATTGTGTCAATATTCTATCGCGTCACAATCTATCCATGATAAACATTCTGTCGCGTAACAATCTATTGGCTCACAAACATTTTATAGCGTCACATTCTATCGCGTCACGAACATTCTATCCCGTCACATTCTATCTCATCACAAACATTCTATCGCGTCAGAAACATTCTATCACGTCAATAAATATTATGTCGCGTCACATTCTATGGCGTCATATTCTATCGCGTCACAAACATTCTATCACGTCAATAAATATTCTATCGCGTCACATTCTATGGCGTCACGTTCTATCGCGTCACAAACATTCTATCGCGTCACATTCTATCACGTCACATTTTATGCCATCACAAACATTGTATCGCGTCACATTCTATCGCATCACAAACACTCTATTGCGTTACATTCTATCGTGTCTCATTTTATCGCGTCACAAAGATTCTTTCGCATCACAATCTATTGCCTCACGAACATTTTATCGCGTCACATTCTATGCCGTCACAAACCTTCTAACGCGTCACATTCTATTTCATTTCATTCTATCGTGTCACATTCTATCACGTCACGAACATTCTATCCCGTTACATTCTGTCACATCACAAACATTCTATCGTGTCAAATTCTATGCCGTTACAAACACTCTATCGCGTCACATTTTATCACGTCACATTCTATGCCATCAGAAACATTCTATCGCGTCACATTCTATCGCGTCACAAACATTCTGTAGCGTCGCATTCCATTGCATCACATTCTATCGCGTTACATTCTATTGTGTCACACTCTATCGCGTCAAAAGCATTCTGTCGCGTCATAATCTATTCCCTCACAAACATTTTTTCGCGTCACATTCTATTGCGTCACAAACACTCTATCGCATCACATTCTATCACGTCACATTCTATGCCATCACAAACACTCTATCGTGTCACATTCTATCGCGTCACAAACATTCTGTCACGTCACATTCTATGCCGTCACAAACATCTATCGCGTCACTTTCTATAGCGTCACATTCTATCGCGTCACTTTCTATTGCTTTACATCCTATTGTGTCACATTCTATCGCGTCAGAAAACATTTTATTGCGTCACAATGTATGCCGTCACAAACATTCTATCCCGTTACATTCTATTGCATTACATTCTATCGCCTCACATCCTATCGCATCACAAATATTCTATTACGACACATTCTATTGCATCACATTCTATCGCATTTCAAACATTCTATTGCGTCACATTCTATTGCGTTACATTCAATCGTGTCACATTCTATCGCGTCACAAACATTTTATAGCGTCACAATCTATGCATCAAAAACATTCTATCGCGTCACATTCTATGCCATCACAAATATTCTATCGCGTCACATTCTATCGCATCATAAACATTCCTTGGCGTCACATTCTATCGCGTCACAAACATTCTTTTATGTCACATTCCATCGCATCACATTCTATCACGTCACAATCATTCTATCGTGTCACATTCTATCGCGTCACATTCTATTGCGTTACATTCTATCGAGTCACATTCTATCGCATCACAAACATTCTATCACATCAATATCTATGCATCACAAACATTCTATCGCGTAACATTCCGTTGCATTACATTCTATCGCGTCACATTCTATTACGTCACAACCATTATGTCGCATCACAATCTATTGCCTCACAAACATTTTATCGCCTCCCATTCTATCTCATCACAAACATTCTATCACGTCAATAAATATTCTATCGCGTCACGTTCTCTGGCGTCACATTCTATCGCGTCACAAACATTCTATCACGTCAAATTCTATGCCATCACAAGCATTCTATCGCGTCACTTTCTATGACGTCACAACCATTCTGTCGTGTCACATTCTATCGCGTCACATTCTATGGCATTATATTCTATTGTGTCACATTCTATCGCGTCACAACCATTCTGTTGCGTCACAATCTGTTGCCTCACAAACATTTTATCGCGTCACATTCCCTTGCGTCACGAACGTTCTATCGCGTCATGTTCTATGCCGTCACAAACATTCTATCGCGTCACATTCTATCAGGTCACATTCTATGCCATCAGAAACATTCTATCGCCTCACATTCCATCGCATCACAAACATTCTATTACGTCACATTCTATCGCGTCACATTCTATCGCGTCACAAACATTCTATCTCCTCACATTCTATCGCGTCACATTCTATTGAGTTACATTCTATCGTGTCACATTCTATCGCGTCACAAACATTCTATCACGTCACTTTCTATTGCATTACATTCTATCGTGTCACATTCTATCGCGTCACAAACATTCTGTCGCGTCACAATCTATTGCATCACATTCTATCGCCAAACAAACATTCTATCGCGTCACATTCTATGCCATCACAAACATTCTATCCCGTCACTTTCTATGGCGTCACAACGATTCTGTCGCGTCACATTCTATCGCCTCACATTCTATCGCATCACAAACATTCCATTACATCACATTCTATTGCATCACGTTCTATCGCGTCACAAACATTCTATCGCGTCACATTCTATCGCATCACATTCTGTCGCGTCACAAACATTCTATCGCGTCACATTCTATCGCATCACATTCTGTCGCGTCACAAACATTCTATCGCGTCACATTCTATCGCGTCACGTTCTATTGAGTTACATTCTATTGTTGCACATTCTATCGCATCACAAACATTCTATTGCGTCACATTCCATGCCGTCCCAAACATTCTATCGCGTAACATTCTATTGCTTTACATTCTATCGTGTCACATTCTATCGCGTCACAATCTATGCATCACAAACATTCTATCGCGTCACATTCTATGCCGTCACAAATATTCTATCGCCTCACATTCTACTGCATTATATTCTATTGTGTCAATATTCTATCGCGTCACAATCTATCCATGATAAACATTCTGTCGCGTAACAATCTATTGGCTCACAAACATTTTATAGCGTCACATTCTATCGCGTCACGAACACTCTATCCCGTCACATTCTATCTCATCACAAACATTCTATCGCGTCAGAAACATTCTATCACGTCAATAAATATTATGTCGCGTCACATTCTATGGCGTCATATTCTATCGCGTCACAAACATTCTATCACGTCAATAAATATTCTATCGCGTCACATTCTATGGCGTCACGTTCTATCGCGTCACAAACATTCTATCGCGTCACATTCTATCACGTCACATTTTATGCCATCAGAAACATTGTATCGCGTCACATTCTATCGCATCACAAACACTCTATTGCGTTACATTCTATCGTGTCTCATTTTATCGCGTCACAAAGATTCTTTCGCATCACAATCTATTGCCTCACGAACATTTTATCGCGTCACATTCTATGCCGTCACAAACCTTCTAACGCGTCACATTCTATTTCATTTCATTCTATCGTGTCACATTCTATCACGTCACGAACATTCTATCCCGTTACATTCTGTCACATCACAAACATTCTATCGTGTCAAATTCTATGCCGTTACAAACACTCTATCGCGTCACATTTTATCACGTCACATTCTATGCCATCAGAAACATTCTATCGCGTCACATTCTATCGCGTCACAAACATTCTGTAGCGTCGCATTCCATTGCATCACATTCTATCGCGTTACATTCTATTGTGTCACACTCTATCGCGTCAAAAGCATTCTGTCGCGTCATAATCTATTCCCTCACAAACATTTTTTCGCGTCACATTCTATTGCGTCACAAACACTCTATCGCATCACATTCTATCACGTCACATTCTATGCCATCACAAACACTCTATCGTGTCACATTCCATCGCGTCACAAACATTCTATCGCGTCACAAACATTCTATTGCGTCACATTCTATTGCTCACATTCTATTGCATTACATTCTATCGTGTCACATTCTATCACGTCACGAATATTCTGCCTCGCAAACATTTTATGGCATCACATTCTATTGCGTCACGTACATTCTATCGCGTCACATTCTATGCCGTCACAAACACTCTATCGCGTCACATTCTATCACGTCACATTCTGTGCCATCACAAACATTCTATCACGTCACATTCTATCGCGTCACATTCTATGCCGTCACAAACATTCCATTACGTCACATTGTATTGCGTCACATTCTGTTGCGTTACATTCTTGCGTTTCACATTCTATCATGCCACAAACATTCTATCCCGTCACATTCTATCGCATCACAAACATTCTATCGCGTAAATAAATATTCTATTGCGTCACATTCTATTGAATCACATTCTATCGCATTACATTCTTTTACGTCACATTCTATCACGTCACATTCTATTGCTTCACATTCTATCGCGTCACAAACATTCTATCGTTTCACATTCTGTCGCGTCACAACCATTCTGTCGCGTCACAATCTATTGCCTCACAAACATTTTATCGCGTCACATTCTATCTCATCACAAACATTCTATCGCGTCACAAACATTCTATCACGTCAATAAATATTCTGTCGCGTCACATTCTCTTGCGTCACATTATCGCATCACAAGCATTCTATCGCGTCACATTCTATCGAGTCACATTCTTTCGCGTCACGAACATTCTATCGCGTCACATTCTATCGCGTTACATTCTATCGTATCACATTCTATTGCCTCACATCCTATTGCGTCACATTCTATTGCGTTACATTCTATTGCGTTACATTCTATCGTGTCACATTCTATCGCGCCAGAAACATTCTATCGCGTCACATTCTATCGAATCACAAACATTCTATCACGTCAATAAATATTCTATCGCGTCACATTCTATTGAATCACATTCTATCGCATTACATTCTTTTACGTCACATTCTATCACGTCACATTCTATAGCGTCACAAACATTCTATCGCCTCACATTCTCTCATCACATTCTATTCCCTTAAATTGTATTGTGTCACATTCTATCGCGTCAGAAACATTCTATCGCGTCACAATCTATGCATCACAAACATTGTATCACATCACATTCTGTGCCGTCACAAACATTCTATCGCGTCACATTCTATTGCATTACTTTTTGTCGTGTAACCTTCTGTTGCGTCACAAACATTCAGTCGCGTCACAATCTATTGCCTCACAAACATTGTATTGCGTCACATTCTATCGTGTCACGAACATTCTATCCCGTCACATTCTATCGCGTCACATTCTCTGGTGTCACATTCTATCGCATCACAAGAATTCTACTGCGTCACATTCCATTGCGTCACAAACATTTTATCGCGTCACATTCTATGCCATCACAAACATTCTATCGCGTCACATTCTATCGCTTCACTTTCTATCGTGTCACAAACATTCTATCGCGTCACATTCTATGCCGTCACAAACATTCTATCGCGTCACAAACATTCTATCGCGTCACATTCTATGCCGTCACAAACATCCATTGCGTCACTTTCTATAGCGTCACATTCTCTCGCTTCACAAACATTCTATTACGTCACATTCTATCGCATCACATTCTATCGCGTCACAAATATTCTATCGCGCCACATTGTATCGCTTCACATTCTGTTGCGTTACATTCTATTGTGTCACATTCTATCGCATCAAAAGCACTCTATTGTGTCACAATCTATTGCCTCACAAACATTTTATCGCGTCACATTCTATCGCGTCACATACATTCTATCACGTCAATAAATATTCTATCGCGTCACATTCTATGTCGTCACATTCTATCACGTCACAAACATTCTATCTCGTCACATTCTAACACGTCAAAAACATTCTATCGCGTCACATTCTCTGGCGTCACATTCTATCGCATCACAAGCATTCTATTGCGTCACATTCCATTACGTCACAAACATTCTATCGCGTCACATTCTATGCCGTCACAAACATTCTATCGCGTCACATTCTATCGTTTCACATTCTATCGCGTCACAATCATTCTATCGCGTCACATTCTATGGCGTCACATTCTATCGCATCACAAGCATTCTGTTGCGTCACAATCTATCGCGTCACATTCTATTGCGTTACATTCTATCGTGTCACATTCTATCGCGCCGCAAACATTCTATCCCATCACATTCTATCGCGTCAAAAACATTCTATCGCATCACAAACATTCTATCGTGTCACATTCTATCGCGTCACAACCATCTAATACCTCACAAACATTTTATCGAGTCACATTCTATCTCATCAGAAACATTCTATCACGTCACAAACATTCCATTACTTACATTCTATCGCGTCACATTCTATCGCGTCACGTTCTATTGCGTTACATTCTATCCTGTTACATTCCATCACATTACAAACATTCTATCGCGTCACAATCTATGCATCACAAACATTCTATCGCCTCACCTTCTATTGCATTACATTCTATCGTGTCACATTCTATCGCATCACGAACATTCTGTCGCGTTACAATCAATGGCCTCGCAAACATTTGTATAGCGTCACATTCTGTGCCGTCACAAACATTATATCGCGTCACATTCTATTGCGTCACATTCTATGCCATCACAAACACTCTATCGCGTCACATTCTATCGCATCACAAACATTCTATCGCAACACATTCTATCGCGTCACAAGCATTCTATCACGTCAATAAATATTCTGTCGCGTCACATTCTATAGCGTCACATTCTATGCCGTCACAAACATTGTATCGCGTCACATCCTATCGCGTCACAAACATTCTATCGCATCACATTCTATCGCATCACAGCCATTCTATTGCGTCACATTCTATCGCGTCACAAACATTCCATCGCGTCACAATCTATGCTGTCACAAACATTCCATCACGTCACATTCTATCGCGTCACAAACATTCTATCGCGTCACATTTTATGGCTTCACAAACATTCTATCCCGTCACATTCTATCGCGTCACATTCTATCACATCACAAACATTCTATTACGTCACATTCTATTTTATCACATTCTAAAGCGTCACAAATATTCTATCTCCTCACATTCTATCGCGTCACATTGTATTCCGTTACATTCTATCGTGTCACATTCTATCACGTCACAAACATTGTATCGTGTCACAATCTATGCATCACAAACATTCTATCGTGTCACATTCTACGCCGTCACAAACATTCTGTCGCATCACATTCTATCGCGTCACATTCTATGCCATCACAAATATTCTATCGCGTCCCTTTCTATGGCGTCACAACCATTCTATCGCGTCACATTCTATCGCGTCACGAACATTCTATCCCGTCACATTCTATCTCATCACAAACATTCGATCGTGTCACAAACAGTGTATCATGTCAATAAATATTCTATTGCGTCACATTCTATGGCGTCACATTCTATGGCGTAACAGACATTCTATCTCCTCACATTCTATCGCGTCACATTCTATCGCGTCACAAACACTCTACCACGTCACATTCTATCGCGTCACATTCTATCGTGTCACATTCTATCGCGCCACAACGATTCTGTCGCGTCACAACCTGTTGCCTCACAAACATTTCATCGCGTCACATTCTCTCGCGTCACGAACAGTCTATCCCGTCACATTCTATCGCATCACAAACATTCTATCGCGTCACATTCTATCGCATCACATTCTATCGCATCACAAACATTCTATCACGTCAATAAATATTCTGTCGCGTCACATTCTATGGCGTCACATTCTATCGATCACAAACATTCTATCAAGTCACATTCTAACACGTCAAAAACATTCTATCGCGTTACATTCTCTGCATCACATTCTATCGCATCACAAGCATTCTACTGCGTAACATTCTATCACATCACAAACATTCCAATGAGTCACAATCTATGCATCACAAACATTGTATAGCGTCACATTCTGTGCCGTCACAAACATTATATCGCGTCACATTCTATTGCGTCACATTCTATGCCATCACAAACATTCTATCGCGTCACATTCTATCGCATCACAAACATTCTATCGCAACACATTCTATCGCGTCACAAGCATTCTATCACGTCAATAAATATTCTATCGCGTCACATTCTATAGCGTCACATTCTATGCCGTCACAAACATTGTATCGCGTCACATTCTATCGCGTCACAAACATTCTATCGCGTCACATTCTATGACATCACAGGCATTCTATTGCATCACATTTTATCGCGTCACAAACATTCCATCGCGTCACAATCTATGCTGTCACAAACATTCCATCACGTCACATTCCATCGCGTCACAAACATTCTATCGCATCACATTTTATGGCTTCGCAAACATTCTATCACGTCACATTCTATCGCGTCATATTCTATCGCATCACAAACATTCTATTACATCACATTCTATCGCATCACATTCTATCGCTTCACAAACATTCTATCACATCACATTCTATCGCGTCACATTCTATTGCGTTACATTCTATTGCGTCACATTCTATCGCGTCACAAACATTCTATTGCGTCACAAACATTCTATCGCGTCACATTCTATGCCGTCACAAACATTCTATCGCGTCACATTCTATCGCGTTACATTCTATCGTATCACATTCTATCGCGTCACGTTCTCTCGCATCACAAACATTCTATCGCGTCACAAACATTCTATCGCGTCACATTCGATCGCGTCACAAACATTCTATCGTGTCACAATCTCTGGCGTCACATTCTATCACATCACAAGCATTCTATCACGTCACATTCTATTGCGTCAAAAACATTCCATCACGTCACAATCTATGCATCCCAAACATTGTATCGCGTCACATTCTTTGCCGTCACAAACATTCTATCGCGTCACATTCTATGGCGTCACAAACACTCTATCGCATCACATTCTATCGCGTCACATTCTCTCGCATCGAAAACATTCTATCACGTCAATAAATATTCTGTCGCATCACATTCTATGGCGTCACATTCTATCGCGTCACGAACATTCTATCCCGTCACATTCTATCGCATCACAAACATGTTATCGTGTCACAAACATTTTATCACGTCAATAAATATTCTATTGCATCACATTCTATGGCATCACATTCTATCGCGTCACAAATATTTATGGTGTCACGTTCTATGGCGTCACAACCATTCTGTCGCGTCACAATCTATTGCCTCACAAACATTTTATCCCGTCACATTCTATCTCATCACGAACATTCTGTCCTGTCACATTCTATCTCATCACAAACATTCTATCGCATCACAAACATTCTATCACGTCACATTCTAACACGTCAAAAACATTCTATCGCGTTACATTCTCATCTTCACATTCTATCGCATCACAAGCATTCTACTGCGTAACATTCTATCACGTCACAAACATTCCATTGAGTCACAATCTATGCATCACAAACATTGTATAGCGTCACATTCTGTGCCGTCACAAACATTATATCGCGTCACATTCTATTGCGTCACATTCTATGCCATCACAAACACTCTATCGCGTCACATTCTATCGCATCACAAACATTCTATCGCAACACATTCTATCGCGTCACAAACATTCTATCACGTCAATAAATATTCTATCGCGTCACATTCTCTAGCGTCACATTCTATGCCGTCACAAACATTGTATCGCGTCACATCCTATCGCGTCACAAACATTCTATCGCGTCACATTCTATCGCGTCACGAACATTCTATCCCGTCACATTCTATCTCATCACAAACATTCGATCGCGTCACAAACAGTGTATCACGTCAATAAATATTCTATTGCGTCACATTCTATGGCGTCACATTCTATCACGTCACAAACATTCTATCTCCTCACATTCTATCGCGTCACATTCTATCGCGTCACAAACACTCTACCACGTCACATTCTATCGCGTCACATTCTATCGCGTCACAAACATTCTATCTCCTCACATTCTATCGCGTCACATTCTATCGCGTTACATTCTATCGTGTCACATTCTATCGCGCCACAACGATTCTGTCGCGTCACAACCTGTTGCCTCACAAACATTTCATCGCGTCACATTCTCTCGCGTCACGAACAGTCTATCCCGTCACATTCTATCGCATCACAAACATTCTATCGCGTCACATTCTATCGCATCACATTCTATCGCATCACAAACATTCTATCACGTCAATAAATATTCTGTCGC
This sequence comes from Rhea pennata, assembly GCF_028389875.1. NCBI lineage: Eukaryota > Metazoa > Chordata > Aves > Rheiformes > Rheidae > Rhea > Rhea pennata. The sequence continues at coordinate 347,143 of NW_026907686.1, read as the reverse complement.
GTCACATTCTATGGCGTCACATTCTATCGATCACAAACATTCTATCACGTCACATTCTAACACGTCAAAAACATTCTATCGCGTTACATTCTCTGCGTCACATCCTATCGCATCACAAGCATTCTACTGCGTAACATTCTATCACATCACAAACATTCCAATGAGTCACAATCTATGCATCACAAACATTGTACAGCGTCACATTCTGTGCCGTCACAAACATTATATCACGTCACATTCTATTGCGTCACATTCTATGCCATCACAAACATTCTATCGCGTCACATTCTATCGCATCACAAACATTCTATCGCAACACATTCTATCGCGTCACAAACATTCTATCACGTCACAATCTATGCTGTCACAAACATTCCATCGTGTCACATTTTAAGGCTTCGCAAACATTCTATCACGTCACATTCTATCGCGTCATATTCTATCGCATCACAAACATTGCATTACATCACATTCTATCCCATCACATTCTATCGCATCACAAACATTCTATCGCGTCACAAACATTCTATCATGTCACATTCTAACACGTCAAAAACATTCTATCGCGTCACATTCTCTGGCGTCACATTCTATCGCATCACAAGCATTCTATTGCGTCACATTCTATCGCGTCACAAACATTCCATCGCGTCACAATCTATGCATCACAAACATTGAATCGCGTCACATTCTGTGCCGTCACAAACATTCTATAGCGTCACATTCTATGGCGTCACAAACACTCCACCGCCTCACATTCTATCGCGTCACATTCTCTCGCATCACAAACATTCTATTACGTCACATTCTATCGCATCACATTCTATCGCATCACAAACATTCTGTCACGTCAATAAATATTCTGTCGCGTCACATTCTATCACGTCACGTTCTATGCCATCAGAAACATTCTATCGCGTCACATTCTATCGCGTCACAAACATTCTATCGCGTCACATTCTATCGCATCACAAACATTCTATCACGTCACAAACATTCTATCACGTCAATAAATATTCTATCGCATCACATTGTATTTCGTCACATTCTATGCTGTCACAAACATTCTATCACGTTACATTCTAACACGTCAAAAACATTCTATTACGTCACATTCTCTGGCGTCACATTCTATCGCATCACAAGTATTTTATTGCGTCACATTCTATCGCGTCACAAATATTTTATCACGTCACGTTCTATCGCATCACAAATATCCTATCGCGTCACATTCTATCGCATCAGAAACATTCTATCGCGTCACATTCTATCCTGTCACAAACATTCTATGGCGTGACAATATATGCATCACAAATATTCTATCGCGTCAAATTCTCTGGCCTCACATTCTATCGTGTAACAAACATACTATCACATCACATTCTATCGCGTCACATTCTATTGCGTGACATTCTTTCTCGTCACATTCTATGGCGTCACATTCTATCGCATCACAAGCATTCTGTCGCGTCACAATCTATCGTGTCAAAAAGTTCTATAGCGTCACATTCTATCGCGTCACATAGATAGTATCGCGTCACAGTCTATCGCGTCACATTCTTTCGCGTCACAAATATTCTATTGCGTCATATTCTATACAGCACAAACATTCTATCGTGTCACAATCTATGCATCACAAACATTCTATCACGTCACATTCTATTGCTTCACATTCTATCGCGTTCCAAACATTCCATCACGTCACATTCTAACACGTCAAAAACATTCTATCTCGTCACGTTCTAGGCCGTCACAAACATTCTATCGCATCACATTCTATGCTGTCACAAACATTCTATTGCGTCACATTGAATCGCGTCACACTCTATCGCACCACAAACATTCTATCGCATCACATTCTATGTTTTCACAAACATTCTATTGCGTCACATTGTATAGCGTCACATTCTATCGCACCACAAACATTCTATTGCGTGACATTCAATGGTGTCACAAACATCCTATCGCGTCACATTCTATCTCGTCACATTCTATCGCACCACAAACATTCCATTGCGTCACATTCTATCGTGTCACAAACGTTCTGTCGCGTCATATTCTAACACGTCACATTCTGTCGCGTCACAAACATTCTATCGTGTCACATTCTCTCACGTGACAAACATTCTATCGTGTCACATTCTATCGCGTCACATTCTATCGCTTCACATTGTATCGCGTCACGAACATTCTATCCCATCACATTCTATTGCATCACAAACACTCTATCGCGTCACATTCTATCGCGTCACATTCTATCGCGTGACAAACATTCTATTGCGACACAATCGATCGCATCATATTCTATCACATCAGACGCATTCTATTGCGTCACATTCTATAGCGTCACAAACATTCTATAGCGTCACATTCTATCGCATCACAAACATTCTGTTGCATCACAATCTATAGCGTCACAAACATTCTATCACGTTACATCGTATTGCCTCACATTCTATCACATCACAATCTATGCATCACAAACATTCTATCGCCTCACATTCTATTGCGTCAGAAACATTCTATCGCGTCACAAACATTCTATCGTGTCACATTCTATCGCGTCACATTCTATCGCGTCACATTCTATCGCGTCACATTCTCTCACGTCACATTCTATTGCGTGACATTCTATCGTGTCACATTCTATCACGTCACATTCTCTCACGTCACAAACATGCTATCGCATCACATTCTATGCCGTCACAAACATTCTATCGCATCACATTCTATCGCTTCACAAACATTCTATCGCGTCACATTCTTTGCCGTCACAAACATTCTATCGCATCACATTCTATCGCTTCACAAACATTCTATCATGTCACATTCTTTGGTGTCACATTCTATCGAGTCACACACATTCTATTGCGTAACATCCTATCGTATCACATTTTATTGCATCACAAACATTCTATTGCATCACATTCTATTGCGTCACAAACATTCTATTGCGTAACATGCTATCGTATCACATTCTGTTGCATCACAAACACTCTCTTGCGTCACATTCTATCGCTTCACAAACATTCTATCGTGTCACATTCTATGGTGTCACATTCTATCGCGTCACACACATTCTATTGCGTAACATCCTATCGTATCACATTTTATTGCATCACAAACATTCTATTGCGTCACATTCTATCGCGTCACAAACATTCTATTGCGTAACATGCTATTGTATCACATTCTGTTGCATCACAAACACTCTCTTGCATCACATTCTATCGCTTCACAAACATTCTATCACATCACATTCTTTCGCATCACATTCTATCACGTCACAAACATTCCATCGCATCATATTCTATCGCGTCACAAACATTCTATCCCGTCACATTCTATCGCATCACAAACATTCTATAGCGTCACATTTATTGCATCACAAACATTCTATCGCGTCACAAACATTATATCACGTCAAAAACATTCTATCGCGTAACATTCTATCACGTCACACTCTATCGCATCACAAACAATCTATTGCGTCACATTCTATGCTGTCACAAACATTCTATCGCGTCACATTCTATGGCGTAACAAACATTCTTTGGCATCAAATTCTATCACATAACAAGCATTCTTTTGTGTCACATTCTGTCGCATCACAAACATTCTATCTCGTCACATTCTATCGTGTCATAAATATTCTATTGCGTCACGAACATTCTATTGCGTAACATCCTATCGTATCACATTCTAACGCATCACAAACATTCTATTTCGTCAGATTCTATCCCGTCACATTTTATTGTGTGGCATTCTATTCCGTCACATTCTATCGCGTCACATTCTGTGTTTTCACAAACATTCTATCACGTCAAATTGTATGGCATCACATTCTATGGCGTCACAAACATTCCATCGCGTCACAAACATTCTATCGCATCACAGTCTATTGCGTCACATTCTATCGCATCACAAACATTCTATCGCGTCACAAACATTCTATTGCGTCACATTCTATTATGTCACATTTATCGCATCACAAATATTCTATCGCCTCACAGACATGATATCACGTCAAAAACATTGTATCGCGTCACAATCTATGGCGTCAGATTCTATCACGTCAAAAACATTCTCTCGTGTGCCATTCTGTGGCGTCACATTCTATAACATCACAAGCATTCTATTGCGTTACATTCTATGGCGTCGCAAACATTCTATCTCTTCACATTCTATGTTGTCACAAACATTCTATCGCATCAAATTTTATGGCGTCACATTCTATGTCGTCACAAACATTCCATCGCGTCACATTCTCTCGTCACATTGTATCACGTCACAAACATTCTGTAACGTCACATTGTATCACATCACAAATATTCTATCGCGTCACGAACATTCTATCGCATCACAAACATTCTATTGCGTCACATTCTATCGCGTCACAAACATTCCATTGCATCACATTCTTCCGCATCACATTGTATCATTTCACAAACATTCTATCACGTCACATAGTATCACGTCACAAATATTCTATCTCGTCAGGAACATTCTATCGCATCACAAACATTCTATTGCGTCACATTCTATGGCATCACAAACATTCCATTGCGTCACATTCTCCCGCATCCATTTGTAACACGTCGGAAACATTCTATCACGTCACGTTGTATCACGTCACAAACATTCTATCGCATCACAAACATTCTATCGCATCCCAAACATTCAATCGCGTCACAAACATTGTATCGCGTCACATTCTATCGCATCAGAAACATTCTATGACGTCACATTCAGTCGCATCACAAACATTCTATCGCGTGACAAACATTCTATCGCGTCACATTCTATGCCGTCACATTCTGTCGCTTCACAAACATTCTACTACGTCATATTCTATCGTATCACATTCTAAGGCATCACAAACATTCCATGGCATCACATTCTATCGCATCACAATCATTCTGTCACATCACAAACATTGTATTGCGTTCATTCTATCACGTCACGAACATTCAATGGCGTCACATTCTATCGCATCACAAACATTCTATGGCATCACATTTCTTGCGTCATAAACATTCAATCGCGTCACATTCTGTCGCATCACAAACATTCTATGGCGTCACATTCTATCGCGTCACCTTATATGCCTTCACAAACATTCTATCGCGTCACATTCTATTGCGTTACAAACATTCTATCGTGTCACATTCAATGCCGTCACATTCTATCGCATAACAAACATTCTGTCGCGTCACATTCTATCGCGTCACATTCTTTCGCATCACAAACATTCTATCGCGTCACATTCTATCGCGTCATAAAACATTCTATCGCGTCATAAAACATTCTATCGCATCACATTCTCTCGTGTCACATTCTATTGCGTCACGAACATTCTATCGCATCACATTCCATCGCGTCACAAACTTTCTATCCCGTCACATTCTATGGCGTCACATTCTATCGCGTCACAAACATTCTATCGCGTCACAAACATTCTATCGTGTCACATTCTATCACATCACAAACATTCTATTGCGTCACAAACATTCTATCACTTAACGTTCTATGGCGTCACATTCTATTGTGTCACATTCTTTCGCGTCACATCCTATTGCATCACAAATATTGTATTGCGTCACATTCTGTCGCGTTACAGTCTATTCCATCACAACCATTCTATCGCTTCACATTCTACCCTGTCACAAACATTCTATCGCATCACATTCTATCGCATCACAAACATTCTATCACGTCAATATTCTGTCGCGTCACATTCTATGGCGTCACATTCTATCGATCACAAACATTCTATCAAGTCACATTCTAACACGTCAAAAACATTCTATCGCGTTACATTCTCTGCATCACATTCTACCGCATCACAAGCATTCTACTGCGTAACATTCTATCACATCACAAACATTCCAATGAGTCACAATCTATGCATCACAAACATTGTATAGCGTCACATTCTGTGCCGTCACAAACATTATATCGCGTCACATTCTATTGCGTCACATTCTATGCCATCACAAACATTCTATCGCGTCACATTCTATCGCATCACAAACATTCTATCGCAACACATTCTATCGCGTCACAAGCATTCTATCACGTCAATAAATATTCTATCGCGTCACATTCTATAGCGTCACATTCTATGCCGTCACAAACATTGTATCGCGTCACATTCTATCGCGTCACAAACATTCTATCGCGTCACATTCTATGACATCACAGGCATTCTATTGCATCACATTTTATCGCGTCACAAACATTCCATCGCGTCACAATCTATGCTGTCACAAACATTCCATCACGTCACATTCCATCGCGTCACAAACATTCTATCGCATCACATTTTATGGCTTCGCAAACATTCTATCACGTCACATTCTATCGCGTCATATTCTATCGCATCACAAACATTCTATTACATCACATTCTATCGCATCACATTCTATCGCTTCACAAACATTCTATCACATCACATTCTATCGCGTCACATTCTATTGCGTTACATTCTATTGCGTCACATTCTATCGCGTCACAAACATTCTATTGCGTCACAAACATTCTATCGCGTCACATTCTATGCCGTCACAAACATTCTATCGCGTCACATTCTATCGCGTTACATTCTATCGTATCACATTCTATCGCGTCACGTTCTCTCGCATCACAAACATTCTATCGCGTCACAAACATTCTATCGCGTCACATTCGATCGCGTCACAAACATTCTATCGTGTCACAATCTCTGGCGTCACATTCTATCACATCACAAGCATTCTATCACGTCACATTCTATTGCGTCAAAAACATTCCATCACGTCACAATCTATGCATCCCAAACATTGTATCGCGTCACATTCTTTGCCGTCACAAACATTCTATCGCGTCACATTCTATGGCGTCACAAACACTCTATCGCATCACATTCTATCGCGTCACATTCTCTCGCATCGAAAACATTCTATCACGTCAATAAATATTCTGTCGCATCACATTCTATGGCGTCACATTCTATCGCGTCACGAACATTCTATCCCGTCACATTCTATCGCATCACAAACATGTTATCGTGTCACAAACATTTTATCACGTCAATAAATATTCTATTGCATCACATTCTATGGCATCACATTCTATCGCGTCACAAATATTTATGGTGTCACGTTCTATGGCGTCACAACCATTCTGTCGCGTCACAATCTATTGCCTCACAAACATTTTATCCCGTCACATTCTATCTCATCACGAACATTCTGTCCTGTCACATTCTATCTCATCACAAACATTCTATCGCATCACAAACATTCTATCACGTCACATTCTAACACGTCAAAAACATTCTATCGCGTTACATTCTCATCTTCACATTCTATCGCATCACAAGCATTCTACTGCGTAACATTCTATCACGTCACAAACATTCCATTGAGTCACAATCTATGCATCACAAACATTGTATAGCGTCACATTCTGTGCCGTCACAAACATTATATCGCGTCACATTCTATTGCGTCACATTCTATGCCATCACAAACACTCTATCGCGTCACATTCTATCGCATCACAAACATTCTATCGCAACACATTCTATCGCGTCACAAACATTCTATCACGTCAATAAATATTCTATCGCGTCACATTCTCTAGCGTCACATTCTATGCCGTCACAAACATTGTATCGCGTCACATCCTATCGCGTCACAAACATTCTATCGCGTCACATTCTATCGCATCACAGCCATTCTATTGCGTCACATTCTATCGCGTCACAAACATTCCATCGCGTCACAATCTATGCTGTCACAAACATTCCATCACGTCACATTCTATCGCGTCACAAACATTCTATCGCGTCACATTTTATGGCTTCGCAAACATTCTATCACGTCACATTCTATCGCGTCATATTATATCACATCACAAACATTCTATTACATCACCTTCTATGGCGTCACCTACTATCGCGCCACAAACATTCTATCGCGTCACAATCTATGCATCACAAACATTCTGTCGTGTGACAATCTATTGCGTCACAAGCATCTTATCGCGTCACATTCTATCGCGTAACATTGTATTCCGTTACATTCTATCGTCTCACATTCTATCACGTCACAAACATTCTGTCGCGTCACAATCTATTGCCTCACAAACATTTTATCGCGTCACATTCTATCGCGTCAAGAACATTCTGTCCTGTCACATTCTATCTCATCACAAACATTCTATCACGTCAAATAATATTCTATCGCGTCACATTCTATGGCGTCACATTCTATCGCGTCACAAACATTCTATCGCGTCATGTTCTATGCCATCACAAACATTCTATCACGTCACATTCTATCGCGTCACATTCTATCGCATCACAAACATTCTATTACGTCACATTATATTTTATCACATTCTAAAGCGTCACAAACATCCTAACTCCTCACATTCTATCGCGTCACATTGTATTCCGTTACATTCTATCGTGTCACATTCTATCACGTCACAAACATTGTATCGTGTCACAATCTATGCATCACAAACATTCTATCGCGTCACATTCTACGCCGTCACAAACATTCTGTCGCATCACATTCTATCGCGTCACATTCTATGCCATCACAAATATTCTATCGCGTCCCTTTCTATGGCGTCACAACCATTCTATCGCGTCACATTCTATCGCGTCACGAACATTCTATCCCGTCACATCTCATCACAAACATTCGATCGCGTCACAAACAGTGTATCACGTCAATAAATATTCTATTGCGTCACATTCTATGGCGTCACATTCTATCACGTCACAAACATTCTATCTCCTCACATTCTATCGCGTCACATTCTATCGCGTCACAAACACTCTACCACGTCACATTCTATCGCGTCACATTCTATCGCGTCACAAACATTCTATCTCCTCACATTCTATCGCGTCACATTCTATCGCGTTACATTCTATCGTGTCACATTCTATCGCGCCACAACGATTCTGTCGCGTCACAACCTGTTGCCTCACAAACATTTCATCGCGTCACATTCTCTCGTGTCACGAACAGTCTATCCCGTCACATTCTATCGCATCACAAACATTCTATCGCGTCACATTCTATCGCATCACATTCTATCGCATCACAAACATTCTATCACGTCAATAAATATTCTGTCGCGTCACATTCTATGGCGTCACATTCTATCGATCACAAACATTCTATCACGTCACATTCTAACACGTCAAAAACATTCTATCGCGTTACATTCTCTGCGTCACATCCTATCGCATCACAAGCATTCTACTGCGTAACATTCTATCACATCACAAACATTCCAATGAGTCACAATCTATGCATCACAAACATTGTACAGCGTCACATTCTGTGCCGTCACAAACATTATATCACGTCACATTCTATTGCGTCACATTCTATGCCATCACAAACATTCTATCGCGTCACATTCTATCGCATCACAAACATTCTATCGCAACACATTCTATCGCGTCACAAACATTCTATCACGTCAATAAATATTCTATCGCGTCACATTCTATAGCGTCACATTCTATGCCGTCACAAACATTGTATCGCGTCACATTCTATCACATCACAGGCATTCTATTGCGTCACATTCTATCGCGTCACAAACATTCTATCACGTCAATAAATATTCTATCGCGTCACATTCTATAGCGTCACATTCTATGCCGTCACAAACATTCTATCGCGTCACATTCTATCACATCACAGGCATTCTATTGCGTCACATTCTATCGCGTCACAAACATTCCATCGCGTCACAATCTATGCTGTCACAAACATTCCATCACGTCACATTCTATCGCGTCACAAACATTCTATCGCGTCACATTTTATGGCTTCGCAAACATTCTATCACGTCACATTCTATCGCGTCATATTCTATCGCATCACAAACATTCTATTACATCACATTCTATCGCATCACATTCTATCGCTTCACAAACATTCTATCACACCACATTCTATCGCGTCACATTCTATTGCGTTACATTCTATTGCGTCACATTCTATGCCGTCACAAACATTCTATCGCGTCACATTCTATCGCGTTACATTCTATCGTATCACATTCTATCGCGTCACGTTCTCTCGCATCACAAACATTCTATCGCGTCACAAACATTCTATCACGTCACATTCTAACACGTCAAAAACATTCTATCGCGTCACATTCGATCGCGTCACAAACATTCTATCGTGTCACAATCTCTGGCGTCACATTCTATCACATCACAAGCATTCTATCACGTCACATTCTATTGCGTCAAAAACATTCCATCACGTCACAATCTATGCATCCCAAACATTGTATCGCGTCACATTCTATCGAGTAACATTCTATGCCATCACAAACATTCTATCGCGTCACATTCTATGGCGTCACAAACACTCTATCGCATCACATTCTATCGCGTCACATTCTCTCGCATCAAAAACATTCTATCACGTCAATAAATATTCTGTCGCATCACATTCTATGGCGTCACATTCTATCGCGTCACGAACATTCTATCCCGTCACATTCTATCGCATCACAAACATGTTATCGCGTCACAAACATTTTATCACGTCAATAAATATTCTATTGCATCACATTCTATGGCGTCACATTCTATGGCGTCACAAATATTTATGGTGTCACATTCTATGGCGTCACAAACATTCTATCGCGTCACATTCTATCGCGTAACATTCTATCGCATCACAAACATTCTATCACCGTCACATTCTATCGCATCACATTCTGTCGCGTCACAAACATTCTATCACGTCACATTCTAACACGTCAAAAACATTCTATCGCGTCACATTCTCTGGCGTAACATTCTATCGAATCACAAGCATTCTATTGCGTCACATTCTATCGCGTCACAAACATTCTATCACGTAACGTTCTATGCCGTCACAAACACTCTGTCGCGTCACATTCTAACACGTCAAGAACATTCTATCGCGTTACATTCTCTGCGTCACATTCTATCGCATGACCAGCATTCTACTGCGTAACATTCTATCGTGTCACAAACATTCCATTGCGTCACAATCTATGCATCACAAACATTGTATCGTGTCACATTCTATCGCATCACAAACATTATATCGCGTCACATTCTATCGCGTCACATTCTATGCCATCACAAACATTCTATCGTGTCACATTCTATCGCGTAACATAATATAGCGTTCAATTCTATCGTGTCACATTCTGTCGCGCCACAAACATTCTTTGGCGTCACAATCTATTGCTTCACAAAAATTCTGTCGCGTCACATTCTATTGCATTACATTATATCGTGTCACATTCTATCGCGTCACAAACATTCTGTCGCGTCACAATCTATTGCCTCACAAACATTTCATCGCGTCACATTCTATTGCGTCACGAACATTCTATCGCATCACAAACATTCTATCGCATCAGAAACATTCTATCGCGTCACAAACATTCAATCACGTTACATTCTATCGCATAACAAACATTCTATTACGTTACATTCTATCGTGTCACATTCTATCGCGCCACAACCATTCTGTCGCGTCACAATCTGTTGCCTCACAAACATTTTATCGCGTCACATACTCTCGCATCACGAACATTCTATCGCATCACATTCTATCGCATCACAAACATTCTATCACGTCAATAAATATTCTGTCGCCTCACATTCTATGGCGTCACATTCTATGGATCACAAACATTCTATCACGTCACATTCTAACACGTCAAAAACATTCTATCGCGTTACATTCTCTGCGTCACATTCTATCTCATAACAAGCAATCTACTGGGTAACATTCTATCGCGTCACAAACATTCCATTGCGTCAAAATCTATGCATCACAAACATTGTATCGCGTCACATTCTGTGCCGTCACAAACATTATTTCGCGTCACATTCTATCGCATCACATTCTATCGCGTCACAAACATTCTATCACGTCAATAATTATTCTATCGCGTAACATTCTATGGCATCACATTCTATGCCGTCACAAACATTCTATTGCATCACATTCTATCGCGTCACAAACATTCTATCGCGTCACATTCTATCGTAGCACAAACATTCTATTACATCACATTCTATCGCGTCACAAACATTCTATCACGTCAAAAACATTCTATCGGGTGACATTCTCTGGCGTCACATTATATCGCGTCACAAACATTCCATCACGTCACAATCTATGCTGTCACAAACATTCCATCGTGTCACATTTTAAGGCTTCGCAAACATTCTATCACGTCACATTCTATCGCGTCATATTCTATCGCATCACAAACATTGCATTACATCACATTCTATCCCATCACATTCTATCGCATCACAAACATTCTATCGCGTCACAAACATTCTATCATGTCACATTCTAACACGTCAAAAACATTCTATCGCGTCACATTCTCTGGCGTCACATTCTATCGCATCACAAGCATTCTATTGCGTCACATTCTATCGCGTCACAAACATTCCATCGCGTCACAATCTATGCATCACAAACATTGAATCGCGTCACATTCTGTGCCGTCACAAACATTCTATAGCGTCACATTCTATGGCGTCACAAACACTCCACCGCCTCACATTCTATCGCGTCACATTCTCTCGCATCACAAACATTCTATTACGTCACATTCTATCGCATCACATTCTATCGCATCACAAACATTCTGTCACGTCAATAAATATTCTGTCGCGTCACATTCTATCACGTCACGTTCTATGCCATCAGAAACATTCTATCGCGTCACATTCTATCGCGTCACAAACATTCTATCGCGTCACATTCTATCGCATCACAAACATTCTATCACGTCACAAACATTCTATCACGTCAATAAATATTCTATCGCGTCACATTGTATTTCGTCACATTCTATGCTGTCACAAACATTCTATCACGTTACATTCTAACACGTCAAAAACATTCTATTACGTCACATTCTCTGGCGTCACATTCTATCGCATCACAAGTATTTTATTGCGTCACATTCTATCGCGTCACAAATATTTTATCACGTCACGTTCTATCGCATCACAAATATCCTATCGCGTCACATTCTATCGCATCAGAAACATTCTATCGCGTCACATTCTATCCTGTCACAAACATTCTATGGCGTGACAATATATGCATCACAAATATTCTATCGCGTCAAATTCTCTGGCCTCACATTCTATCGTGTAACAAACATACTATCACATCACATTCTATCGCGTCACATTCTATTGCGTGACATTCTTTCTCGTCACATTCTATGGCGTCACATTCTATCGCATCACAAGCATTCTGTCGCGTCACAATCTATCGTGTCAAAAAGTTCTATAGCGTCACATTCTATCGCGTCACATAGATAGTATCGCGTCACAGTCTATCGCGTCACATTCTTTCGCGTCACAAATATTCTATTGCGTCATATTCTATACAGCACAAACATTCTATCGTGTCACAATCTATGCATCACAAACATTCTATCGCGTCACATTCTATTGCTTCACATTCTATCGCGTTCCAAACATTCCATCACGTCACATTCTAACACGTCAAAAACATTCTATCTCGTCACGTTCTATGCCGTCACAAACATTCTATCGCATCACATTCTATGCTGTCACAAACATTCTATTGCGTCACATTGAATCGCGTCACACTCTATCGCACCACAAACATTCTATCGCATCACATTCTATGTTTTCACAAACATTCTATTGCGTCACATTGTATAGCGTCACATTCTATCGCACCACAAACATTCTATTGCGTGACATTCAATGGTGTCACAAACATCCTATCGCGTCACATTCTATCTCGTCACATTCTATCGCACCACAAACATTCCATTGCGTCACATTCTATCGTGTCACAAACGTTCTGTCGCGTCATATTCTAACACGTCACATTCTGTCGCGTCACAAACATTCTATCGTGTCACATTCTCTCACGTGACAAACATTCTATCGTGTCACATTCTATCGCGTCACATTCTATCACTTCACATTGTATCGCGTCACGAACATTCTATCCCATCACATTCTATTGCATCACAAACACTCTATCGCGTCACATTCTATCGCGTCACATTCTATCGCGTGACAAACATTCTATTGCGACACAATCGATCGCATCATATTCTATCACATCAGACGCATTCTATTGCGTCACATTCTATAGCGTCACAAACATTCTATAGCGTCACATTCTATCGCATCACAAACATTCTGTTGCATCACAATCTATAGCGTCACAAACATTCTATCACGTTACATCGTATTGCCTCACATTCTATCACATCACAATCTATGCATCACAAACATTCTATCGCCTCACATTCTATTGCGTCAGAAACATTCTATCGCGTCACAAACATTCTATCGTGTCACATTCTATCGCGTCACATTCTATCGCGTCACATTCTATCGCGTCACATTCTCTCACGTCACATTCTATTGCGTGACATTCTATCGTGTCACATTCTATCACGTCACATTCTCTCACGTCACAAACATGCTATCGCATCACATTCTATGCCGTCACAAACATTCTATCGCATCACATTCTATCGCTTCACAAACATTCTATCGCGTCACATTCTTTGCCGTCACAAACATTCTATCGCATCACATTCTATCGCTTCACAAACATTCTATCATGTCACATTCTTTGGTGTCACATTCTATCGAGTCACACACATTCTATTGCGTAACATCCTATCGTATCACATTTTATTGCATCACAAACATTCTATTGCATCACATTCTATTGCGTCACAAACATTCTATTGCGTAACATGCTATCGTATCACATTCTGTTGCATCACAAACACTCTCTTGCGTCACATTCTATCGCTTCACAAACATTCTATCGTGTCACATTCTATGGTGTCACATTCTATCGCGTCACACACATTCTATTGCGTAACATCCTATCGTATCACATTTTATTGCATCACAAACATTCTATTGCGTCACATTCTATCGCGTCACAAACATTCTATTGCGTAACATGCTATCGTATCACATTCTATTGCATCACAAACACTCTCTTGCATCACATTCTATCGCTTCACAAACATTCTATCACATCACATTCTTTCGCATCACATTCTATCACGTCACAAACATTCCATCGCATCATATTCTATCGCGTCACAAACATTCTATCCCGTCACATTCTATCGCATCACAAACATTCTATAGCGTCACATTTATTGCATCACAAACATTCTATCGCGTCACAAACATTATATCACGTCAAAAACATTCTATCGCGTAACATTCTATCACGTCACACTCTATCGCATCACAAACAATCTATTGCGTCACATTCTATGCTGTCACAAACATTCTATTGCGTCACATTGAATCGCGTCACACTCTATCGCACCACAAACATTCTATCGCATCACATTCTATGTTTTCACAAACATTCTATTGCGTCACATTGTATAGCGTCACATTCTATCGCACCACAAACATTCTATTGCGTGACATTCAATGGTGTCACAAACATCCTATCGCGTCACATTCTATCTCGTCACATTCTATCGCACCACAAACATTCCATTGCGTCACATTCTATCGTGTCACAAACGTTCTGTCGCGTCATATTCTAACACGTCACATTCTGTCGCGTCACAAACATTCTATCGTGTCACATTCTCTCACGTGACAAACATTCTATCGTGTCACATTCTATCGCGTCACATTCTATCACTTCACATTGTATCGCGTCACGAACATTCTATCCCATCACATTCTATTGCATCACAAACACTCTATCGCGTCACATTCTATCGCGTCACATTCTATCGCGTGACAAACATTCTATTGCGACACAATCGATCGCATCATATTCTATCACATCAGACGCATTCTATTGCGTCACATTCTATAGCGTCACAAACATTCTATAGCGTCACATTCTGTCGCATCACAAACATTCTGTTGCATCACAATCTATAGCGTCACAAACATTCTATCACGTTACATCGTATTGCCTCACATTCTATCACATCACAATCTATGCATCACAAACATTCTATCGCCTCACATTCTATTGCGTCAGAAACATTCTATCGCGTCACAAACATTCTATCGTGTCACATTCTATCGCGTCACATTCTATCGCGTCACATTCTATCGCGTCACATTCTCTCACGTCACATTCTATTGCGTGACATTCTATCGTGTCACATTCTATCACGTCACATTCTCTCACGTCACAAACATGCTATCGCATCACATTCTATGCCGTCACAAACATTCTATCGCATCACATTCTATCGCTTCACAAACATTCTATCGCGTCACATTCTTTGCCGTCACAAACATTCTATCGCATCACATTCTATCGCTTCACAAACATTCTATCATGTCACATTCTTTGGTGTCACATTCTATCGAGTCACACACATTCTATTGCGTAACATCCTATCGTACCACATTTTATTGCATCACAAACATTCTATTGCATCACATTCTATTGCGTCACAAACATTCTATTGCGTAACATGCTATCGTATCACATTCTGTTGCATCACAAACACTCTCTTGCGTCACATTCTATCGCTTCACAAACATTCTATCGTGTCACATTCTATGGTGTCACATTCTATCGCGTCACACACATTCTATTGCGTAACATCCTATCGTATCACATTTTATTGCATCACAAACATTCTATTGCGTCACATTCTATCGCGTCACAAACATTCTATTGCGTAACATGCTATCGTATCACATTCTATTGCATCACAAACACTCTCTTGCATCACATTCTATCGCTTCACAAACATTCTATCACATCACATTCTTTCGCATCACATTCTATCACGTCACAAACATTCCATCGCATCATATTCTATCGCGTCACAAACATTCTATCCCGTCACATTCTATCGCATCACAAACATTCTATAGCGTCACATTTATTGCATCACAAACATTCTATCGCGTCACAAACATTATATCACGTCAAAAACATTCTATCGCGTAACATTCTATCACGTCACACTCTATCGCATCACAAACAATCTATTGCGTCACATTCTATGCTGTCACAAACATTCTATCGCGTCACATTCTATGGCGTAACAAACATTCTTTGGCATCAAATTCTATCACATAACAAGCATTCTTTTGTGTCACATTCTGTCGCATCACAAACATTCTATCTCGTCACATTCTATCGTGTCATAAATATTCTATTGCGTCACGAACATTCTATTGCGTAACATCCTATCGTATCACATTCTAACGCATCACAAACATTCTATTTCGTCAGATTCTATCCCGTCACATTTTATTGTGTGGCATTCTATTCCGTCACATTCTATCGCGTCACATTCTGTGTTTTCACAAACATTCTATAGCGTCAAATTGTATGGCATCACATTCTATGGCGTCACAAACATTCCATCGCGTCACAAACATTCTATCGCATCACAGTCTATTGCGTCACATTCTATCGCATCACAAACATTCTATCGCGTCACAAACATTCTATTGCGTCACATTCTATTATGTCACATTTATCGCATCACAAATATTCTATCGCCTCACAGACATGATATCACGTCAAAAACATTGTATCGCGTCACAATCTATGGCGTCAGATTCTATCACGTCAAAAACATTCTCTCGTGTGCCATTCTGTGGCGTCACATTCTATAACATCACAAGCATTCTATTGCGTTACATTCTATGGCGTCGCAAACATTCTATCTCTTCACATTCTATGTTGTCACAAACATTCTATCGCATCAAATTTTATGGCGTCACATTCTATGTCGTCACAAACATTCCATCGCGTCACATTCTCTCGTCACATTGTATCACGTCACAAACATTCTGTAACGTCACATTGTATCACATCACAAATATTCTATCGCGTCACGAACATTCTATCGCATCACAAACATTCTATTGCGTCACATTCTATCGCGTCACAAACATTCCATTGCATCACATTCTTCCGCATCACATTGTATCATTTCACAAACATTCTATCACGTCACATAGTATCACGTCACAAATATTCTATCTCGTCAGGAACATTCTATCGCATCACAAACATTCTATTGCGTCACATTCTATGGCATCACAAACATTCCATTGCGTCACATTCTCCCGCATCCATTTGTAACACGTCGGAAACATTCTATCACGTCACGTTGTATCACGTCACAAACATTCTATCGCATCACAAACATTCTATCGCATCCCAAACATTCAATCGCGTCACAAACATTGTATCGCGTCACATTCTATCGCATCAGAAACATTCTATGACGTCACATTCAGTCGCATCACAAACATTCTATCGCGTGACAAACATTCTATCGCGTCACATTCTATGCCGTCACATTCTGTCGCTTCACAAACATTCTACTACGTCATATTCTATCGTATCACATTCTAAGGCATCACAAACATTCCATGGCATCACATTCTATCGCATCACAATCATTCTGTCACATCACAAACATTGTATCGCGTTCATTCTATCACGTCACGAACATTCAATGGCGTCACATTCTATCGCATCACAAACATTCTATAGCATCACATTTCTTGCGTCATAAACATTCAATCGCGTCACATTCTGTCGCATCACAAACATTCTATGGCGTCACATTCTATCGCGTCACCTTATATGCCTTCACAAACATTCTATCGCGTCACATTCTATTGCGTTACAAACATTCTATCGTGTCACATTCAATGCCGTCACATTCTATCGCATAACAAACATTCTGTCGCGTCACATTCTATCGCGTCACATTCTTTCGCATCACAAACATTCTATCGCGTCACATTCTATCGCGTCATAAAACATTCTATCGCGTCATAAAACATTCTATCGCATCACATTCTCTCGTGTCACATTCTATTGCGTCACGAACATTCTTTCGCATCACATTCCATCGCGTCACAAACTTTCTATCCCGTCACATTCTATGGCGTCACATTCTATCGCGTCACAAACATTCTATCGTGTCACATTCTATCACATCACAAACATTCTATTGCGTCACAAACATTCTATCACTTAACGTTCTATGGCGTCACATTCTATTGTGTCACATTCTTTCGCGTCACATCCTATTGCATCACAAATATTGTATTGCGTCACATTCTGTCGCGTTACAGTCTATTCCATCACAACCATTCTATCGCTTCACATTCTACCCTGTCACAAACATTCTATCACGTCACATTCTATCGCATCACATTCCATCTCGTCACATTCTATCGCGTGGCAAACATTCTATCGCTTCACGTTCTATCGCATCACGTTCTATAGTGTCGCATTTCATGCCTCACAAACATTCTATCGTATCACATTCAATCGCGTCACAAACATTCTTTCGCTTCACATTCTATTGTATCAAACTCTATTTCATCACTAACATTCTATCGAGTCACATTCTATCGCGTCACATTCAATCGCGTCACATTCTATCGCCACACAAACATTCTATCGCTTCACGTTCTATCGCGTCTCATTCTATTGCATCACAAACATTCTATCGCGTCACAAACATTCTATTGCGTCACATTCTGTCGCATCACATTCTCTAGTGTCAGATTCTATCGCGTCACAAGCATTCTATGGCGTCGCTTTCTATCGTGTCGCATTCTATCGCGTCACATTCTGTGGCATCACAAACACTCAGCCGTGTCACTTTCTATCGCGTCACAAACATTCTATCGCGTCACATTCTATCGCGTCACAGTCTTTCACGTCACAAACATTCTATTGCGTCACATTCTCTCACGTCACATTCTATTGCATCACAAACATTCTTTCGCATCACAAACATTCTATCGCGTCACATTCTATCCCATCACAAACATTCTATCGCGTCACAAACATTCTATCCTGTCACATTCCCTTGCGTCACATTCTATTGCGTCACAAACAATCTATTACGTCACATTCTATCGCGTCTCATTCTATCCCATCACAAACAATCTATCGCGTCACAAACGTTCTATCGTGTCACATTTTATTGCGTCACATTCTATCATGTCACAAAGATTCTATTGCATCACAAACATTCTTTCGCGTCACAAACATTCTATCGCGCCACATTCTATCGCGTCACAAACATTCTATCGCGTCACATTCCCTCGTGTCACATTCTATTGCATCAGAAAAATTCTATCGCGTCACATTGTATCACGTCACAAACATACTATCGCACCACATTCTCTCGCGTCACATTCTATTGCGTCAAATTCTATCTCATCACAAACATTCTATTGCGTCACAAACATTGTATCGCGTCACATTCTATCGCGTCACATTCTCTCGCGTCACATTCTATGGCCTCACAAACATTCTATCGCGTCACATTCTATCGCCTCATATTCTATCACTTCACAAACATTCTATGGCATCAGATTCTCTTGCATCAAGAACATTCTATCGTGTCACATTCTATTGCGTTCACAAATATTCTATCGCATCAAATTCTATGGCATCATATTTTATCGCTTCACAAACATTCTATCGCATCACAAGCATTCTTTCGCTTCACATTACTTCGCGTCACATTCTATAGTTTCACAAATATTCTATAGCGTCACATTCTCTCGCATCACATTCTATGGCATCACAAACATTTTATCGTGTCATATTGTATCGCTTCACATTCTATTGCATCACAAACATTCTATCATGTCACAAAAATTCTATATCGTCACATTCTATCGCGTCACATTCTATCATGTCACAAACATTATATCCCGTCACTTTCTGTGGCATCACACATTCTAGCGCGTCACAAACATTCTATCGCGTCACGTTCTGTTGCGTCTCTTTCTATTGCATCACAAAGATTCTATCGCTTCACTAACATTCAATCGCGTCACATTCTATCGTGTCACAGACATTCTATGGTGTAACAGTCTGTCGCGTCACAGTCTGTCGCGTCACAAACATTCTGTCGTGTCACATTCTATGCGAAACATTCTATAGAGTCACAGACATTCTATCGCGTCGCTTTTTATCGCATCGCTGTCTATTGCATCACAAAGATTCCATCGCGTCACAAACATCCTATGGCGTCACATTCTATGGCGTCACATTCTATCGCGTCGCAAACATTCTATCGTGTCACATTCTATCGCGTCACATTCTCTAGCGTCACATTCTAATGTATCAATAACATCCTATCGCGTCACATTCTATTGCATCAGAAACATCCGATCGCGTCACAAACATTCTATGGTGTCACATTCTATCACATCACTAACATTCTGTTGCGTCACAAACATTTTATCGCTTCACATTCTATGGCGTCACAAACCTTCTATCGTGTCACATTCTTTCGCGTCACATCCTATTGCATCACAAATATTCTATCAGGTCACATTCTATCGCATCACATTCCATCTCGTCATATTCTATCGCATGGCAAACATTCTATCGCGTTACGTTCTATCACATCACATTCTATCACGTAACATGCTATGGCATCACAAACATTCTATCGCTCATATTCTATTGCGACACAAACATTCTATCTCGTCACATTGTATGGCGTAACATTCTATCACGTCACAAACATTGTATCACATCACATTCTATCATGTCACATTCTGTCACATCACAAAAATTCAATCGCATCACATTGTTTCGCATCACAAACATTCTATCGCATCACATTCTATTGCGTCACATTCTATCGTGTCACATTCTATCGTGTCACATTCTTTCGCGTCATATTTTGTCACATAAAATTCTATTGCATCGCAGACATTATATCACGTCACATTCTATCGCGTCATATTCTGCGGCGTCAAAAACATTCAATCGCGTCACATTCTATCACGTCACAAACATTCTATCACGTCACATTATATTGTGCCACATTTTTATCGCATTACAAACATTCAATAGCGTAACATTCTATAGTGTCACATTCTATCGCGTCACAAACATTCTGTCGCTTCACATTATGTTTTGCCACATTCTATAACGTCACAAACATTCAATAGCGTAACATTCAATAGTGTCACATTGTATCGCGTCACAAACATTCTATCGCGTCTCATTCTATCTTCTCACATTCTCTTCCGTCACATTCTATTGCATCACAAACATTTTATCATGTCACAAACATTCTTTTGCGTCACATTATGGCGTGACAAACATTTTATCGCGTCACATTGTATCGCATCACAAACATTGTATCGCCTCACATTCTATCAGGTCACAAACATTCTATCGTGTCACATTCTATCGCGTCACATTCTCTAGCGTCACATTCTAATGTATCAATAACATCCTATCGCATCACATTCTATCGCGTCACATTCTATCGCGTCACATTCTATTGCATCAAATACATCCTATCGCGTCACAAACATTCTATCGTGTCACATTCTATCACATCACAAAAATTCTATTGCGTCACAAACATTCTATCGCTTCACATTCTATGGCATCACAAACATTCTATTGTGTCACATTCTTTCGCGTCACATCCTATTGCATTACAAATATTCTATCGCGTCACATTCTGTTGCGTTACAGTCTATTGCATCACAAACATTCTATCAGGTCACATTCTATCGCATTACGTTCTATCACATCACATTCTATCACGTAACATGCTATGGCATCACAAATATTCTATCGCCTCATATTCTATCGTGACACAAACATTCTATCTCGTCAGATTGTATGGTGTAATATTCTATCACGTCACAAAAATTGTATCACATCACATTCTATCACATCACATTCTGTCACATCACAAAAATTCAATCGCATCACATTGTTTCGCATCACAAACATTCTATCGCGTCACATTCTATTGCGTCACATTCTATCGTGTCACATTCTATCGCGTCACAAACATTCTTTTGCATCAAATTATGGCGTGACAAAAATTTTATCGTGTCACATTGTATCGCATCACAAACATTGTATCGCGTCACATTCTATCACGTCACAAACATTCTATCGCGTCACATTCTATGCCGTCACGTTCTATGGCGTCAAAAACATTCTGTGGCGTCACAAACGTTCTATTGCGTCACATTCTATCGCGTCACATTCTATTGTGTCAAAAACATTCTATTGCATCACAAACATTCTATCGCGTTACATTCTGTGGCGTCAAATTCTGTTGCATCACAAACATTCTATCTCGTCCCATTCTATGGCATCAGAAACATTCTATGACGTCACATTCCATCTCGTCACATTCTCTCGCATCACAAACATTCTATGGCGTCACATTGTATCGCGTCACATTCTATCGCGTCACATTCTATCGCATCACATTTTATCGCGTCACAAACATTCTATCGCCTCACATTCTATTGCGTCACATTCTATCACGTCACAGTCTGTCGCATCACAAATATTCTATCCCGTCGCATTCTATCGGGTCACAGAAATTCTATCGCGTCACATTTTATCGCATCACATTCTATCGCATCACAAACATTCTATCGCATCACAAACATTCTATCGCTTCACATTCTATCGCCACACAAACATTCTATCGCATCACATTCTATCGCGTCACAAACATTCTATCGCATCATATTCTATCGCTTCACATTCTATGGTGTCACAAGCATTCTATCGCGTTAAATTCTATTGCCTCACTTTCTATCGCGTCAAAAAGATTCTATCGCGTCATAATCTATCGCGTCACAATCTATTGCATCACCAACATTCTATCGGGTCACGTTCTATGGCTTCACAAAAATTCTATCGCATCACATTCCTTCGCGTCACATTCTATCACATCACAAACATTCTATTGCGTCACATTCTATCGCGTCACAAACATTTTATCGTTTCACATTGTATCGCATCACATTCTGTCGTATCACAAACATTGTATTGTGTCGCATTCTATCACGTCACAAACATTCTGTCGCGTCACGTTCTACAGCGTCACATTCTATGGCGTCACAAATATTCTATCACATCACATTCTATCTCATCACATTCTGTACATCACAAACATTCTATCGCGTCACAAACATTCTATCACATCACATTCTATCGCGTCACAAATATTCAATCGCGGCACAAACATTCTATCGCGTCACGTTCTATCGCGTCACAAATATGCTATGATGTCACACTGTATCGCGTCACATTCTATAACTTCACATTCTATCATGTCACAAACACTCTATCGCGTCACATTCTATTGCGGTAAAAACATTCTAATGCATCACATTCTATGGCGTCACATTCTATGGCGTCACAAACATTCTATCGTGTCACAAAAATTCGATTATGTCTCATTCTATCGCGTCATGTTCTATCGCATCACAAACATTCTATCGCGTCACATTGTATCGCATCACAAATATTCGATTGTGTCTCAATCTATTGCGTCACATTGTATCGCGTCACATACATTCTATCGCGTCACAAAGATTATATCGTGCCACATTCTATCTCCTCACATTCTATCGCATCACAAACATTCTATGATGTCGTCACTATCTATCGCGTCACAATCTATCGCGTGACAAAAAATTCTATCGCTTCACAATCTATGGCATCACATTCTATCTCATCAGAAACATTCTCTGGCTTCATATTCTATGGCGTCACATTCTGTCGCGTCACATTCTATCACGTCACATTATCGCATCACATATTACATTTAACCCACCTCAGCCCTCAGATAGAAAAGACACATTTTTCATACAAGCGTGGAGAATTGGGACATTCCCTGCCTGCTCACATGTTATCTTATACGCCAGGGATGTGCAATGCTTAGGGAAATGTCTCCCATCTCAGGGACCAAAAGCAGGATGGATCCCCTCTTCCCCCCACCCCCAGGGCATGCCAATGGAAAGAATTTGTATGCCATCCCAAGTTTATTCCTTCCAGATTCTCTGAGAAAGAAAACTTCTCAGTAGTTGATACGTGTAGGAACACCATGCTCTTATTATCAAAAGAAAGTTATCACATGACCCTTTTACCTTTCTTTTTCTAAAATAAGATCATTTCTTTCCACAGAGCTTTCCCTTTCCTGCCATGGCCACTCCACAGGCAGTCTCTAGACCACACACTTCCAAAGAGGTCCTGCAGTAGGCAGCGCTTTGCTTTGTACCAGTTCGAAGTTGTTTGTGCCCATGTCAACTGGCATGAGTTCTAGGTGCCACCCAAATCTTTCCTGAGTCCTTTCCTCAGGGCCTCCCTGAGCTCCTTACTCTGCAGATTGTGCAGAGCACTGGGAATTGACCAGTGGCGTGAGGACTGTGTAGGAAGAAGAAAACACCTAGTTGAGCTGTCTGACTTTGGGGGTTCTGGGCAGCATGTGGACAATGATGAGGGAGCCGTAGAAAACAGTGACGACAGTGAGGCATGAGGAGAAGGTGGAGAAGGCCTTCTGCCTGCCCATGCTGGAGGGGATCCTCAGGATGGCAATTATGATGGACACGTAGGAGGCCAGCATGATCAGGAAGGGGAGGACTGAATCCAGGAGAGTCGGGATGAAAGTTCTCCCAGACACCTGGGACCCTCCCGGACTTTTGCCCCCTCCTAGACACCTGGGCCCCCCTGGGGCACCTGGGCCCCTCCCTAGACACCTGCTCCCCACCCTGATGCCTGGGCCCCTCCCGGACTTCTGGGCCCCTTGGGACTCCTGCCCCCCCCACCTCCCCAGACACCTGGGCCCCTCCAGGACTCCTGGGCCCCTCTGGGACCCTTAGCCATTCCCCCCCCCCCCAATGCAAGAGTCCTGGGCCCATCTGGGATGCCTGGGCCCCTCCTGGACTCCTGCCCCCACCCGGACACCTGGGCCCCTCTGGGAGACCTGGGCCCCTCCCAGACATCTGGCCCCCTCTTGGATGCCTGGGCCCCTTGGGACTCCTGGGCCCCTCCTGGACTCCTGGGCCTCTTGGGACTCCTGCCCCCCCACCACCACCTCCCCGGAAACCTGGGCCCCTCCTGGACTCCTGGGCCCCTCTGAGACACTTGCCCCCCCCCCCCTGCAAGATGTCTGGGCCCTTCTGGGACTCCTGGGCCCTCCCGGACACCTGCCCCCCACCCGGGCACCTGGGCCCCTCCTGTATACCTGGGCCTCTCCCAGACGCCTAGGCCCCTCCCAGACTCCTGCTCCCCTCCCAGATGTCGGGCCCCTCCTGGACTCCTGGGCCCCACCTGGATGCCTGGGCCCCTCCTAGATACCTGGGCCCCTCTGGGACGCCTGGGACCCTCCCAGACACCTGGGCCCCCTCCGCGGATACCTGGGCCCCTCCCGGACGCCAGGGCCCCTCCCAGACTTCTGGGCCCCACCCGAATTTCATGGGCCCCACCCGAATGCCTGGGCCGCTCCCGGATACCTGGGCCCCTCTGGGACACCTGGGCCCCTCCCCAGACTCCTGCTCCCCTCCCGGACTCCTGGGCCCCTCCCCGGACTCCTGGGACCCTGCCAGACTCCTGGGCCCCCTACGGACTCCTGGCACCCCCCCAGACTCCTGGGCCCCTCCCAGACTCCTGCACCCCCCAGAACACCTGGACCCCTCCCCGGACGCCTGGGCCCCTTCGCCCCGCTCTCCTCCACCCAGTCACAGGGCATTGTGGGAGAGCAGGGTGGGGATGGGGTTGGGGGTGGGGGGGGTAGGAGGTCACGACCTCTGACCCCGCCCCCCCAGGACATGGCGGAGCTGCAGGAAGCTGGCGACGCCCCCGCAAAGGTGAATGGCCCCTCCCCCACCCCGGGGGGCCAAGGCGTCTGGGCATCTCCCCTCCCCCCCCCCCCCCGCCCCTGACCCCGACGGGGCCCAGGAGTCCAGGGACCCCTCAGAGCGAGGGGGGTTAAGGGTTAATTGAGGATTAATTGAGGGTTAATTAAGGGTTAATTAAGAGTTAATTACGGGTTAATTAAGAGCTAATTAAGGCTTAATTATGGTTTAATTACGGGTTGGTTAAGGGTTAACTAGGGGTTAATTAGGGTTTAATTGGGTGTTAACAAGGTGTTAATTGGGGGTTAATTGGAGGTTAATAAAGGGTTAATTGGGGGTCGGTTAGGGGTTAATTGGGGTTTGATTAAGAGTTAATTAGGGGTTAATTGGGGGTTAATACGGGTTTAATTGGGGGTAATTAGGGGTTAATAAAGGGTTACTTGGGGGTCTTTTAGCGGTTAATTGGTTTTTGATTGAGTTAATTAGGGGTTAATAGAGGGTTCATTGGGGGTTCATTGCAGTTAATTAGGGGTTAATTGGGGTCGATTAGGGGTTAATTGGGGTTTGATTAAGGGTTAATTGGAGGTTAATAACGGATTAGTTGGGGGTTCATTGTGGTGAATTAGGGATTAATTAGGGATTAATTGGGGGTTGATCAAAGGTTAATTAGGGGTTAATAAAGGGTTAATCGGGGCTCGATAAGGGGTTAATTGGGGTTAATTCGGGGTTGATAGAGGATTAATTGGGGGTTGATTAAGGGCTAATTAGGGTGTTAATTAAGGGTTATTAAAAGGTTAATTGTGGGTAATAAAGGGTTTATGAGAGAGTTAATAGGGGTTAATAAACAATTAATTGGGGCTAATTAAGGGGGATCGGGAGTAATTAAAGGGTTAATTAGGGGGCTGATAAAGGGTTAATAAAGGGTTAATTGGGGTTTTAATGAAAGGTTAGTTTGAGGGGGGTACTTGAGAGGTTAATTAGGGCTGTTAAAGGGCTAATAAATGGTTAATGGGGTTAATTAATGGCTAATAAGGGGTTAATAAAGGGCTATTTGGGTCTAATAAAGGCTTAGTGAAGGGTTAATGGGATTAATTGGGGGTTAATCGTGTTAATAAAGGGTTAATGGGGGTTAATTAAGGGCTAATAAGGGGCTAATTAAGGGTTAAGGAGGTTAATAAGGGGCTGATAAGGGATTAATAGGGTTAAAAGGGGTTAATGGAGTGATTTAAGGGTTAATTAAGGGGTAATGAAGGGTTAATAGATTAATAAGGGGTTAATGGGTTGATATTTAAGGGTTAATTAAGGGGTAATTAAGGGTTAATAGGCTTAATAAAGGGTTAATAAAGAGTTAATAGCAGGTTAGTAGGGTGATTTAAGGGTTAAAGAGCTAATTAAGGGTTAATGGGGTTAATAAAGGATTAATGAAGGGTGAATAGGGTGATTTAAGGGTTAATTAAGGGGCAATTAAGGGTTAATAGGGTTAATAAAGGGTTTATGAGGGGTGAATAGGGTGATTTAAGGGCTAATTAAGGGGTCATTAAGGGTTAATGGGCTTAATAAAGGGTTAATAAAGGGATAATAAGATGATTTAAGGGCTAATTAAGGGATCATTAAGGTTTAATAGGCTTAATATAGGGTTAATAGGGTGATTTAAGGGCTAATTAAAGGATCATTAAGGGTTAATAGGCTTAATAAAGGGTTAATAGGGTGATTTAAGGGTTAATTAAGGAATCATAAAGGGTTAATAGCCTTAATAAAGGGTTAATAAGGGTTAATAAGGGGTTAATAGGGTGATTTAAGGGTTGATAAAGGGTTAATTGAGGGTTATTAAGGGTTAATCAAGGGCTAATTGGCTAACACAGGGATATTACGATTAATAAGGGGCTAATGTGGGGCTAGTAGGATTAATAAGGGGTTAATGAAAGGTTAATAGGCTTAATGAAGGGTTAATTGAGGGCTAATAGGATTATTAAGGGTTAATAAAGGGCTAATAGGCTTAATGAAGGGTTAATTAAGGGCTAATAGTGTTAATAAAGGGGTATTAAGGGGTTAATAAAGGGGTTAATAGGGAACAGGAGGGTTAATTAAGGGTGTAATGAGGGATGGGAGCGGGTGGGGGGTGTAATTAAGCGGGGGGTGTTAATTAAGCGGGGGGTTAACGAGCGTCGGGCAGGTCCGGGCGCGGCTGGAGACGCCGTTCGGGGCCGTCGGCGCCGTGGCGGTCAGGAACCGCCGGCTCGGGCACCCAGCGCTGCTTGGCTGGCCTGACGTGGGGCACACGCATGAGTGCCCCCCCTCCCCGGACGCCTGGGCCCCTCCCGAACGCCTGGGCCCCTCCACACACACCCTGGACGCCTGGGCCCCTATCTAAAGAGGGCCCTCCTTGACCCCGTTGACCCCCCTCGATGGCCCCATTGACCCCCTTGTGGCCCTCCTTGGCCCTGTTGACCCTCCTGTTGGCCTCATTGACCCCTTCGTGGCCCTCCTTGGCACCGTTGACCCCCCCATTGGCCCCAGTGACCCCCTCATGGCCCTCCTTGGCCCGGTTGACCCCCCTGTTGGCCCCATTGACTCTCTCGTGGCCCTCCTGGACCCTGGCACCCACCGTGACTGCCCCCCCCAGGTACCAGTACCCCTCTCTGGAGCAACTGGCCGAAACCATCCCCTGCATCCTTGAGCACTTCAAGTGAGTTGGGGGGGGCCCTATAGGGGGCAGGGGGGCCCTATGGGGTCTGGAGGGGTGGGTGTGCCCCATGGAGGGGGCCAGGTGAAGTGGCAGGTGGTGGGGTCAGGGCCGACCCGACCTCTCCTGCGTCCCCGCAGCATCCACAGCATCATCGGCATTGGGGTGGGAGCTGGCGCCTTCGTCCTGGCGAAATTCAGGGTGAGCGGTGGGTCCCTGTGGGGAGGGGGGGGTCAGGCCACCCTGCCCCCCACCCATGACACATCCCCTGCTTTGCCCCCCCCACCTCCAGCTGACGCAACCCGAGGCCGTGGAGGGGCTGGTGCTCATCAACATCGACCCCCACGCCAAGGGCTGGATGGACTGGGCTGCCCACAAGGTGAGAGGGGCGGGGCCTATGGGGTGGCGGGGGCGGTGGAGCCTGGCGGAGGTAGGGGGAGGGGCCGAAGGGGTCTCCCTGTGCCCCCAGGCCTGGGTGTTATGGGGTGGGGGCGGTCTCCGTCCTCTATGGGGCCTCTGTAGGAGCTTGTCCTCTGCTGTGGGTCTTCCGTGGGTATTATCGGCCCTATGGGGCTCCTGTGGGTCACCATGTCCCTCTGGGTCTCGTCCAGGTCCCCGTGGGTGTCCTAGGGGGTCTCCGTGTGCCCATGAATCACCCATGGGTCCCTATGGGTCTCCTCTAGGTCGAAACGTCCTTATGGGGCTCCTCTAGGTCCAGATGTCCTTATGGGGCTCCTCTAGGTCCAAACATCCTTATGGGTCTCCTAAGGGTCCTTGGGCCCCACGGGTGTTTTACGGATCCCTTTATCCCTCTGGGTCTCCGTGTCCCCAGTGGGTCCCTGTGGGTGCCCTATGGGTCTACGTGTCCCGATGGGTTCCCCGTGGGGCCCCATGGGCCTAGGGGTCTCCTGTGGGGTCACCAAAAAGGTCCTCAGAATCTCCAGTGGGTCCCTTGTCCCTCTGGGTCCCAATGTCCCTTGGGGTCTCCCATGGGTGTCTGGTGGGTCCCCTTGTCCCTATGGGTCTCCTGTGGGTCCCGGTGTCCCTTGGGTTCTCCTATGGGTGTCCAGTGGGTCCCCTTGTCCCTATGGGTCTCCTGTGGGTCCCGGTGTCCCGATGGGTCCTTGTGGCCTACGGGGACCCTGTAGATCCCCGTGTCCCTCTGGTATCCCATGGGTCCCCGGTAGGGTCCCTTGGCCCTATGGGTGCCCTGTGGGTGCCCGTGGGTCTCCTGTGGGTCCCCACATCCCTGTGGGTCACCGTGTCCCTGTGGTGTCCCATGGGTCCCCAGTAGGGTCCCTTGGCCCTATGGGTGCCCTATGGGTGCCCATGGGTCTCCAGTGGGTCCCCACGTCTCTGTGGGTCCCCATGTCCCACCCCCCCCCCACCCCACCCCCCCCGGCATGGATCACCCATGGGTGCCCCAGGCTGAGACTTCCCCACCTCCGGCTCTCAGGACTGATGTCCTCCTCCACCGAGATGATCCTGGCCCACCTCTTCAGCCAGGTGGAACCTTCAGGGGCATTTTGGGTGGGTTTGGGGGGTTTTGGGAGGTGTTTTGGAGAATATTTGGGGGTTTGGGGGGATATTTTGATTTTTTGGGGGGGGATTTTTTTTGGGGGGTGGCATGGTGTGAGCAGTATTTGGGGGGGTCTGAAAGGTGACGTTGCTGCAGAAGGACCTGGCGGCCCACCCGCGTCCTGCTGGGGGGGGGCATTAGGTTGTTTTTGGGGGTACTTGGGGGTGTTTTGGGGTACGGAGGGTTTTTTAGGGATTTAGGGGGTTTCGGGGTTAATTGGGGAGGGGGATTTTGAGGTGCCCCGGGGTGCCATCCCCGCAGGAGGAGCTCGCGGCCAACTCGGCCCTGGTGCAGCAGCAGCGCTGGTCCCTGGCAATGGCCCCCAACACCCTCCTCTACTGGTCCATGTACAACAGGTGGGGTCAGTGGGGGAGGAACTGGGCCGGTGGGGGGGGGGTCAACTGGACCAACAAGGGGTCAACGGGAGATACTTGGGGGGGCAAATGGGCCAATGAGGGGGCAACAGGGGTGTTGGTGGGGCAAGAGGGCTAACAGAAGGTCAGTGGAGGCTACTGGGGGGCAACTGGGGAGACTGTGGGTGAACTGGGCCAGTGAGGGGTCAATGGGGGGGTCAATGGGGGGCAAGAGGGCTAACAGAAGGTCAGTGGAGGCTACTGGGGGGCAACTGGGCTGACTGCAGGGCAACTGGCCAGTGAGGAGTCAACTGGGCCAATGAGGGGTCAATGGGAGCTACTTGGGGGGGGGGCAAATGGGCCAACTTGGGGGGGCAACCAGGGTGTTGGTGGGGCAACAGGGCTAATAGAAGGTCAGTGGAGGCTACTGGGGGACAACTGGGCTGACTGCAGGGCAACTGGGCCAGTGGGGAGTCAACTGGGCCAACGAGGGGTCAATGGGAGCTACTTGGGGGGGGGCAAATGGGCCAACGTGGGGGGCTCAGCGGGGCTGGAGTGACTCTCCCCCGCCCCCCAGCCACCGGGACCTGGGCCTGGAGCGCAGCAGTGATGGCTTCTCAAGTGAGTGACCCCTGACCCCTGGCAGTGACCCCCTGATGACCCCCCCCACTGGGGTGACCTCCGACCCCATGCAATTGCCCTCTCCCCCCAAAAAAACGGGCCCTCAGCCCTTCTGACCCCCTCCGGTGACCCTTGTGACCTCCCCTCCTCGAGCTCCTTGTGATCGTCACAGTGACCCTTGACCCCCCCTCCACACGGTGACCTGCCCCTGACCCCACGTGACCCCTCCCCCCCAAAAAACCCTTAGGGCACCTCGTGACCCCACCCCCGGCGTGACCCCTGACCCCCCCCACCCTTGCATGTGCCCCGTGCTGCTGGTGGTGGGCAACGGCTCCCCCCACGAGGACGCGAGGTGGTGTGCGGGGGGGGTGGGCCTCAAGCCCGGGGGCGGGGACAGCGTGAGGGAAGGTGGGGCCACGTCGCAGAGGGGGGCGGGGCCACATCATAGAAGGGGCGGGGCTGCTTCACACGGTGGCAGGGTCATAGAGGGGGCGGAGCCGCAGCAGGGGAGGGAGGAGAGCATGTCACGGGAGGGCAGAGCCGTGTCATAGAAGGGGCGGGGCCAATGTCATAGAAGGGGCGGAGCCGCAGCAGGGGCTGGAATAGAGCACAGGTCACGGGGGGCGGAGCCAATTTGCGGTGGGGGGGCAGAGCTGCATCATAAAGGAGGGCGGACCCACATCACAGAGGGGGCGGAGCGCCATCACAGAGGGGGTGGAGCCATATCAAAGAAGGGGCGGAGCTGCATCATGGGGGCAGAGCTGTATTAAAGAGGGGGTGGAGCCGCATCACAGAAGGGGGCAGAGCCAGATCAAAGAGGGGGCAGAGCCGCAAGTACCGGGCCCACACGCGTGTGCGATGGGGTGGGGAGGTCACGTGTGCTGTCCCCCCGGCCGCCACAGTCACGCATGTTCCTCCTCTCCCCCACCCTTGCACACGCGTGTGCACCCGGTTCCTCCCTCCCCACCCCCCCCCATCCAACCCTGCGGCATGTGTGTTCTCCCCCCACACACACCACCAGGTCGCCTCTGGGGGGGGGGGGGCGTGATCAGCAGCGAGGGGGCGTGGCCAGCAGGGGGAGATAATAGACAAGGGGCGTGGCTGGGGGAGGAGGGGGGCATGGCCAACAGAGGCGCTTGGACAAATGGGGGCGTGGCCGTGGGTGGGGGGCGTGGCTAAGCAGGGGGTAAAGCGTGGATAATAGGGGACGTTGCCAGCACAGGAGATGGCCAATCAGGTTGCTGCTGGCTGATGGGGGGAGGGGGGGGTTACTAGGGTAGACGCAGGGAGGGGGCGTGGCCAGCGCTGGGTAGGTCCAATGGGGGCAGAGCCAAGCTCGGAGGAGGGGGTGTGGCCAACCAGCCAATCCAGGCCAGAGAGGGGCGTGGCTCAGTGGCAGGGGGGCGTGACCAGTGCCCGAAGCAGGAGCACATGCATGTTGGGGGGGGGGGTGGCCAGCAGGTAGGGGGTGTGGCCAGCAGCAGCAGCAGCCAGCCTTCTCCCTGCAGGAGCTCTGTTATATTTTTTGGAGGGGGAGGGTGTGGCCATGGGGGGGCGTGGCCATGGGGTGGGCGTGGCCACGACAGGGGTGGGCGTGGCCTCACCCCGCCCTTCCCTCCCCTTTCGCAGTGGCGTCGTCCTGCATGACGCGGCTGTCGCGGTCGCGCATGGCTTCGCTCTCGAGCGGCACCTCGGGCGGAGCCAGTCGCGGGGCAGCAAGGTCTCGCCGGGGGGCTGCTGAGGCTGCGTGTTTCCCCCCTGCCCGCCCCCCAAAAACGCCACTGATTCGCCCCAAAAGCCTCTTCTCTCCTGCCGGACCCCCTCCCCCCCAGCTCCTAATATCACCCCACATTTCCCCCGAAGCTCCTAATATCCCCCAAACCCTCCGCAGGGCCCCCCAAGCTCCTAATATCCCTCCTAGACCCCCCTGAAGCCCCTAATATCCCCCCAAATTTCCCCCAAAGCCCCTAATACCCCCAAACCCTACCCAGACCCCACTCACAAGGTCTTAACATCCCTTCTAGACCCCCCTGAAGACCCCAATATCCCCCCAAATCCCTCCCAACCCCACCCGAAGACCCCAATAGCCCCCCAATGCCCTCCCAGACCCCTTTGAAGCCCCCAGTATCCCCCCAAACCTCCAAGAATCCCCCTAAGCCCTCCCCAGGCCCCCCTTGAAGCCCCTAATATCCCCCCGCCCCCCCCCCGAGGCCCCTTATTTCCCCCCAAACCCTCCCCAGACGGCCCCAAAGCCTCTAATGTCCCTCCCAGCCCCTCCGAAGCCCCCAATATCTCCCCAAATCCCAGAGCCCTCTGAAGACCCCGATATTCCCCCCCGAACCCCTCAATACCCCCTCGAGCCTCCCCCCATCTCCCTCCCCCCCCCGGAAGTGACCTTCGACCTCTCACCTCTGCCTCCTGGAGTGACCCCCCCCAGCGACGTCACCAGCCCCCTCCCCCCCCCCACTGAGCTGGGCAAACTGGGCCCATGGCAATAAACACTGCAGACCAAATGGGTCCCGGTGCCTGTGTCACCATTGGGAGGAGAGAGCTGTTGACACCCCCCCCCGCAAAACGCCGGTCCCCCGGGGGAGCCGGGAGTGCACTGCGCATGCGCGGCCGCTTCGGGCGGCGGTGCGTATTTGCAGCACGCCCCCTCCACGCGATTGCACACGCGCAGCCTCCAGGAGTTGCCGCTCCCCCCCCCCCCAGCGTGGCTCCGCGGTTTCTCGCGGTCTACGCATGCGCCCCGCCGGCTCCGAGAGTGACGCGTGCGCAGTGCGCGGGAGCCGCGCTCCACCCTGCCCGTGCGGCCCCGTGCGCACGCGTAGTAAGCGAGAGCCGCGCCTCCCCCGCCCTCGCAGAGACTCGCGCATGCGCAGTACTGCCGGAGGGTCTTGGCCCCGCCCATGCTGAGCCTTGCGCATGCGTAGTGCCATGGGATGTAATAAATTGTAACTATTTGTTCATTGTTTAAAAGGAGGAATAAGCCGATGGAGGGGGGGGGAGGAGGAGGTTTTACAACAACCAGGGTTGAGACATGGTGTCAGACAAATAAATTATGGTAAGCACAAAAGCTTATATGACCCCTTGTGGAACCGGTGTCGGGGCCTTAGCTATCTTGCAGGACTATGAAGAGCTGAAGTAAGCAACAAGTTGCTCAAAGGTCACCAAGAAGGAATTCCTTTGAAAGCAAAAGGATAAAGAAGAAAAGATAAGCAGGCGCCTGTAATCACTCACAGGACAGCATCCCGAAAGGGAGTCAACACAACAGATAAGCAAACACCTGTGATCACTCACAAGGAGACAAGCCAAAATGAAGAGACAGAAGAAGACCGCGGCCTTCCTCTCCACGACCACCAGAGAGCTTCAGACGAACCCCCCAGCAACTCACACATGCGCAAAACGCACCAGGAGATTACAACGCGTCCCAAAACTAGCAGACTATAAAAAGGGGACAGTATGTGAAGGAGGCGCGCGCCGTTGGCGGAGCTAAGACTCCCCGGCCGCCCAGCGCTGTTTTGCTTGTGGCTGCTTACTTAACTAAATAAATTACTGACATGATTTAACGAACTCTCCGTATGAATTAACCTTCAGGAGTGTAACTTATGACAAATATGGTGCCGTGACTCGGATGAAGGCAATGGACTGAAAAGCTCTTCGGAAGAGGAGGCGCCCCGCCGAGTTCGCCTCTGCCGAGAGCGATTTTCACTCAAGCCCTTCACCGACGAACCCTAAATTAGCCACAAGCAAAAAGGAGCCGGCAACCCCAAGTAATCTTTGTGCACGAAGACCGAATGAGGACTCAGGATTGAGTAAGTATAGGCCAGTGATCCATTCGGTTGGGGTTGGGTATCCCGGAGTACACGTGAGAGACGTCCAGTAAGGACAAAGTGAGTGCGGACCCCTCGGTAGTGCGGTTCCCACATCCCGCGAGGGACTGGGCCACGAAAAGGGGGAAGCGGGGTGTGTGTGTGTGTGAAGGTACTCCGGAAGATGGGACAAAAGAAAAGTAAGCCTTCTGGTCCCATGGGTGGGGGAGGTCGTAGCGGAGGCTTACCTCCCATTCCCCCGGATAGCCCACTAGGATTGATGATTAAATATTGGGATGATTCCCCTTCTAGGCAGGGAAAAAGTAAAAGTTAAGATGATCCATTATTGTATTGAAGTCTGGGGCAACAAACCTATAAAAGGAGAAAGTGTTTTCTGGGCCCCTTTTGGTTCATTTGAGGACTGGATATGCCAGGCCCTAAATAGTTACGTAAATTCAAAGGAGCTCTTCAGCTTAGAAGAGAGCGAGTATGCACACCTCTGGATAAATCCAGAGGCGAGAACCCTTTTATACCCATTAAAAGAAAAAGGAGGGTGGGGGAAAAAAGAAGCAAGAATTAGAGATCCCAGTATCGCCACCCCCTTATATGCTTCCTCCTATACCTACAGCCCCTTCTCTTCCCGGGCCGACTGAACTTCTGTCCTCGGGGGAGTCGGATGGCGAGGCTAACCCTGGTCCCCAGGGTGTGGGGAGTCAGTGACTAGGAGTCAGACCAGAGCACAGGGGTTAAGTCTCGAAGGAGGACTATATCCACTGCGGGAAATAGCTATGGGAGGACCCCAACCGGGGACGGGATATGTAACCGTCCCCATTAATTCCGGGGACGTGAGAGATTTTAAGAAGGAAATGGGAAACCTACTAGAGGACCCACTGGGAGTGGCAGAGCGGGTGGACCAGTTTCTAGGACCAAATATTTACACTTGGGAGGAGCTACAGTCCATCCTGGGAATCCTGTTCACATCTGAGGAAAGAGGGATGATTAGGCGAGCTGGCATGCGAATCTGGGACCAACAACACCAGCAAGGTCCAGCAGCAGATGTTAAGTGGCCGATGCAGTCGCCTAATTGGAATAACCAGGACCCAATCCATCGCAGTCATATGCAAGGCTTAAGAACCATTATCATTCAGGGGATAAGGTAATCAGTCCCGAGGGGACAGAATATTAATAAGGCTTTTAATGAACAGCAAGGGCGGGATGAGACCCCGACAGAATGGTTAGAAAGGCTGCGAAAAAGCTTGCAGTTGTATAGTGGCTTAGATCCAGGGACTCCTGTGGGAGGGGCCTTACTTAAAACTCAGTTTGTGGCCAAATCCTGGACGGACATTAGGAAAAAGTTAGAGAAAATAGAGGACTGGCAAGATAAGGGCTTAGATGAACTCCTGAGAGAGGCACAGAAGGCGTATGTTAGAAGAGAGGATGAAAAAGAGAAGAAACAAGTACGAATGATGGTGGCAGCAGTACGGGAAGGTCAAAGAGGAAGGCCTAGGATGGTGTGTGGGAAGCTTGAAAGAGAAGAAGGGAGAAATGGTCAGGGACAAAGAAATGTGATCTGTTTTTATTGTAATAAAAGGGTTATATTAAGAGATAATGTCGACAGAGAAAAGAGGATGAGCAGATGTTCAAGGATGAGTAGGGGTGCCAGGGGCTCTATTTGCTGGGGACCTGAGAAAAAAACGAGCCCTTGATAAATTAAAAGTGGGTCCCCAGCGTGAGGAAATGGAATTCCTCATAGACACAGGGGCTGAAAGATCTACGGTCCAAACCTTACCTTTAGGGTGTAAGGCCTCGGCAGAAAGGGTACAAATAATTGGGGCAAAAGGAGAACCATTTGGGGTCCCCGTTATAAAAGAAGTATTAATCGAATCAGGTTCCAAGATAGGTGTGGGACCTTTACTTTTGGTACCCGAAGCTGAGTATAACCTGTTAGGTAGAGATTTGATAATAGAATTAGGCATAAGTTTAGAAGTGATAGATAATAGGCTACAAATTAAATTGTGTCCTCTCTGAATAGAGGATGAACAAAGCATAAACCCGTAAGTTTGGTACACTCCAGACAGTGTGGGTAAATTGAATATTAAACCTTTTAAGGTAACTATAACCAACCCGGATGTACCAACGAGAATTAAGCAATATCCCCTGTCCGAAGAGGGCAGGCGGGGATTAAAACCTGAGATTCGGAGGTTACTACAACGGGGGCTATTGGAACCTTGTATGTCCCCTTTTAATACCCCAATATTACCAGTAAGGAAAAAGGATGGCAAATATAGATTGGTGCATGATTTGAGGGAAATCAATAAGAGAACTGTGACTAGGTTCCCAGTAGTAGCGAATCCACATACTCTATTAAATCAGTTACACCCGGATGATCAATGGTATAGTGTGATAGATTTGAAGGATGCGTTTTGGGCATGTCCTTTGGATGAGAGCAGTAGGGATTATTTTGCCTTTGAATGGGAGGACCCGGATACCCATAGAAAACAGCAACTAAGATGGACTGTCCTCCCTCAAGGATTTACCGAATCCCCAAATTTATTCGGACAGGCCCTGGAACAGATTCTGCAGGACTATAATAAAGTGCCGGGAGTGACATTAGTACAGTATGTGGATGACCTGTTGATAGCAGGAAAGGATGAAGAAGTGGTAAGGCAGGCTAGCGTCCAGTTGTTAAATTTTCTTAGCCTGCAAGGGTTGAAAGTTTCAAAATCAAAGTTGCAGTTTGTAGAGAAGGAGGTAAGATATCTGGGCCATCGATTAAGTGGGGGGACTAAGAGACTGGATCCGGAGAGAATTAGTGGTATCCCGGCTCTGAAGGCCCCAACAACAAAGAGGCAAGTACGGCAACTGTTAGGATTAACTGGGTATTGTCGGCAGTGGATAGAGGATTATAGCGGAGAGGTCAAATTCCTCTACAATAAATTAAATAAGGATGGATTACTTAAGTGGACAGAAGAAGATGAAGAGCATTTAAGAAAAATTAAAAGAGGAACTAATGCATCCCCCAGTATTAAGCTTTCCAGATTTAAGAAATCCATTCTTTTTATTCGTAAACAGCACTGAGGGTACTGTCTATGGAGTACTTGCCCAAGAATGGGTGGGAAGTAAAAAGCCAGTTGCCTATTTATCCAAATTACTGGACCCGGTTAGCCGGGGCTGGCCTAGCTGTCTGCAGGTAGTGGTGGCAGCCACCTTATTAGTAGAAGAAGCGCAGAAGATTACATTTGGAGGAGAAATTAAAGTAATATCCCCTCATAATATATGAGGGGTACTACAACAAAAAGCTGAAAAATGGATCAC
This sequence comes from Rhea pennata, assembly GCF_028389875.1. Classification (NCBI taxonomy): domain Eukaryota; kingdom Metazoa; phylum Chordata; class Aves; order Rheiformes; family Rheidae; genus Rhea; species Rhea pennata. The sequence continues at coordinate 308,088 of NW_026907686.1, read as the reverse complement.
GGATGCTAGATTATTAAAGTATGAAGGAATCCTAATCTCCTCTCCAAAGTTAACCTTAGAAATGACTTCCTTACAAAATCCTGCTCAGTTCCTTTATGGAGAACCAAGCAAACCCTTAGAGCATAATTGCCTCCGAAATATAGAAGAGCAAACAAAATTGCAACCTGACTTGGAAGAGATGGAGTTACCTGAGGGCGAGCGAATATTTATAGATGGCTCTTTGAGAATAGTTAAAGGAAAAAGGAAATCAGGGTATGCATTGGTGAATGGGAAGACACTCGAGGTGGTAGAATCAGGACCCTTGAGTCCAAGCTGGTCTGCTCAGGCTTGTGAGCTATATGCTATGCTGCGAGCTTTAAAGTTGTTAAAAGGCAAAAGCGGCACGATATACACAGATTCTAAATATGCTTATGGGGTAATAATACTTTCGGTAAAATCTGGGAAGAGAGGGGACTTGTCAACTCGCAGGGGAAGGGATTGATACACCAGGAACTGATTACTCAGGTCCTGCAGGCTATTAGAGAACCAAAAGAGATTGATATAGTCCATGTAAAAGGACATCAGTGAAGAGATGGAGTTACCTGAGGGCGAGCGAATATTTATAGATGGCTCTTTGAGAATAGTTAAAGGAAAAAGGAAATCAGGGTATGCATTGGTGAATGGGAAGACACTCGAGGTGGTAGAATCAGGACCCTTGAGTCCAAGCTGGTCTGCTCAGGCTTGTGAGCTATATGCTATGCTGCGAGCTTTAAAGTTGTTAAAAGGCAAAAGCGGCACGATATACACAGATTCTAAATATGCTTATGGGGTAATAATACTTTCGGTAAAATCTGGGAAGAGAGGGGACTTGTCAACTCGCAGGGGAAGGGATTGATACACCAGGAACTGATTACTCAGGTCCTGCAGGCTATTAGAGAACCAAAAGAGATTGATATAGTCCATGTAAAAGGACATCAGTGAGGTTTTACTCCTCAAATTAGAGGAAATAATTTGGCAGATCAGGAAGCTAAACGAGCGGCCCTGATGAGTTTACAGGTTATAAAGATGAGGGAAGACCGTCCAAATTGTGGAAAGGATTTAAAGAAGTTAACATGTTATGATTGTTGGAAGGAAAGGAGTGTCGGAGGAATACAGTGTAATTTCCTTGAGGAAGCGGCTGGGGACGAGGCCCCTGAATACGAACGCTGTTATTTGCACAGACCAGTTTACTCACTTATTTTGCTTTACGCCGCTAGAAAAGAACAAGATGGTACAAATGGGTATAAAAGAAGCTGATAAGGGAAAGTGGGTACTGCCGGATGGGCGAGAAGTACTCCCAAAGTCGGTAGCCTTGGGAGTGCTACGGAGGTTTCATGAGAACACGCACTGGGGAACTCAAGCATTGATAGATCAATTTGCTATAAAGTATATGTGTGTAGGAATTTACAATATAGCAAAGAGGGTTGTGAATGACTGCATAACTTGTCGAAAGGTGAATGCTCAACATGTCAGAAAAAGAGTGTTGGGAGGTCGAGAACTGGCTCATCGACCTTTTGCAAAAATTCAATTAGATTTTACAGAACTTCCAAAAACAGGACGGTACAAATATGTGCTTGTGATGTAGACCATCTCACACATTTTGTTGAAGCATTCCCTATGGCAAGGGCTACAGCTCAGACTGTGGTAAAAATATTGCTTGAGAATATAATTCCCAGATACGGAATTGTAGAAACAATTGACTCTGATAGAGGTCCCCATTTTATATCTAAGGTGTCCCGAGAAACTATGAAAGCTTTAGGAGTAAGCTGGGAATATCATACTCCGTGGCATCCTCAAAGCTCTGGAAAGGTGGAACGAATGAATGGTGAAATTAAAAAACAGTTAACAAAACTTATGCTAGAAACTAAGGCGTCCTGGGTAAAATGCTTACCGCTTGCTTTATTAAACATACGAACGCAGCCCCGAACTGACGTGGGGCTTTCGCCTTTCGAAATGCTTTATGGTATGCCATATGATTTAGAGATGCCTCTTGACCACCCCAATTCGCAAGATACTCAATTACAGCCCTACCTAACACAGTTAATGAGCCGACATAGAGAGTTACAGAAAAGAGGCCTAGTGGTGCAGCGACTCCCATTAGATATAGCCATACACCGAGTACAGCCTGGAGATAAAGTTCTAATCAAAACATGGAAAGAGACTTCATTAGCACCTCGGTGGGAAGGCCCCTGCGTTGTTTTGCTTACTACAGAAACGGCTGTTCGGACTGCAGAAAAAGGGTGGACTCATGCCAGCCATGTGAAAGGACCGATCCTGGGAGAAGAGTGGAGGGCGGTTCCAGGCTCCGCCGACTTAAAATTAACGCTTAAACGGACTCGATAAGTATTATTTCCCCTGTCCATGTACCGTAACGAGAGAAGGGGCCCCACTCCTAGACAAAGGCTCTCTAACAGATTCCCCTGAAGAACACTACTGCTGCCGAGAAGAACCAATACCTTGTAGTTCGCTGCAACCGAACTGACAAGCGAGGCAGAGGAATGCAGGCGGTGGGGAGGTTAAGAGGCCAGGTAAAACATAACATTAGGAGAAATGGGCCCCGACTAGCTCTTGCGGTACACGGGAATTAGCGTTATTATCATGGTCAGCTGCGGTATCCTACAACCACACCACCCCCATCGACCTTTTCGGTGGAGTTTAATTAGATATGAAGATCAACAGATTATACAGCAAGTAACGACAGCAGGTGCCCCTAGTTTCCGCACTACACCGTGTAACCTAACTACAGGAACAATGTGTTTCAACCAATCAGGACTTTACTTCTGTCCGAGCTCAAACCCGGGAAGGGGGTATTGTAATTATCCAAATGAATACTATTGTGCATATTGGGGCTGTGAAACCATTGCTACAGACTGGAATCCTGGGGCAGGTCGCGACAAGTTCTTAGAAGTGGGCTATGGACCGCTAGGATGTAGTTGTCGAGCAGATCCCTGCCAAGGATGGCAAGGACAAAATTTGGGATACACAGGACATTATAGGAACGAGGAGATTTGCAAGGTTCTGTATCTAAATGTAACCAAGCCGGAAGATATCAGCTGGTTACTTAGGGAAAATGTGGGGCGTTAGACTCTATTCACACAGACCTGATAGGGGAGGCCTCATACTGATAAAAAAAGAGGAGGCCAAGATTTCCCAACCAGTCGGACCAAATAGTGTACTGTCAAAGGGAATCCTAGAAGCCCAACCTACAAAAACCCTTGGGCCAGACCTATCTACAACACCTCCCAATAGTGCAATAGAGTCATTCCCTACAGATGTAGTCCCCACCATTGCAGGGGAACATAGAATCACATCTGGGAACAGCATATGGAAAGTCATAGATGCTAGTTATCGAGTGTTGAATCAAACAAATCCAAATATAACCAGACGCTGCTGGTTATGTATTAACATAAGACCCCCATATTATGAGGCCATCGGAGATTTAGGCGATCCCGTCTATTCAAACGAAAGTAACCCCTCACAATGCCACTGGGGACAAGAAATCGGGGTAACACTAACCCAGGTATCTGGAAGTGGTAGGTGCGTGGGTACCGTCCCCAGAGGAAAGGGCAGTCTTTGTAACATCTTAGAGGATCGCGACCAGTCACACCAATGGTTAATTCCGGCCAACAACACGAGGTGGGCATGCTCATCATTAGGAGTCGCTCCATGCTTATCATTAAAACTCTTCAATTCGTCTCATGATTTTTGTGTACAGGTAATAATTATACCAAGGATTCTATACCACTCTGAGGAATATATATACAGTCACCACACTGTAGCAGATTACCATCTCGAAAAGAGGGAACCAGTCACAACTGTAACCCTGGCCACATTAATGGTTTTAGGGGTTGCAGGAGCTGGTACTGGAGTTGCCTCGCTAGTAAAACAAAGCCAAGAGTTCACCTCTCTGCGTATCGCAGTTGACGAAGATTTGGCCAGGATCGAGCAATCCATTTCGGTGTTAAAAAAATCAGTTAGATCCCTCTCAGAGGTAGTACTACAAAATCGTAGGGGATTAGATTTGGTCTTTTTACAACAAGGAGGGCTTTGTGCCACCCTGCGAGAGGAATGTTGTGTATATGCTGATCACACTGGAGTGGTAAGAGATACCATGATGAAACTCCGAGAGGGTCTAGAAAAACGAAAAAGAGAAAATGAGGCTCGACAGAACTGGTATGAATCCTGGTTTAATCATTCACCTTGGCTCACCACCTTGTTGTCAACCATAGCAGGGCCTTTACTACTGTTAATAATAACATTAACTTTTGGACTATGTATTTTTAATAAAATAATGGCAATTGTAAAAAGCCGCCTAGAAGCTGTACACCTAATGCTGCTACGTGCTAAGTATGAATCACTTGAATTAGACAATGATGCGGACGCATTAGCGTTGAGTCGCCGGGCGCTCCAGGAATTCAATGAACAAAATAAGTAACCAAAAAGAAAAAGGAGGGATTGTAATAAATGGTAACTATTTGTTCATTGTTTAGAAGGAGGAATAAGCCGATGGAGGGGGAGGAGGAGGTTTTACAACAATCAGGGTTGAGACATGGTGTCAGACAAATAAATTATGGTAAGCACAAAAGCTTATATGACCCCTTGTGGAACCGGTGTCGGGGCCCTAGCTATCTTGCAGGACTATGAAGAGCTGAAGTAAGCAACAAGCTGCTCAGAGGTTTTGAAGGTAAAAGGATAAAGAAAAGATAAGCAGGCGCCTGTAATTTTCTCACAAAACAACATCCCGAAAGGGAGTCAACACAACAGATAAGCAAACCCCTGTGATCACTCACAAGGAGACAAACCAAAATAAAGAGACAGAAGAAGACCGCGGCCTACCTCTCCAAAACCACCAGAGAGCTTCAGACGAACCCCCCAGCAACTCACACATGCACAAAACGCACCAGGAGATTACAACGCAGATTATAAAAAGGGGACTGTATGTGAAGGAGGCGTGCGCGTTGGCGGAGCTGAGACTCCCCGGCCGCCCAGCGCTGTTTTGCTTGTGGCTGCTTACTTAATTAAATAAATTGTTCACATGATTTAACAAACTCTCTGTATGAATTAACCTTCAAGAGAGTAACTTATGACAGTCCCCGCTCCCCTATGCAGAGATGGGGAAGCACATGGGGTGCCCCGTCCCCTCTGCAGCCACAGCGTAGGACTACCAGGTGCATGTCCTGTTCTCATCATGTCCCCCATGACCCTGCAGGGGCTAACAGTTTGCAGTGCTGTATGCAGCTGCGACCATGACTGCACCCCTGGCGACATGGACATGTTGGGCCACAGAGAGCTGGGCATGTGCAGGGACAAGTGATCTGTGCAGCACTGCACACTGGGCAGGATCCCATTTGCCAGGAAGTTCAGCGTTGTGTGTTTTGCCAGGAAGTTCAGCGTTGTGTGTTCATCCTCACAGGGCAGAAGACAGGGCGCTGCATGCCCAATGCTGGCGGCACCGAGAAGAGCTCTGAAATGCTGGCTTGGTGTCCAGCAGAGGAAGCGAGTGTCGGGTATGGGCCCCAAAGATGGGTCGTGGCACTGGGGAGGAGAGTCCTCTGCTAGGATGGTACATGCACCAAAAGGCTGGCCCATCTTCGAGGTCCCGTTGGACACCAGGGGATGCTCTGGGCGGGACACCTCTGAGGGTGCTCTTGAGAGGTTTGGCCCCTTCAGCAACAGGCCATGGCCTAGGGAGGGGGTGCCATGGCGCAGGGATGCCACTTCCCAATGGCAGCATGGGAGCAGACTCTTGCCCTTTCTGCAGTGACCTGGGACAAGCCTGGGGCAGCGTGGGGCGCGTTGACACAGAGCAAGGGGCCCGCAGGCATCCTGGGCCATGGCCCGGGCACGGCCCCGCAGCAGGAGGCGCAGCTGCCCTGGGGTGCTGGGCACAGGGGCTGCAGCAGGGCCGGCAGCCCCGGGGCCTTGTGCCACGCCGACGCCGGGCCGGCAGACGGCTGGCAGGGAGGCTGCAGCGCGGCCCCGGGGCCCCCATGTCGCAGCACTGTGACCCGGCAACGCAGTCACAGTGCTCGCGGCACGAGCAGGGCTAGAAGGCGCCCGCGCCCCTGCCGCTCTGCCAGGCTCCGCAGCCGGCTCGCAGCTGGCTGCCGCCCAGGGCCGAGGCTCTCTGCACGCTGTCCTTGGGCGCAGGCGCACCCACCGCCACGAGGGCAGCAGGGCTCTCGACGACCACCCAGCGCGACGTTGTCGCAGGACTTGCGGGGGCACGGCTGCCTGCACCTCAGGCCGCCAAACGATGGACGTGCTCAGCAGCTGCACCTCTCTTTGGTATGGAGACCTCTTTGTGGCCTTCCTCTGACCTTACTGCCAGCTCTTGCTTTGCACCTTCTCTGCCCTGCTTTGGTGCTCAGAGCACTCCCTGCCGTGCCCCGTGCCTCGCAGGCTTGGAAAGTGCCTGTGTCTGCTGCTTCACTCCCTAACACTGCCTAACGCTGTCTCCTGTGCCGGCTGCCTCTTCCCCAACACAAATAGGCACGACCAACCCCTTCCTCCTGCAGCCCTTGACCCCTTCCAGCACCGGCTCTAAGACTGGGTCTTTGGCTTGCCTCAGCCTCAGAAAGACTGTGGATCCTCTTCCTCTTCCGCCTGGCACTCCTCCAAAGATGCACAGAGCAATACCAAGTGACAGCAAGGTTTTCACAGTGTTTTCACTCTCAGGAAAGCAGAGGGAGGTCAGCATCTGCCAGCTCCAGGTCTCTTCTAAGCTGCCTCAGCTGAGCTGACGCAAAGGGGCCAAGGCAAGCAGGCTTTCTGCTTTTATTGCTGTACTTGTGTGGCGCTGCTGGGCACAGCTGGCCTGTGCATGCCTCCTGTGGGAAATGGAAGTGACCCCTGCCACCACTGTCAGCAGCCATTCTTGTGCGAGCGCAGACTGTGCCCAGGCATTTGCTCAGGGGCAGGCAGCGCGCTGAAGCTCACAGCTGATTCAGCCCTTGTGCACCATCCGATCGTGGAAGGTTTTCTGTTGGAAGAGCTCGCTGGAGGCCCTCCGATCCAATCTGTGCTCCGAGCAGGCTCGGATTCAAAGCCGGATGTAACTTTGGTCTTTCAGAGACCGGAGCAAGCCCTTGGGAGCGGGAGAAGACCCCTCACACGCACCTCAAGCTCCGCAAGGGCTCCAGGCCTTTTCAGCTGGAGATCAGTGGAGAAAGTTAACTCGATGGCCCGCAAAGAGCAAGGGCATCCATTCTCGGAGCCGGAGACCCTTCCAAAGATCCCCATGCCTATCTGCTTTGGCGCCACATGCAGCACCCAGGAAATGCAGGCCATGCGATGCGAAGATGCTCCAAGCGCTCATCATCAGTGTCATAGGTCTCAGGCAACACTCTGGAGCACCCGGCCAGCTGGTCTCCTGCAGGGCCCAGGAAAGAGCTTTTTCCCCCAGGCTCTATCAGGTCTGGCTTTTGCTTTTTTTTCTTCCTTTCTTTTTTTCTTCCTTTCTCTTTTTTTTTTTTTTCTTTTCTTTTTTTTTCCCTTAAATTTTGCCATGCTCTGGAGCCCCTAAAGTGGCTTCAGTTTGAGAGAGAGAGGAAAGGAGCTGGGCAGCGCTGGTGTGCCCCGGTGGGCGTGAGAAGCGTCGCAGGGCTGGCCGGGAGGCAGGCCTTGCTCACATGCGCAGGGAACAGCCGATCGCCACCTTTGGGGTCAGGAAGGAATTTTCCCCCAGCACAGATTGGCAGCAGTGCCTGGGGGTTTTTCGCCTTCCTCTGCAGCACTGAGCACAGCCCTCTCCCAGGGCTCCTCGGAGCCCTTGCAGGCCACTGATTGCCTGCTCTTGCAGCACCAAGACACCAGCTGTGCCCTGCAGCTCTCTCGCTCTCTGCCCTGGGGCAAGCTCAGGCACTTCCATGCATTCCATATGCTTGGGCTGTTCTGCCTTGTGCAAAACAATGTGCGTTTGCAAAGGCTCCGGGCTTGATGCTGCATCAGGAAGCAGCTGCCACTTGTCAGCTCTCTCTGCATGTAATAAAAGTGCAATGCTTGTAACCTCTGCTGGCTCTGCTGTGTGTGTCGTGTGAGTCGTGGCTGTGGCCTGAGAGCTTTGTCGTGCAGCTGTGCTGCCAGGAAGCGCAGGTACCCTGCTGCCTGCAGGATCTGTTGTGGGGCTTGCAGGGTTGCTCTGCACCACAGGGAGTTTAGCCCAACTCCGCCCCGGTTGCATAACCGGGCTATGACACTGCGCGCGTGTGCAGATTTATTTTGGGGGCCACATTGACTTTGGGGTTCGCTATTTCATTACTCTTCAACTTCAGACCTTCTGGTTGACTGTTTCTCACGGTTATTCTGTGGCTGGAAGCCACCGGATCTGTTCGCTGTTCTTTCTCACAGATTTCCAGGACCTTGTTAGTTACTTATTCGTATTCTGCTTAACACAGCGGTAGTGTTCTAGACACCCAAAAGTTACAGCAGGGACCGTTCCCACCAAGTATCATGTAGTATGGATACAAAAGTTGCAACACAAACCATTCCCATCAAGTATCCCGTAGTACAGATGCAGCACTCTGGGTCCCAGAGGCGAGGAGATCACTGATAGCGCCTTTTCCTGTCATCCTTCAGAAGGGCTACCAGGAATGGGAGATAAGCCCGCAGAGCTCTGTCCTCACCAAAGTCTAGGGCATGACACAGTCACCAAGCAAGGTGTGCGATGTTGTGGTGTACATAGCCCACAACCACCCCCCCCCGCCTCCACTCTCCCCACACACACACACACAGCCGAGATGAGGCTCCGACCTGCCTTTCTCCCTCCTCTTCTCTTGTCTTGCTTGCTTTGGGTGGCCTCTTGGAGCAGTAGATGAGCAACAGACTTTCTGCAAGGGCTTCCCAACTGCTCCTTCATCCAGATGGACCCAGCAAAGGAAGCTGTCATGTGTGGTGGTCCCCGCTGCCTGCATGGGGACTCCTGTGTTCCCTCCTCCAGGCCCAGCACTGTCCTTGGCTCCCGATGAGGCAACCATAGCTGCGTCCCAGACACATTGGGACTGCATGTTAGGTCACCTTTGCAGTGCTGTGCGGCAGGCTCAGCGGAGCTTGGCACGTAGCACCGGGCAGGGCCCTGTGGCCTTAGCCAGGCAGGTGCGCCATGCTCTGCCTGCCCTGACAAGCAGCGTCAGGCCTCTGTGGTTTTGGATGTTCAGGGCGGGAGAGGGCACTCTCAGATCAGGTCAGGGGAAGCTCTGACATTCACCTCCTTGTTTGCCAGGGCTATTATTGCCAGCTGCAGCTTCTTGTAGCAGAGGGCAGATCAGCTTTGTATTGCCCCATAGCTTGCGGGAAACAGATTGGACCTTGCCAGACTCTGCAAGTGAGAAGCGGGAAGAAGAACGTGCCTTTGATGCTGGGCTCCGTTGCGGAGGAGAGGCACTCTCTCAGCTTTTCGTCTTTCGAGGCAACCGCATGACTTTGGTGGGGCACTTTCAGATGTGGCAGCTGCCCCAGGCCTGTTGCGTGGCCAGAGTGGAGATGGCCTGGTGCACTGGGGCAGGATCTTAGCTTTTTCAAGGGGTGCCATGGGAGAGAGGATGAGTTTGCGGTGGTTTTGGCCAAGTGCTTTTGAAATTACCAAGCTGGTCTGTGGAAGAGCTTGGGCTGGCCTCAAGCATTGCCAGTGTGGACATGGCTTGCAGCCGCCACCCAGCATCACCTGGCCAGTGTGTCAGACCTGCTAGATGACATCTCTCGCACAGGGAGTCTCGGAGCCTTCCACTATCCCCAGAAGTCTTCTCACAGAGATGTTGAGCCAGATGAATCCCCTCTCGGCGGCAACAGTGAGGCCACATCTGGAATGCAGTGCCCTGTGCAGGGACCATGAGAGCTGCCAGTAAGCTGGAGCAAGTGCAGCAGAGCCCATGAAGGTGGTCAGGGCTGGAGAACACAACCTAGGAGGAAAGGCTGAAGGAGCTGCATTTGTTCTGTCTCGGGAAAGGATAATGAAGGGGGATCTAAGACAGTGATCCAGCACCCGGAGGAGGCTATGGAGGCAGACTCTTCTTAGAGGTGCTCAGTGAAGGCACGAGAGGCAGCTGGCCTGAGGTGCCCCTGGGGCAATTAGGACTGGTAGAAAGGAAACTATTCTTGTGCCTGAGAGCGGTGCAGCCCTGGGAGAGGCTGCAGTGAGGCGGGAGCCCTGTGTCCTTGGAGAGGTTCAAAACATAGCTGGACAAGGTCCTGAGCAGCCTGCTTTACATGGAGTTAGCCCTGCCTAGAGCAGAGGGGTGGACTAGAGGCCTGCATACCTCCTGCCCACCTCAGGCTTTCAGCAATCTGTGATTAAAAGCAGCAAGAACCCGTGGAGAAATGACTTTGAAGGCAGAATGCTTCTTGCTGTTGCACTGAAGCAGATCGGAGCTTTCAGGAGGCAGGTGATTTGGGGATAGTGGTGACCCTGGTGTGAGGACACAGCGCTGGAGTTTTTCCCTGCCACTGCCATTCTCGACAGGATTTGGTCGTTTCCAAAGAGCAAAGGTTGGCTCAAGCCTGTTGGGTACGTGGGACAGCAGCTCTGCCCTGTGTGCTGCCTGCAGAACCAGCTCCAGATTCAGCAAAGTGCTGCCAGGGGGTGCTTTCCACAGCAGTGCAAAGTCACGGCTTGCATGTCCCTGTGTGAATAGGCATGTGTACGTGGTGGTATGAGCACAGGTGTGAACCTGTGTGCACTGTCTCAGTGTGTGTGTGCCCCTGTCTGTGCCCCCTGTGTGCGTGCATGTGCAAATGCATGTGTGCACAGCTGCACGTGACTCTCCATGAGAATGCATGTGGTCTCATCTCCATGTGCATACGCTTGCGTGTCCCTGTGTCAAAGCATAGCTCTGCCTTCCTACAAATAGCATCATCTCTGCTGGTTGCTTCGTAGGGCAGCAGCACCTTCCACATCCTTGCGTGGGTGGAGGTCAGCCCTGCCCAGATGATAGAGCCCTGCCCTGAGGTGAGGTGGGCCTTGGGAAGAGGAATGGAGAGGATGGCGGGTTACAGAGATGTGTGGAGCTGCCAGCAGAGACCCCAGGACAGACAGTGCGGAGCTGCACGTGGACGTGATGTTGGTGCCTGTAGCTCTCCTCTGCCGCTACCAGTTTGTGGCAGGGATCCCCCTGCCTGCCTTGGCTTGGGCACTGTTTGCGGGCTGCTGAGTGAGGGATCACGGGAGGGGAGATGTGTGGAGACTGAGCGGAGCTTGCTGGCGGATGCAGAGACGTGGGGAATCCTAGTGAGCACAGCTGCCCCTGGCTCAGTTCCCATGCAAGGAAATGGAGAAGAGGGTTGACTGCCTACTCCGGAGGACACACCAAGGAAAGCCATGCTAGAGTAGGGCCACCGCAGGCACGCTTAACGGCTGCTTACCCCAGGCAGCTTGCAAGGGCTGGCACCTATGCAGAGATGGGGAAGCACATGGGGTGCCCCGTCCCCTCTGCAGCCACAGTGTAGGACTACCAGGTGCATGTCCTGTTCTCATCATGTCCCCCATGACCCTGCAGGGGCTAGCAGTTTGCAGTGCTGTATGCAGCTGCGACCATGACTGCACCCCTGGCGACATGGACATGTTGGGCCACAGAGAGCTGGGCATGTGCAGGGACAAGTGATCTGTGCAGCACTGCACACTGGGCAGGATCCCATTTGCCAGGAAGTTCAGCGTTGTGTGTTTTGCCAGGAAGTTCAGCGTTGTGTGTTCGTCCTCACAGGGCAGAAGACAGGGCGCTGCGTGCCCAGTGCTGGCGGCACCGAGAAGAGCTCTGAAATGCTGGCTTGGTGTCCAGCAGAGGAAGCGAGTGTCGGGTATGGGCCCCAAAGATGGGTCGTGGCACTGGGGAGGAGAGTCCTCTGCTAGGATGGTACATGCACCAAAAGGCTGGCCCATCTTCAAGGTCCCGTTGGACACCAGGGGATGCTCTGGGCGGGACACCTCTGAGGGTGCTCTTGAGAGGTTTGGCCCCTTCAGCAACAGGCCATGGCCTAGGGAGGAGGTGCCATGGCGCAGGGATGCCACTTCCCAATGGCAGCATGGGAGCGGACTCTTGCCCTTTCTGCAGTGACCTGGAACAAGCCTGGGGCAGCGTGGGGCGCGTTGACACAGAGCAAGGGGCCCGCAGGCATCCTGGGCCATGGCCCGGGCACGGCCCCGCAGCAGGAGGCGCAGCTGCCCTGGGATGCTGGGCACAGGGGCTGCAGCAGGGCCGGCAGCCCCGGGGCCTTGTGCCACGCCGACGCCGGGCCGGCAGACGGCTGGCAGGGAGGCTGCAGCGCGGCCCCGGGGCCCCCATGTCGCAGCACTGTGACCCGGCAACGCAGTCACAGTGCTCGCGGCACGAGCAGGGCTAGAAGGCGCCCGCGCCCCTGCCGCTCTGCCAGGCTCCGCAGCCGGCTCGCAGCTGGCTGCCGCCCAGGGCCGAGGCTCTCTGCACGCTGTCCTTGGGCGCAGGCGCACCCACCGCCACGAGGGCAGCAGGGCTCTCGACGACCACCCAGCGCGACGTTGTCGCAGGACTTGCGGGGGCACGGCTGCCTGCACCTCAGGCTGCCAAACGATGGAGTGCTCAGCAGCTGCACCTCCCTTTGGTATGGAGACCTCTTTGTGGCCTTCCTCTGACCTTACTGCCAGCTCTTGCTTTGCACCTTCTCTGCCCTGCTTTGGTGCTCAGAGCACTCCCTGCCGTGCCCTGTGCCTCGCAGGCTTGGAAAGTGCCTGTGTCTGCTGCTTCACTCCCTAACACTGCCTAACGCTGTCTCCTGTGCCGGCTGCCTCTTCCCCAACACAAATAGGCACGACCAACCCCTTCCTCCTGCAGCCCTTGACCCCTTCCAGCACCGGCTCTAAGACTGGGTCTTTGGCTTGCCTCAGCCTCAGAAAGACTGTGGATCCTCTTCCTCTTCCGCCTGGCACTCCTCCAAAGATGCACAGAGCAATACCAAGTGACAGCAAGGTTTTCACAGTGTTTTCACTCTCAGGAAAGCAGAGGGAGGTCAGCATCTGCCAGCTCCAGGTCTCTTCTAAGCTGCCTCAGCTGAGCTGACGCAAAGGGGCCAAGGCAAGCAGGCTTTCTGCTTTTATTGCTGTACTTGTGTGGCGCTGCTGGGCACAGCTGGCCTGTGCATGCCTCCTGTGGGAAATGGAAGTGACCCCTGCCACCACTGTCAGCAGCCATTCTTGTGCGAGCGCAGACTGTGCCCAGGCATTTGCTCAGGGGCAGGCAGCGCGCTGAAGCTCACAGCTGATTCAGCCCTTGTGCACCATCCGATCGTGGAAGGTTTTCTGTTGGAAGAGCTCGCTGGAGGCCCTCCGATCCAATCTGTGCTCCGAGCAGGCTCGGATTCAAAGCCGGATGTAACTTTGGTCTTTCAGAGACCGGAGCAAGCCCTTGGGAGTGGGAGAAGACCCCTCACACGCCCCTCAAGCTCCGCAAGGGCTCCAGGCCTTTTCAGCTGGAGATCAGTGGAGAAAGTTAACTCGATGGCCCGCAAAGAGCAAGGGCATCCATTCTCGGAGCCGGAGACCCTTCCAAAGATCCCCATGCCTATCTGCTTTGGCGCCACATGCAGCACCCAGGAAATGCAGGCCATGCGATGCGAAGATGCTCCAAGTGCTCATCATCAGTGTCATAGGTCTCAGGCAACACTCTGGAGCACCCGGCCAGCTGGTCTCCTGCAGGGCCCAGGAAAGAGCTTTTTCCCCCAGGCTCTATCAGGTCTGGTTTTTGCTTTTTATTTCTTCCTTTTTTTTTCTTTTTTTTTCTTTTCTTTTTTTTTCCCTTAAATTTTGCCATGCTCTGGAGCCCCTAAAGTGGCTTCAGTTTGAGAGAGAGAGGAAAGGAGCTGGGCAGCGCTGGTGTGCCCCGGTGGGCGTGAGAAGCGTCGCAGGGCTGGCCGGGAGGCAGGCCTTGCTCACATGCGCAGGGAACAGCCGATCGCCACCTTTGGGGTCAGGAAGGAATTTTCCCCCAGCACAGATTGGCAGCAGTGCCTGGGGGTTTTTTGCCTTCCTCTGCAGCACTGAGCACGGCCCTCTCCCAGGGCTCCTCGGAGCCCTTGCAGGCCACTGATTGCCTGCTCTTGCAGCACCAAGACACCAGCTGTGCCCTGCAGCTCTCTCGCTCTCTGCCCTGGGGCAAGCTCAGGCACTTCCATGCATTCCATATGCTTGGGCTGTTCTGCCTTGTGCAAAACAATGTGCGTTTGCAAAGGCTCCGGGCTTGATGCTGCATCAGGAAGCAGCTGCCACTTGTCAGCTCTCTCTGCATGTAATAAAAGTGCAATGCTTGTAACCTCTGCTGGCTCTGCTGTGTGTGTCGTGTGAGTCGTGGCTGTGGCCTGAGAGCTTTGTCGTGCAGCTGTGCTGCCAGGAAGCGCAGGTACCCTGCTGCCTGCAGGATCTGTTGTGGGGCTTGCAGGGTTGCTCTGCACCACAGGGAGTTTAGCCCAACTCCGCCCCGGTTGCATAACCGGGCTATGACACTGCGCGCGTGTGCAGATTTATTTTGGGGGCCACATTGACTTTGGGGTTCGCTATTTCATTACTCTTCAACTTCAGACCTTCTGGTTGACTGTTTCTCACGGTTATTCTGTGGCTGGAAGCCACCGGATCTGTTCGCTGTTCTTTCTCACAGATTTCCAGGACCTTGTTAGTTACTTATTCGTATTCTGCTTAACACAGCGGTAGTGTTCTAGACACCCAAAAGTTACAGCAGGGACCGTTCCCACCAAGTATCATGTAGTATGGATACAAAAGTTGCAACACAAACCATTCCCATCAAGTATCCCGTAGTACAGATGCAGCACTCTGGGTCCCAGAGGCGAGGAGATCACTGATAGCGCCTTTTCCTGTCATCCTTCAGAAGGGCTACCAGGAATGGGAGATAAGCCCGCAGAGCTCTGTCCTCACCAAAGTCTAGGGCATGACACAGTCACCAAGCAAGGTGTGCGATGTTGTGGTGTACATAGCCCACAACCACCCCCCCCCGCCTCCACTCTCCCCCCACACACACACACAGCCGAGATGAGGCTCCGACCTGCCTTTCTCCCTCCTCTTCTCTTGTCTTGCTTGCTTTGGGTGGCCTCTTGGAGCAGTAGATGTGCAGCAGACTTTCTGCAAGGGCTTCCCAACTGCTCCTTCATCCAGATGGACCCAGCAAAGGAAGCTGTCGTGTGTGGTGGTCCCCGCTGCCTGCATGGGGACTCCTGTGTTCCCTCCTCCAGGCCCAGCACTGTCCTTGGCTCCCGATGAGGCAACCATAGCTGCGTCCCAGACACATTGGGACTGCATGTTAGGTCACCTTTGCAGTGCTGTGCGGCAGGCTCAGCGGAGCTTGGCACGTAGCACCGGGCAGGGCCCTGTGGCCTTAGCCAGGCAGGTGCGCCATGCTCTGCCTGCCCTGACAAGCAGCGTCAGGCCTCTGTGGTTTTGGATGTTCAGGGCGGGAGAGGGCACTCTCAGATCAGGTCAGGGGAAGCTCTGACATTCACCTCCTTGTTTGCCAGGGCTATTATTGCCAGCTGCAGCTTCTTGTAGCAGAGGGCAGATCAGCTTTGTATTGCCCCATAGCTTGCGGGAAACAGATTGGACCTTGCCAGACTCTGCAAGTGAGAAGCGGGAAGAAGAACGTGCCTTTGATGCTGGGCTCCGTCGCGGAGGAGAGGCACTCTCTCAGCTTTTCGTCTTTCGAGGCAACCGCATGACTTTGGTGGGGCACTTTCAGATGTGGCAGCTGCCCCAGGCCTGTTGCGTGGCCAGAGTGGAGATGGCCTGGTGCACTGGGGCAGGATCTTAGCTTTTTCAAGGGGTGCCATGGGAGAGAGGATGAGTTTGCGGTGGTTTTGGCCAAGTGCTTTTGAAATTACCAAGCTGGTCTGTGGAAGAGCTTGGGCTGGCCTCAAGCATTGCCAGTGTGGACATGGCTTGCAGCCGCCACCCAGCATCACCTGGCCAGTGTGTCAGACCTGCTAGATGACATCTCTCGCACAGGGAGTCTCGGAGCCTTCCACTATCCCCAGAAGTCTTCTCACAGAGATGTTGAGCCAGATGAATCCCCTCTCGGCGGCAACAGTGAGGCCACATCTGGAATGCAGTGCCCTGTGCAGGGACCATGAGAGCTGCCAGTAAGCTGGAGCAAGTGCAGCAGAGCCCATGAAGGTGGTCAGGGCTGGAGAACACAACCTAGGAGGAAAGGCTGAAGGAGCTGCATTTGTTCTGTCTCGGGAAAGGATAATGAAGGGGGATCTAAGACAGTGATCCAGCACCCGGAGGAGGCTATGGAGGCAGACTCTTCTTAGAGGTGCTCAGTGAAGGCACGAGAGGCAGCTGGCCTGAGGTGCCCCTGGGGCAATTAGGACTGGTAGAAAGGAAACTATTCTTGTGCCTGAGAGCGGTGCAGCCCTGGGAGAGGCTGCAGTGAGGCGGGAGCCCTGTGTCCTTGGAGAGGTTCAAAACATAGCTGGACAAGGTCCTGAGCAGCCTGCTTTACATGGAGTTAGCCCTGCCTAGAGCAGAGGGGTGGACTAGAGGCCTGCAAACCTCCTGCCCACCTCAGGCTTTCAGCAATCTGTGATTAAAAGCAGCAAGAACCCGTGGAGAAATGACTTTGAAGGCAGAATGCTTCTTGCTGTTGCACTGAAGCAGATCGGAGCTTTCAGGAGGCAGGTGATTTGGGGATAGTGGTGACCCTGGTGTGAGGACACAGCGCTGGAGTTTTTCCCTGCCACTGCCATTCTCGACAGGATTTGGTCGTTTCCAAAGAGCAAAGGTTGGCTCAAGCCTGTTGGGTACGTGGGACAGCAGCTCTGCCCTGTGTGCTGCCTGCAGAACCAGCTCCAGATTCAGCAAAGTGCTGCCAGGGGGTGCTTTCCACAGCAGTGCAAAGTCATGGCTTGCATGTCCCTGTGTGAATAGGCATGTGTACGTGGTGGTACGAGCACAGGTGTGAACCTGTGTGCACTGTCCCAGTTTGTGTGTGCCCCCTGTGTGCGTGCATGTGCAAATGCATGTGTGCACAGCTACACGTGACTCTCCATGAGAATGCATGTGGTCTCATCTCCATGTGCGTACGCTTGCATGTCCTTGTGTCAAAGCATAGCTCTGCCTTCCTACAAATAGCATCCTCTCTGCTGGTTGCTTCGTAGGGCGGCAGCACCTTCCGCATCCTTGCGTGGGTGGAGGTCAGCCCTGCGCAGATGATAGAGCCCTGCCCTGAGGTGAGGTGGGCCTTGGGAAGAGGAATGGAGAGGATGGCGGGTTACAGAGATGTGTGGAGCTGCCAGCAGAGACCCCAGGACAGACAGTGCGGAGCTGCACGTGGACGTGATGTTGGTGCCTGCAGCGCTCCTCTGCCGCTACCAGTTTGTGGCAGGGATCCCCCTGCCTGCCTTGGGCACTGTTTGCGGGCTGCTGAGTGAGGGATCACGGGAGGGGAGATGTGTGGAGACTGAGCGGAGCTTGCTGGCAGATGCAGAGACGTGGGGAATCCTAGTGAGCACAGCTGCCCCTGGCTCAGTTCCCATGCAAGGAAATGGAGAAGAGGGTTGACTGTCTACTCCGGAGGACACACCAAGGAAAGCCATGCTAGAGTAGGGCCACCGCAGGCACGCTTAACGGCTGCTTACCCCAGGCAGCTTGCAAGGGCTGGCACCCATGCAGAGATGGGGAAGCACATGGGGTGCCCCGTCCCCTCTGCAGCCACAGTGTAGGACTACCAGGTGCATGTCCTGTTCTCATCATGTCCTCCATGACCCTGCAGGGGCTAGCAGTTTGCAGTGCTGTATGCAGCTGCGACCATGATTGCACCCCTGGCGACACGGACATATTGGGCCACAGAGAGCTGGGCATGTGCAGGGACAAGTGATCTGTGCAGCACTGCACACTGGGCAGGATCCCATTTGCCAGGAAGTTCAGCGTTGTGTGTTCGTCCTCACAGGGCAGAAGACAGGGCGCTGCGTGCCCAGTGCTGGCGGCACCGAGAAGAGCTCTGAAATGCTGGCTTGGTGTCCAGCAGAGGAAGTGAGAGTCGGGTACGGGCACCAAAGATGGGTCAGATGCCTTCCTTAAAGTGCAATGGAGGATGGCACAGCCATTTCCCGTAACAATTAGGTACCAGAGGAATGAGTGTTCACTGACAGCAGGAAGATGTGGTTGAAATACGTGGACAAGCCTGAAGGATGGAGAGGCAGGAGTGGAGCTGTGCAGGAGCAGTGCCATTTGACAGCTGGAGGAGATGCCGGCTTTTCACAGGGGATCCCTGTTCCTAGGTTGCTCCCAGAATGACGGAGGTTGGAAGCACCTCTGGAGATTGCCTAGTTCAACAGCTGCTTAAAGCGGGGTCACCTACAACAGGTTGCTCTAGGCCAAGCCAACTCGGGTTTTTGGTATCTCCAAGGAGAGAGACTCTCTAACCTCTCTGGGCAACCTGGTGCAGTGTTTGATCACCCTCACTGTAAAAAAAATGTTTGTTCTTAAGTTCAGACACAATTACTGTATTTCAGTTTATGCCCATTGCCTCTCATATGATCACGGGGCACCACTGAGAAGAGCCTGGCTCCATCTTCTTTACTCTTACCCATCAGGTATTTGTACACATTGATAAGATGCCCCTGAGCCTTCTCTTCTCCAGACTTAACAGTCCCATTTCTCTCAGCCTCTCCTTGCATGAGAGATGCTTCTAGTCCCTTCATCATCATTGCTGGACTTGCTCCAGTAGGTCCATGTCTTTCTTGTACTGGTGAGACCACACCCACACACAGCACTCCAGCTGTGGCCTCACCAGTGCTGAGGAGAGGGCAGTAATCACCTCCCTCAACCTGCTGGGACAGGATGTTTTTTTGGTGCTCAGCTGCTGTCTCTGTGATACGGAGTTCCCAACCCTTACTCCATCCATCTGTCCTTCACTCTTGCTTGTCCCTGCCTCCACTGAGGAAGGTGGTGATGATGAGGATGGTAATTAGTGAGCAAGAAGGAGCAGGAATGCTCACACTGGTGGGTAGATATGGGGCATGTGGCCTTGCAAAGGGAGCGGTTAAAGTCTTTGGGAACAAGAATCCCTTTGAAAATGCCAGCATCTCACCAGGTAACTACCCCAGGGTTCCTCCTCTTCCTGCTCTCCACCCTCCTGCTGCGCAGGCCATCCCTTAGTCAGTCATGTGCATTTCTGAGTGCCTGCATACATCCACGTCTGGTATGTAGTTCTCCTAGGAAATCCCTTCACCGTTCATCAGCTGGGACCGTCAGTGATGGCATGGATACCAATGAGCAGAGCTGGGGTTTAATGTTTCGTTTGGGTGCTTCACGATATTAGGAAGAAAATTGAGGCGTATTGGTGTGCTGCTCTATGCCATGGCTCTGGGTTTGTCTCCCCAGGGGCAACATTCAAGCTGCTGAGAGCAGTTACTTGAAAAGCTGCACCTTCAACACCACCTCTGCCCTTTACTGCCCCATCTTCAAGCGGAGCTTCATGGTGGAGCAGGCAGGAGAGAACTTAAGGGAGCTGGCAGAGAAGGTGTCATGTCCTGGGAGGATGCTCCTCCCAGAGGGCCCAAGGTCTTGCTGGCTGGGCACAGGGCGTTCCCTCAGCACCTGCTCTAGTGCTTGGCTCCACGGGATCATCACTCACACACTGGCACTGTTGAGACTCAGAGGCAGCTGGAGGCAGGTCCCTGGCCCTGCTGCCCTGGCAGTATGCTGCAGGGGCTAGCTGGGATGGGCTGAGGGCAGTGGCAGCTTAGCCAGCCTCAACAGCTCGGAGCACAGCACATCCACTGCAGCCCCTGAGCAGTCCTTTCTGCCCACCATGTGCATGCAGAGTCCTGCAAGGCTCCCAGGCCCAGGGTCTCTCTTACAAGGACCCTGTGCAGAGGCTGGAGAGCAGGAGGCCAGCTGGCAGCAAAGCATAGACTGCAGGTGTGCCTGTATCACTGCCAGGACTGGCAGGTTTGCTCGCCCAGTGGTGGGGACTCATCCACACACCTTGGCAAATACCATGACATTGCCAGGGGAGGGCAGTGCACCCAGCATTTGGTCTCCAGCCCCATCCAGCCCTGCTGCCTCTGCTGCCCTCTTGGGAGTAGATAATTCCCATCCAGGGAAGGAACTCAGCACTGTTCCATCCTCCCTCCAGGTTCTGCATCCCCTGCTCAGCCCCAGCACCCTCCAGACCCTAGAGGCCCCCCACTCTGCATCTGGGAATGCTCCCTGATGCCTAGCCATGCTCCCAACTCATCTGGAAAGCCCACTGCTGGGGCAGAGCTCCGCTGGGTAAGCAGCCTTGCAAGCAGTGCTGCTGGCTTCCCTGGCAGGGCCGTGTGCCCCAGTATGGTGGCATTCCTGGCCTTTCCCAGCGGGTGATGAGGATGAAAGCTGTGCTAACGCCTGAGTGGGGGGAAATGCCGTGCCATGCTTGCTGGCTTATCATGCCCATGGCCAAGCTGTGTGCACAGTAGTGCTGTGCCCCAGGGTCAGCATGTCATGTAAATGAGTGCTCACATGCCCCATTCCTGTAGTGGTCCCTGGTCCTCCACACAGTAGAGACAGTGTACTCAGAGTCTCTTGAAGCACCTCCCACTGAATAACCAGCTCCACAACTGAGAGCTGGGGTTTGGGGGTATGATCTAGCCTCACTGCTTGCACTGCGCTATGTAAGCTCACCCCAGGCAAGCCAGAGCCCGCAGGCAACATCCATTTTTACCCTTCAACTTTGGAGCACTAGCTGTGTGCAGAGAGCTATGCTTAGAGGCTGTTTGAACTGCTGGACCAATGCCTTCCATGCAATGTTTTCCTCCTCCCAGGTACCTGCGCTGACAAGGTCTCAGTGGGGACCTTCCTCATGCCCTCAGCTCATACCTTGCAGCCCTGCAGGAGCCGCTGAATGGCTCTGTAGACTGTCTTGAGGTCGGTCTCAGCACGCACTTCAAAGGTGTGCTTGTCTGGAAGCAGTAGTTCTTCGCCCACTTTTTCCAGCACAGACTGCACTTCGATGAGTACATGTTGGTGAGGTTTGGCATCTGGTTGCTGCATACCTGTACCAAATGCAAACGTGATCAGAGGGAACAGGGTTCAAAAGAGACAGGCTCCAGGCTGCAAATTTCAAGGAAGCTCTTTCCTCTACACATCACAATGCTTCACGTGACAGTTGAGGAACAGACCTGCTTGGTACACTTCAAAATACGAGAATCCCTGCTGCACAGCAATAGAGATCTGTGTCTGTGCAAAGAAACCGCTCAGCTCCAAACCGCTGCCTGATCCCCTTGCGTTCCCTCCCAAGCCTTTAAGCCCTACTCTTACCGTGTCCAGCACAAACACTGCAGCTTTGCGCTGAGAGGGGATGAAAAGACCAAAGAGCGCTTTGCTGCCCTGGGAGCTCTGGTAGAGGTAGATGTGGCGAATACTTCCTAGAGACACAGAGCAAACATGCAGCATCAATAGTATCTTCAAGCTATTTGGTCCTGGGTACACTGACAAGCCTTCTCCTAGGGTGCCTTACCTGGCTCCAGCTAAGTAAACTGAGCCAGAGAGCGCATTTCCAGGTGTTCAATGTCAAAAGTGTCAGCCTCTCGCCCTGTGAGGTGTCTGACAAGCTGCCTGCTGACCATGCACACGCAACCCAGCTGGATCAGGGCTCGGAATAGTAACGGCACCTGTAGTGACAGGGACACTCAGATAATCCTCAAGCCACCAAGTTTTGAACTGCTTAACCAATCAATATCTTCATTAAAAGCAGGCATCCCAGCTGCCCATCTTCATTTCAGACTTACAGCATTAGAAGCACTAGTACATTTAATCTTGGTCTCACTGCTTTCGTATGTCTACTACTGAATACAGTTTAGGTTCTTCTTTGCTCTTTCTGAACTTTAAAAAGTGGTATCCTATCCTTCTTCCTGGAATAAAGAGGTTTTATCACTGCACCCTGGCCTATGTACATGCCACATGCTGGGGTTTTCCTCATCTTTACTCGAAAGAACTCCCATACCTTTGCAGTTCAACTGCTAGCAAGATGGTTCTGGTTTGGTTTAGAGGAAACTCACTCTTCCCGTTCAAGTGCCATCTTTTCCCAGAGTCTCCTAATTTCAAATAAATCTAAACCTCTTTCCCCTAAGGGGTTGGAAACCAAACAAGTATCTTTGCTCATATAAAACTGGGCACATTTCTGAGAAAGCTACTCGAGAGGGTCTTTCCTTTTAGCGTCTTACTAACTTGTTTCATTTTGAGCTCCCATGCCTCTATCTGTGCCATTGGTACACAGACCAGTCAGCTACCACTCAGCACTCCTTAAAGGATGAGGAAGGAAAACGAGCACCTGGAAGGGTTACCTGAGTCTCATACACTCCCTCAGCGTCTGGAGCAGACAGGTCTGCATTGATTTCATTGATGTGCTCTTGGTACGCGTCTTCAGGGACTGAGTAGTCGTAGAGATTGTAAACCAAGTTTGAGCGGGGCAAGATCCAGTTCACCTGCCAGGAAAACAGACACACTCAGCAGGGCACCTTGCTTCAGGCCGTGCTCCTCCCAACAGCAGGGGAATCTTAAAGGGCAGCAAGGAGTTGTAGTTTGAGCCAGCCTTATGTTTCCAGAAACATGCTGACTCAGGAAGAAATCCAGCTGCTGGTGCTGGTCATTCCTAAGGCAGTTAGCGGGATTTATGCTTTGTCCACATTGCAGTAACTGTCAACCTGCTTTCTGGTCAGGCTGAGATTAGCAGCAGGCAAAAGGGACTGCATTAAGGTGCATTAGCAGGGCTAGACAGGGAGGTCTTGTGAGGCAAACTGCCTGTAGTATCTGCCCGCAGTGGCTAGAGCAACTTGTATGTATTCAACCAGCTGTCTTCCCTTGTAGAAGCAGCAGGGTCAAAAACATGACCCCCACCTTCCTGTAGACAGCTCCCTCCTCTGGTTTTGCAACACGCTGATTGACATAGAACACTCTTGGGATGCTCAGTCTGATACAGTGCAGGTCGCTTCCGATCACTGCCCACAGCCTCAACAAGCCTGCTTGGCTGCTCTCAGCAATCTGCAGGACAGAGTGATTTCAGTTAGCTTTGCTGGACAGATGCAACCCATTCTTAGCTCTTACATACAGGCCATGGAGCACTTCTGGAATCTTCAAAGGCTCTGCTACCTATGTCTTTGTTCTCCAATTAAGGAGCAATTGGTGACCACAAAGACAGCAGTGGACCCAAAGATTCATTGCTCTCAGCTCTGGCATCTCCACATCCTGCTATTGTCCTACAGGTACAGTGAAAAAAATCATCCTGCCAGAGGAAACGTCAGAACATGAATGAAGACAGCTCTGACTGATCTGCAGGATCAGTCATTGTGCTTCTGAAGGGAAGAGGACACCTGGTAAAGGCTCAAACACATCTCTTAGCTTTGGGCTAGCATTAGCTAACAAATTCATGCCATTGTCTGACTTTAGCCAAAGCATTTGGACATGCTGGATTAGGTGTCCCATCTCCAGCTCATGGTTACACACACAGTCAAAGGCTGCACGGGACCTTAAACCAAACAAGACTTTTCTGGAAGATGAGAAGTGTCACAACAAGAGGCTGGGTCTCAGATAGCAGAGGCAACCAAGCATAACAAGAAATTAAGAAAATGCTTGGATTGTACCATCAACTTCTTCATGCTCGCATTGACTAAATCTAGGATTCAGCTCCTCAGCTGAGCTTGCCCCACACAGGCTCTACAGGCTCTACACAGAAGTCCCAGATTTGCAATCAAGCACAATCACTTGAGGACCTCACTTCCTTACAAAGCTTCTCTGAGCCTGAGGCTATGCAGTCCCACATGACCTTCAAGGAGGTAAAACTAAAGCATGATTGAGGTAAGCTGTCCCTGAAGTTCAAGGTTTGACTACAGGTATTGCAAACATGAGGCACAGGGCACTGAACTGGCCTCTGTGAGGGGTTAAGAGTGGGCCTGCCTTGCTGCCTGGTACCTGCACAATCTGCCAGGGCAAGTCCAGGATGCCGCGTGCCATCCTGAACAGGTAGCTGCTCAGTCCTTTGGAGAGGGTATCACGGATTATGCCTCCGCCTGTCATCACTCCACCATCCTCCAGGTGCCGCTTCTTCCAACGGTCCTGGCGCCGCCGAGCCTGCAGCTCCCATTTCTTCTTGTGGTAGCACAGCCAGACCAGTTGTTCTTCCTAATCAGAGAGAGAGTGCATGAACAGGAACCATAGAAATTAGCACACATCTCCTACACATGAGGATCAAGCACCATAAAGCCAAGCCCTTCCACCTTCAGACCCTGATCATGTTACTGGCATAGCTGTGAAGTTGCCATTGGCCTGACTTTCTCTGCTAGTGGGACTCTCCCGGTAACATTTCCCTTTGTAGTTTTCAGTCATAGAAGCACAGAGAGGGCACTCACCTTAGTAGTGCCCATGGCAGCAGGTGGGCCCGGGATCTCTCACCAGGACTGCGACAGTTCCAGATACTGGGACCTCTGCTGGCTTTCCTCTGCCGTACGGACCCGCTTCCGTTTATTTGCAACTGGAACCAATGGCTGAAGGGGCTTAGCAGCCCCCAAATCCTCTATGTCTCCAATCTGGGAGCTCGGTGTTCCCCCCTGGTGCTGGTTAGCAAGGACCTGAGAGAAACGACAGCAGGAAGTTTTGGGTGCTGAGGACACAGTATCAGCAAGAGAGGCCCATCAGCACAGCCAGCTCCTTTCTCTCACTCTTATTGCCTGTCTCTTGCCTTCAGAAGTGAAGAGCTCATTCATTTTCTTTTGTCTGTGCACTCCCCGGAGTCTTCTAGCTTGCGAGACATGGAATAGTTCTCTGAGATCAGCTCAAACAGCTCTCAATCAGGCATGTTGGCAGCCTGAAAAAAGGAACAAGGGGAAAAAAATCACTATCAGGAACCTAATGATCAAACCTCATTGCTATTAATACATGGAACATTTAAACCAATTGATATGGCTGTCTTTATGAGGAGTTTGTGAGCAATCTCTGCTCCAGTTGCCAACACGACCTATGGAACATAGAGATCACGGACATGAGGTCTGCATCAAAACTCCTGCTGTGAATGCAATACTTTGAAATGATGTTGTACGGCAAACTCTTAGTGGGCCCAGCTCTGTAGTGCCAGATGCAAAATACAAAGGGGAAGTGCTCCCAATAAACTCCCAAGCAGAGCAGTCGCTCCGGCTTTTCATCTCTCCTGCTCCCCGGTTTGAGGCTCTGTTTTCTGGCATTGTCTCTGCTCTTGCTGGTTATTTTAAAGCTAATCTCTTCTGGCCTCCTCAGAAAAGATTCTGCAGGCAAATGGTTCTGCCATCCTCTGTCTCAGTGAGTGGCTCTAGAGAAAGTCCTTGGTGCAAGAGGGCCACCACGCTACCTCTGTGAAAGAGGTGACTGGAGGACAACGCTTACCCACAATTAAGCGGTAACAGCTGACAAAAGTGCTGTAACAACACGTCTGGTGCTAAAAGACCCTAAAGAGCAGCCCTAGAGAATCAAAGAGGCAGAAATTACATACAAACAGCCATCAGAGGCACAACGGACCAACCATTCTCGACAAAGTCCATCCTCCCTACAGTGTTAGGGTAGCTTTGACCTTCTCTGGCCCCTACCTGGGAAGACAAACATGCAGCGGATGCATATCCTGCAAACCCTACACTCACCTTGCTCTACAGTACATCCAACCAGTAATCAGCCACCTTGGCTACAGAGGCAGAGACCTCCTCCAGTGTGGTGCCTTTCAGAAAGGCCTCAAATACAGAAGACTGGAATATCTTCACCAGCTGCAGCTCTCCCCATCGCTTCACCTCAAACCCTTTCAGTTCAGCCAAGGATCCATCTTCATTGAAGACTGCATACCTAGGATATAGACCAGCTTTTGCACAAGCTCTGTGCCAAGGAACACATCTCCCAGGATGCTGCTTACTACCCTCCTGCCAAAGTACTTCTAGTATTGCCAAACCAGGCAGCCACCAGGTAAATTAATCCAAGCTGTGGGGCTCTGGACTACCATGATCTAGGCATATTTACACAGCTAGAGACAACAACATCATGAACTACTTCACCTCCAGCTGCAAAAGCACATCAGCCTCTGCCCCCCATTTGCCAGTACTAACTGGCAAAATGTTCTTAAATGCACACAAATAAAGGGCAAGAAGTGAGAGTCAGGGTGAGAGGAGTAGAGAAGTGGAGTGAAATACTAGGAAAAGCCTTATACAGGAGAATGAAGCTTTGTTTGGAAAACAGGAGGGGACGCTGGCAAAATGGACTCAGAGGAAACCGGACATTGCTATCGAAACAACTATGACAACACACTGCCCTCTTTTCTTCTGTCATGTTTCTTGGATTTCACATGCCTGCCAATTATTTGTATGGCTCAATACAACCATCACAGGAAGCTTCAGTGGAACAGAGGTGAGACTCAAGCGTACATACTTTGTCACCCCTCCTCCAGGCAGTCTTTTCTTCCTCAGCTGGCAGCGGTACCTGCCAGCCAGCTCCACACTACTGCTCTTTCCACTTGCAGAGTGAGCAAGAAATAAGTGCACTTGCTGACATCCCAAGAATCACAGGAAAAAATCAAGGGCCCCTGAGATAAAGACTCCTATGAGCAGAGTTCATTCAGTGCTTGACATCCTCTTGACTTCTGCGATAGACTCCCTTGGCATGCAAAGGCACTCACAGTGGATGCTGGAGTTCATCCAACAGAGACATTCAAGCAGAAACAAACATAGTCTTGTACGAACAGAGAGTGCTGGAGGACAGTGACAGTATTTTCTGAACCCAGACCCAGGTCTGTGGGCAGTCCTCTCGTGATTGCTCGTGCTCGTATTTAAGCAGGCTGCATGAGAAAGTCAGTGAAGTCAAGTGCAATTGCTTTTCTATGCCATGATGACACTGGCAAGATCCACTCCTTCCCCTAGATGGGGATTAAAGTGGAAACCTCTGGGAAAAGTATTACTAGAGGTCTGTAAACTTGAGAGAGGGACAGACAGAGATTAGTGAATTTAAAGAGAAAAGATAGAAAGAAAAATCAAAGTTTGCCTCTGCATCTCAGAACCAAACAGGGAGACCATGACTAATCAGAAAATTTGAGAAGTGCTGTTTTACTGTTATCTTCAGAAATTTACTGTCAGATGTGTCAATTAAGGCCAGGGCATAGCTGGATTCAAAGACTGATCTCATGCAAGGAACTTGCTGTTTAAAGGCAGCATGATCTCGGTGGTATGCAGCAACAAGCAAACCAAACATGCTGCCAGCTCCAGAGGACTGGCAACACGGGGCAAGGACTAACACGCCTCAAATGTAGTCAAGGAAAAGGACCCTCAAGCCCTTCCCTTGGGGAAGTGGTGATTTTTCAAGCTTTGAACTCTTACCTTTTCTTCAGCTTCTTGCCCTCCTCCTTGGACGCTGAGAGGATCATGGCCAAGTAGGGCCCATCCACTTCAAAGAAGATGCTGTTCTCTGAGCGTGTGACATAGGTGAGAGAGGCTGGGTCCGCCAGCTCCTAGTACTCATCATTTGTGAAGCCTTCCTGCCGGCACAGCCCCAACAGAATAGCCTCACTCAATAGCTCGGCTGATTATACGAGCAGATAGCCCCCAGATACAACATCCTGTCTGAAGGGATCACTGACGGCCTTTGTTCCTTCCGGATGATGGGAAAGATCAATCCCTGCTCTCCTGAGGGAGCATAACTTACCCTATCTTAGCAGAGAATAAAGTATCCTGATTCCTTGTGACCAAGCAACTCCTTGGAAACCTACAGAACAATTTAGCAGGTAGGACTCAAACATGAGACCTGAAGAAAAGTGCAGGAGACTCTAAAGTCACTTCTTTTGGCTCATAGCTATAAATGTCTGAGCAAGCAGAGCACGGGACCTTGTTGTCTTGACTCCTACTGCTTCTGGCAGTCTATGTACAGAAGCAGACAC
Organism: Rhea pennata; assembly: GCF_028389875.1. Classification (NCBI taxonomy): domain Eukaryota; kingdom Metazoa; phylum Chordata; class Aves; order Rheiformes; family Rheidae; genus Rhea; species Rhea pennata. The sequence goes on along the minus strand of NW_026907686.1, from coordinate 280,189 downwards.
CAACCCTGGTCTCTTACACTATACCCTCTCTGCTATATCAGAGTCTCTCCTTCCACTCAAACGCCGGTTTGAGCTATGGGCTGTGCAGGGCAGAGAGTAGCTGTGTAGCAAGCAAAGCTGTCAGCCCCAACGTCCTGCTCATTACACAGGGGACCAGAGACAAAAGACAGGCTGTCCTCTGGGCTGAAGCCAACTCCGAGAACAAAGATGCATACTCCACTGCCAGTAGAGCTACTCCCTTCACAAGAACTGCCTGATTGGCTTGCAGGCCTACAGAAGGCTAAAACATTTTCTTCCCTTTCACTGTTTTTACCAGACTGTACAGCTGGCTGGTACAGATGCCAGACTCACCTTCACGGGGATGTTCAGCATGGCACCTGGGTAGCAGATTGTCACCTTTGGCTTCTTTGCATTGGTTGACTCGATGACAAAGTTTTCCGGGAAGCTGTTGGGAAGGACACACCAAATCCCATCTCTATCCAGTTCTAGAGGTCTCCTAAGAACGGAAGAAAAAAAAATCACCATCAGGAAGAGATTGGAAAATATGCCAAAGAACTGTTCTCTGTCCACAAGTCAGGCAGAGGCAGTGTCCTTTCTGCAAAGGAAGTCCTAGTCATACAACACCAGTTGCATTAATAAGCCATGGCAATGTCAGAAACCTGAATCTCCAGAACACCAGAGCTTCCACTGATTAATCCCACATCTATCCCACTGCCCCACTTCTCTGCCGGTCAAATTCTGCCCTTACCCATCTGCTCACACTACATACAGGAGAACCTTTCTTCCTCAGCTCAGCACATACTCACCCAAACTGCTCAATCAGCTCCCTAGCCTGTGTGATCATATTTGCTCCAGTGAAGCACACAATCCCAGCCATTTCCATGGAGTACCAGCAAGCTCTGTGAATGGAGGAGGGACAGTCAAAAGGCTGCAGTGCTACCTCTTAAGTACAGCTGCAGGGAAGCGCATCAGGTCGTACAGAAAATAAAGTCTCAGGGCAAAAAAGACAATCACAGCAGCCCTCAGGAGATCATTTTCCTTTTCCTTCCCTGTGATACTTCAGGAAACCACACACCCTGAAGAATCACCTATAGACAAACCCTGCCATCCATTGTCAGTGCTACAGGGCCTTGTTTAGCAAAAGTCCCTGCTAAGGGGACTAATAAATAAGAAGTCATTAATAGGAACAAAAAAAAAGTGTTACAGGGATCACCTATCATCCCCCTTGTGCTTCGGAAGCACGTTAACAAGGTGAGAGCCTCACTAGAACAGCTCTGGTTTACAATGCTCTTTGCTGGAGGACTTCAGCAACGACCACAGGTGAGACTCACCCTTTACGCATGACATAGCCATAGAAAGAACTGAGGACACACTTGTGTGCCAGCTGCAGGGAGTCATAGAGGATTTCCATATTCTTGCAGTGCTTCACTTCAGAGGCATCGCCTGTCTCCACAGCCGCAGACAGCTTTTTCTTCCACACCTGATGGCAAGAGGCAGAGTCAGGACAACCCTACATTCCACTACAGGCAGTACCAATAGCCAGATATCCCCCCCACCTCAATCCTAATATGACACTGTGATCCTAGAACAATATCAGTTATGAAGATAATTCCTCTTTCTTTCTGCACTTTCTTTTGCATTTCAGGGGGAAGCGTTGGGCATAGGCATTATGCTATATTAGGGAAGAGTCTTGCAGCATCAACTGTAACTCACACCCATAGTTAGAATTACCTAATCCCAGCAGAACTGCCATCCTACATCAATTCTGTCACACCACGTATTGTGCTGGCAAGAACTAAATGCTTGCAGCAAGAGATTAGATCGAGACAAACAGCAGAACCATTTCTGCAGAAAAGGCCTCCCAGCCACCTCCATGATTCACGACAGAACTAGCAATAATTGCAAAGCAAATGGCTCTTTATTAAACTCTTCCAGAGACAGAGTCCCAGCGTCTTGTCATTTCTTTCAACATATTAGCAACTACATTTCAGGCTCCTCCCTCTGCCACAAGACTCCAAACATTTGAGAACTGGAACATGCTGCTTCTTTCTCCTAGAATCAATCACTTCTTAGCCTAAGATCAATTGTTTCTCTGCTTGTCTCATCTTTCTCTTTGAAAACACTGAACACAAACCAGATCACAAAATAGTTGAGCTGAGGATTTTCTAGATCCAGTAAAAGCCAAAAAAAACCCCAGCTGTTTTCTTTCCTAGCACTGAAAGTGATTGCATCAGAGAGCTAGGAACCACTGTGGCAGCAGCTGTTTAGGATTCAGCAGGGGAAAAACCTGCACTTGCACCAGAGCTGTCAGGAAAGCTAATATTTCTTACTGACCATACAGATTGAACAAAATGATCCTTTAGGGTTCAAGTTTTCAGTGAGAGGTGAGGACCTTCTAGCTTTGGCAGCACAAATAAAACAGAAATTCAAGCCCAGCACCTCATGCAGCCCCTTGAACTCACAGCGACGGTCTCTGAAAGCTCGTACAGTGTCTACATAGAAAGAGTTCTCTCGCTGGCAGATGGTGGTGACACGCTCCTCCACCTTGGTGACGTGGATCTGCTCATAAGCCTTGCAGCAATAATCTAGTAAAGGGAATAAATAGAGAAAGCCTTCTCAGAGATCAGTGTCCCACTATGAATGGGAAGGATGAACACAATGGCATCGGGCAAACCACACAGATCCACAGATCTGAAGCTTTCAAGGCACCAGTCTGAGAAAAATTCCATCAATGCAAATAAACATCATACCTAGGAAAGCAAGGAAGCAGACCTGCTACAAAGGCAAGGGGAAGAAGATACTAATGTGGGGAGAAACAGCACCTCTCTAGAGAGATGCAGAGGTGTGTGTGGGAAATAAATTGCCCATGAGGGCTCATCCACAAATTCAGGCTCTGCTCAGAGCCCCCACTAGCTAGATGCTTCTGCTGAGCAGTACCACTTTAGGAGCAAAAAGTGAAAGGATATCGACACATGTGTTTCACTGACATGCTTAATGAGTGCTCATTAAAGAACAACAAAAAACCCCAAACAAAATATCACCTTCCATGTGTCTCAGCTCAAATACATGACTCTCAGTGAGAAAAGAGAAACACTGAGACAAAAAACAGCACTTGCCTTCACCTCAAAAAACGTACAGGAATTGGTTGGGATCCTAGGGGAAAACTGTTGCAGCATGAAACCGAGATCAAATTCAGTCTGAGCCAGCACGAACTAAGTAGCCCCAGACCTGAGAGACAAGTAATTAATGATGTGTTTGTAGTCTAGGCACCAAAAACCTGCTCCAGATAATGCCATTTATTTTCACCTGCCAGTTGCTTCTTCTCATACTTGGCCTGCTCTTCACGGCAAAGCTCGTGGAACGCCCGGGGTGCTCCATCTGGATACAGAGGAGGAAACTTCTCAGGCTCCAGTCGTTGCTGGATGCGGTGATACTCGCTGCGGCTTGCAGGCACTGCAAAGGAACAGCAACTAGGAGCTTTCCAGGGGAGGAACAGGAAGTGGTCTCTGTGTCTTCAGCTCACGCTGCAAGCTCTATCCATGCTGCAGTGCAACAGGGAACTTGACAAAGCAGACAGCAGAATTACACTTACTGAATTCTCCTCTCCACTGCCAAGTCATCCGGCGCTGACGATTAGCACCTGGCTTGCTGAAGTCACAGGAAGCACACATGGCCTCATCCACCATTGCTGAGGGCTGGACACAGGTCAGACACACCCATGTTAGAGAAAACAGAACTGTCTCCAGTGACATATGCCAGAAGGAATCGATGTTGGGTACTAGAAGAACACAAATGTGAACATCACAGAGGTGATGTCCAGTAAGTTTTCCTTTCTAGAAGCTTTTCAGAACACAAGTTACAGCAAAAACAATGACTATTCTTTGGAAGAAGCCAGCTAAAGCTATTGCTCTACCTTGGACAGACCTTTCGGCTCTGTACACCTGGCAACTGTAACAGCCTGACTGGATTTGAAACCGAGCCTTATTTTATCCCCCTGTCCAGGGCAGAAAGTTTATTGTTTGCCGCTAAGGGGATCAAATCGGAGGGACCTCCTAGACCATCTGCAAGACAAAACAGAAGACACCTTCCTGACTGGACTGAGGTTACCCACCTGCAACCTGTTGGTCAGAATGATGTTGGGGTACATGGCCCCTACATCTAAATGGTAGATAAGGGGGCATTCAATTCCGTTAGGAACATCCTTCAAGGAATTCAGCTTGACTTTGATTTCATCACAAGCCTGCGGGGAGATGTAAAAAAGTAAAATTCAAACAAGAAGGAACTAATGATGCAGTCACATACGCACTATATTTGGTCCTTTACTTCCAACATGCACAGAGACACCTGCCACTGATTCTGGGGAACAGAGGAAGAGTATGAAGAACTAAAGGAACAGGATTAAGAAGAGTGGCAGCGGCGAGTCTTCTTTAGCCACCAATCTTTAAGGTTTTCTTTTGGACCTCCAAGGTAGGTTTCATCTACACTGCAAATGTCTACAGATAAGTTTCTCCTGTCTCTCTCCATGGAGTATAAAATGAGTCTAAACAGGCATCTTTAACATGTGGTGTCTCACCAGACATATTCAGGATGAGAAAAATCAGCCTTGCCTCCAGCCTATGCCAGTTCTTTATTAATATGGGAAATAAGGCACAGATGGACATGGGGCAGAACTCAAAGCTGAAGAAAGTTGTTATACAACACCAATATGTGTGCACAGGACCCAGGCTTGCCTAAAGAAATGTGCTGCAACTCCACCCTCACAGTTCTGCTCTCCTTGGAAAGCCCAGTCATGCCTCTGGCCCTGCAGGCTGAGGCAGGACAACAGACCTCCTGGAAGTTGGTGACTTGATCCAACGGCAAACCTTCTTCCTCTTCGACAGCATGCCGGAGCATCTTCTCCACATGCTGCACCCGGAAGTTAAAGGCAGCAGGATTCTGCAAGGATACAGGAATGATACCGAGACCTCTTCTAGCCCTGACACCCATCCTCACACACTGCCCAGGGAAGGGGGACAGGGGGTGACAGCTTCTGCAAGATTATCCATGCTCCAGCGTAGCTTCGGCGATCTTTGAAAACAGGCTCACTACTTAGCAGAGCATGTCTCAGTATGGGTAGAGAGCAATTCATCTCATCTGAAGGGCAGATGGCTGAAACAGGTCAGCTGAATGGCATCTTGAAATGCCCCTTCGTTCACTGATCAGCTCCGATGTGAGCAGGCAGATAATGTTGGCCAATTAGCTGGCCTGACCTCCACAGCCAACTTGAGAGCTCTCTAGAACTGAAGGACGGTGGCTTTCTGCTAAGAACCCTACAACTCACAAAAGCCTACACCACTGGCACTAAGGCAAAACACAAAGCAGAGAAGAGATGGTGGCTGCTCCCCGGCCCTTGGAGTTCTCCTGCAAAGGAGGCTATATAGGGCAGCTAATAAGAAGAGAAGATTGCATGCATGTTCCAGAGTGCAACACTTACGGGGCTGACCTAGCAGTCAGCTGCTCACACATCTAAGGCTCTAAGGGGCCAAGGATTTAGATTTAAGGTCCTTCTAAATTCACAGTGCACGTTCCCTTAAGATCATTCACGAGATTAAGGCCACTAAAATAAGCAGCACTGAGGTGTGGTGTATCACACAGCAAAGAGAGAAGCTGCCTCTAAAACTTATAATCTAGACAGTAGCACCAACCAGAAACAGGTAAAAGAGGCCAAAAGAAGCTTGGCTTGAGTGGGAGAAGGACAAAGATATAATCCTGATGAGACAAAAACAGAGTCATCTCTGCCAACAACCACTGGCTGAAAGAAAATTAACCCCCCCCCCCCAAAAAAAACGCTCAACCAACCAATAAACAAAGTAAACAAACCCACACAACAGCAATGAACCACTCTCCTTGCTGTAACACTGTCTTTACCCTATAGCCAGTCTGAGGTCATGAAGAGCAACTTCTCCAACCCTTCCCACCTAAACTCTAAGCAGGTTCATACACTCAAGCCATAAATTAGGTATCCAAGTTTTATAACAGGTATTGCTATTGGGTATCCGCCAAAAGAACAGAGGATGGTAATTCCAGTTGGAGGGTTATTCCCTACTGCCATGTTCTCCAGAAAGAAGAGAAAGAGCATCATTGCATTACCATTTTAAAGCCTCTGTCACAACACCTTGATTGTGTCCTTACCTTTTTAAAGCGCAAGGGATGTCACTGCGAAAAACCCTGGGTTCCAGAGCTTCCACCTGGCCTCCTACATACGTCTCCGAGTCCAGCACGTGGCCATCATCTGTAAGTTTGCTGAACTCCTGCTCCTGCTTGTTGCGAAAGAGGATGTTGGCGTGATAGGCCTGAACCATCAGCAATGCCTCACACAGTGTCCCAGAACCTTTTCTTAACACCTGTAAAAGACAGACATCAAAAACTGGACTTAGAAAGAAGCGCTGTAAAGGGTGCTGCTGGAATTAGGCTGGCCTTATCACCCCATCAATGAACTTAAATGTCTGATTTGGTGCCCAACATGATGTGTTTATTCAGGCAGTATTGAAGCCCAAGGCAAGAAGGAGCACAGTAAGGAAACAAAACCAACTCCTTCACTTAGGCTACCCATAACTGGTCTATGGAAAAACAGCTATGACTGCTGTACTGCAGAAAGGAAGCGCATTTGGAGACTACTTTCCCTCCTTTCCTTGGGAAAAACTATCCAAACAGTAGAAATTAGTTCTATTGCCAATGTGTCACTGTTGCATGAAGCATGCAGCTCTCTGCCCAGAAAAGAAATTGTTTCAGGCATGCACTCACCTCATCAGGCTCCATGGGAAGGATGGTGCACAACGCGAAAATGAAAGGGTACACATACTTCATATACATGTAATAGGTAGCAACTGCATCAGACACCGAACAGGTGGCCAGAGTCTGTTGAGGAGAAAGACAAATCAATCCCAGTCACATTTAATACAGCAGTTAACACGTACAACGGGAAACAATGAAAGGTTGAAATCAGCAGGAAGATGCAAAAGGTATATTTCTGCACACAAACATCCCAGCATGTAAAGAGTTATCAGTTGGCTTAAGACGACATTCTGCTTTAACCTGAATTACATAAGCCAGCTCCGAATTAGCAGAAATGGGGAAGATGAGCTCACTGCCACATATCTGCACAGATGCCACTCTGGAGTGGTCAGGAGGCCACTCTTGGCCTACAGAGATCTCCAGGGCTTTGGCAGAAACCTCATTAAGGTGTCTCCTGGACACTAGCAAAGTACTGCTCCATTGCAATGCCCAGAGTACTACCGTTTTGCAGAAGTGTAAATAACACAAATATACAGTGCAACGCCAATGCCAGAAACACATCAAGGAAATTCTATTCTTCCCTAAGCTTAAGTTCTTTCAGGTGTCTGAAATTCAGCAAGATATACTGACAACTTCTCAAAGACACTGCATTAACTTAAAGGATTTCACAAAGCTCTAACTCAAAGGTTCACTAATACTGCAGATGCCCAGAGATACAGCACCGGGTGGGAATACCTGAGGCTCCTCTGTAGCCGTCCGGCACATCTCTTCAGGGTCCAGCTCCACTGCATCATAACCCAGTTTTGCTTTCGCTGCTGCTTTCAGGTTGTGACTTCCCACTGGCAGGTAACTCTCTCTCTTCACCCACCTAGACAGAATAATGAAAATGCCAGTCTACGAAGAGACAGCCCTGCACTTCAGAAAGGGCTGCTACGTACAAAAAGATCTGCATTACTCTAACAGGGAAAGGTGAGAGCAGAACATCCAAGTGCAGTGGAATAAGAAGCTGCACAGCTTTAGACAGTCTGCATATCTACCCATGCTCTTAAATCCTGACTCGTACAAATTCTGCTATTCAAATCATTTCTATTGCTCAGATTTTTCTCAACCCTCATACTTCAGAGACTTCAAAGATAAACATTTAAACACAGGAGGAGGTATCAGCAGGACTGCAAAGAGAGGCAGTTGTTTTCCAGAGTCTGGACACTGGTCCAATGTGAAAAAACATTCAAGTCACAACTGCCAGGACAGACAGCCCTCTCCTGTACACACACACACACACACACACACACACACACACACACACACCCTTTCTTTTCCTCTCTGTGCTAGGCAGGCTTTTGGGTTAGAATATGGCCCTGTGCCCACTACAATGGTTTGGTCTTATCCTGTCCTTTTACCTGCTATCCAGGACAGTTCTCAAACTCCCAATGACAGCCACCAGCAGACTGTATAAACAGAGTTAGTCGTTCAGGCTAGTGTGGGCAAGATGTAACTTCTGTACATAATGGCACACAACGGAGTACCGAGTAGAAGCAGCACAACCAAAGATGGGGGTGCTAGTCCTTTCCTAGTAAGATGTAACTCATGATAGCAGTGCACAGAGATGGAAAAGGGACAGTATTCAAATACATCAACTGTAGGCATTTTATACAAATTTAACAGATAAAGATGCAGTTATACGGTACAGACGCAGCATTCGGTACCTCAGACAATCCATGTGGATGCACTGCGGGGCTTTGTACTCTCCCTGGCTGCCCTTCTGAAATCCAATCTCCTGATACATATTAATTCCATGAGCTGCTGCTCTTGCTTCCACAAAAGGCCTGAGGAGAGAGACAATGCAGAAGAGAAGAAACAAAGCAGTCCCTTTCCTCCACCCCATCCCCACCCCAAGGGTTTCAGAATTGCTTTCTTGTAAGCTACTTAATGAGGAATTTTTCTTGTGAATTCTCCTTTGCTCCAGACCTTACCCGTGAGAGCTGGCCACAGGGAAAACTCCCTGTAGGGCAGAGCTACTGCAAGAAGGAAGCTGCTTGCTTACATCCTATACCAGGAGGCAGAACATTATGATCGAGTTTCCCTCGCTCCCCAAAGGCTTGGCTGCTCTGGTCTCCCTATTGTTCTGCAGTTCTCTTTTGACACTTTGCCTGTTCTCCAGTTACTGAGGTCATCAGTGTACAAACATTGCCAAATCAACAACAATCTAGAAGTAGCTCAGCAATCCCTGGACCAACTGATGAGACTCTATAGAAGTTTGTATTTCAAAGCCAATAAACATAGCTCTGCTCAGGAAAAAAAAAAAAAAAGTTCTGAATTCCACCTCCCCCTCTTCGACAGTCCTCTGCAGGCTGGCGACCCAATATTCAGCCCAGCACTCCAGATAAAGAGCACATAATCAAGATGTAAACAGGTTCCCAAACTGGCTGGATAGTCTGCGTAGATAAGAACGCATGTGGCCGCTATGTGACCTCCAGACAAAGGACATACAGGCTGGTACCCAATCTCACCTCATGGCCTAGACAACATTTCCTTTTAGAAACCAGGTTAGCTTTCATTCCTGATCTTACCAGTCAAAGAAGTCTCCATCGTATGTGACAATGATAGTAGGTTTGGTCTCCTGGACATGTTCAAACCGCCTCTGCATTAAATGAGCCTAGTATGCAACAGAGGATTAAAAAAAAAAAAAAACCCCAAAACAAAAAACGTCTCCCCCACAAACACAAACACTCAGCAAATTCACCTCCTGCAGGCAGGCACTGGATATAATACAACTGATGGAGTCCTTCCCCTCTGCTCTTGACCTAGCTAGAACCCGATCTGCCTCATCATCACACCATGAAATGAAAGCATCACCAGCACCGTGACTGTCTGCTGTGCTCCCCAAAGATACACTCTATTGGGTGATAAGCTCTCTTTGGCCTACAAGAGACCAAGGCAGATAAAAAGCAGCCTGATTTCCCAAGTAGAACCTACTTACCTCATCTGGTTCATTAGACACAGGATGGACCCTCACACTCCGGCTTCGGAGTAAATTCAAAGTCCTCAATATCCTCACAGACAATCTCCTTGTTTGTGATCAGATAGCCCTAGAGAGTTGACAAAGGAAGAGTTACTGAGGACTCAGATCCCTGCTACACCAGGGACACGTTCCTGAACAACCGGAACACACTGCCTAAAGGATGAAATAGTCTTCCATCGATGCGATAATCCTTGCACAGCTTGATAGGTAGAGCTTTTGTCAAGTGGGAACGGCTCTTTGGAGGTCACCTTCTGAACAATTGCTTACAATCAACTAAGGGTGCCAAAAGGGAGACAACTTAAGGACTATACTCTCCAAATTACTACTGCCCCTCAAAGGGGCACCAGTAGCCTTACCTGGGTTCTCCAACATACAAAACGAGGAAATCCTTATGCATCATTCAGACTAGACTTCAATTTTATTTCCACAGCCATTACATATAGACCAAGCAACTAGCAACAAAGCAAGCCAGGGACCAGACCGCCAAAGGTGACATGCTCGTTTGCTGTCTAGCATTTTGCTCCAAAGCATGAAGAAAAGAACTGTTGTTCCATTACCTGCCCATCAACCACGTAGGAGATCATCATGATCCGGTCTGCCTCTGCATCAGGAAACTTCAAAGGGAGTTTGGTAGTTTCAATGTCAAAGGCGAGAACAACCGGATCCTGAATATGACCAAATACATTAAACTCAAATCAGCTTTAGAGTATGATTTAACGAGCAGTTCTCATTTACCTAAGTAGGTTTATGCACATCTCAGACGCAGCAGGCTTGACTGTAGGAGACAAGGTAGCAACAGTGGTACCCACTGATAACCAAACAGCAAAATTCATTAACAGGAGAGAACGGAGTAACAAAAGCTTCTCTTTAATGCAACAACCCCCTTCGAGAAAGAGAGTCATCAGGATTGACAGCACGTGAGGAAACATTGCGCAGGCAAAAAACACTTATTACCTCTATGCTTTTATAAGAGAGGTTTCTTATGGCATTGGATTTATAAAGCATAACAACGAGTTTAAGAATAGTTGGGCACCCCAGGAATCACCTGGAACAAAAAATGTACACCTCTCAGTGGGGCAGGGAGTGCTCACTTCACTAGATTCCTCTTCCTTTGAAATGGTTCAACTGAAATCAGACATCAGGTGTAGGAAACCAAAGAGAAAATTGGAATTCTCATTTGTACTTTTTAGTCTGTGTGACTAGGGGAATCCTAAGAAGCCCATGGGCCAACCATCCTAAGGAGACCTCTTTCCTTGACAGCATAGACGTATAGACATCGCTCGCCTGGTCTCGCTCTCTGTTTTTCCTCACAGCAGGAGAGATCTCTTTCCGCACCTTCACCAAGTCATCCACCACGTGGAAGGATAACTTAATGTAGTTCTGCTTAAGACCCACCAAGCGATTTGGCTACGAAGCAACAAGACAGTGCCAGCTAAGGGTGGAAAAGAGTAATGAGGGAAAGGGGAAGACTGCTAACAGTAAGAAAGCGCTGGAAATGCAAATTATACTGGCACACGTGGAAGAACTGGCCAAAGAAGAGGTAGTAATTGGATGGAAAGACTAGGAGTGAGAAGAGATGCTAGCAAGCATGTAAGACAGCGAAGAACATATGAGCTATGCCACTTCACACCAAGGGCCATCTTGTCTTGTTGTCTGTTTCCAAGTGCAATCACCAGTACACACCCAAGAAAGAGTAAATGTATACTATCCCCCTCTGCCACAACACTCTTAATCTCCAAGCATTTCTAGCTCAGGAAGTTTCTTGAGCATCCTGTGAAAAAGACTATGTGCTGGAGCAGAACATATACTTTATTTACTATTACTATAATAAGCAATTACTATCAATAAGCAATAATTAGCCTATTCATGACATGCAATGCAAACAGTGCTTGAAGATTAAAGGTAAGCATACTGCTTCCCTTTACTGCTTAGCCCCTTTCTACTCCACTTGAGCTCGAAAGAAAGAAAGAAAGAAAGAAAGAAAGAAAGATTAGGGTTATACAATAGTACAGCAGGCAGAGGAATACTGACCAGATCCAAATCTTCTTTGGGGACAGTTCCCAGCTTTGAAATGTTCCCTTGAAACTTCTTGGAGAGGAAGGATGACACTTCTCGTTCACAGCCCTGCAAAGAAACTGGAGAATGAGCAACAAAGCCAGACACTTCTCCAGAGGAGAAGACAAGCTCACAAGAGGTTCTGACACTAGTGTCCTCAATTGTGAGGGGAGGACACGAGGCTGTCCTGAAATCCTGGCCGTCTGGAAATCTGTTCCTTCACACTGGGGCTCTCTTTGATGGTCAATTCACAGCACCGTCAGAACAAACCTAGTTTTGCAGCACGAGCAGGAACAAGACGAGATGAGAGGGGAAATTTACCCCTGTTTGGGCTTAGAAGAAGTGAAATAGGCTCCAGAGATCAATTTTAGGACAAAAAAAGAACAGGAAAAATATGACAGCTCCTTGAAGGGATAATTCATCACATAACAAACCAACCTCCCTCTAAGAAACCTTAGTGGAGCCACCATACTGATACAGCTGCTTCCCATCTCAGGTCTTCTCTAACAGCTCTGACAAAACCACCAACAGAAGCACTGGAGCTGGATTTTTCTCCTACCAACCCAAGAAGATGGTCGGTCACAAGGCCTCTCAGCTGACTGGGGGACCCTTCAAGTCAAACCTGCCCTTGTCTCTGGGACCTCGGCCACTAGTTTACTCAAGACCCCGCTTGCCAGTGCGCAGCTTCCAAGTCCATACTCGCCTTCTGGGTAGCGATGTAGAAATACAGATTATAGGGCAGGGCCACCCAGGAGAAATCAAAACCGGTGAACATTGCGCGACCCCGCAGCCAAGGTGAGAAACCAACCCAACGGTTCGCAACGGAAGCAACGGGCACCGCGCTGCCCTTGCTGCGCGTTGCTGGCATTTGTGCGCCACATACACATCCCTGCATCTCTGCAGCACCCACCTTGGCCCCCAAGGGTCCCAGGTGGACCCAGCGTAGGGCAGACAGTGCTGCTGCCTTGTGGGTGATGCCTGGGGCCCAGAACAGCCAAACCGGTGGGGGCAGGCAGGACGCTCAGCCCGGGCACCAGCGCTGCGCTGGAGGAACGGGATGCACCTCGAAGCGGCTCCCATCCTCTGGGATGAAGTAGTCCACAGCGCTCACCAGCCGCCGGTCCTCACCCAGCACCTCCGTCTGCACATGCACATGGCCTGTTACGACACACGACCCCCCCACGCCCCCTCCCACCCCAGTCCTACCGGGTGCCTGTCGGTGACACCTCCCCTGCCCCAGTCCTACTGGGTGTCTATTGGTGACACCTCCCCTCACACCCAGGTCCTACCGGGTGCCTGTCGGAGACATCTCCCCCTCTCATCAGTGACATTCGCCCCCCGTCCTACAAGGTGCATGTCGGTGACCCCCCCCATCGTTGTCCCCCCTAGTCCTACCAGGTGCCTGTGGGTGACACCCCCCGCCGGTGACATCCCCCCCCCGGCCCAGTCCTACCGGGTGCATGTTGATGAGCCAGCCCGTGCGCTCGCCAGGCTCCGTGGGCCGCTCGAAGCCGAACAGTGTGTCCAGCCGCTCCGTGCGCTGCGAGCGCTCCAGGCGCTTGAGGGAGGACAGCGAGGAGCCATCCTCCCTGCAGGACGCCGCGCCACCAGCCGCCGCCCAGTCCCCGCCGCGACCCACCCCCACCCCTCCACACCTCCCGCTGCCGCCTGGCCCCAGTGCTCACTGCCCCCCCCCAGCCGCCGCCGCCGCCGCCGCCGCCCGGCTCCGCGCCTCCCCGCAGCACCATCCCGCCGCGGCCGGAGCAGCCCCGCGCGCTGCCCCCACCTCCCGCGAGCGGGAAGCCTGCCAGCCCCGCCTCCCCAGGGAGAGCACCAATCAGAGAGCGGCACCGCAGCCAATGGTCGCTCTCTTCCTCGACCTCTGCCCCGCAGCACGGCGGCTGCGCTGGCCACGCCCCTCGCGGCACCTTCCCGGGCAGGCCCCGCCCCCGCCCCGGCTGCCGCTGCCGCGCACGCGCCTGCGCGGCGGTGCCCGGCGCGGCCCGGCCCGGCCCGGCCCGGCCCGGCCTGTCGTGGGGCGGCGGCGCTGCGCGGGAAGCGGCTGCTGCTCCTGAAGCAGCGCTGTCGCATGGGCAGTTGCGTGTCATAAGTTACTCTCTTGAAGGTCAATTCATACAGAGAGTTTGTTAAATCATGTGAACAATTTATTTAATTAAGTAAGCAGCCACAAGCAAAACAGCGCTGGGCGGCCGGGGAGTCTCAGCTCCGCCAACGGCGCGCGCCTCCCTCACACACAGTCCCCCCTTATAGTCTGCGTTGTAATCTCCCGGTGCGTCCCGCGCATGTGTGAGTTGCTGGGGGGGTCGTCTGAAGCTCTCTGGTGGTTGTGGAGAGGAAGGCCGTGGTCTTCTTTTGTCTCTTTATTTTGGTTTGTCTCCTTGTGAGTGATCACAGGGGTTTGATTATCTGTTGTGTTGACTCCCTTTTGGGATGCTGTTCTGTGAGAAAATTACAGGCGCCTGCTTATCCTTTCTTTATCCTTTTACCTTCAAAACCTCTGAGCAGCTTGTTGCTTACTTCAGCTCTTCATAGTCCTGCAAGATAGCTAGGGCCCCGACACCGGTTCCACAAGGGGTCATATAAGCTTTTGTGCTTACCATAATTTATTTGTCTGACACCATGTCTCAACCCTGATTGTTGTAAAACCTCCTCCTCCCCCTCCATCGGCTTATTCCTCCTTCTAAACAATGAACAAAGAGTTACAATTTATTACACAGAGGAAGAAGAGGCGCCGTGCCCCAAAGCCCTGTGTTAGGAGTAGCACAGGCTTTGCTTGGAGCCGGGCGAGAGCGCGGCTGCTGCCGCGTGGGGCAGCGAGAATAGCTGGGCAGCGCTCTCCGCGCCTGGGGAGGCTGTGAAACGCAGCGCAGCCGCATGAGGCAGCCGTGCACGCGGCCGTGTGCCGCGCTGGAGCGCGGTGTTAGTGCGGGCAGCCAGGGCAGTGCGGTGGTGCTAGCGTGTCTCTTCTTTCTCCGTGCCCTCGTCTTGGCGTAGGGAGGCAGAGCGGTTTCTGGCGCAGGCGGAACGGGTGCCTGCGGTGCCCGGCCAGAGCAGAGGGACGCCCGGGGCCGCGCGCTCCTGCGAGTGCAAGGCCGTCGTGGAGCTGGTGCTCGTGCCCCTGGCTCACCACCACACGGCAATGGGCAACGATGCCAGAGCCCTCTACTACCTGCTGGAGAGCGCGGCTGCCTGCTTGCACGTCTCTGACAACTACCTGATGAGTTGTACTGCGTGCCAGAGGCCACTGCACGTGGAGGCCTCTCGGTGGCCTTGCCTAGGGCAAGCCCATTTCCCCCCTGCACTAGGACCGGCCTCTGTGGGCCCTTGGGGGCGAAGGGCTGGGGTCGGAGCCGGGGTTTTCTTCCTGCTTGCCTGTCCCGGGGCAAGAGCCGCGGGGCAGGGGAGCGGGACCTTCGCGCGAGGCGCCCCAGCAGGGAGGCAGTGCGGAGGAGCGCTCGTGCCCGCGGCGTGCGCTGGGGTGGCATCGGCAGGGGCAGGGGCACGGCCTCCGCGGGGAGCTGTGCAGGCGGGTGGGAGTGCTGGGGCTGGAGGCGGGCTCCGCAGCGCCGCTCACCCGCTCTCCGTGCGCTTGCTCCAAGGCCTTCACGAGCCTGCGCAAAGCAGAGGCCCTGAGGAGCTCGGCGGCTCAGAAAGCCCCGGTGCCGGCCTGCTTTGAAGAAGCCACCTTCCTGAGCCTGCAAGGGGAGGTAAAGCGGCAGGGCGGCCGCGAGGGCTCTCGGGGCGGGAGGAGCAGGATGCCGTGATGGCGCGGGGCAGCCGGCGGGGGCAACGGGGGGACACCTCTGGCACTTTGAGGCCCGGCCGCAGTGAGCAGCCCTGCCTGCGACCGCCACGTCCTCCGGCCCCAGCCGGTCGAGGCCCTCGGCCTCGCGTCGGGCAGGGGCGGGAAATGTGGAGGGAGCTCAGTCGGAGCCCTCGGGCACCGCCTGAAGAAGCCTTCTCCTGGGCAGGTGTGCTACAACGTGGGACGCGTGGAGCTGGCCAAGACGACCCTCAGGAAGGCGCTGAGCCTGCTGGGCCGGAAATTCCCGGGCACCTCGGCTGGCGCCTTCTTTCAGCTCCTGCTGGAGCAGTCAGCGCACGCCTCTCACCAGAAGAGCAGAGGCACCTCTTTTCTTGTTAAAAGTAATATGTGTGTTTTGCCATGAAATTTTTGATTTGTCTTGCGATTGAATTTGAAGGGTTTACTCAGAACTGAGGGTGAACTATGTTGGGAAATAGACTGAGGCCTAAGAAGGGTTACCCAAGGAAAGACTCTTAAAAAAAAAAAAAGAAAAGAAAAAAAGCCAAGGTGATGTTGGTAGGGAAGAGTGCTACTTTCCAGCAAGGGCAGCTTTCTTCTAGGTCTCGCAGGTAACCTTTTCTGTCACTTCAGAGAAATGAAAATCTGGTTAGTATTTTTTTTGGAGGTGCTACTGTAAGCCGTCTGTCTGCTTTTAATATTAACCATGTTTCACCTTCTTATTACTGGAGACCTGGTGTATTAATGTAGGCCTTCTCAAAGTAAAAACATGACCTCTGGCAAAGAAGATTGGGTGTGTGTAACAAACCACAAGGGCTGATGAGAGCAGAGGAAGTAAAATGGCACCAGTATTTGCTGGTAGGGATGGAGTTGGGATGGCAAGTGAGACATGCAAGCATGCCGAAAAGGCTTTGGCGTGGTAGTACAGAGAAGGGTGCTGATAGCACTGCGTAGTACAGAGGTAGCTGTTTTGGCTCTTGGGAGCTATGGGCTGTGTTCTTGTTTTCTGCGCTGCCTGCCCACTCTGATGGAGAGAACCTTCCGAAGTTAGTGCCATCTGTCACCCCTGCTCCAAGTCACCTGCGGCTGCCTGCCTCCTCGATGCTCCCAGTGGCTTTTCAACAATGTTTTCCTTCCCTATATTTTAAGTTTCTACAGACTGCTATTTTATCTGCTAGTTGTGGCATTCCAAAGAAACTATCAGTGAGATTTAAATAGCAGTGAGGTGTACGACCTTAACTGTGGCTTGCATCTGGGAGATTAGCTTAGTATAAGGTAGCTCTTCCCCTGAAAGAGTCTTAACCGACACTAGGGCAATTGTCTGTTCTGTTGACAGATCTAAGCTGGAAGAGTAAAGGAGGTAGCAGTTGAAAAGATGTTCCTGTTGTAAGTTTGTTGCTTTGTTTCTTTTTTTGTTAGACAGCTTTGCAAGAAGTGATCTCACAAAAAAAGTCAGATATTGCAGAGAGGACCCGAAAATTGGTGAGTGTACCTTGATATAGGCTATAGTTTAAATTCCAGTTCAGCTAATTGATCATCTTTCTGCCTTTAAGATCAGGTTAGTCTTGGAGCTCGGTAACGTGATAGTTCAGGAGATGATTTTTAGCTTTTTAAAAACTGTTTCAGCTTTGCTTTTCCCACAGAAACTTTACTGCAACTAACTGGTGATTTTTTTTTAGCCTTTATACACTTCTCTGGTATACGCGTGAACAAACACACGTCTGTCGCCCGTTAGACTGCGCTTCTGCGTCCACTCTTGCCTATTTGGGGCCTATGGATTAGAGGCAAGATCACTTCTTGGTAATTTCACTTTTGATTCACAGTCTGCAGACAGGTCACAGTGTAATGGTTATAAGATAGCCTGTTTAGCATGCTTAATGGAATTTTATCATGCTTTTCCCTTTTATTTCACCAGATCCAGCTGGTGTCGGACGAAGAAGCCAGCGTCTGGCACGTGGAGTTGCTGTGTGTTTTCATGCAAGCAGATACCTCCCTAGGCAAATGGCAATGTTAGGCAAATGACAGGATCTTATTTGCACCTCCCTTTATTCTGGTCTGTATATACACTTTGGTATCAAAACACAAGTCATTTCCAAGAATACTTTGATAATGTGTAGGCAATATATTTTATGTTAAAAGATTCCAGCTTCAGCAATATATGATACAAACCTTTAAATTCAGGAGGACTTTCTAGGTCTGTAAGGGGACAAATGTGCAAAATGTTCCTAAACCAGTGGCGGTGTAGTGGGGTCCCACTGCAGGAGGACAGATGGCATCTTTTCACCGTTGCTGGTGTAAGAAAGGAAGAAAACGGGACCCGGTGGGATCCCAGGTTCCTGAAAGCCCTAAATGAGCAAAACGCTTCAGCCCGTGCTAATCCAGCATGATTGAGGCCTGCTCCGAGCAGTCCTTAGGGTCGGGACCAAACCTACCTGCTGATGCCAGTTGTGCCGCGTGAAGGATCCGGGTGCTCGTCTGCACAGGGCAGGTGTTGGCATTGCCCCTCGCTGGCCTGCAAGGGGCTCGTGGGGTGCTCAGGAGAATCCGAGAAGTACCTGCTACAGGAATTAGACGCCTCTGGAATTTTAGTGACTGGTCAAAATCCTCATTCAAGCAATTAAATCGATTTTTGGATCCAACCGAAGGACATCTTTTTTTTTTTTTTTCCAACAGTTACAAAAATGCCAGATTATTTTTCCCCCAAAGTGTCAGTCTCTGCATTTAACTGTGACATGTGGATGCTTCTTCTTTATAGTTTCTCTGGGGAGAAAATTTGTTTCTTTCTTATTGAGCTGCCCAGGTTTAAGGGGTGGGGGGGGGCACATACAAGCTTTTCAGAAACTCAAAGCTTAAACTTAAGCTCTTGTGCTTGCATTAAGGCTTGGAAATAGGTGACCTGGTTTCCAGTAGCGTTTGGCCCCCACTACTGCTCACCAACTGGAGCCCTGGGCTTCTGGTGACAGGAGCACCCTGCTTTAGAGCCTAGATGTAAATATAAGAACCTGACTTGACAACCCTGTTTTTAATCTCTTTGCTCATATACCTGCCTTTGCACAGCAGAAGATTCTCAGATTCTTTGGGGCACCAGTGAGCTCTCGGGGCTGGTCCCAGCAAGCTCTGCTGGGTTTTGTGGCCCAAAGACCTTGGTAAAGGTAAACTCCCTGGCTACAGCACAGTTCTGGGGCCTTTCCTGTGCATGGGACATAATTCCTCGAGCCTGTTTGTGGGACGTGGTAGGCCCCATGCTGATCCTGCTTTTCAGCGGGTGTCATGTGGTACAGGAGGAGTGCTAATGCTCCTGGTTGGCAGATAGGCACTGTCCACAGTTCTAGTGGCCACTCGCTATTTTGCCAATGATGTCCTGCGCCCCGGCGGAAGAATAAATGTGGAGGCAGCAGAGTGAGCAAAACTGTAACACAGGGACTTTGTTCTCCTGTAGTTTTATTTTGGTTCACAAAAATCACTTCTGGAGTGGGACGCACAATTTGCAAAATTGGACAGGAAGGACCTGGTTTCAGGTCTCGGGACAGGCATTCAGAAGCTTCTCCAGGGCCCGTTCTAAGTGGTTGTGTCTTCCTCTTCATCCTCCTCCCCTTTTGCAGTGTGGAGTTCATCTATCACTGCACAGATGCCAGCCAGCCAGGCTGCCACAGTGCCAGCTGAGAATATACAGAAGCCAACGAGACACAGAAAGATATAGTCCTGCTTGTGCAGTTGGATCAGGCAGTCCAGCTGGAGCTGTGCCTCCACTGCGGGCATTTTCAAGCCGCGTAGACCTTCTGGCATGTAGCAGGTGATGTTCTCGGCACCTGCAGAGGGAAAAGCAGAAGCAAGA
Organism: Rhea pennata; assembly: GCF_028389875.1. Lineage (NCBI taxonomy): Eukaryota > Metazoa > Chordata > Aves > Rheiformes > Rheidae > Rhea > Rhea pennata. The sequence goes on along the minus strand of NW_026907686.1, from coordinate 260,719 downwards.
CTAACTTGTCCGTGCCCTGAGCAATAGTGGGTAGGAGTCCTGCTAGAAAAGCAGTGGAGGAGTTTCCTAAAGCCTTTGAAAAATGTCTCCGCACTTCACACTCCTTTCCCTGAACAGCCTGGGGGAAAATACGTAGTCCGTCCCTTGCCAAACCAGGTTGCCAGAATGATCAGAACGATTTCTGTGTTATTGTCGCGATAGGAAAATACTGCCGGTTGGATTATACCGCAGTGGCAAACTTCTGTACCTGCACTGTTGAGTTCTGCTAACTGAGCACCTTCATTTTAATATAAAAGCACTTGTGATTTTTTTGAAAAAATCTTAAACATCTTCTGACATGCCATAGGCTAAGCTGAAAGAGGTTGTTTTATGCTGGCATAGTGAGGTCTGCATCCACAGAGTCAAGCTGTGAAACTTGGGTTGTTTGCAGTTAGGGGTCACCGAGCTTGTTGTGTGAAAGAAAAAGAGGAAAGTCCTCAGTAATTCAGTTCCGCCGAAATAATGACTGTGCTCTGCCGTATTGTAGTCTAGGCCACGAGAAAACAGGTGCTGGCTTTTCCCTCTGGAGCTAGTGAAGGCTGGGCGTAGTAGGAAGCAATGTCTCTTCCTGGTGTTTGTAGAAGGCCAGTGTGGCCTCCAGCACAGCCGCCTCCTTCCCCCGGGGGTTTTGAAATCAGTGCGACAGACTCGGTTACTGCGACAGAACCGTGTCGGTCGCTGCTGGAAGTGCTGGATGGGTGGTCCTTAGGGAAACGGAGCAGGGGAGAGGGACGAGCAACAACTTATACTGTATTATGTTATGTTGTATTTTGTTATACATTGACGAGTGGATACAGCTGCAGAAACCGTTGGTGCTGTTATCGCGCGCTGTCAGGAGCGTAACTGCGGGGCTCGTTCACCCTTACCCCAAGCCGTCGAGCTGTGGGAACTTCCCGCCTGCGCCTCGACCGTGCGCAGCTCCAGCTGAGCGTAAAACACTGGCACAAAGTGGTCTGTGAAGCTGCAGTGGCTCTCTAAAGGCCGGGACAGGGATCTGCTTGCAGCAGATTTCAGTGCTCTGCGTTGCCCCTCAGTTCCGTCTGTCCCACCGTCCCTCTGCTAGAGCTGTCAGCTCCTGGGACAACCCTCATTTTAGGGCCGCCTAGGCCTGACAAACAGGGAGTTGCTTTTCCCTGCCTGGATGCAGATAGGCGCACGTGATCCGGGGTTCCCAGCATGGATACACTTACCTGCAGCATTAAAGTTTACCCAGTTCTCACACCAGTTCCAGGAAATACAACACCTCGCGCTGACTCACCCGCAGCACCTGGCTGGGACATAGCAGCAAAGTCTGACAGAGGAGGAAACTGGAGCTGCCTCCGCTGGCTGCTGCTGAGTCTTTCCGCTCTTTCTCCCCTGCCCTGACACGTGGAAGCAGGGAGACGGGTCGTTTCTTCCCAGCCCTGGCGCAGTCTGTTCCATCTCCTCCCAGCCTCATCAGAAAGGTTTCAGTAGGTGCCTTGGTCTCTTTCCCATCCTTCCCGGGATTGTGCAGGGACCCACACGAATACGTCCAGTCCTCGCTGCCACTTGCTTTTCTGCTCGTAGCCTTCCAAACCGCCTGCAGTGAGCTTTACTCTCCTGTTCAGGGCTTCCACGTGTTATCTCCAAACTACCTGGCGGCTGCTAGGGGTAGGACTTCTCTACACTGTTCCATAACTGTCTGTAATCTGTATGAGGACAATAAGTACCTTTACAGGCATTTACTACGCCTATTAAGATACTCAGACATCCCTAATTCTGTTCTGTCCTAACACCAGCTTCCTTTGCCCTTCCTTATGGTTCTTTTCTGCCTTTTTCTTACTTGATGGACAGGTTTTCTCAAATTTCCTTTTTTTTTTCCCCCCAGCTCTCCTTCATTATTTTATTGTGAATTACTGAGGATCAAGCTTTTTTCATTGGTGCAGGATGTGTTCCTTTTCAATTTGGAAAATCAAATACAAATTTCATAGCTGCATAACAATTTTTTACCCTCGGCACTAGTGTTTCTCTGGAAAAGGGAACCAGTAATTACTTTGCCTCATGAATATTCAATATCTGTGGTCCAGCTGTAGACTCTCTCAATAAGATGGAAAAGAGCTGGATTTTGGTGAGCCAGATGATGTAAGGAAAGAAGGCTCCTGCCTTCAGTAAACTGCTCTTATTCGGGAGTAAGTGCCTTTCTGCTGCAGAAGTCAGAGGAACTCAAGCGGACGCTCATCTGCAATGCATATACCTTGATTATTGTGGATAACTTAAAACAAAAGCGAGCCAATTTGTTCTGGGATGCTGGCGGAAGAGTGGGAACGTATGAAGCCCGTCAGTCATAAGGATACAGGGACGCTTTTCTGACCACAGTCTTAACTTGCATTCTGTTTCACCCTGTCAATCGCATTTCACCGGTACCCAAACCAGAACCCCCCATGGGAACAGCAAAAGTCTTTTGCCGAGTTCAGAGCATTTGGATCACGGCTTGATCCTGAGAACCTGTCAAATGTACCTGCTTTGACAGCTAGAAGCACTGTGATAGCTGGAGGTTATAGGAACTGTCGTTTCGATCTGCTTTAGCACAACAGCTGCCATATTTTTTTCGGAAAAAGGCATTGCAGGAGGCATTTGAGGTGAAGGGGACACTGGCAGAACGGTGGGCAGCTCAGGGCTGGAGAGGCTGAGCAGAGCAGGACAGAACAGAGGCAGGAGCAGAGCACTTCACGCATCTCCACGGAGAGAGGGGTTTTTAACGGACTGTTATGGACGCAGCGATACTGCAGCAGCAACAAAAAGATGCAGTCTATCGAGCAGCTGAAGAAAAGGCAGGAAAATCAGAGCAGTAGCCTTCTCTGCAGCTCTCCCCAGAGCCTCCTCGGGCTCCTCACTCTTGGCACTGCAGCTGTAAGGTGCTTGTGACTCGCAGTGACAAAAGTGATAACAAGCTCGCAGTGATACCGCCTGCAGCTGGGGCAGGCACTTTATAGAAGTAGCAATATCCTAGCTACTGGTTACGCTTCCCGATGCGTAAAGTGAAATCCAGACCATCCCCCAAGAGGTTCTCCCGGCAGTCCAGATAGACCAGGTCAGCGAGGAAGCTCAGTTCCACTGCAGGCAGGTATGAGATCTTGTTTGCTGCCGGAATCAGCTGCCTGGTATCCAGTGGGATGGTCACAGGGAGCTCTTGCAGCTGTTGCCCTGTGCAGTTCACTTCCAGGTACTGACAGCTGCACCTGCTTGGGCAGTTGATAGTCTCTGATGCCAGCCCCAGCCCCAAAAGAAACATGAGGCTCAGGGGCTGGTGTCCACCTGGAAGAGACATGATCTAACACCTCCCAGAGTGCCCAACCCCTTAGGGAGTACAGACAGACAGGCACGGAGGAGCTGCAAAGGAGGGGACCTAGGGAAGTGGTTTCGTCATTACAGCCATGCCGACAAGATGTCCAGCGGCAAGGCTGTTGGGAAGCGCTCTGCTTCTGTGGCTCACCTGGCTCCTTGGCAGCCTGCCTGGCTGGAAGCGGAGCCGGGTTTCACCCACTTTCTGGATCTGCAAGTGCAGAGCGGTGGCTAGAGTGTCTCCATGCTATGCTCGTTGCCAGCTGACACCTCCGTGATGTCAGCAGCTTGCAAAAGCCACCTAGTTTGGGGACACTGACATGACCGGCCTTGCTGAGCCCGTGCTGCTTTCGTCGGAGTGAAAGCGCACGCCTGTAGGCCTACGAGGCAGGTGCGCCCTGGATGAGGACACCAAGTGTGTGCAGGGCGGGTGTGAGCAAATGCAGTTGCTGTCACAAATAATGTCAAAAGCCGAGGCGTGGTCATTTGTGTAATAAATTGTAACTCTTTGTTCATTGTTTAGAAGGAGGAATAAGCCGATGGAGGGGGAGGAGGAGGTTTTACAACAATCAGGGTTGAGACATGGTGTCAGACAAATAAATTATGGTAAGCACAAAAGCTTATATGACCCCTTGTGGAACCGGTGTCGGGGCCCTAGCTATCTTGCAGGACTATGAAGAGCTGAAGTAAGCAACAAGCTGCTCAGAGGTTTTGAAGGTAAAAGGATAAAGAAAGGATAAGCAGGCGCCTGTAATTTTCTCACAGAACAGCATCCCAAAAGGGAGTCAACACAACAGATAAGCAAACCCCTGTGATCACTCACAAGGAGACAAACCAAAATAAAGAGACGGAAGAAGACCACGGCCTTCCTCTCCACGACCACCAGAGAGCTTCAGACGACCCCCCCAGCAACTCACACATGTGCAAAACGCCCCAGGAGATTACAACGCAGATTATAAAAAGGGGACTGTATGTGAAGGAGGCGCGCGCCGTTGGCGGAGCTGAGACTCCCCGGCCGCCCAGCGCTGTTTTGCTTGTGGCTGCTTACTTAATTAAATAAATTGTTCACATGATTTAACAAACTCTCTGTATGAATTAACCTTCAAGAGAGTAACTTATGACAACCACCACCTTCCCCACAATCCCCGCTCCAGCAGCATCACACTTTGGCATGCTCATACTGCTGTCCAGCCCAAAGGCTTCATCAGTGGCAAGAGTAGGAGGAGAAGCTGCTCTCTGCAGAGAGCCCTCAAAACCTGCACACCTGGACCCAATCACAGGCTGGCACCCCGCATCTTGCAGTTGGGCTGCTAGGGTATGGCTCTGACGAGTTCCCGCTGGCATCTCTCTGCCATGCATGTCTCCACTCTGTCTGAACCCTGCTGGTACCTCCGCCACCTCCTGTGGAGCAACTCTCTCCAGTTCAGGGCCACCAGACAAGGAAGAACTGCCTTTTCCCTGCTTTAACCCATTCTGCCACCAGTTTCACTGCGTCCCTCCAGTTCCCCTGCAACATTTGGTGAACAGGAGCTCGACACACAGCTCACCCACTACTTTCTTGGTCCTGTAGCCTGCATCGCCCCTTTCTCCTCTCCTCGAACCTGGCAACCAGATGTCCTACCTCTGCTTCCCAACCCTTCCTGCAGCCTCTGTCTGTCCCCTGCTGGCAGCCCTGTGCCTTGCCTGCCAGTCCCTTCCCTCGCCTCCAACCCCTGTCCCTCATCTGCAGCCCCCGTCCCCTGCCTGCAGCCCCCATCCCTCGCCTGCAGCCTCTTTCCTCTGCCTGCTGCCCCACCCGTGGTGCTGTGCTGTGAGTGCCAGCTCCAGACTTCTCCACTTGCGTCCGTGCTGACCATGCCCGTCCCTCACCGTGGTCCCCATGGCACAGCAGGGGTTGCGTCCGTGCTGGGCTGGGGCTGTGTGGCAGCTGTGGGGTGTCGTTGGTGGTGGGGTGGGGGTGGGGGGTCAGTCCTTATCGCTCCAGTGGTTCCCCAAGCTGTGCCATGCCGTGCCGTGCCATGCCGTGCTGTGCCATGCTGATCACGCCAGCAATGGGTGCCCGGGATTGCCTGTGGGCGCTGTGCAGCTACTCCACCCCACAGGTGATGGTGGTGAGGAACGGGCACCTCGGCACCACGCACCGTGCGCTGCAGCTCCTCGTCCTGCTTTACTTGGTCAGGCGAGTGCGGGGCTGGGAGCTGCTGCCTCCCGGTGGGGCATTGCTGCCGCACGGTTTATCCCTGCTCCGCACACAGCCCCTGCGCAGCCCCACAAGTTGCCAGGGCAGCTTCTCTTGCCTCTGCTGGGAGAGGGGGAAGGCGATTTCAGCTAAAGCCATAGTGCTGCAAGAGGCGGGGGGCGCAGTGTCTCTGTCCTACCCTGATGGTGATCTCCCCGTGCCCTGTCCCATTGCTCCAGTCCCTTCACATCCTGCTCTTAGGGCCACTTTTCTTGTACGCCCCCGACTGGGACCCCTGCAGGGGTGCTGTCCCTGAGCCTTGTCCCATTTTTCCCACGTGGCCTGCACACCTGTGGATAGCACGACTGCAGCTTGGCAATGCTGGATCCCAGGGATTTCTACGTCTGCAGGAGATGGGTAATGCTTGGCTGCTGAAGGAAGTGGGTGGCAGAGCTCTGCCTGTGCTTTCTGCCAACCACGAAGGCCTGCCCTGCGCAGGCGAGGTAGCCGTGAGGTGCAAATCCCAGGCCAGGGAGGCTGGCTCTCCTGAGACTGCCCTGCTGGGGCGCTCTGCTTGCCTGTGCAGAGCAGCATGGCAAGGGCTATTCGCAGGTGGCTGCCGCGGCTCCTCTGTGGCACTGAGGACCTGACGCTGGCATCATCCCATCCCTGCCTTTGGGATGCTTTCACCTTTCCTGAGCTGTGCAAAGCCCAGATTAGCAGGTACTGCTGGCAGCCAGAGAGAGCAGGGTGTTGGTGCTTGCTCTGGCACGACTCTCCACACACCACCTCCACCCTCTCCTGTGCCACAAAGCAGCTATGCTGGAGCCTATGCTCTCCAGAAGCTGCTTGGGACAAGGTGACGGAGGGGCCATGCCCGCAGGCTGCGGGAGATACCGCAGAGACCGTGGGCATGTGTTGCTGTACAGGGCAAGGCGAGTGTGGCAGCTCTCTCTTAGCTGTCTGTCCACTCTGCCTGCCTTTGGTGGCTCTGAGATTACCTCCTTGCCCACATATTGCCCCATACCATGATCTCCTGGAAGCGTGACTGGAAGTGGAGCAGAGGGATAGGAAAGAGAAGGCGCAGCTGGAGCATTGCAGTGCCAGATCCCAGGGACTTCCAGAGCTGCAGGAGATGGATGACAGGTGCCTGGTGAACAAAGTAGCCGAGCAGAGCCCTTCCCATCCTGCCTGCTGCCCTCAAATACCTCAAACGGCAGCAGAGCCCTGTGTCTCCTAGCCCCATGTGCTGGTGCCCACAGATGGTGCTAGGGAGCACCTGTTCCACTCTGGTTCCCGGGGGCCAAGTGTCCGCTTTGGCAAGGCAGCACTAACACACACACACACACACACACACACACACACACACACAAGCACCCTTCACCAGCAAGCAGTTTATTCATAAATACTTACAAAGAGACCGACCCAATGGAAATCTCGAGAAGGACCACTCCAATGCTTGTCCCAATCGTCTACATGATGAGAGAGAGAGAGATGGCAGGTACAATCCTTTTGGGTGTTCCCGAGGAGGCAACTTGGCCCTCTGTTGTGTAGCAACTTCCCTCTCCTTTGGAAAAATTCCGGTATTTATGGTTATTCGCGGTAGGCGGGAGTCCCGGCACATGGGGCCAGCAAGTGCAGGGAGTTTAGCCCAACTCCGCCCCGGTTGCATAACCGGACTATGACACTGCGCACGTGTGCAGATTTATTTCGGGGGCCACATTGACTTTGGGGTTACTCTTCAACTTCAGACCTTCTTGTTGACTGTTTCTCATGGTTATTCTGTGGCTGGAAGCCACCAAATCTCTATGTAACCAACCGCTGTTCTTTCTCACAGATTTCCAGGACCTTGTTAGTTACTTATTCGTATTCTGCTTAACACAGCGGTAGTGTTCTAGACTACCCACCAAGTATCCCGTAGTACAGATGCAGCACTCTGGGTCCCAGTGGCGAGGAGATCACTGATAGCGCCTTTTCCTGTCATCCTTCAGAAGGGCTACCAGGAATGGGAGACAAGCCCGCAGAGCTCTGTCCTCACCAAAGTCAAGGGCATGACAGTCACCAAGCAAGGTGTGCGATGTTGCGGTGTACGTAGCCCACAACCACCCCCCGCCTCCGCTCTACACCCCCCCAACCCGCACAGCCGAGGTGAGGCTCCGACCCGCCTTTCTCCCTTCTCTTCTCTTGTCTTGCTTGCTTTGGGTGGCCTCTTGGACCTGTAGATGAGCAGCAGACTTTCTGCAAGGGCTTCCCAACTGCTCCTTCATCCAGATGGACCCAGCAAAGGAAGCTGTCATGTGTGGTGGTCCCCGCTGCCTGCATGGGGACTCCTGTGTTCCCTCCTCCAGGCCCAGCACTGTCCTTGGCTCCCGATGAGGCAACCATAGCTGCGTCCCAGACACATTGGGACTGCATGTTAGGTCACCTTTGCAGTGCTGTGCGGCAGGCTCAGCGGAGCTTGGCACGTAGCACTGGGCAGGGCCCTGTGGCCTTAGCCAGGCAGGTGCGCCATGCTCTGCCTGCCCTGACAAGCAGCGTCAGGCCTCTGTGGTTTTGGATGTTCAGGGCGGGAGAGGGCACTCTCAGATCAGGTCAGGGGAGGCTCTGACATCCACGTGATGTTGGTGCCTGTAGCTCTCCTCTGCTGCTACCAGTTTGTGGCAGGGATCCCCCTGCCTGCCTTGGCTTGGGCACTGTTTGGGGGCTGCTGAATGAGGGATCACGGGAGGGGAGATGTGTGGAGACTGAGCGGAGCTTGCTGGCGGATGCAGAGACGTGGGGAATGCTAGTGAGCACAGCTGCCCCTGGCTCAGTTCCCATGCAAGGAAATGAAGAGGGTTGACTGTCTACTCCGGAGGACACACCAAGGAAAGCCATGCTAGAGTAGGGCCACCGCAGGCACGCTTAACGGCTGCTTACCCCAGGCAGCTTGCAAGGGCTGGCACCCATGCAGAGATGGGGAAGCACATGGGGTGCCCCGTCCCCTCTGCAGCCACAGCGTAGGACTACCAGGTGCATGTCCTGTTCTCACCATGTCCCCCATGACCCTGCAGGGGCTAACAGTTTGCAGTGCTGTATGCAGCTGCGACCATGACTGCACCCCTGGCGACATGGACATGTTGGGCCACAGAGAGCTGGGCATGTGCAGGGACAAGTGATCTGTGCAGCACTGCGCACTGGGCAGGATCCCATTTGCCAGGAAGTTCAGCGTTGTGTGTTCGTCCTCACAGGGCAGAAGACAGGGCGCTGCGTGCCCAGTGCTGGCGGCACCGAGAAGAGCTCTGAAATGCTGGCTTGGTGTCCAGCAGAGGAAGCGAGTGTTGGGTACGGGCCCCAAAGATGGGTCGTGGCACTGGGGAGGAGAGTCCTCTGCTAGGATGGAACAGGCACCAAAAGGCTGGCCAATCTTCGAGGTTCTGTTGGACACCAGGGGATGCTCTGGGCGGGACACCTCTGAGGGTGCTCTTGAGAGGTTTGGCCCCTTCAGCAACAGGCCATGGCCTAGGGAGGCGGTGCCATGGCACAGGGATGGCCTTGCACAGGCCATGCCAACAGGGACCATTTTGCTCCCGAAGCCATAGTGCTTAGGTCTCTCCACAGTGAGTCCGTGGCGAACATGGCACCACAGTTCCCCATCCTTATCAAGAGGAACATCCACTTCCCCTGCTTCGGCTTCTCCAAGGATGTCCATGTGGAAGAGATCAATGTGGGGCCTAGGGATGGAGCAAGTAGACCAGTGGGTACCCAGGCTGCCATGTGTGTACAGGGTATAGAACAAAGTGGAGAGCAATATAGGTGATGCTAAGCAGCTGAGTGCAGGTCAGGCCCTGCTGCTGGGACCAGGACAGCCTTGCTGCAGCAGCAGTGCTTTGTAGTCAGGTCTTTGGCATAGTGGGGAGAAGGGGGCCACCCTGGCCCTGCACTTGCATGTGTGTTGTCTGAGTGTGTGTGTGGAGTGCAGCCAGATGCCTTCCTGAAAGTGCAATGGTGGATAGCACAGCCATTTCCCGTAACAATTAGATACCAGAGGAATGAGTGTTCACTGACAGCAGGGAGATGTGGTTGAAATACGTGGACAAGCCTGAAGGATGGAGAGGCAGGAGTGGAGCTGTGCAGGAGCAGTGCCATTTGACAGCTGGAGGAGATGCCGGCTTTTCACAGGGGATCCCTGTTCCTAAGTTGCTCCCAGAATGACGGAGGTTGGAAGCACCTCTGGAGATTGCCTAGTTCAACAGCTGCTTAAAGCGGGGTCACCTACAACAGGTTGCTCTAGGCCAAGCCAACTCGGGTTTTTGGTATCTCCAAGGAGAGAGACTCTCTAACCTCTCTGGGCAACCTGGTGCAGTGTTTGATCACCCTCACTGTAAAAAAAATGTTTGTTCTTAAGTTCAGACACAATTACTGTATTTCAGTTTATGCCCATTGCCTCTCATATGATCACGGGGCACCACTGAGAAGAGCCTGGCTCCATCTTCTTTACTCTTACCCATCAGGTATTTGTACACATTGATAAGATGCCCCTGAGCCTTCTCTTCTCCAGACTTAACAGTCCCATTTCTCTCAGCCTCTCCTTGCATGAGAGATGCTTCTAGTCCCTTCATCATCATTGCTGGACTTGCTCCAGTAGGTCCATGTCTTTCTTGTACTGGTGAGACCACACCCACACACAGCACTCCAGCTGTGGCCTCACCAGTGCTGAGGAGAGGGCAGTAATCACCTCTCTCAACCTGCTGGGACAGGACATTTTTTTGGTGCTCAGCTGCTGTCTCTGTGATACGGAGTTCTCAACCCTTACTCCACCCATCTATCTTTCACTCTTGCTTGCCCCTGCCTCCACTGAGGAAGGTGGTGATGATGAGGATGGTAATTATTGAGAAAGAAGGAGCAGGAATGCTCACACTGGTGGGTAGATATGGGGCATGTGGCCTTGCAAAGGGAGCGGTTGAAGTCTTTGAGAACAAGAATCCCTTTGAAAATGCCAGCATCTCACCAGGTAACTACCTCAGGGTTCCTCCTCTTCCTGCTCTCCACCCTCCTGCTGTGTAGGCCATCCTCTAGTCAGTCATGTGCATTTCTGAGTGCCTGCATACATCCACGTCTGGTATGTAGTTCTCCTAGGAAATCCCTTCACCGTTCATCAGCTGGGACCATCAGTGATGGCATGGATACCAATGAGCAGAGCTGGGGTTTAATGTTTCGTTTGGGTGCTTCACGATATTAGGAAGAAAATTGAGGCGTATTGGTGTGCTGCTCTATGCCATGGCTCTGGGTTTGTCTCCCCAGGGGCAACATTCAAGCTGCTGAGAGCAGTTACTTGAAAAGCTGCACCTTCAACACCACCTCTGCCCTTTACTGCCTCATCTTCAAGCGGAGCTTCATTGTGGAGCAGGCGGGAGAGAACTTAAGGGAGCTGGCAGAGAAGGTGTCATGTCCTGGCAGGATGCTCCTCCCAGAGGGCCCAAGGTCTTGCTGGCTGGGCACAGGGCGTTCCCTCAGCACCTGCTCTAGTGCTTGGCTCCACGGGATCATCACTCACACACTGGCACTGTTGAGACTCAGAGGCAGCTGGAGGCAGGTCCCTGGCCCTGCTGCCCTGCCAGTATGCTGCAGGGGCTAGCTGGGATGGGCTGAGGGCAGTGGCAGCTTAGCCAGCCTCAACAGCTCGGAGCACAGCACATCCACTGCAGCCCCTGAGCAGTCCTTTCTGCCCACCATGTGCATGCAGAGCCCTGCAAGGCTCCCAGGCCCAGGGTCTCTCTTACGAGGACCCTGTGCAGAGGCTGGAGAGCAGGAGGCCAGCTGGCAGCAAAGCATAGACTGCAGGTATGCCTGTATCACTGCCAGGACTGGCAGGTTTGCTCACCCAGTGGTGGGGACTCATCCACACACCTTGGCAAATACCATGACATTGCCAGGGGAGGGCAGTGCACCCAGCATTTGGTCTCCAGCCCCATCCGGCCCTGCTGCCTCTGCTGCCCTCTTGGGAGTAGATAATTCCCATCCAGGGAAGGAACTCAGCACTGTTCCATCCTCCCTCCAGGTTCTGCATCCCCTGCTCAGCCCCAGCACCCTCCAGACCCTAGAGGCCCCCCACTCTGCATCTGGGAATGCTCCCTGATGCCTAGCCATGCTCCCAACTCATCTGGAAAGCCCACTGCTGGGGCAGAGCTCCGCTGGGTAAGCAGCCTTGCAAGCAGTGCTGCTGGCTTCCCTGGCAGGGCCGTGTGCCCCAGTATGGTGGCATTCCTGGCCTTTCCCAGCGGGTGATGAGGATGACAGCTGTGCTAATGCCTGAGTGGGGTAAATGCCCTGCTCGCTTGCTGGCTTATCATGCCCATGGCCAAGCTGTGTGCACAGTAGTGCTGTGCCCTGGGCTCACTGTGTCCATGGTGTGCTGGTGCTGTGCTAGGCCTGCTGGTTTCTGCTGCAGGGTGGGGTGGTCATCAGCTGGAACTGTAACCTGGGCCTGCCTGAAACCGACTGCAACCCCCACTACTCCTTCCACCGCCCCGATCCCAAAACCACTGTCCCAGGCAGTGGCACTTGCAGTCCTGCATCCTCCTCCTGCCCTCCCTGGTCCTGCTGTGGCTGGTCCCCATCACTGGGCCCTTCTACCTGTCTCCCCAGGAGGTCTGCGAAGTATTACAAATGGAACGGGACCCACACACGAGTGTTGATCAAGGCCTGTGGGATCCATATTGATGTCATCGTGCAGGGCCAGGTAGGATTTTGCATGGTCCATGTGCTACTGGGGTGCATATGTGCATAATATGCTGCCGTGGTGCTAGGACCGTCCTGGAAAAGCAGCTCTTCTCCACTGCTGCCTCAGAGCTGGGATGAACACAGCCAGGCCTCTTCCGCTCAGCCTTGCAGAGGAATGGGGGAATCCCAGGTGCCTCAAATTAGAACCTTTGGCAAAGTGTGCAAAGTGTGCTGGAAGGAAATGCAAGACCTCATAGTGTGCGCTGCTGCTTGGGTAGGTTGTCCACACTGTGGCTTGGGCAGAGGGAGGTCTCTGCTCAGTCTCATTCCTTGTGCCCAACCCAGAGTGAATGCAGGCCCAGGCAGGAGGCAACCTGGGCTGGGCAGCGATTGCTGATCCCATCCTTTCTGCCAGGCAGGGAAGTTTAGCCTCATCCCCACTGTCATCAACCTGGCCATGGCTCTGACCTCGCTGGGAATGGTGAGTATTGGTGCCGGGGGCTCGGCCCAGCTGCGCACTCCCAGCACTGACCTCCCTCTCTCACCTTCCAGGGCTCCTTCCTCTGGGACTGGATCCTGCTGAGCTGCATGAACAAGGACCAGGTGTATAGCAGCAGGAAATTTGAGCAGGCACCACCCTAGATCCTGGCCCTGGAGGTTTGGTCCTCTGGGACAGAGCAGTGGCCACGCTGCCAGCAAGGCAGGGCAGGGTGCCTGGGCACGGCTGCAGGGTGGGCAGCAGCATGTGGCTGGGGCTGCCAGGGCATCTGGCCCCTCCAGCCATCTCTCACCCCCGCGGCAGGCTGAAGGTGCCTCAGAGGCTGCTCCACGACATACAGCACCTCAGGGCTCTCCAGCCTCCAGAGAGTCTGTCCCGCAGGGACTGACCGCTTGTCCCTCCCCCACCACATACACAGCTGGAAGGAGCCACTGTGCCAGGCAGCAATAACACTTCCTCCGTCCGGGCCCTGCTCGACTCTGAGCTACCTGCTTTTCCCACGCGATGATCCCTGTGCATGGCCAGGATGCACCGGGCACCTTGCCGGCTGCTGCTGCTGGCCACCAAGAGCCACGGCCCCCTCCCTTCCCTCAGCCATGCTTCAAGCAGCTCCAGGCAGGTCCTGCCCCATGGCTGCCAGCTGCTGTGAGAGGCTGGGGGTCAAGAAAAGCCCCAGTGGCAGGGCAGACCCGTGGTGCCCTGGCTGGCTCCTGTGGGGGCTTTCAGGAGCTTTTGCTCTGGAGCAGAAGGCAGTGCCTGACTACTGGCTCTGCTTCAGCACACCGGGAATGGGCATTACCATTTTCTGGCTGGCTTGGAGCACTGGCAGCCCCATCCTGGAGCAGCTCCTGGCTGCGGGCACCCAGGGTGCTGGGGGCAGGGGTGGGCACATCTCGAGTAGGCCTGCCCTGCTCATCCCCTGTGCCCCTGCAAAGCTGCCACAGATGGAGCTGCAGCAGTGGTGGTGGCCCTGGAGCCGTACTGAGGACTAGAGCAAGTCCTGCACTAGCCAAGCAGCCAGTACCCAATAAACTGCAACCACCCAGCCTTGCTGCCTGGGGCCTGATTGCTGCAGCATGTGCTGGGGGGAGGGAGAGGGTGACAGTGCAGCGTCATGGCTAGCGGGGTGAGAGATGGACATGTGCATCGTTCTACCCTCCACCCTAAAAGCTGCACCCTGCTGCAGTGCCAGGGCACGGATGCTCTTGCCCCGGAGCCCGGGTGGTAGGGAACATGAGTACAAGCACCTGCTTGCCCTGCACTGCAGCAGTAGGGGAGGAGGACAAGTCACCCCCAACCCCTGCCAGCCTGGTGCATGGACCTCTGCCAACACCAACCCTGCCCTGAGGCTGCAGCTCTCTGAGCCTATGCCCCAAAGCAATTCACAGCAGGTACCTGGCAGTAACTCACCCAGGCATAACCTGATTATTTTCTGGCTCTCAGGTTACAGCAGCTCAGCTCAGCACATCCTCCCCCAGCATAGCTCAGCCCAGGCAGAAGTTTGGGGGAAAGGGGTCTTGTCACACCGGGCAAGGGAAGACCCCAAGCCATGTCTTGAAGGCTCTCCCACAGGCTGGAGGGTGGGGATGCAGATGGAGGACATGCCAGGGGTACAGGCAGGGGACTTCTGGTGCACCAAAACCTCCTCTTGCTCCCCTTCTGGGCTGGGGAGCATCTTCCCCCTTTGACTTGGGGTGCAATTGCTCACAGGAACAAGGTAATACCATTGCAAGAGGAGTCTACCTTGTCCTCATTCCAAGAAGAGGACCTGGCTTCTCTAGGACCAAAGAGCAACTCTGAGCAGGCAAACCTATGGGAAGGGCTTGGGGGAAGGAGCCAGCCTCTCACTGTAGAGCAGCAGGATGAAGGCAAGTGCCTGCCCCCACCTCCAGCAGCTCATTGCCCTGAGGAGAGCAGGAGCAATGATGCAGGGCTGAGAGGAGCTGCCTGGCGCAGGTTGAAGCCACTGGAGGCTCCGCTGGACCAAACCTTAACTCAATTGCACAACGCAGTGATTGCATTAGGGCCAGGTTTCTCTGCCCCTCCAGGCCAGCTCATTTCCTCCAACTCTAATATCAAGAAAACAAACACATACGTACAGCCCCCTCAACCCCCCTTTCAGCAGTACTAGATGGAGGGAGGGCATAGCGAAGGACAGGACCACTTGCCCCATAACCCAATGCTAATAGAAACAGGTATACTATAGAAGTGAAAAAACAAAGCTCAGAAAAATATTTTCAATACAGGTATGTGTGGAGGGCATTGAATACAAATTTATATATATATATATGTATATATACACACACACACACACACACATATAGAAAAGGAAGTGTCAGAAGTAGCTGAACACACAGTGTTTCAAAATGCCCAGAAAATTACATCACATTCTATGGCATCACATTCTATTGCGTCACAACCATTCTGTAGCGTCACAATCTATTGCCTCACAAACATTTTATCCCGTCACATTCTATCGCGTCACCAATATTCTATGGGGTAACATTCTATGGCGTCACAAACATTGTATCGCGTCACATTCTATCACATCACAAACATTCTATTATGTCACATTCTATCGCATCACATTCTATCGCGTCACAAACATTCTATTACATCACATTCTATTGCATCACATTCTATCGCGTCACAAACATTCTATTACGTTACATTCCATCGCATCACATTCTATCGCGTCACAAACATTCTATCTCCTCACATTTTATCACGTCACATTCTATTGAGTTACATTCAATCGTGTCACATTCTATCGCGTCATATCCTATGCCATCACAAACATTCTATCACATTACATTCTAAAACGTCAAAAACATTCTATCGCGTCACATTCTCTGGCATCACATTCTATCGCATCAAAAGCATTCTCTTGCGTCACATTCTATCGTGTCACAAACGTTCTATCGCGTCACGTTCTATGCCGTCACAAACACTCTATCACGTCACATTCTCTCACGTCACTTTCTATGCCATAACAAACATTTTCTCGCGTCACATTCTATCGCGTCACAAACATTCTATCTCCTCACATTCTATCACGTCACATTCTATGGCGTCACATTCTATCGCGTCACAAACATTCTATCCGTCACAAACATTCTATTACCTCAATAAATATTCTATCGCGTCACATTCTATTGTGTCACATTCTATCGCATCACAAACATTCTATTACATCACATTCTATCGCGTCACATTCTATGCCGTCACAAACCTTCTATCTCGTCACATTCTATTGCATTACATTCTATTGTGTCACATTCTATCGCATCACATTATATTACATTACATTCTATCGCATCACATTCTATCGCGTCACAAACATTCTATTACATCACATTCTATCGCGTGACATTCTATTGCCTTACATTCTATCGCGTCACATTCTATGCCGTCACAAACATTCTATCGCGTCACATTCTATTGCATTACATTCTATTGTGTCAGATTGTATCGCGTCACAAACATTCTGTCGCGTCACAATCTATTGCCTAACAAATATTTTATCGCGTCACATTGTATGGCGTCAGAAACATTTTATTGCATCAGAATCTATGCATCACAAACATTCTATCGCGTCACATTCTATGATGTCACAAACATTCTATCGCGTCACATTCTATGACTCACAAAGATTATATCGCGTCACATTACATCGCGTCACAAACATTCTATCGCGTCACATTCTATCGCGTAACGTTCTATTGCGTTACATTCTATTGTGTCACATTCTATCGCATCACAAAGATTTTATTGCGTCACAATCTATGCATCACAAACATTCTATCGCGTCACATTCTATGCCATCACAAACATTCTATCCCGTTACATTCTATTTCATTACATTCTATCGTGTCACATTCTATCGCGTCACAAGCATTCTGTCGCGTCACAATCTATTGCCTCACAAACATTCTATCGCGCCACATTCTATCACGTCACGAACATGCTATCCCATCACATTCTATCGCATCACAAACATTCTATTGCGTCACAAACATTCTATCACGTCAATAAATATTCTATCGCGTCACATTCTATGGCTTCACATTCTATCACGTCACAAACATTCTATTACGTCACATTCTAACATGTCAAAAACATTCTATGGTGTCACATTCTCTGACGTCACAGTCTATTGCATCACAAACATTCTATCGTGTCAAAATCTATGCATCACAAACATTCTATTGCGTCACATTCTGTGCCGTCACAAACACTCTATCGCGTCACATTCTATGCCATCACAAACATTCTATCGCGTCACATTCTGTCGCGTCACTTTCTATTGCTTTACATTCTATTGTGTCACATTCTATGGCGTCACAAACATTTTATTGCATCACAATCTATGCATCACAAAGATTCAATCGTGTCACATTCTATCGCATCACAATCTATGCATCACAAACATTATATCGCGTCACATTCTATGTCGTCACAAACATTCTATCGCGTCACATTCTATTGCATTATATTCTATTGTGTAATATTCTATCGCGTCACAACCATTCTGTCGCGTCACAATCTACTGCCTCACAAACATTCTATCGCGTCACTTTCTATGGCGTCACAACCATTCTATTGCCTCACATTCTATCGCATCACAAACATTCTATTACGTCACATTTTATTACATCACATTCTATCGCATCACAAACATTCTATCGCGTCACATTCTATCACGTCACATTCTATTGCGTTACATTCAATAGTGTCACATTCTATCGGGTCACAAACATTTTATCGCGTCACAATCTATGCATCAAAAACATTCTATCGCGTCACATTCTATGCCATCACAAACACTCTATCACGTCACATTCTATGCCCTCAGAAACACTCTATCGCATCAAATTCTATCACGTGACATTCTATCGCATCACAAACATTCTATCACATCACATTCTATCGCATCACATTCTATCGCGTCACAAACATTCTATCTCCTCACATTCTATCGCGTCACATTCTATTGCTATACATTAGATCGTGTCACATTCGATTGCGTCACATACATTCTGTCGCGTCACAATCTATTGCCTCACAAACATTTTATCGTGTAACATTCTATCATGTCACGAACTCTCTATCCCCTCACATTCTATCGCGTCACATTCTATGCTGTCACAAACATTCCATCCCGTTACATTCTATTGCATTACATTCTATTGTGTCACATTCTATCGCGTCAGAACTATTCTGTCCTGTCACAATCTATTGCCTCACATTTTATCGCGTCACAAACATTCTATTACGTCAATAAATATTCTAACGCGTCACATTCTATGGCGTCACATTCTATCGTGTCACAAACAATCTAACACTTCACATTCTAACACGTCAAAAACATTCTATCGTGTCACATTCTCTTGCGTCATATTCTATCGCATCACAAGCATTCTATTGCGTCACGAACATTCTATCGCGTAACATTCTATCGCATCACAAACATTCTATCGTGTCTCATTCTGTCACATCACATTCTATGCCATCACAACCATTCTATCGCATCACATTCTATCGCGTCACAAACATTCTGTCGCGTCACAATCTATTGCCTCACAAACATTCTATCCCGTCACATTCTATCTCATCACAAACATTCTATCGCATCTCAAACATTCTATCACGTGAATAAATATTCTCTGGGGTCACATTCTATAGCATCACTAGCATTCTATTGCGTCACATTCTATTGCGTCACAAACATTCCATCGCGTCACATTCTATCACATCACAAACATTCTATCGCGTCACATTCTATCTTGTCACATTCTATCGCATCACAAACATTCTATTACATCACATTCTATCGCATCATATTCTATCGCGCCACAAACATTCTGTCGCGTCACAATCTATTGCTTCACAAACCTTTTATCTTTTCACATTCTATTACGTCACGAACATTCTATGCCGTCACATTCTGTCTCATCACAAACATTCTATCACGTCACAAACATTCTATCACGTCACATTCTAACACGTCAAAAACATTCTATCGCGTGACATTCTCTGGCGTCACATTCTATCGCATCACAAGAATTCTATTGCGTCACATTCTATCGTGTCACAAACATTCTATCGCGCCACGTTCTATGCCGTCACAAACACTCTATCGCATCACATTCTATCGCCTCACATTCTATCGCATCACAAACATTCTATCGCATCACATTCTATCGCATCACATTCTATCGCGTCACAAACATTCTATCTCCTCACATTCTATCACGTCACATTCTATTGCGTTACATTGTATCGTGTCACATTCTATCGCGTCACAAACATTCTGTCGCGTCACAATCTATTGCCTCACAAATATTTTATCGTGTCACATTCTATCACGCCATGAACTCTCTATCCCGTCACTTTCTATCGTGTCACAAACAATCTGTCGCGTCACAAACATTCTATCGCGTCACAATGTATGCATCACAAACATTCTATCGCGTCACATTCTATGGCGTGACAAACATTCTATCGCGTCACATTCTATCGCGTCACATCCTATCGCATCAGAAACATTCTATTACGTCACACTCTATCGCATCACATTCTATCGCGTCACAAACATTCTATCTGTCACATTCTAACGCGTCCCGTTCCATTGCGTTACATTCTACTGTGTCACATTCTATCGCGTCACAAACATTCTATTGCGTCACAATCTATGCCGTCACAAACATTCTATCGTGTCACATTCTATCGCGTCACATTCTATTGCGTTACATTCTATCGAGTCACATTCTATCGCATCACAAACATTCTATCACATCAATATCTATGCATCACAAACATTCTACCGCATACCATTCTATTGCATTACATTCTATCGTGTCACATTCTGTTGCGTCACAACCATTCTGTCGCGTCACAATCTATTGCCTCACAAACATTTCTTCGCGTCACATTCTATCGCGTCACAAACATTCTGTTCCGTCACATTCTATCGCATCTCAAACATTCTATGGCGTCACAAACATTCTATCAGGTCAATAAATAATCTATATCGTCACGTTCTATCGCGTCACATTCTATCGCATCACAAACATTCTATTACGTCACATTCTATTGCATCACATTCTATCGCGTAACAAACATTCTATCTCCTCACATTCTATCGCGTCACATTCTATTGCGTTACATTCAATCGTGTCACATTCTATCGCGTCACAAACATTTTATCGCGTCACATTCTATGCCATCACAAACATTCTATCGCGTCACATTCTATGCCGTCACAAACACTCTATCGCGTCACATTCTATGCCATCACAAACATTCTATCGCGTCACATTCTATCGCGTCACAAACATTCTATCCCGTCACATTCTATCGCGTCACAAACATTCTATTACGTTACATTCCATCGCATCACATTCTATCACGTCACAAACATTCTATCGCGTCACATTCTATCGCATCACAGACATTCTATTACGTCACATTCTATCGCATCACATTCTATCGCGTCACAAACATTCTATCGTATCACATTCTATCGCGTCACATTCTATTGCGTTACATTCTATCGAGTCACATTCTATCGCATCACAAACATTCTATCACATCAATATCTATGCATCACAAACATTCTATCGCGTAACATTCTATTGCATTACATTCTATCGTGTCACATTCTATTACGTCACAACCATTCTGTCGCGTCACAATCTATTGCCTCACAAACATTTTATCGCCTCCCATTCTATCTCATCAGAAACATTCTATCGCGTCACGAATTTTCTATTTTGTCACATTCTATCGCATCACATTCTGTCGCGTCACAAACATTCTATCGCGTCACGTTCTATGGCATCACATTCTATCCCGTCGCAAACATTCTATCCCGTCACATTCTAACACGTCATAAAAATTCTATCGTGTCACATTCTCTGGCGTCACATTCTATCGCATCACAAGCATTCTATTGCGTAACATTCTATCGCGTCACAAACATTCTATCACGTCACAATCTGTAAATCACAAACATTCTACCGCGTCACATTCTATTGCATCACAAACATTCTACCGCGTCACATTCTATTGCATCACAAACATTCTAACACGTCACATTCTATCACATCACATTCTATTGCGAAACAAACATTCTATCACTTCACGTTCTATCGCGTCACGTTCTATTGCGTTACATTCTATCGAGTCACATTCTATCGCATCTCAAACATTCTATGGCGTCACGAACATTCTATCACGTCAATAAATATTCTATCGCGTCACATTCTCTGGCGTCACATTCTATCGCATCACAAACATTCTATCACGTCACATTCTATCGCGTCACATTCTATCGCGTCACAAACATTCTATCTCCTCACATTCTATCGCGTCACAAACATTCTATCGCGTCACATTCTATGCCGTCACAAACTTTCTATCGCGTCACTTTCTATTGCATTATATTCTATCGTGTCACATTCTATCGCGTCACAAACATTCTGTGGCGTCACAATCTATTGCATCACATTCTATCGCGTCACAAACATTCTATCGCGTCACTTTCTATGGCGTCACAACCATTCTGTCGCGTCACATTCTATCGCCTCACATTCTATCGCATCACAAACATTCTATTACGTCACATTCTATTGCATCACATTCTATCGCGTCACAAACATTCTATCGCATCACATTCTATCGCGTCACATTCTATTGCGTTACATTCAATCGCGTCACAAACATTTTATCGCGTCACAATCTATTCATCAAAAACATTCTATCGCGTCACATTCTATGCCATCACAAACATTCTATCGCGTCACATTCTATCGCATCACAGACATTCTATTACGTTACATTCCATCGCATCACATTCTATCACGTCACAAACATTCTATCGCGTCACATTCTATCGCATCACAGACATTCTATTACATTACATTCCATCGCATCACATTCTATCGCGTCACAAATATTCTATCGCGTCACATTCTATTGCGTTACATTCTATCGAGTCACATTCTATCGCATCACAAACATTCTATCACATCAATATCTATGCATCACAAACATTCTATCACGTAACATTCTATGGCATTACATTCTATTGTGTCACATTCTATTGCGTCACAACCATTCTGTAGCGTCACAATCCATTGCCTCACAAACATTTTTTCGCGTCACATTCTATCTCATCAGAAACATTCTATCACGTCACATTCTATCGCATCTCAAACATTCTATGGCGTCACAAACATTCTATCACGTCAATAAATATTCTATCGCGTCACATTCTCTGGCGTCACATTCTATCGCATCACAAGCATTGTACTGCGTCACATTGTATCGCGTCACATTCTATCACGTCACATTCTATGCCATCAGAAACATTCTATCGCGTCACAGTCTATCGCGTCACAAACATTCTATCGCGTCACATTCTCTCGCATCACATTCTATTGCGTTACATTCTATTGTGTCACATTCTATCGCGTCAAAAGCATTCTGTCGCGTCACAATCTATTCCCTGACAAACATTTTTTCGCGTCATATTCTATCGCGTCACAAACATTCTATTACGTCACATTCTATGGCATCACATTCTATTGCGTCACAACCATTCTGTAGCGTCACAATCTATTGCCTCACAAACATTTTATCGCGTCAAATTCTATCGCGTCACAAATATTATATGGGGTAATATTCTATGGCGTCACA
Source organism: Rhea pennata (assembly GCF_028389875.1). Classification (NCBI taxonomy): domain Eukaryota; kingdom Metazoa; phylum Chordata; class Aves; order Rheiformes; family Rheidae; genus Rhea; species Rhea pennata. The sequence goes on along the minus strand of NW_026907686.1, from coordinate 238,295 downwards.
AACATTCTATCGCGTCACATTCTATCGCATCACAAACATTCTATTACGTCACATTCTATCGCATCACATTCTATCGCGTCACAAACATTCTATCGTGTCACATTCTATTGCGTCACATTCTATTGCGTTACATTCTATCGAGTCACATTCTATCGCATCACAAACATTCTATCACATCAATATCTATGCATCACAAACATTCTACCGCATACCATTCTATTGCATTACATTCTATCGTATCATATTCTATTGCGTCACAACCATTCTGTAACATCACAATCTATTGCCTCACAAACATTTTTCGCCTCCCATTCTATCTCATCACAAACATTCTATCGCGTCACGAAAATTCTATTCCGTCACATTCTATCGCATCACATTCTGTCGCGTCACAAACATTCTATCGCGTCACGTTCTATGGCATCACATTCTATCCCGTCTCAAACATTCTATATCGTCACATTCTAACACGTCATAAAAATTCTATATTGTCACATTCTCTGGCGTCACATTCTATCGCATCACAAGCATTCTATTGCGTAACATTCTATCGCGTCACAAACATTCTATCACGTCACAATCTGTAAATCACAAACATTCCATAGCGTCACATTCTATGCCGTCACAAACATTCTACCGCGTCACATTCTACGGCGTCACAAACATTCTATCGCGTCACATTCTATCGCATCACAAACATTCTAACACGTCACATTCTATCACATCACATTCTATTGCGAAACAAACATTCTATCACTTCACGTTCTATCGCGTCACGTTCTATTGCGTTACATTCTATCGAGTCACATTCTATCGCATCACAAACATTCTATCGTGTCACATTCTATTGCGTCACAACCATTCTGTCGCGTCACAATCTATTGCCTCACAAACATATTTTCGCGTCACATTCTATCGCGTCACAAACATTCTATTCCGTCACATTCTATCGCATCTCAAACATTCTATGGCGTCACAAACATTCTATCAGGTCAATAAATAATCTATCGCGTCACGTTCTATCGCGTCACATTCTATCGCATCACAAGCATTGTATTGCGTCACAGTCTATCGCGTCACATTCTATCACGTCACATTCTATGCCATCAGAAACATTCTATCGCGTCACATTCTATCGCGTCACATTCTATTGCGTTACATTCTATTGTGCCACATTCTATCGCGTCAAAAGCATTCTGTCGCGTCACAATCTATTCCCTCACAAATATTTTTTTCACGTCATATTCTATCGCGTCACAAACATTCTATTACGTCACATTCTATGGCATCACATTCTATTGCGTCCCAACCATTCTGTAGCGTCACAATCTATTGCCTCACAAACATTTTATCGCGTCAAATTCTATCGCGTCACAAATATTCTATGGGGTCACATTCTATGGCGTCACAAACATTCTATCGCGTCACATTCTATCGCATCACAAACATTCTATTACGTCACATTCTATCGCTTTACATTCTATCGCGTCACAAACATTCTATTACGTCACATTCCATCGCATCACATTCTATCACGTCACAAACATTCTATCTCCTCACATTCTATCGCGTCACATTCTATTGAGTTACATTCTATCGTGTCACATTCTATCGCGTCACAAACATTCTATCGCGTCACATTCTATGCCGTCACGAACTTTCTATCGCGTCACTTTCTATTGCATTATATTCTATCGTGTCACATTCTATCGCGTCACAAACATTCTGTCGTGTCACAATCTATTGCATCACATTCTATCGTGTCACAAACGTTCTATCGCGTCACATTCTATGCCATCACAAACATTCTATCGCATCACTTTCTATAGCGTCACAACCGTTCTGTCGCGTCACATTCTATTGCATAACATTCTATCGCATCACAAACATTCTATTGCGTCACATTCTATTGTGTTACATTCTATCGCATCACATTCTATCGCGTCACATTCTATCGTGTCACTTCTATTGCGTCACATTCTATTGCGTTACATTCTATCGAGTCACATTCTATCGCATCACAAACATTCTATCACATCAATATCTATGCATCACAAACATTCTACCGCGTAACATTCTATTGCATTACATTCTATCGTGTCACATTCTATTGCGTCACAACCATTCTGTAGCGTCACAATATATTGCCTCACAAACATTTTTTCACGTCACATTCTATCGCGTCACAAACATTCTATCACGTCAATAAATATTCTATCGCGTCACATTCTCTGGCGTCACATTCTATCGCATCACAAGCATTGTATTGCGTCACATTCTGTCACGTCACATTCTGTCACGTCACATTCCATGCCATCAGAAACATTCTATCGCGTCACATTCTATCGCGTCACAAACATTCTATCGCGTCACATTCTATCACATCACATTCTATTGCGAAACAAACATTCTATCGCATCACATTCTATTGCGTTACATTCTATCGAGTCACATTCTATCGCATCACAAACATTCTATCACATCAATATCTATGCATAACAAACATTCTACCGCGTACCATTCTATTGCATTACATTCTATCGTGTCACATTCCATTGCGTCACAACCATTCTGTCGCGTCACAATCTATTGCCTCACAAACATTTTTTTGCGTCACATTCTATCGCGTCACAAACATTCTATTCCGTCACATTCTATCGCATCTCAAACATTCTATGGCATCACAAACATTCTATCACGTCAGTAAATAATCTATCGCGTCACGTTCTATCGCGTCACATTCTGTCGCGTCACAAACATTCTATCGCGTCACTTTCTATTGCATTATATTCTATCGTGTCACATTCTATCGCGTCACAAACATTCTGTCGCGTCACAATCTATGCCATCACAAACATTCTATCGCGTCACTTTCTATGGCGTCACAACCATTCTGTCGCGTCACATTCTATCGCCTCACATTCTATCGCATCACAAACATTCTATTACGTCACATTCTATTGCAACACATTCTATCGCATCAAAAACATTCTATTGCGTCACATTCTATATCGTTACATTCAATCGTGTCACATTCTATTGCGTCACAAACATTTTATCGCGTCGCATTCTATCGCACCACAAACATTCTATCGCATCACATTCTATCGCATCACAAACATTCTATGGCGTCACATCCTATGGCGTCACAAACATTCTATCGCGTCACATTCTATCGCATCACAGACATTCTATTACGTCACATTCTATCGCATCACATTCTATCGCGTCACAAACATTCTATTACGTTACATTCCATCGCATCACATTCTATCACGTCACAAACATTCTATCGCGTCACATTCCATCGCATCACAGACATTCTATTACGTTACATTCCATCGCATCACATTCTATCGCGTCACAAACATTCTATCGCGTCACATTCTATTGCGTTACATTCTATCGCGTCACATTCTCTGGCATCACATTCTATCGCATCACAAGCATTCTATTGCGTCACTTTCTATCGCGTCACATTCTGTCACGTCACATTCTATGCCATCAGAAACATTCTATCGCGTCACATTCTATCGCGTCACAAACATTCTATCGCGTCACATTCTATCGCATCACATTCTATTGCGTTACATTCTATTGTGTCACAATCTATCGCATCACAAGCATTCTATTGCGTAACATTCTATCTCGTCACAAACATTCTATCACGTCACAATCTGTAAATCACAAACATTCCATAGCGTCACATTCCATGCCGTCACAAACATTCTATCGCGTCACATTCTATCGCATCACAAACATTCTAACACGTCACATTCTATCACATCACATTCTATTGCGAAACAAACATTCTATCGCGTCACGTTCTATCGCGTCACGTTCTATTGCGTTACATTCTATCGAGTCACATTCTATCGCATCACAAACATTCTATCACATCAATATCTATGCATCACAAACATTCTACCGCGTAACATTCTATTGCATTACATTCTATCGTGTCACATTCTATTGCGTAACAACCATTCTGTCTCGTCACAATCTATTGCCTCACAAACATTTTTTCGCGTCACATTCTATCGCGTCACAAACATTCTATTCCGTCACATTCTATCGCATCTCAAACATTCTATGGCGTCACAAACATTCTATCAGGTCAATAAATAACCTATCGCGTCACGTTCTATCGCGTCACATTCTATCGCGTCACAAACATTCTATCTCCTCACATTCTATCGCGTCACATTCTATTGAGTTACATTCTATCGTGTCACATTCTATCGCGTCACAAACATTCTGTCGCGTCACAATCTATGCCATCACAAACATTCTATCGCGTCACATTCTATTACGTCACAACCATTCTGTCGCGTCACATTATATCGCCTCACATTCTATCGCATCACAAACATTCTATTACGTCACATTCCATTGCATCACATTCTATCGCATCACAAACATTCTATTGCGTCACATTCTATTGCGTTACATTCAATCGTGTCACATTCTATCGCGTCACAAACATTTTATCGCGTCACAATCTATGCATCAAAAACATTCTATGGCGTCACATCCTATGGCGTCACAAACATTCTATCGCGTCACATTCTATCGCATCACAGACATTCTATTACGTCACATTCTATCGCATCACATTCTATCGCGTCACAAACATTCTATTACTTTACATTCCATTGCATCACATTCTATCACGTCACAAACATTCTATCGTATCACATTGTATCGCGTCACATTCTATTTCGTTACATTCTATCGAGTCACATTCTATCGCATCACAAACATTCTATCACATCAATATCTATGCATCACAAACATGCTATCGCGTAACATTCTATTGCATTATATTCTATTGCGTTACATTCTGTTACGTCACAACCATTCTGTAACGTCACAATCTATTGCCTCACAAACATTTTATCGCCTCCCATTCTATCTCATCAGAAACATTCTATCGCGTCACGAATATTCTATTCCGTCACTTTCTAACGCATCACATTCTGTCGCGTCACAAACATTCTATCGCGTCACGTTCTATGGCATCACATTCTATCCCGTCGCAAACATTCTATATCGTCACATTCTAACACGTCATAAAAATTCTATCGTGTCACATTCTCTGGCGTCACATTCTGTCGCATCACAAGCATTCTATTGCGTAACATTCTATCGCGTCACAAACATTCTATCACGTCACAATCTGTAAATCACAAACATTCCATAGCGTCACATTCTATGCCGTCACAAACATTCTATCGCGTCACATTCTACGGCGTCACAAACATTCTATCGCGTCACATTCTATCGCATCACAAACATTCTAACACGTCACATTCTATCACATCACATTCTATTGCGAAACAAACATTCTATCGCGTCACGTTCTATTGCGTTACATTCTATCGAGTCACATTCTATCGCATCACAAACAATCTAACACGTCACATTCTATCACATCACATTCTATTGCGAAACAAACATTCTATCGTGTCACGTTCTATTGCTTTATATTCTATCGAGTCACATTCTATCGCATCACAAACATTCTATCACATCAATATCTATGCATCACAAACATTCTATCGCGTAACATTCTATTGCATTACATTCTCTCGTGTCACATTCTATTGCGTCACAACCATTCTGTACCATCACAATCTATTGCCTCACAAACATTTTTTCACGTCACATTCTATCGCATCACAAACATTCTATCACGTCAATAAATATTCTATCGCGTCACATTCTATGGCGTCACATTCTATCGCATCACAAGCATTGTATTGCGTCACATTCTGTCACGTCAGATTCTGTCACGTCACATTCTATGCCATCAGAAACATTCTATCGCGTCACATTCTATCGCGTCGCAAACATTCTATCGCGTCACATTCTATCGCATCACATTCTATTGCGTTACATTCTATTGTGTCACATTCTATCGCGTCACAAGCATTCTGTCGCGTCACAATCTATTCCCTCACAAACATTTTTTCGCGTCATATTCTATCGCGTCACAAACATTCTATTACGTCACATTCCATCGCGTCACGTTCTATCGCGTCACGTTCTATTGCGTTCCATTCTATCGAGTCACATTCTATCGCATCACAAACATTCTATCACATCAATATCTATGCATCACAAACATTCTGCCGCGTACCATTCTATTGCATTACATTCTATCGTGTCACATTCTATTGCGTCACAACCATTCTGTCGCGTCACAATCTATTGCCTCACAAACATTCTATCGCGTCACATTCTATCGCGTCACAAACATTCTATTCCGTCACATTCTATCACATCTCAAACATTCTATGGCGTCACAAACATTCTATCACGTCAATAAATAATCTATCGCGTCACGTTCTATCGCGTCACATTCTATCGCGTCACAAACATTCTATCTCCTCACATTCTATCGCGTCACATTCTATCGCGTCACAAACATTCTATCGCGTCACATTCTATGCCGTCACAAACATTCTATCGCGTCACTTTCTATTGCATTATATTCTATCGTGTCACATTCTATCGCGTCACAAACATTCTGTCGCGTCACAGTCTATGCCATCACAAACATTCTATCGCATCACTTTCTATGGCGTCACAACCATTCTGTCGCGTCACATTCTATCGCCTCACATTCCATCGCATCACAAACATTCTATTGCGTCACATTCTATTGCGTTACTGTCAATCGTGTCACATTCTATCGCGTCAGAAACATTTTATCGCGTCACAATCTATGCATCAAAAACATTCTGTCGCGTCACATTCTATGCCATCACAAAGATTCTATCGCGTCACATTCTATCGCATCACAGACATTCTATTACGTCACATTCTATCGCATCACATTCTATCGCGTCACAAACATTCTATTACGTTACATTCCATCGCATCACATTCTATCACATCACAAACATTCTATCGCGTCACATTCTATCGCATCACAGACATTCTATTACGTTACATTCCATCGCATCACATTCTATCGCGTCACAAACATTCTATCGCGTCACATTCTATTGCGTTACATTCTATCGCGTCACATTCTCTGGCGTCACATTCTATCGCATCACAAGCATTGTATTGCGTCACATTCTATCGCGTCACATTCTGTCACGTCACATTCTATGCCATCAGAAAAATTCTATCGCGTCACATTCTATCGCATCACATTCTATTGCGTTACATTCTATTGTGTCACATTCTATCGCGTCAAAAGCATTCTGTCGCGTCACAATCTATTCCCTCACAAACATTTTTTCGCGTCATATTCTATCGCGTCACAAACATTCTATTACGTCACATTCTATGGCATTACATTCTATTGCGTCACAACCCTTCTGAAGCGTCACAATCTATTGCCTCACAAACATTTTATCGCGTCACATTCTATCGCGTCACAAATATTCTATGGCGTAACATTCTATGGCGTCACAAACATTCTATCGCGTCACATTCTATCTCATCACAAACATTCTATTACGTCACATTCTATCGCATCACATTCTATCGCGTCACAAACATTCTATTACGTCACATTCCATCGCATCACATTCTATCGCATCACAAACATTCTATCGTGTCACATACTATCGCGTCACATTCTATTGCGTTACATTCTATCGAGTCACATTCTATTGCATCACAAACATTCTATCACATCAATATCTATGCATCACAAACATTCTACCGCGTACCATTCTATTGCATTACATTCTATCACGTCACATTCTATTGCGTCACAACCATTTTGTCGCGTCACAATCTATTGCCTCACAAACATTTTTTCGCGTCACGTTCTATCTCATCAGAAACATTCTATCGCGTCACGAATATTCTATTCCGTCACATTCTATCGCGTCACATTCTGCCGCATCACAAACATTCTATCGCGTCACGTTCTATGGCATCACATTTTATCCCGTCGCAAACATTCTATCCCGTCACATTCTAACACGTCATAAAAATTCTATCGTGTCACATTCTCTGGCGTCACATTCTATCACATCACAAGCATTCTATTGCGTAACATTCTATCGCGTCACAAACATTCTATCACGTCACAATCTGTAAATCACAAACATTCCATAGCGTCACATTCTATGCCATCACAAACATTCTATCGCGTCACATTCTATCGCATCACAAACATTCTAACACGTCACATTCTATCACATCACATTCTATCGCGAAACAAACATTCCATCGCGTCACGTTCTATCGCGTCACGTTCTATTGCGTTCCATTCTATCGAGTCACATTCTATCGCGTCACAAACATTTTCTTGCGTCACAATCTATGCATCACAAACATTGTATCACGTCACGTTCTATGCCGCCACAAACACTCTATCGCATCACATCCTATCACGTCACATTCTATGCCATCACAAACGTTGTATCGCGTCACATTCTATCGCATCACAAACATTCTATCACGTCACATTCTATCTCGTCAAAAACATTCTCTGCATCACATTCTGTGGCGTCACATTCTATCGCCTCAGAAGCATTCTATTGCGTCACATTCTATCGCGTCACAAACATTCTATTGCGTAACATTCTATCGCGTCACAAACATTCTATCACGTCACAATCTGTAAATCACAAACATTCCATAGCGTCACATTCTATGCCGTCACAAACATTCTATCGCGTCACATTCTATCGCATCACAAACATTCTAACACGTCACATTCTATCACATCACATTCTATTGCGAAACAAACATTCTATCGCGTCACGTTCTATCGCGTCACGTTCTATTGCGTTACATTCTATCGAGTCACATTCTATCGCATCACAAACATTCTATCACATCAATATCTATGCATCACAAACATTCTACCGCGTAACATTCTATTGCATTACATTCTATCGTGTCACATTCTATCGCGTCAAAAGCATTCTGTCGCGTCACAATCTATTCCCTCACAAACATTTTTTTCACGTCATATTCTATCGCGTCACAAACATTCTATTACATCACATTCTATGGCATCACATTCTATTGCGTCACAACCATTCTGTAGCGTCACAATCTATTGCCTCACAAACATTTTATCCCGTCACATTCTATCGCGTCACCAATATTCTATGGGGTAACATTCTATGGCGTCACAAACATTGTATCGCGTCACATTCTATCACATCACAAACATTCTATTGTGTCACATTCTATCGCATCACATTCTATCGCGTCACAAACATTCTATTACATCACATTCTATTGCATCACATTCTATCGCGTCACAAACATTCTATTACGTTACATTCCATCGCATCACATTCTATCGCGTCACAAACATTCTATCTCCTCACATTTTATCACGTCACATTCTATTGAGTTACATTCAATCGTGTCACATTCTATCGCGTCACAAACATTTTATCGCGTCACAATCTATGCATCAAAAACATTCCATCGCGTCACATTCTATGCCATCACAAACATTCTATCGCGTCACATTCTATCGCATCACAGACATTCTATTACATCACATTCCATCGCATCACATTCTATCACGTCACAAACATTCTATCGTATCACATTCTATCGCGTCACATTCTATTTCGTTACATTCTATCGAGTCACATTCTATCACATCACAAACATTCTATCACATCAATATCTATGCATCACAAACATGCTATCGCGTAACATTGTATTGCATTACATTCTATCGTGTCACATTCTATTACGTCATAACCATTCTGTCGCGTCACAATCTATTGCCTCACAAACATTTTATCGCCTCCCATTCTATCTCATCACAAACATTCTATCGCGTCACGAATATTCTATTCCGTCACATTCTATCGCATCACATTCTGTCGCGTCACAAACATTCTATCGCGTCACGTTCTAACACGTCATAAAAATTCTATCGTGTCACATTCTCTGGCGTCACATTCTATCTCATCACAAGCATTCTATTGCGTAACATTCTATCGCGTCACAAACATTCCATCACGTCACAATCTGTAAATCACAAACATTCCATAGCGTCACATTCTATGCCGTCACAAACATTCTATCGCGTCACATTCTATCGCATCACAAACGTTCTAACACGTCACATTCTATCACATCACATTCTATTGCGAAACAAACATTCTATCGCGTCACGTTCTATTGCTTTACATTCTATCGAGTCACATTCTATCGCATCACAAACATTCTATCACATCAATATCTATGCATCACAAACATTCTATCGCGTAACATTCTATTGCATTACATTCTATCGCGTCACATTCTATCGCATCTCAAACATTCTTTTGCGTCACAAACATTCTATCAGGTCAATAAATAATCTATCGCGTCACGTTCTATCGCGTCACATTCTATCGCGTCGCAAACATTCTATCTCCTCACATTCTATCGCGTCACATTCTATCGCGTCACAAACATTCTATCGCGTCACGAATATTCTATTTTGTCACATTCTATCGCATCACATTCTGTCGCGTCACAAACATTCTATCGCGTCACGTTCTATGGCATCACATTCTATCCCGTCGCAAACATTCTATCCCGTCACATGCTAACACGTCATAAAAATTCTATCGTATGTATTGCGTAACATTCTATCGCGTCACAAACATTCTATCACGTCACATTCTACGGCGTCACAAACATTCTATCGCGTCACATTCTATCGCATCACAAACATTCTAACACGTCACATTCTATCACATCACATTCTATCGCGAAACAAACATTCCATTGCGTCACGTTCTATTGCGTTACATTCTATCGAGTCACATTCTATCGCATCGCAAACATTCTATCACATCAATATCTATGCATCATAAACATTCTATCGCGTACCATTCTATTGCATTACATTCTATCGTGTCACATTCTATTGCATCATAAACATTCTATCGCGTACCATTCTATTGCATTACATTCTATCGTGTCACATTCTATTGCGTCACAACCATTCAGTAGCGTCACAATCTATAACCTCACAAACATTTTTTCGCGTCACATTCTATCGCGTCAGAAACATTCTATCACGTCACATTCTATCGCATCTCAAACATTCTATGGCGTCACAAACATTCTATCACGTCAATAAATATTCTATCGCGTCACATTCTCTGGCGTCACATTCTGTCGCATCACAAGCATTGTATTGCGTCACATTCTATCGCGTCACAAACATTCTATCGCGTCACAATCTATGAATCACAAACATTCCATCGCGTCACATTCTATGCCATCACAAACATTCTATCGCGTCACATTCTATGGCGTCACAAACATTTTATCGCATCATATTCTATCGCGTCACGTTCTATCGCATCACAAACATGCTAACACGTCACATTCTATCACATCACATTCTATCGCGTCACAAACATTCTATCGGGTCACATTCTATCGCGTCACATTCTATTGCGTTACATTCTATCGAGTCACATTCTATCGTGTCACAAACATTTTCTTGCGTCACAATTTATGCATCACAAACATTGTATCGCGTCACGTTCTATGCCGCCACAAACACTCTATCGCATCACATCCTATCACATCACATTTTATGCCATCACAAACATTGTATCGCGTCACATTCTATCTCGTCAAAAACATTCTATCGCAACACATTCTGTGGCGTCACATTCTATCGCCTCAGAAGCATTCTATTGCGTCACATTCTATCGCGTGACAAACATTCTATCACGTCCCGATCTATGCATCACAAACATTCTATCGTGTCAAATTCTATGCCGTTACAAACACTCTATCGCATCACATTCTATCACGTCACATTCTATGCCATCAGAAACATTCTATCGCGTCACAAACATTCTATTACGTCACATTCCATCGCATCACATTCTATCGCGTCACAAACATTCTATCGTGTCACATTCTCTCGCGTCACATTCTATTGCGTCACAACCATTCTGAAGCGTCACAATCTATTGCCTCACAAACATTTTATCGCGTCACATTCTATGGCATCACAAATATTCTATGGGGTAACATTCTATGGCGTCACAAACATTCTATCGCGTCACATTCTATCGCATCACAAACATTCTATTACGTCACATTCTATCGCATGACATTCTATCGCGTCACAAACATTCTATTACGTCACATTCCATCGCATCACATTCTATCGCGTCACAAACATTCTATCGTGTCACATTCTATCGCGTCACATTCTATTGCGTTACATTCTATCGAGTCACATTCTATCGCATCACAAACATTCTATCACATCAATATCTATGCATCACAAACATTCTACCGCGTACCATTCTATTGCATTACATTCTATCGTGTCATATTCTATTGCGTCGCAACCATTCTGTAGCGTCACAATCTATTGCCTCACAAACATTTTTTCGCGTCACATTCTATCTCATCAGAAACATTCTATCGCGTCACGAATATTCTATTTTGTCACATTCTATCGCATCACATTCTGTCGCGTCACAAACATTGTATCCTGTAACGTTCTAACACGTCATAAAAATTCTATCATGTCACATTCTATTGCGTCACATTCTATCGCATCACAAGCATTCTATTGCGTAACATTCTATCGCGTCACAAACATTCTATCACGTCACACTCTGTAAATCACAAACATTCCATAGCGTCACATTCTATGCCGTCACAAACATTCTATCGCGTCACATTCTATCGCATCACAAACATTCTAACACGTCACATTCTATCACATCACATTCTATCGCGAAACAAACATTCTATCGCATCACGTTCTATCGCGTCACGTTCTATTGCGTTACATTCTATCGAGTCGCATTCTATCGCATCACAAACATTCTATCACATCAATATCTATGCATCACAAACATTCTATCGCGTAACATTCTATTGCATTACATTCTATCGTGTCACATTCTGTTGCGTCACAACCATTCTGTAGCGTCACAATCTACTGCCTCACAAACATTTTTTCGCATCACATTCTATCGTGTCACAAACATTCTATCACGTCACATTCTATCGCATCTCAAACATTCTATGGCGTCACAAACATTCTATCACGTCAATAAATATTCTATCGCGTCACATTCTCTGGCGTCACATTCTATCGCATCACAAGCATGGTATTGCGTCACATTCTATCGCGTCACAAACATTCTATCGCGTCACAATCTATGAAACACAAACATTCCATCGCGTCACGTTCTGTGCCGTCACAAACATTCTATCGCGTCACATTCTATGGTGTCACAAACATTTTATCGCATCATATTCTATCGCGTCACATTCTATCGCATCACAAACATGCTAACACGTCACATTCTATCACATCACATTCTATCGCGTCACAAACATTCTATCGCATCACGTTCTATCGCGTCACGTTCTATTGCGTTACATTCTATTGAGTCACATTCTATCGCATCACAAACATTCTATCACATCAATATCTATGCATCACAAACATTCTATCGCGTAACATTCTATTGCATTACATTCTATCGTGTCACATTCTGTTGCGTCACAACCATTCTGTAGCGTCACAATCTATGAATCACAAACATTCCATCGCGTCACATTCTATGCCGTCACAAACATTCTATCGCGTCACATTCTATGGCGTCACAAACATTTTATCGCATCATATTCTATCGCGTCACATTCTATCGCGTCACTATCTATGCATCACAAACATTCCATCGCGTCACATTCTATGCCGTCACAAACATTCTATCGCGTCACATTCTTCGGCGTCACAAACATTCTATGGCGTCACATTCTATTGCATCACAAACATTCTAACACGTCACATTCTATCACATCACATTCTATCGCGAAACAAATATTCTATCGCATCGCGTTCTATCGCGTCACGTTCTATTGCGTTACATTCTATCGAGTCACATTCTATCACATCACAAACATTCTATCACATCAATATCTATGCATCACAAACATTCTATCACGTCACATTCTATCTCGTCAAAAACATTCTATCGCATCACATTCTGTGGCGTCACATTCTATCGCCTCAGAAGCATTCTATTGCGTCACATTCTATCGCGTCACAAACATTCTATCACGTCCCGATCTATGCATCACAAAAATTCTATCGTGTCAAATTCTATGCCATTACAAACACTCTATCGCATCACATTCTATCACGTCACATTCTATGCCATCAGAAACATTCTATCGCGTCACATTCTATCGCGTCACAAACATTCTGTAGCGTCACAATCTATTGCCTCACAAACTTTTCGCGTCACATTCTATCGCATCACAAACATTCTATCACGTCACATTCTATCGCATCTCAAACATTCTATGGCGTCACAAATATTCTATAACGTCAATAAATATTCTATCGCGTCACATTCTCTGGCGTCACATTCTATCGCATCACAAGCATTGTATTGCGTCACATTCTATCGCGTCACATTCTATCGCGTCACTATCTATGAATCACAAACATTCCATCGCGTCACATTCTATGCCGTCACAAACATTCTATCGCGTCACATTCTATGGCGTCACAAACATTTTATCGCATCATATTCTATCGCGTCACATTCTATCGCGTCACTATCTATGCATCACAAACATTCCATCGCGTCACATTCTATGCCGTCACAAACATTCTATCGCGTCACATTCTATGGCGTCACAAACATTTTATCGCATCATATTCTATCGCGTCACATTCTATCGCATCACAAACATTCTATTACGTCACATTCTATCGCATCACATTCTATCGCGTCACAAACATTCTATTACGTCACATTCCATCCCATCACATTCTGTCGCGTCACAAACATTCTATCGTGTCACATTCTATCGAGTCACATTCTATCGCATCACAAACATTCTATCACATCAAGATCTATGCATCACAAACATTCTACCGCGTACCATTCTATTGCATTACATTTTATCGTGTCACATTCTATTGCGTCACAACCATTCTGTAGCGTCACAATCTATTGCCTCACAAACATTTTTTCGCGTCACATTCGATCTCATCAGAAACATTCTATCGCGTCACGAATATTCTATTTTGTCACATTCTATCGCATCACATTCTGTCGCGTCACAAACATTCTATCGCGTCACGTTCTATGGCATCACATTTTATCCCGTCGCAAACATTCTATCCCGTCACGTTCTAAAACGTCATAAAAATTCTATCGTGTCACATTCTCTGGCGTCACATTCTATCGCATCACAAGTATTCTATTGCGTAACATTCTATCGCGTCACAAACATTCTATCACGTCACAATCTGTAAATCACAAACATTCCATAGCGTCACATTCTATGCCGTCACAAACATTCTATCGCGTCACATTCTACGGCGTCACAAACATTCTATCGCGTCACATTCTATCGCATCACAAACATTCTAACACGTCACATTCTATCACATCACATTCTATCGCTTAACAAACATTCTATCGCGTCACATTCTATCGCGTCACGTTCTATTGTGTTACATTTTATCGAGTCACATTCTATCGCATCACAAACATTCTATCACATCAATATCTATGCATCACAAACATTCTATCGCGTAACATTCTATTGCATTACATTCTATCGTGTCACATTCTATTGCGTCACAACCATTCTGTAGCGTCACAATCTATTGCCTCACATTTTTTCGCGTCACATTCTATTGCGTCACAAACATTGTATCATGTCACATTCTATCGCATCTCAAACATTCTATGGCGTCACAAACATTCTATCACGTCAATAAATATTCTATCGCGTCACATTCTCTGGCGTCACATTCTATCGCATCACAGGCATTGTATTGCGTCACATTCTATCGCGTCACAAACATTCTATCGCGTCACAATCTATGAATCACAAACATTCCATCGCGTCACATTCTATGGCGTCACAAACATTCTATCGCGTCACATTCTATGGCGTCACAAACATTTTATCGCATCATATTCTATCGCGTCACATTCTATCGCATCACAAACATTCTGACACGTCACATTCTATCACATCACATTCTATCGCGTCACATTCTATTGCGTAACATTCTATCGAGTCACATTCTATCGCGTCACAAACATTTTCTTGCGTCACAATCTATGCATCACAAACATTGTATCACGTCACGTTCTATGCCGCCACAAACACTCTATCGCATCACATCCTATCACGTCACATTTTATGCCATCAGAAACATTGTATCGCGTCACATTCTATCGCATCACAAACATTCTATCACGTCACATTCTATCTCGTCAAAAACATTCTCTCGCATCACATTCTGTGGCGTCACATTCTATCGCCTCAGAAGCATTCTATTGCGTCACATTCTATCGCGTGACAAACATTCTATCACGTCCCGATCTATGCATCACAAACATTCTATCGTGTCAAATTCTATGCCGTTACAAACACTCTATCGCATCACATTCTATCACGTCACATTCTATGCCATCAGAAACGTTCTATCGCGTCACATTCTATCGCGTCACAAACATTCTCTAGCGTCACAATCTATTGCCTCACAAACTTTTCGCGTCACATTCTATCGCGTCACAAACATTCTATCACGTCACATTCTATCGCATCTCAAACATTCTATGGCGTCACAAACATTCTATAACGTCAATAAATATTCTATCGCGTCACATTCTCTGGCGTCACATTCTATCGCATCACAAGCATTGTATTGCGTCACATTCTATCGCGTCACATTCTATCGCGTCACTATCTATGAATCACAAACATTCCATCGCGTCACATTCTATGCCGTCACAAACATTCTATCGCGTCACATTCTATGGCTCACAAACATTTTATCGCATCATATTCTATCGCGTCACATTCTATCGCGTCACTATCTATGAATCACAAACATTCCATCGCGTCACATTCTATGCCGTCACAAACATTCTATCGCGACACATTCTATGGCGTCACAAACATTTTATCGCATCATATTCTATCGCGTCACATTCTATCGCATCACAAACATTCTAACACGTCACATTCTATCACATCACATTCTATTGCGTCACAAACATTCTATCGGGTCACATTCTATCGCGTCACGTTCTATTGCGTTACATTCTATCACATCACATTCTATCGCGTCACAAACATTCTATCGGGTCACATTCTATCGCATCACGTTCTATTGCGTTACATTCTATCGAGTCAAATTCTATCGCGTCACAAACATTTTCTTGCGTCGCAATCTATGCATCACAAACATTGTATCGCATCACGTTCTATGCCGCCACAAACACTCTATCGCATCACATCCTATTACGTCACATATTATGCCATCAGAAACATTGTATCGCGTCACATTCTATCGCATCACAAACATTCTATCACGTCACATTCTATCTCGTCAAAAACATTCTATCGCATCACATTCTCTGGCGTCATATTCTATCGCCTCAGAAGCATTCTATTGCGTCACATTCTATCGCGTCACAAACATTCTATCACGTCACATTCTATGCCATCAGAAACATTCTATCGCGTCACATTCTATCGCGTCACAAACACTCTATCGCCTCACATTCTATCGCATCACATTCTATTGTGTCACATTCTATCGCGTCACAACCATTCTGTCGCGTCACAATCTATTCCCTCACAAACATTTTTTCGCGTCATATTCTATCGCGTCACAAACATTGTATTACGTCACATTCTATCGCATCACAAACATTCTATCACGTCACATTCTATCTCGTCAAAAACATTCTATCGCATCACATTCTCTGGCGTCATATTCTATCGCCTCAGAAGCATTCTATTGCGTGACATTCTATCGCGTCACAAACATTCTATCACGTCACATTCTATGCCATCAGAAACATTCTATCGCGTCACATTCTATCGCATCACAAACACTCTATCGCCTCACATTCTATCGCATCACATTCTATTGTGTCACATTCTATCGCGTCACAACCATTCTGTCGCGTCACAATCTATTCCCTCACAAACATTTTTTCGCGTCATATTCTATCGCGTCACAAACATTGTATTACATCACATTCTATCGCATCACATTCTATCGCGTCACAAACATTCTATCGTGTCACATTCTCTCGTGTCACATTCTATTGCGTCACAACCATTCTGAAGCGTCACAATCTATTGCCTCACAAACATTTTATCGCGTCACATTCTATGGCGTCACAAATATTCTATGGGGTAACATTCTATGGCGTCACAAACATTCTATCGCGTCACATTCTACGGTGTCACAAACATTCTATTACGTCACATTCTATCGCATCACATTCTATCGCGTCACAAACATTCTATTACGTCACATTCCATCGCATCACATTCTATCGCGTCACAAACATTCTATCGTGTCACATTCTATCGCGTCACATTCTATTGCGTTACATTCTATCGAGTCACATTCTATCGCATCACAAACATTCTATCACATCAATATCTATGCATCACAAACATTCTACCGCGTACCATTCTATTGGATTACATTCTATCGCGTCACATTCTATTGCGTCACAACCATTCTGTAGCGTCACAATCTATTGCCTCACAAACATTTTTTCGCGTCACATTCCATCTCATCAGAAACATTCTATCGCGTCACGAATATTCTATTCCGTCACATTCTATCGCATCACATTCTGTCGCGTCACAAACATTCTATCGCGTCACGTTCTATGGCATCACATTCTATCCCGTCGCAAACATTCTATCCCGTCACATTCTAACACGTCATAAAAATTCTATCGTGTCACATTCTCTGGCATCACATTCTGTCGCATCACAAGTATTCTATTGCGTAACATTCTATCGCGTCACAAACATTCTATCACATCACAATCTGTAAATCACAAACATTCCATAGCGTCACATTCTATGCCGTCACAAACATTCTATCGCGTCACATTCTATGGCGTCACAAACAATCTATCGCGTCACATTCTATTGCATCACAAACATTCTGTCGCGTCACAGTCTATTGCATCACATTCTATCGCGTCACAAACATTCTAACACGTCACATTCTATCACATCACATTCTATGGTGTCACAAACATTCTATCGCGTCACATTCTATCGCATCACAAACATTCTATTACGTCACATTCTATCGCATCACATTCTATCGCGTCACAAACATTCTAACACGTCACATTCTATCACATCACATTCTATGGTGTCACAAACATTCTATCGCCTCACATTCTATCGCATCACAAACATTCTATCATGTCACATTCTATCACATCACATTCTATCGCGAAACAAACATTCCATCGCGTCACATTCTATCACGTCACGTTCTATTGCGTTACATTCTATCGAGTCACATTCTATCGCATCACAAACATTCTATCACATCAATATCTATGCATCACAAACATTCTACCGCGTAACATTCTATTGCATTACATTCTATCGTGTCACATTCTATTGCGTCACAACCATTCTGTCGCGTCACAATCTATTGCCTCACAAACATTTTTTCGCGTCACATTCTATCGCGTCACAAACATTCTATCACGTAACATTCTATCGCATCTCAAACATTCTATGGCGTCACAAACATTCTATAACGTCAATAAATATTCTATCGCGTCACATTCTCTGGCGTCATATTCTATCGCATCACAAGCATTGTATTGCGTCACATTCTATCGCGTCACAAACATTCTATCGCGTCACAATCTATGAATCCAAACATTCCATCGCGTCACATTCTATGCCGTCACAAACATTCTATCGCGTCACATTCTATGGCGTCACAAACATTTTATCGCATCATATTCTATCGCGTCACATTCTATCGCATCACAAACATTCTAACACGTCACATTCTATCACATCACATTCTATCGCGAAACAAACATGCTATCGGGTCACATTCTATCGCGTCACGTTCTATTGCGTTACATTCTATCGAGTCACATTCTATCGCGTCACAAACATTTTCTTGCGTCACAATCTATGCATCACAAACATTGTATCGCGTAACATTCTATGCCGCCACAAACACTCTATCGCATCACATCCTATCACGTCACATTTTATGCCATCACAAACATTGTATCGCGTCACATTCTATCGCATCACAAACATTCTATCACGTCACATTCTATCTCGTCAAAAACATTCTCTGCATCACATTCTGTGGCGTCACATTCTATCGCCTCAGAAGCATTCTATTGCGTCACATTATATCGCGTCACAAACATTCTATCACGTCCCGATCTATGCATCACAAACATTCTATCGTGTCAAATTCTATGCCGTTACAAACACTCTATCGCATCACATTCTATCACGTCACATTCTATGCCATCAGAAACATTCTATCGCGTCACATTCTATCACATCACATTCTATTGCGTTACATTCTATCGTGTCACATTCTATTGCATCACAACCATTCTGTAGCGTCACAATCTATTGCCTCACAAACATTTTTTCGCGTCATATTCTATCGCGTCACAAACATTCTATTACGTCACATTCTATCGCATCACATTCTATCGCGTCACAAACATTCTGTCGCGTAAAATTCTATCGCCTCACATTCTATCGCATCACAAACATTCTATTACATCACATTGTATTGCATCACATTCTATCGCATCACAAACATTCTATCGTGTCACATTCTATCGCATCACATTCTATTGCATTACATTCTATCGTGTCACATTCTATTGCGTCACAACCATTCTGTCGCGTCACAATCTATTGCCTCACAAACATTTTTTCGCGTCACATTCTATCGCGTCACAAACATTCTATTCCGTCACATTCTATCGCATCTCAAACATTCTATGGCGTCACAAACATTCTATCAGGTCAATAAATAATCTATCGCGTCACGTTCTATCACGTCACATTCTATCGCGTCACAAACATTCTATCTCCTCACATTCTATCGCGTCACATTCTATTGAGTTACATTCTATCGTGTCACATTCTGTCGCGTCACAAACATTCTATCGCGTCACATTCTACGGCGTCACAAACATTCTATCGCGTCACCTTCTATTGCATTATATTCTATCGCGTCACATTCTATCGCATCACAAACGTTCTGTCGCGTCACAATCTATGCCATCACATTCTATCACGTCACTTTCTATGGCGTCACAACCATTCTGTCGCGTCACATTCTATCGCCTCACATTCTATCGCATCACAAACATTCTATTACGTCACATTCTATTGCAACACATTCTATCGCATCACAAACATTCTATTGCGTCACATTCTATTGCGTTACATTCAATCGTGTCACATTCTATCGCGTCACAAACATTTTATCGCATCACAATCTATGCATCAAAAACGTTCTATCGCGTCACATTCTATGCCATCACAAACATTCTATCGCGTCACATTCTATCGCATCACAAACATTCTTTGGCGTCACATTCTATCACATCACAAACATTCTATCGCGTCACATTCTATCGCATCACAGACATTCTATTACGTTACATTCCATCGCATCACATTCTATCACGTCACAAACATTCTATCGCGTCACATTCTATCGCGTCACATTCTATTGCGTTACATTCTATCGAGTCACATTCTATCGCATCACAAACATTCTATCACATCAATATCTATGCATCACAAACATTCTACCGCGTAACATTCTATTGCATTACATTCTATCGTGTCACATTCTATTGCGTCACAACCATTCTGTCGCGTCACAATCTATTGCCTCACAAACATTTTTTCGCGTCACATTCTATCGCGTCACAAACATTCTATTCCGTCACATTCTATCGCATCTCAAACATTCTGTGGCGTCACAAACATTCTATCACGTCAATAAATATTCTATCGCGTCACATTCTCTGGCGTCACATTCTATCGCATCACAAGCATTGTATTGCGTCACATTCTATCTCGTCACATTCTATCACGTCACATTCTATGCCATCAGAAACATTCTATCGCGTCACATTCTATCGCATCACATTCTATTGCGTTACATTCTATTGTGTCACATTCTATCGCGTCAAAAGCATTCTGTCGCATCACAATGTATTCCCTCACAAACATTTTTTTAACGTCATATTCTATCGCGTCACAAACATTCTATTACGTCACATTCTATGGCATCACATTCTATTGCGTCACAACCATTCTGTAGCGTCACAATCTATTGCCTCACAAACATTTTATCGCGTCACATTCTATGGCGTCACAAATATTCTATGGGGTAACATTCTATGGCGTCACAAACATTCTATCGCGTCACATTCTATCGCATCACAAACATTCTATTACGTCACATTCTATCGCATCACATTCTATCGCGTCACAAACATTCTATTACGTCACATTCCATCGAATCACATTCTATCGCGTCACAAACATTCTATCTCCTCACATTCTATCGCGTCACTTTCTATTGCATTATATTCTATCGTGTCACATTCTATCGCGTCACAAACATTCTGTCGCGTCACAATCTATTGCATCACATTCTATCGTGTCACAAACGTTCTATCGCGTCACATTCTATGCCATCACAAACATTCTATCGCATCACTTTCTATGGCGTCACAACCATTCTGTCGCGTCACATTATATCGCCTCACATTCTATCGCATCACAAACATTCTATTACATCACATTCTATTGCATCACATTCTATCGCATCACAAACATTGTATTGCGTCACATTCTATTGCGTTACATTCAATCGTGTCACATTCTATCGCATCACAAACATTTTATCGCGTCACAATCTATGCATCAAAAACATTCTATCGCGTCACATTCTATCGCATCACAAACATTCTATCGCGTCACATTCTATCGCATCACAGACATTCTATTACATCACATTCTATTGCATCACATTCTATCGCGTCACAAACATTCTATTACGTTACATTCCATCGCATCACATTCTATCACGTCACAAACATTCTATCGTATCACATTCTATCGCGTCACATTCTATTTCGTTACATTCTATCGAGTCACATTCTATCGCATCACAAACATTCTATCACATCAATATCTATGCATCACAAACATGCTATCGCGTAACATTCTATTGCATTACATTCTATCGTGTCACATTCTATTGCGTCACAACCATTCTGTCGCGTCACAATCTATTGCCTCACAAACATTTTATCGCCTCCCATTCTATCTCATCACAAACATTCTATCGCGTCACGAATATTCTATTCCGTCACATTCTATCGCATCACATTCTGTCGCGTCACAAACATTCTATCGCGTCACATTCTATGGCATCACATTCTATCCCGTCGCAAACATTCTATCCCGTCACATTCTAACACGTCATAAAAATTCTATCGTGTCACATTCTCTGGCGTCACATTCTATCGCATCACAAGCATTCTATTGCGTAACATTCTATCGCGTCACAAACATTCTATCACGTCACATTCTACGGCGTCACAAACATTCTGTCGCGTCACATTCTATCGCATCACAAACATTCTAACACGTCACATTCTATCACATCACATTCTATCGCGAAACAAACATTCCATCGCGTCACGTTCTATCGCGTCACGTTCTATTGCGTTACATTCTATCGAGTCACATTCTATCGCATCACAAATATTCTATCACATCAATATCTATGCATCACAAACATTCTATCGCGTAACATTCTATTGCATTACATTCTATCGTGTCACATTCTATTGCGTCACAACCATTCTGTAGCGTCACAATCTATTGCCTCACAAACATTTTTTCGCGTCACATTCTATTGCGTCACAAACATTCTATCATGTCACATTCTATCGCATCTCAAACATTATATGGCATCACAAACATTCTATCACGTCAATAAATATCTATCGCGTCACATTCTCTGGCGTCACATTCTATCGCATCACAAGCATTGTATTGCGTCACATTCTATCGCGTCACAAACATTCTATCGCGTCACATTCTATGCCGTCACAAACATTCTATCGCGTCACATTCTATCGCATCACAAACATTCTATTACGTCACATTCTATCGCATCACATTCTATCGCGTCACAAACATTCTATTACGTCACATTCCATCGCTTCACATTCTATTGCGTCACAAACATTCTATCGTGTCACATTCTATCGCGTCACATTCTATTGCGTTACATTCTATCGAGTCACATTCTATCGCATCACAAACATTCTATCACATCAATATCTATGCATCACAAACATTCTACCGCGTACCATTCTATTGCATTACATTCTATCGCGTCACATTCTGTCGCGTCACAAACATTCTATCGCGTCACGTTCTATGGCATCACATTCTATCCCGTCGCAAAAATTCTATCCCGTCACATTCTAACACGTCATAAAAATTCTATCGTGTCACATTCTCTGGCTTCACATTCTATCGCATCACAAGCATTCTATTGCGTAACATTCTATCGCGTCACAAACATTCTATCACGTCACAATCTGTAAATCACAAACATTCCATAGCGTCACATTCTATGCCGTCACAAACATTCTATCGCGTCACATTCTACGGCGTCACAAACATTCTATCGCGTCACATTTTATCGCATCACAAACATTCTAACACGTCACATTCTATCACATCACATTCTATCGCGAAACAAACATTCTATCGCATCACGTTCTATCGCGTCACGTTCTATTGCGTTACATTCTATCGAGTCACATTCTATCGCATCACAAACATTCTATCACATCAATATCTATGCATCACAAACATTCTACCGCGTACCATTCTATTGCATTACATTCTATCGCGTCACATTCTGTCGCGTCACAAACATTCTATCGCGTCACGTTCTATGGTATCACATTCTATCCCGTCGCAAAAATTCTATCCCGTCACATTCTAACACGTCATAAAAATTCTATCGTGTCACATTCTCTCGCTTCACATTCTATCGCATCACAAGCATTCTATTGCGTAACATTCTATCGCGTCACAAACATTCTATCACGTCACAATCTGTAAATCACAAACATTCCATAGCGTCACATTCTATGCCGTCACAAACATTCTATAGCGTCACATTCTACGACATCACAAACATTCTATCGCGTGACATTCTATCGCGTCACGTTCTATTGCGTTACATTCTATCGAGTCACATTCTATCGCATCACAAACATTCTATCACGTAACATTCTATTGCATTACATTCTATCGTGTCACATTCTGTTGCGTCACAACCATTCTGTAGCGTCACAATCTAATGCCTCACAAACATTATTTCGCATCACATTCTATCGTGTCACAAACATTCTATCATGTCACATTCTATCGCATCGCAAACATTCTATCACATCAATATCTATGCATCACAAACATTCTACCGCGTAACATTCTATTGCATTACATTCTATCATGTCACATTCTATTGCGTCACAACCATTCTGTAGCGTCACAATCTATTGCCTCACAAACATTTTTTCGCGTCACATTCTATCGTGTCACAAACATTCTATCATGTCACATTCTATCGCATCGCAAACATTCTATCACATCAATATCTATGCATCACAAACATTCTACCGCGTAACATTCTATTGCATTACATTCTATCGTGTCACATTCTATTGCGTCACAACCATTCTGTAGCGTCACAATCTATTGCCTCACAAACATTTTTTCGCGTCACATTCTATTGCGTCACAAACATTCTATCATGTCACATTCTATCGCATCTCAAACATTATATGGCATCACAAACATTCTATCACGTCAATAAATATCTATCGCGTCACATTCTCTGGCGTCACATTCTATCGCATCAAAAGCATTGTATTGCATCACATTCTATCGCGTCACAAACATTCTATCGCGTCACAATCTATGAATCACAAAAATTCCATCGCGTCACATTCTATGCCGTCACAAACATTCTATCGCGTCACATTCTATCGCATCACATTCTATCGCGTCACAAACATTCTATTACGTCACATTCCATTGCTTCACATTCTATTGCGTCACAAACATTCTATCGTGTCACATTCTATCGCGTCACATTCTATTGCGTTACATTCTATCGAGTCACATTCTATCGCATCACAAACATTCTATCACATCAATATCTATGCATCACAAACATTCTACCGCGTACCATTCTATTGCATTACATTCTATCGCGTCACATTCTGTCGCGTCACAAACATTCTATCGCGTCACGTTCTATGGCATCACATTCTATCCCGTCGCAAAAATTCTATCCCGTCACATTCTAACACGTCATAAAAATTCTATCGTGTCACATTCTCTGGCTTCACATTCTATCGCATCACAAGCATTCTATTGCGTAACATTCTATCGCGTCACAAACATTCTATCACGTCACAATCTGTAAATCACAAACATTCCATAGCGTCACATTCTATGCCGTCACAAACATTCTATCGCGTCACATTCTACGACATCACAAACATTCTAACACGTCACATTCTATCACATCACATTCTATCGCGAAACAAACATTCTATCGCGTCACGTTCTATCGCGTCACGTTCTATTGCGTTACATTCTATCGAGTCACATTCTATCGCGTCACAAACATTTTCTTGCGTCACAATCTATGCATCACAAACATTGTATCGCGTCACGTTCTATGCCGCCACAAACACTCTATCGCATCACATCCTATCACGTCACATTTTATGCCATCACAAACATTGTATCGCGTCACATTCTATCGCATCACAAACATTCTATCACGTCACATTCTATCTCGTCAAAAACATTCTATCGCAACACATTCTGTGGCGTCACATTCTATCGCCTCAGAAGCATTCTATTGCGTCACATTCTATCGCGTCACAAACATTCTATCACGTCCCGATCTATGCATCACAAACATTCTATCGTGTCAAATTCTATGCCGTTACAAACACTCTATCGCATCACATTCTATCACGTCACATTCTATGCCATCAGAAACATTCTATCGCGTCACATTCTATCGCGTCACAAACATTCTATTACGTCACATTCTATCGCATCACATTCTATCGCGTCACAAACATTCTATCGTGTCACATTCTCTCGCGTCACATTCTATTGCGTCACAACCATTCTGAAGCGTCACAATCTATTGCCTCACAAACATTTTATCGCGTCACATTCTATGGCGTCACAAACATTCTATTACGTCACATTCTATCGCATCACATTCTATCGCGTCACAAACATTCTATTACGTCACATTCCATCGCATCACATTCTATCGCGTCACAAACATTCTATCGTGTCACATTCTATCGCGTCACATTCTATTGCGTTACATTCTATCGAGTCACATTGTATCGCATCACAAACATTCTATCACATCAATATCTATGCATCACAAACATTCTACCGCGTACCATTCTATTGCATTACATTCTATCGTGTCACATTCTATTGCGTCACAACCATTCTGTAGCGTCACAATCTATTGCCTCACAAATATTTTTTCGCTTCACATTCTATCTCATCAGAAACATTCTATCGCGTCACGAATATTCTATTTTGTCACATTCTATCGCATCACATTCTGTCGCGTCACAAACATTCTATCGCGTCACGTTCTATGGCATCACATTCTATCCCGTCGCAAACATTCTATCCCGTCATGTTCTAACACGTCATAAAAATTCTATCGTGTCACATTCTCTGGCGTCACATTCTATCGCGTCACAAACATTCTATCACGTCACAATCTGTAAATCACAAACATTCCATAGCGTCACATTCTACGGCGTCACAAACATTCTATCGCGTCACATTTTATCGCATCACAAACATTCTAACACGTCACATTCTATCACATCACATTCTATCGCGAAACAAACATTCTATCGCATCACGTTCTATCGCGTCACGTTCTATTGCGTTACATTCTATCGAGTCACATTCTATCGCATCACAAACATTCTATCACATCAATATCTATGCATCACAAACATTCTACCGCGTACCATTCTATTGCATTACATTCTATCGCGTCACATTCTGTCGCGTCACAAACATTCTATCGCGTCACGTTCTATGGCATCACATTCTATCCCGTCGCAAAAATTCTATCCCGTCACATTCTAACACGTCATAAAAATTCTATCGTGTCACATTCTCTGGCTTCACATTCTATCGCATCACAAGCATTCTATTGCGTAACATTCTATCGCGTCACAAACATTCTATCACGTCACAATCTGTAAATCACAAACATTCCATAGCGTCACATTCTAAGCCGTCACAAACATTCTATAGCGTCACATTCTACGACATCACAAACATTCTATCGCGTCACATTCTATCGCGTCACGTTCTATTGCGTTACATTCTATCGAGTCACATTCTATCGCATCACAAACATTCTATCACGTAACATTCTATTGCATTACATTCTATCGTGTCACATTCTGTTGCGTCACAACCATTCTGTAGCGTCACAATCTACTGCCTCACAAACATTTTTTCGCATCACATTCTATCGTGTCACAAACATTCTATCACGTCACATTCTATCGCATCTCAAACATTCTATGGCGTCACAAACATTCTATCACGTCAATAAATATTCTATCGCGTCACATTCTCTGGCGTCATATTCTATCACATCACAAGCATTGTATTGCGTCACATTCTATCGCATCACAAACATTCTGACACGTCACATTCAATCACATCATTTCTATCGCGTCACAAACATTCTATCGGGTCACATTCTATCGCGTCACATTCTATTGCGTAACATTCTATCGAGTCACATTCTATCGCGTCACAAACATTTTCTTGCGTCACAATCTATGCATCACAAACATTGTATCGCGTCACGTTCTATGCCGCCACAAACACTCTATCGCATCACATCCTATCACGTCACATTTTATGCCATCACAAACATTGTATCGCGTCACATTCTATCGCATCACAAACATTCTATCACGTCACATTCTATCTCGTCAAAAACATTCTATCGCATCACATTCTGTGGCGTCACATTCTATCGCCTCAGAAGCATTCTATTGCGTCACATTCTATCGCGTCACAAACATTCTATCACGTCCCGATCTATGCATCACAAACATTCTATCGTGTCAAATTCTATGCCGTTACAAACACTCTATCGCATCACATTCTATCACGTCACATTCTATGCCATCAGAAACATTCTATCGCGTCACATTCTATCGCGTCACAAACATTCTATTACGTCACATTCTATCGCATCACATTCTATCGCGTCACAAACATTCTATCGTGTCACATTCTCTCGCGTCACATTCTATTGCGTCACAACCATTCTGAAGCGTCACAATCTATTGCCTCACAAAAATTTTATCGCGTCACATTCTATGGCGTCACAAATATTCTATGGGGTAACATTCTATGGCGTCACAAACATTCTATCGCGTCACATTCTATCGCATCACAAACATTCTATTACGTCACATTCTATCGCATCACATTCTATCGCGTCACAAACATTCTGTTACGTCACATTCCATCGCATCACATTCTATCGCGTCACAAACATTCTATCGTGTCACATTCTATCGCGTCACATTCTATTGCGTTACATTCTATCGAGTCACATTCTATCGCATCACAAACATTCTATCACATCAATATCTATGCATCACAAGCATTCTACCGCGTACCATTCTATTGCATTACATTCTATCGCGTCACATTCTATTGCGTCACAACCATTCTGTAGCGTCACAATCTATTGCCTCACAAACATTTTTTCGCGTCACATTCTATCTCATCAGAAACATTCTATCGCATCACGAATATTCTATTCCGTCACATTCTATCGCATCACATTCTGTCGCGTCACAAACATTCTATCGCGTCACGTTCTATGGCATCACATTCTATCCCGTCGCAAACATTCTATCCCGTCATGTTCTAACACGTCATAAAAATTCTATCGTGTCACATTCTCTGGCGTCACATTCTATCGCATCACAAGCATTCTATTGCGTAACATTCTATCGCATCACAAACATTCTATCACGTCACAATCTGTAAATCACAAACATTCCATAGCGTCACATTCTATGCCGTCACAAACATTCTATCGCGTCACATTCTACGGCGTCACAAACATTCTATTACGTCACATCCTATCGCATCACAAACATTCTAACACGTCACATTCTATCACATCACATTCTATCGCGAAACAAACATTCTATCGCGTCACGTTCTATCGCGTCACGTTCTATTGCGTTACATTCTATCGAGTCACATTCTATCGCATCACAAACATTCTATCACATCAATATCTATGCATCACAAACATTCTATCGCGTAACATTCTATTGCATTACATTCTATCGTGTCACATTCTGTTGCGTCACAACCATTCTGTAGCGTCACAATCTACTGCCTCACAAACATTTTTTCGCATCACATTCTATCGTGTCACATTCTATCACGTCACATTCTATCGCATCTCAAACATTCTATGGCGTCACAAACATTCTATCACGTCAATAAATATTCTATCGCGTCACATTCTCTGGCGTCACATTCTATCACATCACAAGCATTGTATTGCGTCACATTCTATCGCATCACAAACATTCTGACACGTCACATTCAATCACATCACATTCTATCGCGTCACAAACATTCTATCGGGTCACATTCTATCGCGTCACATTCTATTGCGTAACATTCTATCGAGTCACATTCTATCGCGTCACAAACATTTTCTTGCGTCACAATCTATGCATCACAAACATTGTATCGCGTCACGTTCTATGCCGCCACAAACACTCTATCGCATCACATCCTATCACGTCACATTTTATGCCATCACAAACATTGTATCGCGTCACATTCTATCGCATCACAAACATTCTATCACGTCACATTCTATCTCGTCAAAAACATTCTATCGCATCACATTCTGTGGCGTCACATTCTATCGCCTCAGAAGCATTCTATTGCGTCACATTCTATCGCGTCACAAACATTCTATCACGTCCCGATCTATGCATCACAAACATTCTATCGTGTCAAATTCTATGCCGTTACAAACACTCTATCGCATCACATTCTATCACGTCACATTCTATGCCATCAGAAACATTCTATCGCGTCACATTCTATCGCGTCACAAACATTCTATTACGTCACATTCTATCGCATCACATTCTATCGCATCACAAACATTCTATCGTGTCACATTCTCTCGCGTCACATTCTATTGCGTCACAACCATTCTGAAGCGTCACAATCTATTGCCTCACAAAAATTTTATCGCGTCACATTCTATGGCGTCACAAATATTCTATGGGGTAACATTCTATGGCGTCACAAACATTCTATCGCGTCACATTCTATCGCATCACAAACATTCTATTACGTCACATTCTATCGCATCACATTCTATCGCGTCACAAACATTCTGTTACGTCACATTCCATCGCATCACATTCTATCGCGTCACAAACATTCTATCGCGTCACATTCTATTGCGTTACATTCTATCGAGTCACATTCTATAGCATCACAAACATTCTATCACATCAATATCTATGCATCACAAGCATTCTACCGCGTACCATTCTATTGCATTACATTCTATCGCGTCACATTCTATTGCGTCACAACCATTCTGTAGCGTCACAATCTATTGCCTCACAAACATTTTTTCGCGTCACATTCTATCTCATCAGAAACATTCTATCGCATCACGAATATTCTATTCCGTCACATTCTATCGCATCACATTCTGTCGCGTCACAAACATTCTATCGCGTCACGTTCTATGGCATCACATTCTATCCCGTCGCAAACATTCTATCCCGTCATGTTCTAACACGTCATAAAAATTCTATCGTGTCACATTCTCTGGCGTCACATTCTATCGCATCACAAGCATTCTATTGCGTAACATTCTATCGCATCACAAACATTCTATCACGTCACAATCTGTAAATCACAAACATTC
This sequence comes from Rhea pennata, assembly GCF_028389875.1. NCBI lineage: Eukaryota > Metazoa > Chordata > Aves > Rheiformes > Rheidae > Rhea > Rhea pennata. Next base: position 206,353 of record NW_026907686.1, on the reverse strand, counting down.
CATAGCGTCACATTCTATGCCGTCACAAACATTCTATCGCGTCACATTCTACGGCGTCACAAACATTCTATTACGTCACATTCTATCGCATCACAAACATTCTAACACGTCACATTCTATCACATCACATTCTATCGCGAAACAAACATTCTATCGCGTCACGTTCTATCGCGTCACGTTCTATTGCGTTACATTCTATCGAGTCACATTCTATCGCATCACAAACATTCTATCACATCAATATCTATGCATCACAAACATTCTATCGCGTAACATTCTATTGCATTACAGTCTATCGTGTCACATTCTGTTGCGTCACAACCATTCTGTAGCGTCACAATCTACTGCCTCACAAACATTTTTTCGCATCACATTCTATCGTGTCACAAACATTCTATCACGTCAATAAATATTCTATCGCGTCACATTCTCTGGCGTCACATTCTATCGCATCACAAGCATTGTATTGCGTCACATTCTATCGCGTCACAAACATTCTATCGCGTCACAATCTATGAATCACAAACATTCCATCGCGTCACGTTCTGTGCCGTCACAAACATTCTATCGCGTCACATTCTATGGCGTCACAAACATTTTATCGCATCATATTCTATCGCGTCACATTCTATCGCATCAAAAACATTCTAACACGTCACATTCTATCACATCACATTCTATCGCGAAACAAACATGCTATCGGGTCACATTCTATCGCGTCACGTTCTATTGCGTTACATTCTATCGAGTCACATTCTATCGCATCACAAACATTCTTTCACGTAACATTCTATTGCATTACATTCTATCGTGTCACATTCTATTGCGTCACAACCATTCTGTAGCGTCACAATCTATTACCTCACAAACATTTTTTCGCATCACATTCTATTGCGTCACAAACATTCTATCATGTCACATTCTATCGCATCTCAAACATTCTATGGCGTCACAAACATTCTATCACATCAATAAATATTCTATCGCGTCACATTCTCTGGCGTCAGATTCTATCACATCACAAGCATTGTATTGCGTCACATTCTATCGCGTCACAAACATTCTATCACGTAACAATCTATGAATCACAAACATTCCATCGCGTCACGTTCTGTGCCGTCACAAACATTCTATCGCGTCACATTCTATGGCGTCACAAACATTTTATCGCATCATATTCTATCGCGTCACATTCTATCGCATCACAAACATTCTAACACGTCACATTCTATCACATCACATTCTATCGCGAAACAAACATTCTATCGGGTCACATTCTGTCACGTCACGTTCTATTGCGTTACATTTTATCGAGTCACATTCTATCGCATCACAAACATTCTATCACATCAATATCTATGCATCACAAACATTCTATCGCGTAAAATTCTATTGCATTACATTTTATCGTGTCACATTCTATTGCGTAACAACCATTCTGTAGCGTCACAATCTATTGCCTCACAAACATTTTTTCGCATCACATTCTATTGCGTCACAAACATTCTATCATGTCACATTCTATCGCATCTCAAACATTCTATGGCGTCACAAACATTCTATCACGTCAATAAATATTCTATCGCGTCACATTCTCTGGCGTCACATTCTATCGCATCACAAGCATTGTATTGCGTCACATTCTATCGCGTCACATTCTATCGCATCACATTCTATTGCGTTACATTCTATTGTGTCACATTCTATCGCGTCAAAAGCATTCTGTCGCGTCACAATCTATTCCCTCACAAACATTTTTTCGCGTCATATTCTATCGCGTCACAAACATTCTATTACGTCACATTCTATCGCATCACATTCTATCGCGTCACAAACATTCTATCGTGTCACATTCTCTCGCGTCACATTCTATTGCGTCACAACAATTCTGAAGCGTCACAATCTATTGCCTCACAAAAATTTTATCGCGTCACATTCTATGGCGTCACAAATATTCTATGGGGTAACATTCTATGGCGTCACAAACATTCTATCGCGTCACATTCTACGGCGTCACAAAAATTCTATTACGTCACATTCTATCGCATCACATTCTATCGCGTCACAAACATTCTATTACGTCACATTCCATCGCATCACATTCTGTCGCGTCACAAACATTCTATCGTGTCACATTCTATCGCGTCACATTCTATTGCGTTACATTCTATCGAGTCACATTCTATCGCATCACATTCTATCACATCAATATCTATGCATCACAAACATTCTACCGCGTACCATTCTATTGCATTACATTCTATCGCGTCACATTCTATTGCGTCACAACCATTCTGTAGCGTCACAATCTATTGCCTCACAAACATTTTTTCGCGTCACATTCTATCTCATCAGAAACATTCTATCGCGTCACGAATATTCTATTCCGTCACATTCTATCGCATCACATTCTGTCGCGTCAGAAACATTCTATCGCGTCACGTTCTATGGCATCACATACTATCCCGTCGCAAACATTCTATCCCGTCACATTCTAACACGTCATAAAAATTCTATCGTGTCACATTCTCTGGCGTCACATTCTTTCGCATCACAAGCATTCTATTGCGTAACATTCTATCGCGTCACAAACATTCTATCACGTCACAATCTGTAAATCACAAACATTCCATAGCGCCACATTCTATGCCGTCACAAACATTCTATCACGTCACATTCTATGGCGTCACAAACATTCTATCGCGTCACATTCTATGGTGTCACAAACATTTTATCGCATCATATTCTATCGCATCACATTCTATCGCATCACAAACATTCTAACACGTCACATTCTATCACATCACATTCTATCGCGAAACAAACATTCTATCGCGTCACATTCTATCGCGTCACGTTCTATTGCGTTACATTCTATCGAGTCACATTCTATCGCATCACAAACATTCTATCACATCAATATCTATGCATCACAAACATTCTATCGCGTAAAATTCTATTACATTACATTCTATCGTGTCACATTCTATTGCGTCACAACAATTCTGTAGCGTCACAATCTATTGCCTCACAAACATTTTTTCGCGTCACATTCTATTGCGTCACAAACATTCTATCATGTCACATTCTATCGCATCTCAAACATTCTATGGCGTCACAAACATTCTATCACGTCAATAAATATTCTGTCGCGTCACATTCTCTGGCGTCAGATTCTATCACATCACAAGCATTGTATTGCGTCACATTCTATCGCATCACAAACATTTTGACACGTCACATTCAATCACATCACATTCTATCGCGTCACAAACATTCTATCGGGTCACATTCTATCGCGTCACATTCTATTGCGTAACATTCTATCGAGTCACATTCTATCGCGTCACAAACATTTTCTTGCGTCACAATCTATGCATCACAAACATTGTATCACGTCACGTTCTATGCCGCCACAAACACTCTATCGCATCACATCCTATCACGTCACATTTTATGCCATCACAAACATTGTATCGCGTCACATTCTATCGCATCACAAACATTCTATCACGTCACATTCTATCTCGTCAAAAACATTCTATCGCATCACATTCTGTGGCGTCACATTCTATCGCCTCAGAAGCATTCTATTGCGTCACATTCTATCGCGTCACAAACATTCTATCACGTCCCGATCTATGCATCACAAACATTCTATCGTGTCAAATTCTATGCCGTTACAAACACTCTATCGCATCACATTCTATCACGTCACATTCTATGCCATCAGAAACATTCTATCGCGTCACATTCTATCGCGTCACAAACATTCTATCGCGTCACATTCTATCGCATCACATTCTATTGCGTTACATTCTATTGTGTCACATTCTATCGCGTCAAAAGCATTCTGTCGCGTCACAATCTATTCCCTCACAAACATTTTTTCGCGTCATATTCTATCGCGTCACAAACATTCTATTACGTCACATTCTATCGCATCACATTCTATCGCGTCACAAACATTCTATCGTGTCACATTCTCTCGCGTCACATTCTATTGCGTCACAACAATTCTGAAGCGTCACAATCTATTGCCTCACAAAAATTTTATCGCGTCACATTCTATGGCGTCACAAATATTCTATGGGGTAACATTCTATGGCGTCACAAACATTCTATCGCGTCACATTCTATCGCATCACAAACATTCTATTACGTCACATTCTATCGCATCACATTCTATCGCGTCACAAACATTCTGTTACGTCACATTCCATCGCATCACATTCTATCGCGTCACAAACATTCTATCGTGTCACATTCTATCGCGTCACATTCTATTGCGTTACATTCTATCGAGTCACATTCTATCGCATCACAAACATTCTATCACATCAATATCTATGCATCACAAACATTCTACCGCGTATCATTCTATTGCATTACATTCTATCGCGTCACATTCTATTGCGTCACAACCATTCTGTAGCGTCACAATCTATTGCCTCACAAATATTTTTTCGCGTCACATTCTATCTCATCAGAAACATTCTATCGCGTCACGAATATTCTATTCCGTCACATTCTATCGCATCACATTCTATCGCATCACAAACATTCTATCACGTCACAATCTGTAAATCACAAACATTCCATAGCGTCACATTCTATGCCGTCACAAACATTCTATCGCGTCACATTCTACGGCGTCACAAACATTCTATTACGTCACATTCTATCGCATCACAAACATTCCAACACGTCACATTCTATCACATCACATTCTATCGCGAAACAAACATTCTATCGCGTCACGTTCTATCGCGTCACGTTCTATTGCGTTACATTCTATCGAGTCACATTCTATCGCATCACAAACATTCTATCACATCAATATCTATGCATCACAAACATTCTATCGCGTAACATTCTATTGCATTACATTCTATCGTGTCACATTCTGTTGCGTCACAACCATTCTGTAGCGTCACAATCTACTGCCGCACAAACATTTTTTCGCATCACATTCTATCGTGTCACAAACATTCTATCATGTCACATTCTATCGCATCTCAAACATTCTATGGCGTCACAAACATTCTATCACGTCAATAAATATTCTATCGCGTCACATTCTCTGGCGTCACATTCTATCGCATCACAAGCATTCTATTGCGTAACATTCTATCGCATCACAAACATTCTATCACGTCACAATCTGTAAATCACAAACATTCCATAGCGTCACATTCTATGCCGTCACAAACATTCTATCGCGTCACATTCTACGGCGTCACAAACATTCTATTACGTCACATTCTATCGCATCACAAACATTCCAACACGTCACATTCTATCACATCACATTCTATCGCGAAACAAACATTCTATCGCGTCACGTTCTATCGCGTCACGTTCTATTGCGTTACATTCTATCGAGTCACATTCTATCGCATCACAAACATTCTATCACATCAATATCTATGCATCACAAACATTCTACCGCGTACCATTCTATTGGATTACATTCTATCGCGTCACATTCTATTGCGTCACAACCATTCTGTAGCGTCACAATCTACTGCCTCACAAACATTTTTTCGCGTCACATTCTATCGCGTCACAAACATTCTATCACGTCACATTCTATCACATCTCAAACATTCTTTGGCGTCACAAACATTCTATAACGTCAATAAATATTCTATCGCGTCACATTCTCTGGCGTCACATTCTATCGCATCACAAGCATTGTATTGCGTCACATTCTATCGCGTCACAAACATTCTATCGCGTCACAATCTATGAATCACAAACATTCCATCGCGTCACATTCTATGCCGTCACAAACATTCCATCGCGTCACATTCTATGGCGTCACAAACATTTTATCGCATCATATTCTATCGCGTCACATTCTATCGCATCACAAACATTCTAACACGTCACATTCTATCACATCAAATTCTATTGCGAAACAAACATACTATCGGGTCACATTCTATCGCGTCACGTGCTATTGCGTTACATTCTATCGAGTCACATTCTATCGCGTCACAAACATTTTCTTGCGTCACAATCTATGCATCACAAACATTGTATCGCATCACTTTCTATGCCGCCACAAACACTCTATCGCATCACATCCTATCACATCACATTTTATGCCATCACAAACATTGTATCGCGTCACATTCTATCGCATCACAAACATTCTATCACGTCACATTCTATCTCGTCAAAAACATTCTATCGCATCACATTCTGTGGCGTCACATTCTATCGTTTCAGAAGCATTCTATTGCGTCACATTCTATCGCGTCACAAACATTCTATCACATCACATTCTATCGCGTCACATTCTATCGCATCACAAACATTCTATCACATCACATTCTATCGCGTCACATTCTATTGAGTTACATTCTATCGTGTCACATTCTATCGCGTCACAAACATTCTATCGCGTCACATTCTATGCCGTCACAAACATTCTATCACATCACATTCTATCGCGTCACATTCTATTGAGTTACATTCTATCGTGTCACATTCTATCGCGTCACAAACATTCTATCGCGTCACATTCTATGCCGTCACAAACATTCTATCGCGTCACTTTCTATTGCATTATATTCTATCGTGTCACATTCTATCGCGTCACAAACATTCTGTCGCGTCACAGTCTATTGCATCACATTCTATCGTGTCACAAACATTCTATCGCATCACATTCTATGCCATCACAAAGATTCTATCGCGTCATTTTCTATGGCGTCACAACCATTCTGTCGCGTCACATTCTATCGCATCACAAACATTCTATTACGTCACATTCTCTTGCATCACATTCTATCGCATCACAAACATTCTTTTGCGTCACATTCTATTGCGTTACATTCAATCGTGTCACATTCTATCGCATCACAAACATTTTATAGCGTCACAATCTATGCATCACAAACATTCTATCGCGTCACATTCTATCGCATCGCAAACATTCTATGGCGTTTCATCCTATCGCGTCACAAACATTCTATCACGTCACAATCTGTAAATCACAAACATTCCATAGCGTCACATTCTATGCCGTCACAAACATTCTATCGCGTCACATTCTATGGCGTCACAAACATTCCATCGCGTCACATTCTATCACATCACATTCTATCGCGAAAAAACATTCCATCGCGTCACATTCTATCACGTCACGTTCTATTGCGTTACATTCTATCGAGTCACATTCTATCGCATCACAAACATTCTATCACATCAATATCTATGCATCACAAACATTCTATCGCGTAACATTCTATTGCATTACATTCTATCGTGTCACATTCTATTGCGTCACAACCATTCTGTCGCGTCACAATCTATTGCCTCACAAACATTTTTTCGCGTCACATTCTATCGCGTCACAAACATTCTATCACGTCACATTCTATCACATCTCAAACATTCTTTGGCGTCACAAACATTCTATAACGTCAATAAATATTCTATCGCGTCACATTCTCTGGCGTCACATTCTATCGCATCACAAGCATGGTATTGCGTCACATTCTATCGCGTCACAAACATTCTATCGCGTCACAATCTATGAATCACAAACATTCCATCGCGTCACATTCTATGCCGTCACAAACATTCCATCGCGTCACATTCTATGGCGTCACAAACATTTTATCGCATCATATTCTATCGCGTCACATTCTATCGCATCACAAACATTCTAACACGTCACATTCTATCACATCAAATTCTATTGCGAAACAAACATACTATCGGGTCACATTCTATCGCGTCACGTGCTATTGCGTTACATTCTATCGAGTCACATTCTATCGCGTCACAAAAATTTTCTTGCGTCACAATCTATGCATCACAAACATTGTATCACATCACTTTCTATGCCGCCACAAACACTCTATCGCATCACATCCTATCACATCACATTTTATGCCATCACAAACATTGTATCGCGTCACATTCTATCGCATCACAAACATTCTATCACGTCACATTCTATCTCGTCAAAAACATTCTATCGCATCACATTCTGTGGCGTCACATTCTATCGTTTCAGAAGCATTCTATTGCGTCACATTCTATCGCGTCACAAACATTCTATCACGTCCCGATTATGCATCACAAACATTCTATCGTGTCAAATTCTATGCCGTTACAAACACTCTATCGCATCACATTCTATGGCGTCACATTCTATGCCATCAGAAACATTCTATCGCGTCACATTCTATCGCGTCACAAATATTCTATCGCGTCACATTCTATCGCATCACATTCTATTGCGTTACATTCTATTGTGTCACATTCTATTGCGTCACAACCATTCTGAAGCGTCACAATCTATTGCCTCACAAACATTTTATCGCGTCATATTCTATCGCGTCACAAACATTCTATCGCGTCACATTCTATCACATCACATTCTATCGCGAAACAAATATTCTATCGCGTCACATTCTATTGCGTCACCTTCTATTGCGTTACTTTCTATCGGGTCACATTCTATCGCATCACAAACATTCTATCACATGAATATCTATGCATCACAAACATTCTACCGCGTACCATTCTATTGCATTACATTCTATCGTGTCACATTATATTGCTTCACAACCATTCTGTAGCGTCACAATCTATTGCCTCACAAACATTTTTTCGCGTCACATTCTATCACGTCACAAATATTCTATTCTGTCACATTCTATCGCATCTCAAACATTCTATGGCGTCACAAACATTCTATCACGTCAATAAATATTCGATGGCGTCACGTTCTATGGCGTCACATTCTATCGCGTCACAAACATTCTATCGCGTCACTTTCTATTGCATTACATTCTATCGTGTCACATTCTATCGCGTCACAAACATTCTGTCGTGTAACAATTTATTGCATCACATTCTATCGCGTCACAAACATTCTGAAGCGTCACTTTCTATGCCCTCACAAACATTCTATCGCATCACTTTCTATGGCGTCACAACCATTCTATCGTGTCAAATTCTATCGCCTCACATTCTATCGCATCACAAACATTCTATTACATCACATTGTATTGCATCACATTCTATCGCATCAGAAACATTCTATCGCGTCACATTCTATCGCATCACATTCTATTGTGTTACATTCAATCGTGTCACATTCTATCGCGTCACAAACATTTTATCGCGTCACAATCTATGCATCAAAAACATTCTATTGCGTCACATTGTATGCTGTCACAAACACTCTATCACGTCACATTCTATGCCATCACAAACATTCTATCGCGTCACATTCTATCGCATCACAAACATTCTATGGCGTCACATCCTCTGGCGTCACAAACATTCTATCGCGTCACATTCTATCGCATCACAAATATTCTATTACGTCACATTGTATCGCATCACAATCTATCGCGTCACAAACATTCTATTACGTCACATTCCATCGCATCACATTCTATCGCGTCACAAACATTCTATCGTGTCACATTCTATCACGTCACATTCTATTGCGTTACATTCTATCGAGTCACATTCTATCGCATCACAAACATTCTATCACATCAATATCTATGCATCACAAACATTCTATCGCGTAACATTCTACTGCATTACATTCTATCGTGTCACATTCTATTGCGTCACAACCATTCTGTCGCGTCACAATCTATTGCCTCAAAAACATTTTTTTGCATCACATTCTATCGCGTCACAAACATTATATCACGTCACAATTTGTGAATCACATACATTCCATCGCGTCACTTTCTATGCCGTCACAAACTTTCTATCGAATCACATTCTACGGCGTCAGAACCATTCTATCGCGTCACATTCTATCGCATCACAAACATTCTATCACATCACATTCTATCGCGTCACATTCTATTGAGTTACATTCTATCGTGTCACATTCTATCGCGTCACAAACATTCTATCGCGTCACATTCTATGCCGTCACAAACATTCTATCGCGTCACATTCTATCGCATCACAAATATTCTATTACGTCACATTGTATCGCATCACAATCTATCGCGTCACAAACATTCTATTACGTCACATTCCATCGCATCACATTCTATCGCGTCACAAACATTCTATCGTGTCACATTCTATCACGTCACATTCTATTGCGTTACATTCTATCGAGTCACATTCTATCGCATCACAAACATTCTATCACATCAATATCTATGCATCACAAACATTCTATCGCGTAACATTCTACTGCATTACATTCTATCGTGTCACATTCTATTGCGTCACAACCATTCTGTCGCGTCACAATCTATTGCCTCAAAAACATTTTTTTGCGTCACATTCTATTGCGTCACAAACATTCTATCACGTCACAATTTGTGAATCACATACATTCCATCGTGTCACTTTCTATGCCGTCACAAACTTTCTATCGAATCACATTCTACGGCGTCATAACCATTCTATCGCGTCACATTCTATCGCATCACAAACATTCTATCACATCACATTCTATCGCGTCACATTCTATTGAGTTACATTCTATCGTGTCACATTCTATGCCGTCACAAACATTCTATCGCGTCACTTTCTATTGCATTATATTCTATCGTGTCACATTCTATCGCGTCACAAACATTCTGTCGCGTCACAGTCTATTGCATCACATTCTATCGTGTCACAAACATTCTATCGCATCACATTCTATGCCATCACAAAGATTCTATCGCGTCATTTTCTATGGCGTCACAACCATTCTGTCGCGTCACATTCTATCGCATCACAAACATTCTATTACGTCACATTCTATTGCATCACATTCTATCGCATCACAAACATTCTTTTGCGTCACATTCTATTGCGTTACATTCAATCGTGTCACATTCTATCGCATCACAAACATTTTATAGCGTCACAATCTATGCATCACAAACATTCTATCGCGTCACATTCTATCGCATCGCAAACATTCTATGGCGTTTCATCCTATCGCGTCACAAACATTCTATCGCGTCACATTCTATCGCATCACAGACATTCTATTACGTCACATTCTATTGCATCACATTGTATCGCGTTACAAACATTCTATTACGTCACATTCCATCGCATCACATTCTATCACGTCACAAGCATTCTATCGCATCACATTCTATCGCGTCACAAGCATTCTATCGTGTCACATTCTATCGTGTCACATTCTATTACGTCACAACCATTCTGTCGCATCACAATCTATTGCCTCACAAACATTTTATTGCCTCCCATTCTATCTCATCACAAACATTCTATCGCGTCATGAACATTCTATTCCGTCACATTCTATCGCATCACATTCTGTTGCGTCACAAACATTCTATCGCGTCACGTTCTATGGCATCACATTCTATCCCGTCGCAAACATTCTATATCGTCACATTCTAACACGTCATAAAAATTCTATCGTGTCACATTCTCTGGCGTCACATTCTATTGCATCAGAAGCTTTCTATTGCGTTACATTCTATCGCGTCACAAACATTCTATCACGTCATAATCTGTAAGTCACAAACATTCCATCGCTTCACATTGTATGCCGTCACAAACATTCTATCGCGTCACATTCTACGGCGTCACAAACATTCTATCGCGTCACATTCTATTGCGTCACAACCATTCTGTAGCGTCACAATCTATCGCATCACATTCTATCGTGTCACAAACATTCTATTACGTCACATTCCATCGCATCACATTCTATCGCGTTACATTCTATCGGGTCACATTCTATCGCATCACAAACATTCTATCACATCAATATCTATGCATCACAAACATTCTACCGCGTACCATTCTATTGCATTACATTCTATCGTGTCACATTCCATTGCGTCACAAACATTCTGTCGCGTCACATTCTATCGCATCTCAAACATTCTATGGCGTCACAAATATTCTATCACGTCAATAAATATTCTATCACGTCACGATCTATGGCGTCACATTCTATCGCGTCACAAACATTCTATCGCGTCACTTTCTATTGCATTACATTCTATCGTGTCACATTCTATCGCGTCACAAACATTCTGTCGCGTCACATTCTATCGCGTCACTTTCTATTGCTTTACATCCTATTGTGTCACATTCTATCGCGTCAGAAAACATTTTATTGCGTCACAATGTATGCCGTCACAAACATTCTATCCCGTTACATTCTATGGCATTACATTCTATCGCCTCACATCCTATCGCATCACAAATATTCTATTACGACACATTCTATTGCATCACATTCTATCGCATTTCAAACATTCTATTGCGTCACATTCTATTGCGTTACATTCAATCGTGTCACATTCTATCGCGTCACAAACATTTTATAGCGTCACAATCTATGCATCAAAAACATTCTATCGCGTCACATTCTATGCCATCACAAATATTCTATCGCGTCACATTCTATCGCATCATAAACATTCCTTGGCGTCACATTCTATCGCGTCACAAACATTCTTTTATGTCACATTCCATCGCATCACATTCTATCACGTCACAATCATTCTATCGTGTCACATTCTATCGCGTCACATTCTATTGCGTTACATTCTATCGAGTCACATTCTATCGCATCACAAACATTCTATCACATCAATATCTATGCATCACAAACATTCTATCGCGTAACATTCCGTTGCATTACATTCTATCGCGTCACATTCTATTACGTCACAACCATTATGTCGCATCACAATCTATTGCCTCACAAACATTTTATCGCCTCCCATTCTATCTCATCACAAACATTCTATCACGTCAATAAATATTCTATCGCGTCACGTTCTCTGGCGTCACATTCTATCGCGTCACAAACATTCTATCACGTCAAATTCTATGCCATCACAAGCATTCTATCGCGTCACTTTCTATGACGTCACAACCATTCTGTCGTGTCACATTCTATCGCGTCACATTCTATGGCATTATATTCTATTGTGTCACATTCTATCGCGTCACAACCATTCTGTTGCGTCACAATCTGTTGCCTCACAAACATTTTATCGCGTCACATTCCCTTGCGTCACGAACGTTCTATCGCGTCATGTTCTATGCCGTCACAAACATTCTATCGCGTCACATTCTATCAGGTCACATTCTATGCCATCAGAAACATTCTATCGCCTCACATTCCATCGCATCACAAACATTCTATTACGTCACATTCTATCGCGTCACATTCTATCGCGTCACAAACATTCTATCTCCTCACATTCTATCGCGTCACATCCTATTGAGTTACATTCTATCGTGTCACATTCTATCGCGTCACAAACATTCTATCACGTCACTTTCTATTGCATTACATTCTATCGTGTCACATTCTATCGCGTCACAAACATTCTGTCGCGTCACAATCTATTGCATCACATTCTATCGCCAAACAAACATTCTATCGCGTCACATTCTATGCCATCACAAACATTCTATCCCGTCACTTTCTATGGCGTCACAACGATTCTGTCGCGTCACATTCTATCGCCTCACATTCTATCGCATCACAAACATTCCATTACATCACATTCTATTGCATCACGTTCTATCGCGTCACAAACATTCTATCGCGTCACATTCTATCGCATCACATTCTGTCGCGTCACAAACATTCTATCGCGTCACATTCTATCGCATCACATTCTGTCGCGTCACAAACATTCTATCGCGTCACATTCTATCGCGTCACGTTCTATTGAGTTACATTCTATTGTTGCACATTCTATCGCATCACAAACATTCTATTGCGTCACATTCCATGCCGTCCCAAACATTCTATCGCGTAACATTCTATTGCTTTACATTCTATCGTGTCACATTCTATCGCGTCACAATCTATGCATCACAAACATTCTATCGCGTCACATTCTATGCCGTCACAAATATTCTATCGCCTCACATTCTACTGCATTATATTCTATTGTGTCAATATTCTATCGCGTCACAATCTATCCATGATAAACATTCTGTCGCGTAACAATCTATTGGCTCACAAACATTTTATAGCGTCACATTCTATCGCGTCACGAACATTCTATCCCGTCACATTCTATCTCATCACAAACATTCTATCGCGTCAGAAACATTCTATCACGTCAATAAATATTATGTCGCGTCACATTCTATGGCGTCATATTCTATCGCGTCACAAACATTCTATCACGTCAATAAATATTCTATCGCGTCACATTCTATGGCCTCACGTTCTATCGCGTCACAAACATTCTATCGCGTCACATTCTATCACGTCACATTTTATGCCATCACAAACATTGTATCGCGTCACATTCTATCGCATCACAAACACTCTATTGCGTTACATTCTATCGTGTCTCATTTTATCGCGTCACAAAGATTCTTTCGCATCACAATCTATTGCCTCACGAACATTTTATCGCGTCACATTCTATGCCGTCACAAACCTTCTAACGCGTCACATTCTATTTCATTTCATTCTATCGTGTCACATTCTATCACGTCACGAACATTCTATCCCGTTACATTCTGTCACATCACAAACATTCTATCGTGTCAAATTCTATGCCGTTACAAACACTCTATCGCGTCACATTTTATCACGTCACATTCTATGCCATCAGAAACATTCTATCGCGTCACATTCTATCGCGTCACAAACATTCTGTAGCGTCGCATTCCATTGCATCACATTCTATCGCGTTACATTCTATTGTGTCACACTCTATCGCGTCAAAAGCATTCTGTCGCGTCATAATCTATTCCCTCACAAACATTTTTTCGCGTCACATTCTATTGCGTCACAAACACTCTATCGCATCACATTCTATCACGTCACATTCTATGCCATCACAAACACTCTATCGTGTCACATTCTATCGCGTCACAAACATTCTGTCACGTCACATTCTATGCCGTCACAAACATCTATCGCGTCACTTTCTATAGCGTCACATTCTATCGCATCACAAGCATTCTATTGCGTCACATTCTATTGCATCAGAAACATTCTATCGCTTCACATTCTATCGCATCACAAACATTCTATCGCGTCACATTCTATCGCGTCACATTCTATCGCATCACAACCATTCTGTCGCGTCACAATCTTTTGCCTCACAAACATTTTATCGCGTCACATTCTATCTCATCACAAACATTCTATCGTGTCACAAACAATCTATGACATCAATAATTATTCTATTGTGTCACATCTATTGCATTACATTCTATCGCGTCACAAACATTCTATCGCGTCACATTCTATTGAGTCACATTCTTTCGCATCACAAACATTCCATTACCTCACATTCTATCGCGTCACATTCCATCGCGTCACAAACATTCTATCGCGTCACAAACATTCTATTGCGTCACATTCTATTGCTCACATTCTATTGCATTACATTCTATCGTGTCACATTCTATCACGTCACGAATATTCTGCGCGTTACAATCGCCTCGCAAACATTTTATGGCATCACATTCTATTGCGTCACGTACATTCTATCGCGTCACATTCTATGCCGTCACAAACACTCTATCGCGTCACATTCTATCACGTCACATTCTGTGCCATCACAAACATTCTATCACGTCACATTCTATCGCGTCACATTCTATGCCGTCACAAACATTCCATTACGTCACATTGTATTGCGTCACATTCTGTTGCGTTACATTCTTGCGTTTCACATTCTATCATGCCACAAACATTCTATCCCGTCACATTCTATCGCATCACAAACATTCTATCGCGTAAATAAATATTCTATCGCGTCACATTCTATTGCTTCACATTCTATCGCGTCACAAACATTCTATCGTTTCACATTCTGTCGCGTCACAACCATTCTGTCGCGTCACAATCTATTGCCTCACAAACATTTTATCGCGTCACATTCTATCTCATCACAAACATTCTATCGCGTCACAAACATTCTATCACGTCAATAAATATTCTGTCGCGTCACATTCTCTTGCGTCACATTATCGCATCACAAGCATTCTATCGCGTCACATTCTATCGAGTCACATTCTTTCGCGTCACGAACATTCTATTACGTCACATTCTATCGCGTCACATTCTATCGCGTTACATTCTATCGTATCACATTCTATTGCCTCACATCCTATTGCGTCACATTCTATTGCGTTACATTCTATCGTGTCACATTCTATCGCGCCAGAAACATTCTATCGCGTCACATTCTATCGAATCACAAACATTCTATCACGTCAATAAATATTCTATCGCATCACATTCTATTGAATCACATTCTATCGCATTACATTCTTTTACGTCACATTCTATCACGTCACATTCTATAGCGTCACAAACATTCTATCGCCTCACATTCTCTCATCACATTCTATTCCCTTAAATTGTATTGTGTCACATTCTATCGCGTCAGAAACATTCTATCGCGTCACAATCTATGCATCACAAACATTGTATCACATCACATTCTGTGCCGTCACAAACATTCTATCGCGTCACATTCTATTGCATTACTTTTTGTCGTGTCACCTTCTGTCGCGTCACAAACATTCAGTCGCGTCACAATCTATTGCCTCACAAACATTGTATTGCGTCACATTCTATCGTGTCACGAACATTCTATCCCGTCACATTCTATCGCGTCACATTCTCTGGTGTCACATTCTATCGCATCACAAGAATTCTACTGCGTCACATTCCATTGCGTCACAAACATTTTATCGCGTCACATTCTATGCCATCACAAACATTCTATCGCGTCACATTCTATCGCTTCACTTTCTATCGTGTCACAAACATTCTATCGCGTCACATTCTATGCCGTCACAAACATTCTATCGCGTCACAAACATTCTATCGCGTCACATTCTATGCCGTCACAAACATCCATTGCGTCACTTTCTATAGCGTCACATTCTCTCGCTTCACAAACATTCTATTACGTCACATTCTATCGCATCACATTCTATCGCGTCACAAATATTCTATCGCGCCACATTGTATCGCTTCACATTCTGTTGCGTTACATTCTATTGTGTCACATTCTATCGCATCAAAAGCACTCTATTGTGTCACAATCTATTGCCTCACAAACATTTTATCGCGTCACATTCTATCGCGTCACATACATTCTATCACGTCAATAAATATTCTATCGCGTCACATTCTATGTCGTCACATTCTATCACGTCACAAACATTCTATCACGTCACATTCTAACACGTCAAAAACATTCTTTCGCGTCACATTCTCTGGCGTCACATTCTATCGCATCACAAGCATTCTATTGCGTCACATTCCATTACGTCACAAACATTCTATCGCGTCACATTCTATGCCATCACAAACATTCTATCGCGTCACATTCTATCGTTTCACATTCTATCGCGTCACAATCATTCTATCGCGTCACATTCTATGGAGTCACATTCTATCGCATCACAAGCATTCTGTTGCGTCACAATCTATCGCGTCACATTCTATTGCGTTACATTCTATCGTGTCACATTCTATCGCGCCACAAACATTCTATCCCATCACATTCTATCGCGTCAAAAAAATTCTATCGCATCACAAACATTCTATCGTGTCACATTCTATCGCGTCACAACCATCTAATACCTCACAAACATTTTATCGAGTCACATTCTATCTCATCAGAAACATTCTATCACGTCACAAACATTCCATTACTTCACATTCTATCGCGTCACATTCTATCGCGTCACGTTCTATTGCGTTACATTCTATCCTGTTACATTCCATCACATTACAAACATTCTATCGCGTCACAATCTATGCATCACAAACATTCTATCGCCTCACCTTCTATTGCATTACATTCTATCGTGTCACATTCTATCGCATCACGAACATTCTGTCGCGTTACAATCAATGGCCTCGCAAACATTTGTATAGCGTCACATTCTGTGCCGTCACAAACATTATATCGCGTCACATTCTATTGCGTCACATTCTATGCCATCACAAACACTCTATCGCGTGACATTCTATCGCATCACAAACATTCTATCGCAACACATTCTATCGCGTCACAAACATTCTATCACGTCAATAAATATTCTATCGCGTCACATTCTATAGCGTCACATTCTATGCCGTCACAAACATTGTATCGCGTCACATCCTATCGCGTCACAAACATTCTATCGCATCACATTCTATCGCATCACAGCCATTCTATTGCGTCACATTCTATCGCGTCACAAACATTCCATCGCGTCACAATCTATGCTGTCACAAACATTCCATCACGTCACATTCTATCGCGTCACAAACATTCTATCGCGTCACATTTTATGGCTTCACAAACATTCTATCACGTCACATTCTATCGCGTCATATTCTATCGCATCACAAACATTCTATTACATCACCTTCTATGGCGTCACCTTCTATCGCGCCACAAACATTCTATCGCGTCACAATCTATGCATCACAAACATTCTGTCGTGTGACAATCTATTGCGTCACAAGCATCTTATCGCGTCACATTCTATCGCGTAACATTGTATTCCGTTACATTCTATCGTCTCACATTCTATCACGTCACAAACATTCTGTCGCGTCACAATCTATTGCCTCACAAACATTTTATCGCGTCACATTCTATCGCGTCACGAACATTCTGTCCTGTCACATTCTATCTCATCACAAACATTCTATCGCGTTACAAACATTCCATCGCGTCAAATAATATTCTATCGCGTCACATTCTATGGCGACACATTCTATCGCGTCACAAACATTCTATCGCGTCATGTTCTATGCCATCACAAACATTCTATCACGTCACATTCTATCGCGTCACATTCTATCACATCACAAACATTCTATTACGTCACATTCTATTTTATCACATTCTGAAGCGTCACAAATATTCTATCTCCTCACATTCTATCGCGTCACATTGTATTCCGTTACATTCTATCGTGTCACATTCTATCACGTCACAAACATTGTATCGTGTCACAATCTATGCATCACAAACATTCTATCGTGTCACATTCTACGCCGTCACAAACATTCTGTCGCATCACATTCTATCGCGTCACATTCTATGCCATCACAAATATTCTATCGCGTCCCTTTCTATGGCGTCACAACCATTCTATCGCGTCACATTCTATCGCGTCACGAACATTCTATCCCGTCACATTCTATCTCATCACAAACATTCGATCGTGTCACAAACAGTGTATCATGTCAATAAATATTCTATTGCGTCACATTCTATGGCGTCACATTCTATGGCGTAACAGACATTCTATCTCCTCACATTCTATAGCGTCACATTCTATCGCGTCACAAACACTCTACCACATCACATTCTATCGCGTCACATTCTATCGTGTCACATTCTATCGCGCCACAACGATTCTGTCGCGTCACAACCTGTTGCCTCACAAACATTTCATCGCGTCACATTCTCTCGCGTCACGAACAGTCTATCCCGTCACATTCTATCGCATCACAAACATTCTATCGCGTCACATTCTATCGCATCACATTCTATCGCATCACAAACATTCTATCACGTCAATAAATATTCTGTCGCGTCACATTCTATGGCGTCACATTCTATCGATCACAAACATTCTATCAAGTCACATTCTAACACGTCAAAAACATTCTATCGCGTTACATTCTCTGCATCACATTCTATCGCATCACAAGCATTCTACTGCGTAACATTCTATCACATCACAAACATTCCAATGAGTCACAATCTATGCATCACAAACATTGTATAGCGTCACATTCTGTGCCGTCACAAACATTATATCGCGTCACATTCTATTGCGTCACATTCTATGCCATCACAAACATTCTATCGCGTCACATTCTATCGCATCACAAACATTCTATCGCAACACATTCTATCGCGTCACAAGCATTCTATCACGTCAATAAATATTCTATCGCGTCACATTCTATAGCGTCACATTCTATGCCGTCACAAACATTGTATCGCGTCACATTCTATCGCGTCACAAACATTCTATCGCGTCACATTCTATGACATCACAGGCATTCTATTGCATCACATTCTATCGCGTCACAAACATTCCATCGCGTCACAATCTATGCTGTCACAAACATTCCATCATGTCACATTCCATCGCGTCACAAATATTCTATCGCATCACATTTTATGGCTTCGCAAACATTCTATCACGTCACATTCTATCGCGTCATATTCTATCGCATCACAAACATTCTATTACATCACATTCTATCGCATCACATTCTATCGCTTCACAAACATTCTATCACATCATATTTTATCGCGTCACATTCTATTGCGTTACATTCTATTGCGTCACATTCTATCGCGTCACAAACATTCTATTGCGTCACAAACATTCTATCGCGTCACATTCTATGCCGTCACAAACATTCTATCGCGTCACATTCTATCGCGTTACATTCTATCGTATCACATTCTATCGCGTCACGTTTTCTCGCATCACAAACATTCTATCGCGTCACAAACATTCTATCGCGTCACATTCGATCGCGTCACAAACATTCTATCGTGTCACAATCTCTGGCGTCACATTCTATCACATCACAAGCATTCTATCACGTCACATTCTATTGCGTCAAAAACATTCCATCACGTCACAATCTATGCATCCCAAACATTGTATCGCGTCACATTCTTTGCCGTCACAAACATTCTATCGCGTCACATTCTATGGCGTCACAAACACTCTATCGCATCACATTCTATCGCGTCACATTCTCTCGCATCAAAAACATTCTATCACGTCAATAAATATTCTGTCGCATCACATTCTATGGCGTCACATTCTATCGCGTCACGAACATTCTATCCCGTCACATTCTATCGCATCACAAACATGTTATCGCGTCACAAACATTTTATCACGTCAATAAATATTCTATTGCATCACATTCTATGGCATCACATTCTATCGCGTCACAAATATTTATGGTGTCACGTTCTATGGCGTCACAACCATTCTGTCGCGTCACAATCTATTGCCTCACAAACATTTTATCCCGTCACATTCTATCTCATCACGAACATTCTGTCCTGTCACATTCTATCTCATCACAAACATTCTATCGCATCACAAACATTCTATCACGTCACATTCTAACACGTCAAAAACATTCTATCGCGTTACATTCTCATCTTCACATTCTATCGCATCACAAGCATTCTACTGCGTAACATTCTATCACGTCACAAACATTCCATTGAGTCACAATCTATGCATCACAAACATTGTATAGCGTCACATTCTGTGCCGTCACAAACATTATATCGCGTCACATTCTATTGCGTCACATTCTATGCCATCACAAACACTCTATCGCGTCACATTCTATCGCATCACAAACATTCTATCGCAACACATTCTATCGCGTCACAAACATTCTATCACGTCAATAAATATTCTATCGCGTCACATTCTCTAGCGTCACATTCTATCACGTCACAAACATTGTATCGTGTCACAATCTATGCATCACAAACATTCTATCGCGTCACATTCTACGCCGTCACAAACATTCTGTCGCATCACATTCTATCGCGTCACATTCTATGCCATCACAAATATTCTATCGCGTCCCTTTCTATGGCGTCGCAACCATTCTATCGCGTCACATTCTATCGCGTCACGAACATTCTATCCCGTCACATTCTATCTCATCACAAACATTCGATCGCGTCACAAACAGTGTATCACGTCAATAAATATTCTATTGCGTCACATTCTATGGCGTCACATTCTATCACGTCACAAACATTCTATCTCCTCACATTCTATCGCGTCACATTCTATCGCGTCACAAACACTCTACCACGTCACATTCTATCGCGTCACATTCTATCGCGTCACAAACATTCTATCTCCTCACATTCTATCGCGTCACATTCTATCGCGTTACATTCTATCGTGTCACATTCTATCGCGCCACAACGATTCTGTCGCGTCACAACCTGTTGCCTCACAAACATTTCATCGCGTCACATTCTCTCGCGTCACGAACAGTCTATCCCGTCACATTCTATCGCATCACAAACATTCTATCGCGTCACATTCTATCGCATCACATTCTATCGCATCACAAACATTCTATCACGTCAATAAATATTCTGTCGCGTCACATTCTATGGCGTCACATTCTATCGATCACAAACATTCTATCACGTCACATTCTAACACGTCAAAAACATTCTATCGCGTTACATTCTCTGCGTCACATCCTATCGCATCACAAGCATTCTACTGCGTAACATTCTATCACATCACAAACATTCCAATGAGTCACAATCTATGCATCACAAACATTGTACAGCGTCACATTCTGTGCCGTCACAAACATTATATCACGTCACATTCTATTGCGTCACATTCTATGCCATCACAAACATTCTATCGCGTCACATTCTATCGCATCACAAACATTCTATCGCAACACATTCTATCGCGTCACAAACATTCTATCACGTCAATAAATATTCTATCGCGTCACATTCTATAGAGTCACATTCTATGCCGTCACAAACATTGTATCGCGTCACATTCTATCGCGTCACAAACATTCTATCGCGTCACATTCTATCACATCACAGGCATTCTATTGCGTCACATTCTATCGCGTCACAAACATTCCATCGCGTCACAATCTATGCTGTCACAAACATTCCATCACGTCACATTCTATCGCGTCACAAACATTCTATCGCGTCACATTTTATGGCTTCGCAAACATTCTATCACGTCACATTCTATCGCGTCATATTCTATCGCATCACAAACATTCTATTACATCACATTCTATCGCATCACATTCTATTGCGTTACATTCTATTGCGTCACATTCTATCGCGTCACAAACATTCTATTGCGTCACAAACATTCTATCGCGTCACATTCTATGCCGTCACAAACATTCTATCGCGTCACATTCTATCGCGTTACATTCTATCGTATCACATTCTATCGCGTCACGTTCTCTCGCATCACAAACATTCTATCGCGTCACAAACATTCTATCACGTCACATTCTAACACGTCAAAAACATTCTATCGCGTCACATTCGATCGCGTCACAAACATTCTATCGTGTCACAATCTCTGGCGTCACATTCTATCACATCACAAGCATTCTATCACGTCACATTCTATTGCGTCAAAAACATTCCATCACGTCACAATCTATGCATCCCAAACATTGTATCGCGTCACATTCTATCGAGTAACATTCTATGCCATCACAAACATTCTATCGCGTCACATTCTATGGCGTCACAAACACTCTATCGCATCACATTCTATCGCGTCACATTCTCTCGCATCAAAAACATTCTATCACGTCAATAAATATTCTGTCGCATCACATTCTATGGCGTCACATTCTATCGCGTCACGAACATTCTATCCCGTCACATTCTATCGCATCACAAACATGTTATCGCGTCACAAACATTTTATCACGTCAATAAATATTCTATTGCATCACATTCTATGGCGTCACATTCTATGGCGTCACAAATATTTATGGTGTCACATTCTATGGCGTCACAAACATTCTATCGCGTCACATTCTATCGCGTAACATTCTATCGCATCACAAACATTCTATCACCGTCACATTCTATCGCATCACATTCTGTCGCGTCACAAACATTCTATCACGTCACATTCTAACACGTCAAAAACATTCTATCGCGTCACATTCTCTGGCGTAACATTCTATCGAATCACAAGCATTCTATTGCGTCACATTCTATCGCGTCACAAACATTCTATCGCGTAACGTTCTATGCCGTCACAAACACTCTGTCGCGTCACATTCTAACACGTCAAGAACATTCTATCGCGTTACATTCTCTGCGTCACATTCTATCGCATGACCAGCATTCTACTGCGTAACATTCTATCGTGTCACAAACATTCCATTGCGTCACAATCTATGCATCACAAACATTGTATCGTGTCACATTCTATCGCATCACAAACATTATATCGCGTCACATTCTATCGCGTCACATTCTATGCCATCACAAACATTCTATCGTGTCACATTCTATCGCGTAACATAATATAGCGTTCAATTCTATCGTGTCACATTCTGTCGCGCCACAAACATTCTTTGGCGTCACAATCTATTGCTTCACAAAAATTCTGTCGCGTCACATTCTATTGCATTACATTATATCGTGTCACATTCTATCGCGTCACAAACATTCTGTCGCGTCACAATCTATTGCCTCACAAACATTTCATCGCGTCACATTCTATTGCGTCACGAACATTCTATCGCATCACAAACATTCTATCGCATCAGAAACATTCTATCGCGTCACAAACATTCAATCACGTTACATTCTATCGCATAACAAACATTCTATTACGTTACATTCTATCGTGTCACATTCTATCGCGCCACAACCATTCTGTCGCGTCACAATCTGTTGCCTCACAAACATTTTATCGCGTCACATACTCTCGCATCACGAACATTCTATCGCATCACATTCTATCGCATCACAAACATTCTATCACGTCAATAAATATTCTGTCGCGTCACATTCTATGGCGTCACATTCTATGGATCACAAACATTCTATCACGTCACATTCTAACACGTCAAAAACATTCTATCGCGTTACATTCTCTGCGTCACATTCTATCTCATAACAAGCAATCTACTGGGTAACATTCTATCGCGTCACAAACATTCCATTGCGTCAAAATCTATGCATCACAAACATTGTATCGCGTCACATTCTGTGCCGTCACAAACATTATTTCGCGTCACATTCTATCGCATCACATTCTATCGCGTCACAAACATTCTATCACGTCAATAATTATTCTATCGCGTAACATTCTATGGCATCACATTCTATGCCGTCACAAACATTCTATTGCATCACATTCTATCGCGTCACAAACATTCTATCGCGTCACATTCTATCGTAGCACAAACATTCTATTACATCACATTCTATCGCGTCACAAACATTCTATCACGTCAAAAACATTCTATCGGGTGACATTCTCTGGCGTCACATTATATCGCGTCACAAACATTCCATCACGTCACAATCTATGCTGTCACAAACATTCCATCGTGTCACATTTTAAGGCTTCGCAAACATTCTATCACGTCACATTCTATCGCGTCATATTCTATCGCATCACAAACATTGCATTACATCACATTCTATCCCATCACATTCTATCGCATCACAAACATTCTATCGCGTCACAAACATTCTATCATGTCACATTCTAACACGTCAAAAACATTCTATCGCGTCACATTCTCTGGCGTCACATTCTATCGCATCACAAGCATTCTATTGCGTCACATTCTATCGCGTCACAAACATTCCATCGCGTCACAATCTATGCATCACAAACATTGAATCGCGTCACATTCTGTGCCGTCACAAACATTCTATAGCGTCACATTCTATGGCGTCACAAACACTCCACCGCCTCACATTCTATCGCGTCACATTCTCTCGCATCACAAACATTCTATTACGTCACATTCTATCGCATCACATTCTATCGCATCACAAACATTCTGTCACGTCAATAAATATTCTGTCGCGTCACATTCTATCACGTCACGTTCTATGCCATCAGAAACATTCTATCGCGTCACATTCTATCGCGTCACAAACATTCTATCGCGTCACATTCTATCGCATCACAAACATTCTATCACGTCACAAACATTCTATCACGTCAATAAATATTCTATCGCGTCACATTGTATTTCGTCACATTCTATGCTGTCACAAACATTCTATCACGTTACATTCTAACACGTCAAAAACATTCTATTACGTCACATTCTCTGGCGTCACATTCTATCGCATCACAAGTATTTTATTGCGTCACATTCTATCGCGTCACAAATATTTTATCACGTCACGTTCTATCGCATCACAAATATCCTATCGCGTCACATTCTATCGCATCAGAAACATTCTATCGCGTCACATTCTATCCTGTCACAAACATTCTATGGCGTGACAATATATGCATCACAAATATTCTATCGCGTCAAATTCTCTGGCCTCACATTCTATCGTGTAACAAACATACTATCACATCACATTCTATCGCGTCACATTCTATTGCGTGACATTCTTTCTCGTCACATTCTATGGCGTCACATTCTATCGCATCACAAGCATTCTGTCGCGTCACAATCTATCGTGTCAAAAAGTTCTATAGCGTCACATTCTATCGCGTCACATAGATAGTATCGCGTCACAGTCTATCGCGTCACATTCTTTCGCGTCACAAATATTCTATTGCGTCATATTCTATACAGCACAAACATTCTATCGTGTCACAATCTATGCATCACAAACATTCTATCGCGTCACATTCTATTGCTTCACATTCTATCGCGTTCCAAACATTCCATCACGTCACATTCTAACACGTCAAAAACATTCTATCTCGTCACGTTCTATGCCGTCACAAACATTCTATCGCATCACATTCTATGCTGTCACAAACATTCTATTGCGTCACATTGAATCGCGTCACACTCTATCGCACCACAAACATTCTATCGCATCACATTCTATGTTTTCACAAACATTCTATTGCGTCACATTGTATAGCGTCACATTCTATCGCACCACAAACATTCTATTGCGTGACATTCAATGGTGTCACAAACATCCTATCGCGTCACATTCTATCTCGTCACATTCTATCGCACCACAAACATTCCATTGCGTCACATTCTATCGTGTCACAAACGTTCTGTCGCGTCATATTCTAACACGTCACATTCTGTCGCGTCACAAACATTCTATCGTGTCACATTCTCTCACGTGACAAACATTCTATCGTGTCACATTCTATCGCGTCACATTCTATCACTTCACATTGTATCGCGTCACGAACATTCTATCCCATCACATTCTATTGCATCACAAACACTCTATCGCGTCACATTCTATCGCGTCACATTCTATCGCGTGACAAACATTCTATTGCGACACAATCGATCGCATCATATTCTATCACATCAGACGCATTCTATTGCGTCACATTCTATAGCGTCACAAACATTCTATAGCGTCACATTCTATCGCATCACAAACATTCTGTTGCATCACAATCTATAGCGTCACAAACATTCTATCACGTTACATCGTATTGCCTCACATTCTATCACATCACAATCTATGCATCACAAACATTCTATCGCCTCACATTCTATTGCGTCAGAAACATTCTATCGCGTCACAAACATTCTATCGTGTCACATTCTATCGCGTCACATTCTATCGCGTCACATTCTATCGCGTCACATTCTCTCACGTCACATTCTATTGCGTGACATTCTATCGTGTCACATTCTATCACGTCACATTCTCTCACGTCACAAACATGCTATCGCATCACATTCTATGCCGTCACAAACATTCTATCGCATCACATTCTATCGCTTCACAAACATTCTATCGCGTCACATTCTTTGCCGTCACAAACATTCTATCACATCACATTCTATCGCTTCACAAACATTCTATCATGTCACATTCTTTGGTGTCACATTCTATCGAGTCACACACATTCTATTGCGTAACATCCTATCGTATCACATTTTATTGCATCACAAACATTCTATTGCATCACATTCTATTGCGTCACAAACATTCTATTGCGTAACATGCTATCGTATCACATTCTGTTGCATCACAAACACTCTCTTGCGTCACATTCTATCGCTTCACAAACATTCTATCGTGTCACATTCTATGGTGTCACATTCTATCGCGTCACACACATTCTATTGCGTAACATCCTATCGTATCACATTTTATTGCATCACAAACATTCTATTGCGTCACATTCTATCGCGTCACAAACATTCTATTGCGTAACATGCTATCGTATCACATTCTATTGCATCACAAACACTCTCTTGCATCACATTCTATCGCTTCACAAACATTCTATCACATCACATTCTTTCGCATCACATTCTATCACGTCACAAACATTCCATCGCATCATATTCTATCGCGTCACAAACATTCTATCCCGTCACATTCTATCGCATCACAAACATTCTATAGCGTCACATTTATTGCATCACAAACATTCTATCGCGTCACAAACATTATATCACGTCAAAAACATTCTATCGCGTAACATTCTATCACGTCACACTCTATCGCATCACAAACAATCTATTGCGTCACATTCTATGCTGTCACAAACATTCTATCGCGTCACATTCTATGGCGTAACAAACATTCTTTGGCATCAAATTCTATCACATAACAAGCATTCTTTTGTGTCACATTCTGTCGCATCACAAACATTCTATCTCGTCACATTCTATCGTGTCATAAATATTCTATTGCGTCACGAACATTCTATTGCGTAACATCCTATCGTATCACATTCTAACGCATCACAAACATTCTATTTCGTCAGATTCTATCCCGTCACATTTTATTGTGTGGCATTCTATTCCGTCACATTCTATCGCGTCACATTCTGTGTTTTCACAAACATTCTATCGCGTCAAATTGTATGGCATCACATTCTATGGCGTCACAAACATTCCATCGCGTCACAAACATTCTATCGCATCACAGTCTATTGCGTCACATTCTATCGCATCACAAACATTCTATCGCGTCACAAACATTCTATTGCGTCACATTCTATTATGTCACATTTATCGCATCACAAATATTCTATCGCCTCACAGACATGATATCACGTCAAAAACATTGTATCGCGTCACAATCTATGGCGTCAGATTCTATCACGTCAAAAACATTCTCTCGTGTGCCATTCTGTGGCGTCACATTCTATAACATCACAAGCATTCTATTGCGTTACATTCTATGGCGTCGCAAACATTCTATCTCTTCACATTCTATGTTGTCACAAACATTCTATCGCATCAAATTTTATGGCGTCACATTCTATGTCGTCACAAACATTCCATCGCGTCACATTCTCTCGTCACATTGTATCACGTCACAAACATTCTGTAACGTCACATTGTATCACATCACAAATATTCTATCGCGTCACGAACATTCTATCGCATCACAAACATTCTATTGCGTCACATTCTATCGCGTCACAAACATTCCATTGCATCACATTCTTCCGCATCACATTGTATCATTTCACAAACATTCTATCACGTCACATAGTATCACGTCACAAATATTCTATCTCGTCAGGAACATTCTATCGCATCACAAACATTCTATTGCGTCACATTCTATGGCATCACAAACATTCCATTGCGTCACATTCTCCCGCATCCATTTGTAACACGTCGGAAACATTCTATCACGTCACGTTGTATCACGTCACAAACATTCTATCGCATCACAAACATTCTATCGCATCCCAAACATTCAATCGCGTCACAAACATTGTATCGCGTCACATTCTATCGCATCAGAAACATTCTATGACGTCACATTCAGTCGCATCACAAACATTCTATCGCGTGACAAACATTCTATCGCGTCACATTCTATGCCGTCACATTCTGTCGCTTCACAAACATTCTACTACGTCATATTCTATCGTATCACATTCTAAGGCATCTCAAACATTCCATGGCATCACATTCTATCGCATCACAATCATTCTGTCACATCACAAACATTGTATCGCGTTCATTCTATCACGTCACGAACATTCAATGGCGTCACATTCTGTCGCATCACAAACATTCTATGGCGTCACATTCTATCGCGTCACCTTATATGCCTTCACAAACATTCTATCGCGTCACATTCTATTGCGTTACAAACATTCTATCGTGTCACATTCAATGCCGTCACATTCTATCGCATAACAAACATTCTGTCGCGTCACATTCTATCGCGTCACATTCTTTCGCATCACAAACATTCTATCGCGTCACATTCTATCGCGTCATAAAACATTCTATCGCGTCATAAAACATTCTATCGCATCACATTCTCTCGTGTCACATTCTATTGCGTCACGAACATTCTATCGCATCACATTCCATCGCGTCACAAACTTTCTATCCCGTCACATTCTATGGCGTCACATTCTATCGCGTCACAAACATTCTATCGCGTCACAAACATTCTATCGTGTCACATTCTATCACATCACAAACATTCTATTGCGTCACAAACATTCTATCACTTAACGTTCTATGGCGTCACATTCTATTGTGTCACATTCTTTCGCGTCACATCCTATTGCATCACAAATATTGTATTGCGTCACATTCTGTCGCGTTACAGTCTATTCCATCACAACCATTCTATCGCTTCACATTCTACCCTGTCACAAACATTCTATCACGTCACATTCTATCGCATCACATTCCATCTCGTCACATTCTATCGCGTGGCAAACATTCTATCGCTTCACGTTCTATCGCATCACGTTCTATAGTGTCGCATTTCATGCCTCACAAACATTCTATCGTATCACATTCAATCGCGTCACAAACATTCTTTCGCTTCACATTCTATTGTATCAAACTCTATTTCATCACTAACATTCTATCGAGTCACATTCTATCGCATCACATTCAATCGCGTCACATTCTATCGCCACACAAACATTCTATCGCTTCACGTTCTATCGCGTCTCATTCTATTGCATCACAAACATTCTATCGCGTCACAAACATTCTATTGCGTCACATTCTGTCGCATCACATTCTCTAGTGTCAGATTCTATCGTGTCACAAGCATTCTATGGCGTCGCTTTCTATCGTGTCGCATTCTATCGCGTCACATTCTGTGGCATCACAAACACTCAGCCGTGTCACTTTCTATCGCGTCACAAACATTCTATCGCGTCACATTCTATCGCGTCACAGTCTTTCACGTCACAAACATTCTATTGCGTCACATTCTCTCACGTCACATTCTATTGCATCACAAACATTCTTTCGCATCACAAACATTCTATCGCGTCACATTCTATCCCATCACAAACATTCTATCGCGTCACAAACATTCTATCCTGTCACATTCCCTTGCGTCACATTCTATTGCGTCACAAACAATCTATTACGTCACATTCTATCGCGTCTCATTCTATCCCATCACAAACAATCTATCGCGTCACAAACGTTCTATCGTGTCACATTTTATTGCGTCACATTCTATCATGTCACAAAGATTCTATTGCATCACAAACATTCTTTCGGGTCACAAACATTCTATCGCGCCACATTCTATCGCGTCACAAACATTCTATCGCGTCACATTCCCTCGTGTCACATTCTATTGCATCAGAAAAATTCTATCGCGTCACATTGTATCACGTCACAAACATACTATCGCACCACATTCTCTCGCATCACATTCTATTGCGTCAAATTCTATCTCATCACAAACATTCTATTGCGTCACAAACATTGTATCGCGTCACATTCTATCGCGTCACATTCTCTCGCGTCACATTCTATGGCCTCACAAACATTCTATCGCGTCACATTCTATCGCCTCATATTCTATCACTTCACAAACATTCTATGGCATCAGATTCTCTTGCATCAAGAACATTCTATCGTGTCACATTCTATTGCGTTCACAAATATTCTATCGCATCACATTCTATGGCATCATATTTTATCGCTTCACAAACATTCTATCGCATCACAAGCATTCTTTCGCTTCACATTACTTCGCGTCACATTCTATAGTTTCACAAATATTCTATAGCGTCACATTCTCTCGCATCACATTCTATGGCATCACAAACATTTTATCGTGTCATATTGTATCGCTTCACATTCTATTGCATCACAAACATTCTATCATGTCACAAAAATTCTATATCGTCACATTCTATCGCGTCACATTCTATCATGTCACAAACATTATATCCCGTCACTTTCTGTGGCATCACACATTCTAGCGCGTCACAAACATTCTATCGCGTCACGTTCTGTTGCGTCTCTTTCTATTGCATCACAAAGATTCTATCGCTTCACTAACATTCAATCGCGTCACATTCTATCGTGTCACAGACATTCTATGGTGTAACAGTCTGTCGCGTCACAGTCTGTCGCGTCACAAACATTCTGTCGTGTCACATTCTATGCGACACATTCTATAGAGTCACAGACATTCTATCGCGTCGCTTTTTATCGCATCGCTGTCTATTGCATCACAAAGATTCCATCGCGTCACAAACATCCTATGGCGTCACATTCTATGGCGTCACATTCTATCGCGTCGCAAACATTCTATCGTGTCACATTCTATCGCGTCACATTCTCTAGCGTCACATTCTAATGTATCAATAACATCCTATCGCGTCACATTCTATTGCATCAGAAACATCCGATCGCGTCACAAACATTCTATGGTGTCACATTCTATCACATCACTAACATTCTGTTGCGTCACAAACATTTTATCGCTTCACATTCTATGGCGTCACAAACCTTCTATCGTGTCACATTCTTTCGCGTCACATCCTATTGCATCACAAATATTCTATCAGGTCACATTCTATCGCATCACATTCCATCTCGTCATATTCTATCGCATGGCAAACATTCTATCGCGTTACGTTCTATCACATCACATTCTATCACGTAACATGCTATGGCATCACAAACATTCTATCGCTCATATTCTATTGCGACACAAACATTCTATCTCGTCACATTGTATGGCGTAACATTCTATCACGTCACAAACATTGTATCACATCACATTCTATCATGTCACATTCTGTCACATCACAAAAATTCAATCGCATCACATTGTTTCGCATCACAAACATTCTATCGCGTCACATTCTATTGCGTCACATTCTATCGTGTCACATTCTATCGTGTCACATTCTTTCGCGTCATATTTTGTCACATAAAATTCTATTGCATCGCAGACATTATATCACGTCACATTCTATCGCGTCATATTCTGCGGCGTCAAAAACATTCAATCGCGTCACATTCTATCACGTCACAAACATTCTATCACGTCACATTATATTGTGCCACATTTTTATCGCATTACAAACATTCAATAGCGTAACATTCTATAGTGTCACATTCTATCGCGTCACAAACATTCTGTCGCTTCACATTATGTTTTGCCACATTCTATAACGTCACAAACATTCAATAGCGTAACATTCAATAGTGTCACATTGTATCGCGTCACAAACATTCTATCGCGTCTCATTCTATCTTCTCACATTCTCTTCCGTCACATTCTATTGCATCACAAACATTTTATCATGTCACAAACATTCTTTTGCGTCACATTATGGCGTGACAAACATTTTATCGCGTCACATTGTATCGCATCACAAACATTGTATCGCCTCACATTCTATCAGGTCACAAACATTCTATCGTGTCACATTCTATCGCGTCACATTCTCTAGCGTCACATTCTAATGTATCAATAACATCCTATCGCATCACATTCTATCGCGTCACATTCTATCGCGTCACATTCTATTGCATCAAATACATCCTATCGCGTCACAAACATTCTATCGTGTCACATTCTATCACATCACAAAAATTCTATTGCGTCACAAACATTCTATCGCTTCACATTCTATGGCATCACAAACATTCTATTGTGTCATATTCTTTCGCGTCACATCCTATTGCATTACAAATATTCTATCGCGTCACATTCTGTTGCGTTACAGTCTATTGCATCACAAACATTCTATCAGGTCACATTCTATCGCATTACGTTCTATCACATCACATTCTATCACGTAACATGCTATGACATCACAAATATTCTATCGCCTCATATTCTATCGTGACACAAACATTCTATCTCGTCAGATTGTATGGTGTAATATTCTATCACGTCACAAAAATTGTATCACATCACATTCTATCACGTCACATTCTGTCACATCACAAAAATTCAATCGCATCACATTGTTTCGCATCACAAACATTCTATCGCGTCACATTCTATTGCGTCACATTCTATCGTGTCACATTCTATCGCGTCACAAACATTCTTTTGCATCAAATTATGGCGTGACAAAAATTTTATCGTGTCACATTGTATCGCATCACAAACATTGTATCGCGTCACATTCTATCACGTCACAAACATTCTATCGCGTCACATTCTATGCCGTCACGTTCTATGGCGTCAAAAACATTCTGTGGCGTCACAAACGTTCTATTGCGTCACATTCTATCGCGTCACATTCTATTGTGTCAAAAACATTCTATTGCATCACAAACATTCTATCGCGTTACATTCTGTGGCGTCAAATTCTGTTGCATCACAAACATTCTATCTCGTCCCATTCTATGGCATCAGAAACATTCTATGACGTCACATTCCATCTCGTCACATTCTCTCGCATCACAAACATTCTATGGCGTCACATTGTATCGCGTCACATTCTATCGCGTCACATTCTATCGCATCACATTTTATCGCGTCACAAACATTCTATCGCCTCACATTCTATTGCGTCACATTCTATCACGTCACAGTCTGTCGCGTCACAAATATTCTATCCCGTCGCATTCTATCGGGTCACAGAAATTCTATCGCGTCACATTTTATCGCATCACATTCTATCGCATCACAAACATTCTATCGCATCACAAACATTCTATCGCTTCACATTCTATCGCCACACAAACATTCTATCGCATCACATTCTATCGCGTCACAAACATTCTATCGCATCATATTCTATCGCTTCACATTCTATGGTGTCACAAGCATTCTATCGCGTTAAATTCTATTGCCTCACTTTCTATCGCGTCAAAAAGATTCTATCGCGTCATAATCTATCGCGTCACAATCTATTGCATCACCAACATTCTATCGGGTCACGTTCTATGGCTTCACAAAAATTCTATCGCATCACATTCCTTCGCGTCACATTCTATCACATCACAAACATTCTATTGCGTCACATTCTATCGCGTCACAAACATTTTATCGTTTCACATTGTATCGCATCACATTCTGTCGTATCACAAACATTGTATTGTGTCGCATTCTATCACGTCACAAACATTCTGTCGCGTCACGTTCTACAGCGTCACATTCTATGGCGTCACAAATATTCTATCACATCACATTCTATCTCATCACATTCTGTACATCACAAACATTCTATCGCGTCACAAACATTCTATCACATCACATTCTATCGCGTCACAAATATTCAATCGCGGCACAAACATTCTATCGCGTCACGTTCTATCGCGTCACAAATATGCTATGATGTCACACTGTATCGCGTCACATTCTATAACTTCACATTCTATCATGTCACAAACACTCTATCGCGTCACATTCTATTGCGGTAAAAACATTCTAATGCATCACATTCTATGGCGTCACATTCTATGGCGTCACAAACATTCTATCGTGTCACAAAAATTCGATTATGTCTCATTCTATCGCGTCATGTTCTATCGCATCACAAACATTCTATCGCGTCACATTGTATCGCATCACAAATATTCGATTGTGTCTCAATCTATTGCGTCACATTGTATCGCGTCACATACATTCTATCGCGTCACAAAGATTATATCGTGCCACATTCTATCTCCTCACATTCTATCGCATCACAAACATTCTATGATGTCGTCACTATCTATCGCGTCACAATCTATCGCGTGACAAAAAATTCTATCGCTTCACAATCTATGGCATCACATTCTATCTCATCAGAAACATTCTCTGGCTTCATATTCTATGGCGTCACATTCTGTCGCGTCACATTCTATCACGTCACATTATCGCATCACATATTACATTTAACCCACCTCAGCCCTCAGATAGAAAAGACACATTTTTCATACAAGCGTGGAGAATTGGGACATTCCCTGCCTGCTCACATGTTATCTTATACGCCAGGGATGTGCAATGCTTAGGGAAATGTCTCCCATCTCAGGGACCAAAAGCAGGATGGATCCCCTCTTCCCCCCACCCCCAGGGCATGCCAATGGAAAGAATTTGTATGCCATCCCAAGTTTATTCCTTCCAGATTCTCTGAGAAAGAAAACTTCTCAGTAGTTGATACGTGTAGGAACACCATGCTCTTATTATCAAAAGAAAGTTATCACATGACCCTTTTACCTTTCTTTTTCTAAAATAAGATCATTTCTTTCCACAGAGCTTTCCCTTTCCTGCCATGGCCACTCCACAGGCAGTCTCTAGACCACACACTTCCAAAGAGGTCCTGCAGTAGGCAGCGCTTTGCTTTGTACCAGTTCGAAGTTGTTTGTGCCCATGTCAACTGGCATGAGTTCTAGGTGCCACCCAAATCTTTCCTGAGTCCTTTCCTCAGGGCCTCCCTGAGCTCCTTACTCTGCAGATTGTGCAGAGCACTGGGAATTGACCAGTGGCGTGAGGACTGTGTAGGAAGAAGAAAACACCTAGTTGAGCTGTCTGACTTTGGGGGTTCTGGGCAGCATGTGGACAATGATGAGGGAGCCGTAGAAAACAGTGACGACAGTGAGGCATGAGGAGAAGGTGGAGAAGGCCTTCTGCCTGCCCATGCTGGAGGGGATCCTCAGGATGGCAATTATGATGGACACGTAGGAGGCCAGCATGATCAGGAAGGGGAGGACTGAATCCAGGAGAGTCGGGATGAAAGTTCTCCCAGACACCTGGGACCCTCCCGGACTTTTGCCCCCTCCTAGACACCTGGGCCCCCCTGGGGCACCTGGGCCCCTCCCTAGACACCTGCTCCCCACCCTGATGCCTGGGCCCCTCCCGGACTTCTGGGCCCCTTGGGACTCCTGCCCCCCCCACCTCCCCAGACACCTGGGCCCCTCCAGGACTCCTGGGCCCCTCTGGGACCCTTAGCCATTCCCCCCCCCCCAATGCAAGAGTCCTGGGCCCATCTGGGATGCCTGGGCCCCTCCTGGACTCCTGCCCCCACCCGGACACCTGGGCCCCTCTGGGAGACCTGGGCCCCTCCCAGACATCTGGCCCCCTCTTGGATGCCTGGGCCCCTTGGGACTCCTGGGCCCCTCCCGGACTCCTGGGCCTCTTGGGACTCCTGCCCCCCCACCACCACCTCCCCGGAAACCTGGGCCCCTCCTGGACTCCTGGGCCCCTCTGAGACACTTGCCCCCCCCCCCTGCAAGATGTCTGGGCCCTTCTGGGACTCCTGGGCCCTCCCGGACACCTGCCCCCCACCCGGGCACCTGGGCCCCTCCTGTATACCTGGGCCTCTCCCAGACGCCTAGGCCCCTCCCAGACTCCTGCTCCCCTCCCAGATGTCGGGCCCCTCCTGGACTCCTGGGCCCCACCTGGATGCCTGGGCCCCTCCTAGATACCTGGGCCCCTCTGGGACGCCTGGGACCCTCCCAGACACCTGGGCCCCCTCCGCGGATACCTGGGCCCCTCCCGGACGCCAGGGCCCCTCCCAGACTTCTGGGCCCCACCCGAATTTCATGGGCCCCACCCGAATGCCTGGGCCGCTCCCGGATACCTGGGCCCCTCTGGGACACCTGGGCCCCTCCCCAGACTCCTGCTCCCCTCCCGGACTCCTGGGCCCCTCCCCGGACTCCTGGGACCCTGCCAGACTCCTGGGCCCCCTACGGACTCCTGGCACCCCCCCAGACTCCTGGGCCCCTCCCAGACTCCTGCACCCCCCAGAACACCTGGACCCCTCCCCGGACGCCTGGGCCCCTTCGCCCCGCTCTCCTCCACCCAGTCACAGGGCATTGTGGGAGAGCAGGGTGGGGATGGGGTTGGGGGTGGGGGGGGTAGGAGGTCACGACCTCTGACCCCGCCCCCCCAGGACATGGCGGAGCTGCAGGAAGCTGGCGACGCCCCCGCAAAGGTGAATGGCCCCTCCCCCACCCCGGGGGGCCAAGGCGTCTGGGCATCTCCCCTCCCCCCCCCACCCCCGCCCCTGACCCCGACGGGGCCCAGGAGTCCAGGGACCCCTCAGAGCGAGGGGGGTTAAGGGTTAATTGAGGATTAATTGAGGGTTAATTAAGGGTTAATTAAGAGTTAATTACGGGTTAATTAAGAGCTAATTAAGGCTTAATTATGGTTTAATTACGGGTTGGTTAAGGGTTAACTAGGGGTTAATTAGGGTTTAATTGGGTGTTAACAAGGTGTTAATTGGGGGTTAATTGGAGGTT
This sequence comes from Rhea pennata, assembly GCF_028389875.1. Classification (NCBI taxonomy): domain Eukaryota; kingdom Metazoa; phylum Chordata; class Aves; order Rheiformes; family Rheidae; genus Rhea; species Rhea pennata. The sequence goes on along the minus strand of NW_026907686.1, from coordinate 168,231 downwards.
AATAAAGGGTTAATTGGGGGTCGGTTAGGGGTTAATTGGGGTTTGATTAAGAGTTAATTAGGGGTTAATTGGGGGTTAATACGGGTTTAATTGGGGGTAATTAGGGGTTAATAAAGGGTTACTTGGGGGTCTTTTAGCGGTTAATTGGTTTTTGATTGAGTTAATTAGGGGTTAATAGAGGGTTCATTGGGGGTTCATTGCAGTTAATTAGGGGTTAATTGGGGTCGATTAGGGGTTAATTGGGGTTTGATTAAGGGTTAATTGGAGGTTAATAACGGATTAGTTGGGGGTTCATTGTGGTGAATTAGGGATTAATTAGGGATTAATTGGGGGTTGATCAAAGGTTAATTAGGGGTTAATAAAGGGTTAATCGGGGCTCGATAAGGGGTTAATTGGGGTTAATTCGGGGTTGATAGAGGATTAATTGGGGGTTGATTAAGGGCTAATTAGGGTGTTAATTAAGGGTTATTAAAAGGTTAATTGTGGGTAATAAAGGGTTTATGAGAGAGTTAATAGGGGTTAATAAACAATTAATTGGGGCTAATTAAGGGGGATCGGGAGTAATTAAAGGGTTAATTAGGGGGCTGATAAAGGGTTAATAAAGGGTTAATTGGGGTTTTAATGAAAGGTTAGTTTGAGGGGGGTACTTGAGAGGTTAATTAGGGCTGTTAAAGGGCTAATAAATGGTTAATGGGGTTAATTAATGGCTAATAAGGGGTTAATAAAGGGCTATTTGGGTCTAATAAAGGCTTAGTGAAGGGTTAATGGGATTAATTGGGGGTTAATCGTGTTAATAAAGGGTTAATGGGGGTTAATTAAGGGCTAATAAGGGGCTAATTAAGGGTTAAGGAGGTTAATAAGGGGCTGATAAGGGATTAATAGGGTTAAAAGGGGTTAATGGAGTGATTTAAGGGTTAATTAAGGGGTAATGAAGGGTTAATAGATTAATAAGGGGTTAATGGGTTGATATTTAAGGGTTAATTAAGGGGTAATTAAGGGTTAATAGGCTTAATAAAGGGTTAATAAAGAGTTAATAGCAGGTTAGTAGGGTGATTTAAGGGTTAAAGAGCTAATTAAGGGTTAATGGGGTTAATAAAGGATTAATGAAGGGTGAATAGGGTGATTTAAGGGTTAATTAAGGGGCAATTAAGGGTTAATAGGGTTAATAAAGGGTTTATGAGGGGTGAATAGGGTGATTTAAGGGCTAATTAAGGGGTCATTAAGGGTTAATGGGCTTAATAAAGGGTTAATAAAGGGATAATAAGATGATTTAAGGGCTAATTAAGGGATCATTAAGGTTTAATAGGCTTAATATAGGGTTAATAGGGTGATTTAAGGGCTAATTAAAGGATCATTAAGGGTTAATAGGCTTAATAAAGGGTTAATAGGGTGATTTAAGGGTTAATTAAGGAATCATAAAGGGTTAATAGCCTTAATAAAGGGTTAATAAGGGTTAATAAGGGGTTAATAGGGTGATTTAAGGGTTGATAAAGGGTTAATTGAGGGTTATTAAGGGTTAATCAAGGGCTAATTGGCTAACACAGGGATATTACGATTAATAAGGGGCTAATGTGGGGCTAGTAGGATTAATAAGGGGTTAATGAAAGGTTAATAGGCTTAATGAAGGGTTAATTGAGGGCTAATAGGATTATTAAGGGTTAATAAAGGGCTAATAGGCTTAATGAAGGGTTAATTAAGGGCTAATAGTGTTAATAAAGGGGTATTAAGGGGTTAATAAAGGGGTTAATAGGGAACAGGAGGGTTAATTAAGGGTGTGATGAGGGATGGGAGCGGGTGGGGGGTGTAATTAAGCGGGGGGTGTTAATTAAGCGGGGGGTTAACGAGCGTCGGGCAGGTCCGGGCGCGGCTGGAGACGCCGTTCGGGGCCGTCGGCGCCGTGGCGGTCAGGAACCGCCGGCTCGGGCACCCAGCGCTGCTTGGCTGGCCTGACGTGGGGCACACGCATGAGTGCCCCCCCTCCCCGGACGCCTGGGCCCCTCCCGAACGCCTGGGCCCCTCCACACACACCCTGGACGCCTGGGCCCCTATCTAAAGAGGGCCCTCCTTGACCCCGTTGACCCCCCTCGATGGCCCCATTGACCCCCTTGTGGCCCTCCTTGGCCCTGTTGACCCTCCTGTTGGCCTCATTGACCCCCTCGTGGCCCTCCTTGGCACCGTTGACCCCCCCATTGGCCCCAGTGACCCCCTCATGGCCCTCCTTGGCCCGGTTGACCCCCCTGTTGGCCCCATTGACTCTCTCGTGGCCCTCCTGGACCCTGGCACCCACCGTGACTGCCCCCCCCAGGTACCAGTACCCCTCTCTGGAGCAACTGGCCGAAACCATCCCCTGCATCCTTGAGCACTTCAAGTGAGTTGGGGGGGGCCCTATAGGGGGCAGGGGGGCCCTATGGGGTCTGGAGGGGTGGGTGTGCCCCATGGAGGGGGCCAGGTGAAGTGGCAGGTGGTGGGGTCAGGGCCGACCCGACCTCTCCTGCGTCCCCGCAGCATCCACAGCATCATCGGCATTGGGGTGGGAGCTGGCGCCTTCGTCCTGGCGAAATTCAGGGTGAGCGGTGGGTCCCTGTGGGGAGGGGGGGGTCAGGCCACCCTGCCCCCCACCCATGACACATCCCCTGCTTTGCCCCCCCCACCTCCAGCTGACGCAACCCGAGGCCGTGGAGGGGCTGGTGCTCATCAACATCGACCCCCACGCCAAGGGCTGGATGGACTGGGCTGCCCACAAGGTGAGAGGGGCGGGGCCTATGGGGTGGCGGGGGCGGTGGAGCCTGGCGGAGGTAGGGGGAGGGGCCGAAGGGGTCTCCCTGTGCCCCCAGGCCTGGGTGTTATGGGGTGGGGGCGGTCTCCGTCCTCTATGGGGCCTCTGTAGGAGCTTGTCCTCTGCTGTGGGTCTTCCGTGGGTATTATCGGCCCTATGGGGCTCCTGTGGGTCACCATGTCCCTCTGGGTCTCGTCCAGGTCCCCGTGGGTGTCCTAGGGGGTCTCCGTGTGCCCATGAATCACCCATGGGTCCCTATGGGTCTCCTCTAGGTCGAAACGTCCTTATGGGGCTCCTCTAGGTCCAGATGTCCTTATGGGGCTCCTCTAGGTCCAAACATCCTTATGGGTCTCCTAAGGGTCCTTGGGCCCCACGGGTGTTTTACGGATCCCTTTATCCCTCTGGGTCTCCGTGTCCCCAGTGGGTCCCTGTGGGTGCCCTATGGGTCTACGTGTCCCGATGGGTTCCCCGTGGGGCCCCATGGGCCTAGGGGTCTCCTGTGGGGTCACCAAAAAGGTCCTCAGAATCTCCAGTGGGTCCCTTGTCCCTCTGGGTCCCAATGTCCCTTGGGGTCTCCCATGGGTGTCTGGTGGGTCCCCTTGTCCCTATGGGTCTCCTGTGGGTCCCGGTGTCCCTTGGGTTCTCCTATGGGTGTCCAGTGGGTCCCCTTGTCCCTATGGGTCTCCTGTGGGTCCCGGTGTCCCGATGGGTCCTTGTGGCCTACGGGGACCCTGTAGATCCCCGTGTCCCTCTGGTATCCCATGGGTCCCCGGTAGGGTCCCTTGGCCCTATGGGTGCCCTGTGGGTGCCCGTGGGTCTCCTGTGGGTCCCCACATCCCTGTGGGTCACTGTGTCCCTGTGGTGTCCCATGGGTCCCCAGTAGGGTCCCTTGGCCCTATGGGTGCCCTATGGGTGCCCATGGGTCTCCAGTGGGTCCCCACGTCTCTGTGGGTCCCCATGTCCCACCCCCCCCCACCCCACCCCCCCCGGCATGGATCACCCATGGGTGCCCCAGGCTGAGACTTCCCCACCTCCGGCTCTCAGGACTGATGTCCTCCTCCACCGAGATGATCCTGGCCCACCTCTTCAGCCAGGTGGGACCTTCAGGGGCATTTTGGGTGGGTTTGGGGGGTTTTGGGAGGTGTTTTGGAGAATATTTGGGGGTTTGGGGGGATATTTTGATTTTTTGGGGGGGGATTTTTTTGGGGGGTGGCATGGTGTGAGCAGTATTTGGGGGGGTCTGAAAGGTGACGTTGCTGCAGAAGGACCTGGCGGCCCACCCGCGTCCTGCTGGGGGGGGCATTAGGTTGTTTTTGGGGGTACTTGGGGGTGTTTTGGGGTACGGAGGGTTTTTTAGGGATTTAGGGGGTTTCGGGGTTAATTGGGGAGGGGGATTTTGAGGTGCCCCGGGGTGCCATCCCCGCAGGAGGAGCTCGCGGCCAACTCGGCCCTGGTGCAGCAGCAGCGCTGGTCCCTGGCAATGGCCCCCAACACCCTCCTCTACTGGTCCATGTACAACAGGTGGGGTCAGTGGGGGAGGAACTGGGCCGGTGGGGGGGGGGTCAACTGGACCAACAAGGGGTCAACGGGAGATACTTGGGGGGGCAAATGGGCCAATGAGGGGGCAACAGGGGTGTTGGTGGGGCAAGAGGGCTAACAGAAGGTCAGTGGAGGCTACTGGGGGGCAACTGGGGAGACTGTGGGTGAACTGGGCCAGTGAGGGGTCAATGGGGGGGTCAATGGGGGGCAAGAGGGCTAACAGAAGGTCAGTGGAGGCTACTGGGGGGCAACTGGGCTGACTGCAGGGCAACTGGCCAGTGAGGAGTCAACTGGGCCAATGAGGGGTCAATGGGAGCTACTTGGGGGGGGGCAAATGGGCCAACTTGGGGGGGCAACCAGGGTGTTGGTGGGGCAACAGGGCTAATAGAAGGTCAGTGGAGGCTACTGGGGGACAACTGGGCTGACTGCAGGGCAACTGGGCCAGTGGGGAGTCAACTGGGCCAACGAGGGGTCAATGGGAGCTACTTGGGGGGGGGCAAATGGGCCAACGTGGGGGGCTCAGTGGGGCTGGAGTGACTCTCCCCCGCCCCCCAGCCACCGGGACCTGGGCCTGGAGCGCAGCAGTGATGGCTTCTCAAGTGAGTGACCCCTGACCCCTGGCAGTGACCCCCTGATGACCCCCCCCACTGGGGTGACCTCCGACCCCATGCAATTGCCCTCTCCCCCCAAAAAAACGGGCCCTCAGCCCTTCTGACCCCCTCCGGTGACCCTTGTGACCTCCCCTCCTCGAGCTCCTTGTGATCGTCACAGTGACCCTTGACCCCCCCTCCACACGGTGACCTGCCCCTGACCCCACGTGACCCCTCCCCCCCAAAAAACCCTTAGGGCACCTCGTGACCCCACCCCCGGCGTGACCCCTGACCCCCCCCACCCTTGCATGTGCCCCGTGCTGCTGGTGGTGGGCAACGGCTCCCCCCACGAGGACGCGAGGTGGTGTGCGGGGGGGGTGGGCCTCAAGCCCGGGGGCGGGGACAGCGTGAGGGAAGGTGGGGCCACGTCGCAGAGGGGGGCGGGGCCACATCATAGAAGGGGCGGGGCTGCTTCACACGGTGGCAGGGTCATAGAGGGGGCGGAGCCGCAGCAGGGGAGGGAGGAGAGCATGTCACGGGAGGGCAGAGCCGTGTCATAGAAGGGGCGGGGCCAATGTCATAGAAGGGGCGGAGCCGCAGCAGGGGCTGGAATAGAGCACAGGTCACGGGGGGCGGAGCCAATTTGCGGTGGGGGGGCAGAGCTGCATCATAAAGGAGGGCGGACCCACATCACAGAGGGGGCGGAGCGCCATCACAGAGGGGGTGGAGCCATATCAAAGAAGGGGCGGAGCTGCATCATGGGGGCAGAGCTGTATTAAAGAGGGGGTGGAGCCGCATCACAGAAGGGGGCAGAGCCAGATCAAAGAGGGGGCAGAGCCGCAAGTACCGGGCCCACACGCGTGTGCGATGGGGTGGGGAGGTCACGTGTGCTGTCCCCCCGGCCGCCACAGTCACGCATGTTCCTCCTCTCCCCCACCCTTGCACACGCGTGTGCACCCGGTTCCTCCCTCCCCACCCCCCCCCATCCAACCCTGCGGCATGTGTGTTCTCCCCCCACACACACCACCAGGTCGCCTCTGGGGGGGGGGGCGTGATCAGCAGCGAGGGGGCGTGGCCAGCAGGGGGAGATAATAGACAAGGGGCGTGGCTGGGGGAGGAGGGGGGCATGGCCAACAGAGGCGCTTGGACAAATGGGGGCGTGGCCGTGGGTGGGGGGCGTGGCTAAGCAGGGGGTAAAGCGTGGATAATAGGGGACGTTGCCAGCGCAGGAGATGGCCAATCAGGTTGTTGCTGGCTGATTGGGGGGGGGGGGGGGGGTTACTAGGGTAGACGCAGGGAGGGGGCGTGGCCAGCGCTGGGTAGGTCCAATGGGGGCAGAGCCAAGCTCGGAGGAGGGGGTGTGGCCAACCAGCCAATCCAGGCCAGAGAGGGGCGTGGCTCAGTGGCAGGGGGGCGTGACCAGTGCCCGAAGCAGGAGCACATGCATGTTGGGGGGGGGGGGGTGGCCAGCAGGTAGGGGGTGTGGCCAGCAGCAGCAGCAGCCAGCCTTCTCCCTGCAGGAGCTCTGTTATATTTTTTGGAGGGGGAGGGTGTGGCCATGGGGGGGCGTGGCCATGGGGTGGGCGTGGCCACGACAGGGGTGGGCGTGGCCTCACCCCGCCCTTCCCTCCCCTTTCGCAGTGGCGTCGTCCTGCATGACGCGGCTGTCGCGGTCGCGCATGGCTTCGCTCTCGAGCGGCGCCTCGGGCGGAGCCAGTCGCGGGGCAGCAAGGTCTCGCCGGGGGGCTGCTGAGGCTGCGTGTTTCCCCCCTGCCCGCCCCCCAAAAACGCCACTGATTCGCCCCAAAAGCCTCTTCTCTCCTGCCGGACCCCCTCCCCCCCAGCTCCTAATATCACCCCACATTTCCCCCGAAGCTCCTAATATCCCCCAAACCCTCCGCAGGGCCCCCCAAGCTCCTAATATCCCTCCTAGACCCCCCTGAAGCCCCTAATATCCCCCCAAATTTCCCCCGAAGCCCCTAATACCCCCAAACCCTACCCAGACCCCACTCACAAGGTCTTAACATCCCTTCTAGACCCCCCTGAAGACCCCAATATCCCCCCAAATCCCTCCCAACCCCACCCGAAGACCCCAATAGCCCCCCAATGCCCTCCCAGACCCCTTTGAAGCCCCCAGTATCCCCCCAAACCTCCAAGAATCCCCCTAAGCCCTCCCCAGGCCCCCCTTGAAGCCCCTAATATCCCCCCGCCCCCCCCCCGAGGCCCCTTATTTCCCCCCAAACCCTCCCCAGACGGCCCCAAAGCCTCTAATGTCCCTCCCAGCCCCTCCGAAGCCCCCAATATCTCCCCAAATCCCAGAGCCCTCTGAAGACCCCGATATTCCCCCCCGAACCCCTCAATACCCCCTCGAGCCTCCCCCCATCTCCCTCCCCCCCCCGGAAGTGACCTTCGACCTCTCACCTCTGCCTCCTGGAGTGACCCCCCCAGCGACGTCACCAGCCCCCTCCCCCCCCCCACTGAGCTGGGCAAACTGGGCCCATGGCAATAAACACTGCAGACCAAATGGGTCCCGGTGCCTGTGTCACCATTGGGAGGAGAGAGCTGTTGACACCCCCCCCGCAAAACGCCGGTCCCCCGGGGGAGCCGGGAGTGCACTGCGCATGCGCGGCCGCTTCGGGCGGCGGTGCGTATTTGCAGCACGCCCCCTCCACGCGATTGCGCACGCGCAGCCTCCAGGAGTTGCCGCTCCCCCCCCCCCCAGCGTGGCTCCGCGGTTTCTCGCGGTCTACGCATGCGCCCCGCCGGCTCCGAGAGTGACGCGTGCGCAGTGCGCGGGAGCCGCGCTCCACCCTGCCCGTGCGGCCCCGTGCGCACGCGTAGTAAGCGAGAGCCGCGCCTCCCCCGCCCTCGCAGAGACTCGCGCATGCGCAGTACTGCCGGAGGGTCTTGGCCCCGCCCATGCTGAGCCTTGCGCATGCGTAGTGCCATGGGATGTAATAAATTGTAACTATTTGTTCATTGTTTAAAAGGAGGAATAAGCCGATGGAGGGGGGGGGAGGAGGAGGTTTTACAACAACCAGGGTTGAGACATGGTGTCAGACAAATAAATTATGGTAAGCACAAAAGCTTATATGACCCCTTGTGGAACCGGTGTCGGGGCCTTAGCTATCTTGCAGGACTATGAAGAGCTGAAGTAAGCAACAAGTTGCTCAAAGGTCACCAAGAAGGAATTCCTTTGAAAGCAAAAGGATAAAGAAGAAAAGATAAGCAGGCGCCTGTAATCACTCACAGGACAGCATCCCGAAAGGGAGTCAACACAACAGATAAGCAAACACCTGTGATCACTCACAAGGAGACAAGCCAAAATGAAGAGACAGAAGAAGACCGCGGCCTTCCTCTCCACGACCACCAGAGAGCTTCAGACGAACCCCCCAGCAACTCACACATGCGCAAAACGCACCAGGAGATTACAACGCGTCCCAAAACTAGCAGACTATAAAAAGGGGACAGTATGTGAAGGAGGCGCGCGCCGTTGGCGGAGCTAAGACTCCCCGGCCGCCCAGCGCTGTTTTGCTTGTGGCTGCTTACTTAACTAAATAAATTACTGACATGATTTAACGAACTCTCCGTATGAATTAACCTTCAGGAGTGTAACTTATGACAAATATGGTGCCGTGACTCGGATGAAGGCAATGGACTGAAAAGCTCTTCGGAAGAGGAGGCGCCCCGCCGAGTTCGCCTCTGCCGAGAGCGATTTTCACTCAAGCCCTTCACCGACGAACCCTAAATTAGCCACAAGCAAAAAGGAGCCGGCAACCCCAAGTAATCTTTGTGCACGAAGACCGAATGAGGACTCAGGATTGAGTAAGTATAGGCCAGTGATCCATTCGGTTGGGGTTGGGTATCCCGGAGTACACGTGAGAGACGTCCAGTAAGGACAAAGTGAGTGCGGACCCCTCGGTAGTGCGGTTCCCACATCCCGCGAGGGACTGGGCCACGAAAAGGGGGAAGCGGGGTGTGTGTGTGTGTGAAGGTACTCCGGAAGATGGGACAAAAGAAAAGTAAGCCTTCTGGTCCCATGGGTGGGGGAGGTCGTAGCGGAGGCTTACCTCCCATTCCCCCGGATAGCCCACTAGGATTGATGATTAAATATTGGGATGATTCCCCTTCTAGGCAGGGAAAAAGTAAAAGTTAAGATGATCCATTATTGTATTGAAGTCTGGGGCAACAAACCTATAAAAGGAGAAAGTGTTTTCTGGGCCCCTTTTGGTTCATTTGAGGACTGGATATGCCAGGCCCTAAATAGTTACGTAAATTCAAAGGAGCTCTTCAGCTTAGAAGAGAGCGAGTATGCACACCTCTGGATAAATCCAGAGGCGAGAACCCTTTTATACCCATTAAAAGAAAAAGGAGGGTGGGGGAAAAAAGAAGCAAGAATTAGAGATCCCAGTATCGCCACCCCCTTATATGCTTCCTCCTATACCTACAGCCCCTTCTCTTCCCGGGCCGACTGAACTTCTGTCCTCGGGGGAGTCGGATGGCGAGGCTAACCCTGGTCCCCAGGGTGTGGGGAGTCAGTGACTAGGAGTCAGACCAGAGCACAGGGGTTAAGTCTCGAAGGAGGACTATATCCACTGCGGGAAATAGCTATGGGAGGACCCCAACCGGGGACGGGATATGTAACCGTCCCCATTAATTCCGGGGACGTGAGAGATTTTAAGAAGGAAATGGGAAACCTACTAGAGGACCCACTGGGAGTGGCAGAGCGGGTGGACCAGTTTCTAGGACCAAATATTTACACTTGGGAGGAGCTACAGTCCATCCTGGGAATCCTGTTCACATCTGAGGAAAGAGGGATGATTAGGCGAGCTGGCATGCGAATCTGGGACCAACAACACCAGCAAGGTCCAGCAGCAGATGTTAAGTGGCCGATGCAGTCGCCTAATTGGAATAACCAGGACCCAATCCATCGCAGTCATATGCAAGGCTTAAGAACCATTATCATTCAGGGGATAAGGTAATCAGTCCCGAGGGGACAGAATATTAATAAGGCTTTTAATGAACAGCAAGGGCGGGATGAGACCCCGACAGAATGGTTAGAAAGGCTGCGAAAAAGCTTGCAGTTGTATAGTGGCTTAGATCCAGGGACTCCTGTGGGAGGGGCCTTACTTAAAACTCAGTTTGTGGCCAAATCCTGGACGGACATTAGGAAAAAGTTAGAGAAAATAGAGGACTGGCAAGATAAGGGCTTAGATGAACTCCTGAGAGAGGCACAGAAGGCGTATGTTAGAAGAGAGGATGAAAAAGAGAAGAAACAAGTACGAATGATGGTGGCAGCAGTACGGGAAGGTCAAAGAGGAAGGCCTAGGATGGTGTGTGGGAAGCTTGAAAGAGAAGAAGGGAGAAATGGTCAGGGACAAAGAAATGTGATCTGTTTTTATTGTAATAAAAGGGTTATATTAAGAGATAATGTCGACAGAGAAAAGAGGATGAGCAGATGTTCAAGGATGAGTAGGGGTGCCAGGGGCTCTATTTGCTGGGGACCTGAGAAAAAAACGAGCCCTTGATAAATTAAAAGTGGGTCCCCAGCGTGAGGAAATGGAATTCCTCATAGACACAGGGGCTGAAAGATCTACGGTCCAAACCTTACCTTTAGGGTGTAAGGCCTCGGCAGAAAGGGTACAAATAATTGGGGCAAAAGGAGAACCATTTGGGGTCCCCGTTATAAAAGAAGTATTAATCGAATCAGGTTCCAAGATAGGTGTGGGACCTTTACTTTTGGTACCCGAAGCTGAGTATAACCTGTTAGGTAGAGATTTGATAATAGAATTAGGCATAAGTTTAGAAGTGATAGATAATAGGCTACAAATTAAATTGTGTCCTCTCTGAATAGAGGATGAACAAAGCATAAACCCGTAAGTTTGGTACACTCCAGACAGTGTGGGTAAATTGAATATTAAACCTTTTAAGGTAACTATAACCAACCCGGATGTACCAACGAGGATTAAGCAATATCCCCTGTCCGAAGAGGGCAGGCGGGGATTAAAACCTGAGATTCGGAGGTTACTACAACGGGGGCTATTGGAACCTTGTATGTCCCCTTTTAATACCCCAATATTACCAGTAAGGAAAAAGGATGGCAAATATAGATTGGTGCATGATTTGAGGGAAATCAATAAGAGAACTGTGACTAGGTTCCCAGTAGTAGCGAATCCACATACTCTATTAAATCAGTTACACCCGGATGATCAATGGTATAGTGTGATAGATTTGAAGGATGCGTTTTGGGCATGTCCTTTGGATGAGAGCAGTAGGGATTATTTTGCCTTTGAATGGGAGGACCCGGATACCCATAGAAAACAGCAACTAAGATGGACTGTCCTCCCTCAAGGATTTACCGAATCCCCAAATTTATTCGGACAGGCCCTGGAACAGATTCTGCAGGACTATAATAAAGTGCCGGGAGTGACATTAGTACAGTATGTGGATGACCTGTTGATAGCAGGAAAGGATGAAGAAGTGGTAAGGCAGGCTAGCGTCCAGTTGTTAAATTTTCTTAGCCTGCAAGGGTTGAAAGTTTCAAAATCAAAGTTGCAGTTTGTAGAGAAGGAGGTAAGATATCTGGGCCATCGATTAAGTGGGGGGACTAAGAGACTGGATCCGGAGAGAATTAGTGGTATCCCGGCTCTGAAGGCCCCAACAACAAAGAGGCAAGTACGGCAACTGTTAGGATTAACTGGGTATTGTCGGCAGTGGATAGAGGATTATAGCGGAGAGGTCAAATTCCTCTACAATAAATTAAATAAGGATGGATTACTTAAGTGGACAGAAGAAGATGAAGAGCATTTAAGAAAAATTAAAAGAGGAACTAATGCATCCCCCAGTATTAAGCTTTCCAGATTTAAGAAATCCATTCTTTTTATTCGTAAACAGCACTGAGGGTACTGTCTATGGAGTACTTGCCCAAGAATGGGTGGGAAGTAAAAAGCCAGTTGCCTATTTATCCAAATTACTGGACCCGGTTAGCCGGGGCTGGCCTAGCTGTCTGCAGGTAGTGGTGGCAGCCACCTTATTAGTAGAAGAAGCGCAGAAGATTACATTTGGAGGAGAAATTAAAGTAATATCCCCTCATAATATATGAGGGGTACTACAACAAAAAGCTGAAAAATGGATCACGGATGCTAGATTATTAAAGTATGAAGGAATCCTAATCTCCTCTCCAAAGTTAACCTTAGAAATGACTTCCTTACAAAATCCTGCTCAGTTCCTTTATGGAGAACCAAGCAAACCCTTAGAGCATAATTGCCTCCGAAATATAGAAGAGCAAACAAAATTGCAACCTGACTTGGAAGAGATGGAGTTACCTGAGGGCGAGCGAATATTTATAGATGGCTCTTTGAGAATAGTTAAAGGAAAAAGGAAATCAGGGTATGCATTGGTGAATGGGAAGACACTCGAGGTGGTAGAATCAGGACCCTTGAGTCCAAGCTGGTCTGCTCAGGCTTGTGAGCTATATGCTATGCTGCGAGCTTTAAAGTTGTTAAAAGGCAAAAGCGGCACGATATACACAGATTCTAAATATGCTTATGGGGTAATAATACTTTCGGTAAAATCTGGGAAGAGAGGGGACTTGTCAACTCGCAGGGGAAGGGATTGATACACCAGGAACTGATTACTCAGGTCCTGCAGGCTATTAGAGAACCAAAAGAGATTGATATAGTCCATGTAAAAGGACATCAGTGAAGAGATGGAGTTACCTGAGGGCGAGCGAATATTTATAGATGGCTCTTTGAGAATAGTTAAAGGAAAAAGGAAATCAGGGTATGCATTGGTGAATGGGAAGACACTCGAGGTGGTAGAATCAGGACCCTTGAGTCCAAGCTGGTCTGCTCAGGCTTGTGAGCTATATGCTATGCTGCGAGCTTTAAAGTTGTTAAAAGGCAAAAGCGGCACGATATACACAGATTCTAAATATGCTTATGGGGTAATAATACTTTCGGTAAAATCTGGGAAGAGAGGGGACTTGTCAACTCGCAGGGGAAGGGATTGATACACCAGGAACTGATTACTCAGGTCCTGCAGGCTATTAGAGAACCAAAAGAGATTGATATAGTCCATGTAAAAGGACATCAGTGAGGTTTTACTCCTCAAATTAGAGGAAATAATTTGGCAGATCAGGAAGCTAAACGAGCGGCCCTGATGAGTTTACAGGTTATAAAGATGAGGGAAGACCGTCCAAATTGTGGAAAGGATTTAAAGAAGTTAACATGTTATGATTGTTGGAAGGAAAGGAGTGTCGGAGGAATACAGTGTAATTTCCTTGAGGAAGCGGCTGGGGACGAGGCCCCTGAATACGAACGCTGTTATTTGCACAGACCAGTTTACTCACTTATTTTGCTTTACGCCGCTAGAAAAGAACAAGATGGTACAAATGGGTATAAAAGAAGCTGATAAGGGAAAGTGGGTACTGCCGGATGGGCGAGAAGTACTCCCAAAGTCGGTAGCCTTGGGAGTGCTACGGAGGTTTCATGAGAACACGCACTGGGGAACTCAAGCATTGATAGATCAATTTGCTATAAAGTATATGTGTGTAGGAATTTACAATATAGCAAAGAGGGTTGTGAATGACTGCATAACTTGTCGAAAGGTGAATGCTCAACATGTCAGAAAAAGAGTGTTGGGAGGTCGAGAACTGGCTCATCGACCTTTTGCAAAAATTCAATTAGATTTTACAGAACTTCCAAAAACAGGACGGTACAAATATGTGCTTGTGATGTAGACCATCTCACACATTTTGTTGAAGCATTCCCTATGGCAAGGGCTACAGCTCAGACTGTGGTAAAAATATTGCTTGAGAATATAATTCCCAGATACGGAATTGTAGAAACAATTGACTCTGATAGAGGTCCCCATTTTATATCTAAGGTGTCCCGAGAAACTATGAAAGCTTTAGGAGTAAGCTGGGAATATCATACTCCGTGGCATCCTCAAAGCTCTGGAAAGGTGGAACGAATGAATGGTGAAATTAAAAAACAGTTAACAAAACTTATGCTAGAAACTAAGGCGTCCTGGGTAAAATGCTTACCGCTTGCTTTATTAAACATACGAACGCAGCCCCGAACTGACGTGGGGCTTTCGCCTTTCGAAATGCTTTATGGTATGCCATATGATTTAGAGATGCCTCTTGACCACCCCAATTCGCAAGATACTCAATTACAGCCCTACCTAACACAGTTAATGAGCCGACATAGAGAGTTACAGAAAAGAGGCCTAGTGGTGCAGCGACTCCCATTAGATATAGCCATACACCGAGTACAGCCTGGAGATAAAGTTCTAATCAAAACATGGAAAGAGACTTCATTAGCACCTCGGTGGGAAGGCCCCTGCGTTGTTTTGCTTACTACAGAAACGGCTGTTCGGACTGCAGAAAAAGGGTGGACTCATGCCAGCCATGTGAAAGGACCGATCCTGGGAGAAGAGTGGAGGGCGGTTCCAGGCTCCGCCGACTTAAAATTAACGCTTAAACGGACTCGATAAGTATTATTTCCCCTGTCCATGTACCGTAACGAGAGAAGGGGCCCCACTCCTAGACAAAGGCTCTCTAACAGATTCCCCTGAAGAACACTACTGCTGCCGAGAAGAACCAATACCTTGTAGTTCGCTGCAACCGAACTGACAAGCGAGGCAGAGGAATGCAGGCGGTGGGGAGGTTAAGAGGCCAGGTAAAACATAACATTAGGAGAAATGGGCCCCGACTAGCTCTTGCGGTACACGGGAATTAGCGTTATTATCATGGTCAGCTGCGGTATCCTACAACCACACCACCCCCATCGACCTTTTCGGTGGAGTTTAATTAGATATGAAGATCAACAGATTATACAGCAAGTAACGACAGCAGGTGCCCCTAGTTTCCGCACTACACCGTGTAACCTAACTACAGGAACAATGTGTTTCAACCAATCAGGACTTTACTTCTGTCCGAGCTCAAACCCGGGAAGGGGGTATTGTAATTATCCAAATGAATACTATTGTGCATATTGGGGCTGTGAAACCATTGCTACAGACTGGAATCCTGGGGCAGGTCGCGACAAGTTCTTAGAAGTGGGCTATGGACCGCTAGGATGTAGTTGTCGAGCAGATCCCTGCCAAGGATGGCAAGGACAAAATTTGGGATACACAGGACATTATAGGAACGAGGAGATTTGCAAGGTTCTGTATCTAAATGTAACCAAGCCGGAAGATATCAGCTGGTTACTAGGGAAAATGTGGGGCGTTAGACTCTATTCACACAGACCTGATAGGGGAGGCCTCATACTGATAAAAAAAGAGGAGGCCAAGATTTCCCAACCAGTCGGACCAAATAGTGTACTGTCAAAGGGAATCCTAGAAGCCCAACCTACAAAAACCCTTGGGCCAGACCTATCTACAACACCTCCCAATAGTGCAATAGAGTCATTCCCTACAGATGTAGTCCCCACCATTGCAGGGGAACATAGAATCACATCTGGGAACAGCATATGGAAAGTCATAGATGCTAGTTATCGAGTGTTGAATCAAACAAATCCAAATATAACCAGACGCTGCTGGTTATGTATTAACATAAGACCCCCATATTATGAGGCCATCGGAGATTTAGGCGATCCCGTCTATTCAAACGAAAGTAACCCCTCACAATGCCACTGGGGACAAGAAATCGGGGTAACACTAACCCAGGTATCTGGAAGTGGTAGGTGCGTGGGTACCGTCCCCAGAGGAAAGGGCAGTCTTTGTAACATCTTAGAGGATCGCGACCAGTCACACCAATGGTTAATTCCGGCCAACAACACGAGGTGGGCATGCTCATCATTAGGAGTCGCTCCATGCTTATCATTAAAACTCTTCAATTCGTCTCATGATTTTTGTGTACAGGTAATAATTATACCAAGGATTCTATACCACTCTGAGGAATATATATACAGTCACCACACTGTAGCAGATTACCATCTCGAAAAGAGGGAACCAGTCACAACTGTAACCCTGGCCACATTAATGGTTTTAGGGGTTGCAGGAGCTGGTACTGGAGTTGCCTCGCTAGTAAAACAAAGCCAAGAGTTCACCTCTCTGCGTATCGCAGTTGACGAAGATTTGGCCAGGATCGAGCAATCCATTTCGGTGTTAAAAAAATCAGTTAGATCCCTCTCAGAGGTAGTACTACAAAATTGTAGGGGATTAGATTTGGTCTTTTTACAACAAGGAGGGCTTTGTGCCACCCTGCGAGAGGAATGTTGTGTATATGCTGATCACACTGGAGTGGTAAGAGATACCATGATGAAACTCCGAGAGGGTCTAGAAAAACGAAAAAGAGAAAATGAGGCTCGACAGAACTGGTATGAATCCTGGTTTAATCATTCACCTTGGCTCACCACCTTGTTGTCAACCATAGCAGGGCCTTTACTACTGTTAATAATAACATTAACTTTTGGACTATGTATTTTTAATAAAATAATGGCAATTGTAAAAAGCCGCCTAGAAGCTGTACACCTAATGCTGCTACGTGCTAAGTATGAATCACTTGAATTAGACAATGATGCGGACGCATTAGCGTTGAGTCGCCGGGCGCTCCAGGAATTCAATGAACAAAATAAGTAACCAAAAAGAAAAAGGAGGGATTGTAATAAATGGTAACTATTTGTTCATTGTTTAGAAGGAGGAATAAGCCGATGGAGGGGGAGGAGGAGGTTTTACAACAATCAGGGTTGAGACATGGTGTCAGACAAATAAATTATGGTAAGCACAAAAGCTTATATGACCCCTTGTGGAACCGGTGTCGGGGCCCTAGCTATCTTGCAGGACTATGAAGAGCTGAAGTAAGCAACAAGCTGCTCAGAGGTTTTGAAGGTAAAAGGATAAAGAAAGGATAAGCAGGCGCCTGTAATTTTCTCACAGAACAGCATCCCGAAAGGGAGTCAACACAACAGATAAGCAAACCCCTGTGATCACTCACAAGGAGACAAACCAAAATAAAGAGACGGAAGAAGACCACGGCCTTCCTCTCCACGACCACCAGAGAGCTTCAGACGACCCCCCCAGCAACTCACACATGTGCAAAACGCCCCAGGAGATTACAACGCAGATTATAAAAAGGGGACTGTATGTGAAGGAGGCGCGCGCCGTTGGCGGAGCTGAGACTCCCCGGCCGCCCAGCGCTGTTTTGCTTGTGGCTGCTTACTTAATTAAATAAATTGTTCACATGATTTAACAAACTCTCTGTATGAATTAACCTTCAAGAGAGTAACTTATGACAGTCCCCGCTCCCCTATGCAGAGATGGGGAAGCACATGGGGTGCCCCGTCCCCTCTGCAGCCACAGCGTAGGACTACCAGGTGCATGTCCTGTTCTCATCATGTCCCCCATGACCCTGCAGGGGCTAACAGTTTGCAGTGCTGTATGCAGCTGCGACCATGACTGCACCCCTGGCGACATGGACATGTTGGGCCACAGAGAGCTGGGCATGTGCAGGGACAAGTGATCTGTGCAGCACTGCACACTGGGCAGGATCCCATTTGCCAGGAAGTTCAGCGTTGTGTGTTTTGCCAGGAAGTTCAGCGTTGTGTGTTCATCCTCACAGGGCAGAAGACAGGGCGCTGCATGCCCAATGCTGGCGGCACCGAGAAGAGCTCTGAAATGCTGGCTTGGTGTCCAGCAGAGGAAGCGAGTGTCGGGTATGGGCCCCAAAGATGGGTCGTGGCACTGGGGAGGAGAGTCCTCTGCTAGGATGGTACATGCACCAAAAGGCTGGCCCATCTTCGAGGTCCCGTTGGACACCAGGGGATGCTCTGGGCGGGACACCTCTGAGGGTGCTCTTGAGAGGTTTGGCCCCTTCAGCAACAGGCCATGGCCTAGGGAGGGGGTGCCATGGCGCAGGGATGCCACTTCCCAATGGCAGCATGGGAGCAGACTCTTGCCCTTTCTGCAGTGACCTGGGACAAGCCTGGGGCAGCGTGGGGCGCGTTGACACAGAGCAAGGGGCCCGCAGGCATCCTGGGCCATGGCCCGGGCACGGCCCCGCAGCAGGAGGCGCAGCTGCCCTGGGGTGCTGGGCACAGGGGCTGCAGCAGGGCCGGCAGCCCCGGGGCCTTGTGCCACGCCGACGCCGGGCCGGCAGACGGCTGGCAGGGAGGCTGCAGCGCGGCCCCGGGGCCCCCATGTCGCAGCACTGTGACCCGGCAACGCAGTCACAGTGCTCGCGGCACGAGCAGGGCTAGAAGGCGCCCGCGCCCCTGCCGCTCTGCCAGGCTCCGCAGCCGGCTCGCAGCTGGCTGCCGCCCAGGGCCGAGGCTCTCTGCACGCTGTCCTTGGGCGCAGGCGCACCCACCGCCACGAGGGCAGCAGGGCTCTCGACGACCACCCAGCGCGACGTTGTCGCAGGACTTGCGGGGGCACGGCTGCCTGCACCTCAGGCCGCCAAACGATGGACGTGCTCAGCAGCTGCACCTCTCTTTGGTATGGAGACCTCTTTGTGGCCTTCCTCTGACCTTACTGCCAGCTCTTGCTTTGCACCTTCTCTGCCCTGCTTTGGTGCTCAGAGCACTCCCTGCCGTGCCCCGTGCCTCGCAGGCTTGGAAAGTGCCTGTGTCTGCTGCTTCACTCCCTAACACTGCCTAACGCTGTCTCCTGTGCCGGCTGCCTCTTCCCCAACACAAATAGGCACGACCAACCCCTTCCTCCTGCAGCCCTTGACCCCTTCCAGCACCGGCTCTAAGACTGGGTCTTTGGCTTGCCTCAGCCTCAGAAAGACTGTGGATCCTCTTCCTCTTCCGCCTGGCACTCCTCCAAAGATGCACAGAGCAATACCAAGTGACAGCAAGGTTTTCACAGTGTTTTCACTCTCAGGAAAGCAGAGGGAGGTCAGCATCTGCCAGCTCCAGGTCTCTTCTAAGCTGCCTCAGCTGAGCTGACGCAAAGGGGCCAAGGCAAGCAGGCTTTCTGCTTTTATTGCTGTACTTGTGTGGCGCTGCTGGGCACAGCTGGCCTGTGCATGCCTCCTGTGGGAAATGGAAGTGACCCCTGCCACCACTGTCAGCAGCCATTCTTGTGCGAGCGCAGACTGTGCCCAGGCATTTGCTCAGGGGCAGGCAGCGCGCTGAAGCTCACAGCTGATTCAGCCCTTGTGCACCATCCGATCGTGGAAGGTTTTCTGTTGGAAGAGCTCGCTGGAGGCCCTCCGATCCAATCTGTGCTCCGAGCAGGCTCGGATTCAAAGCCGGATGTAACTTTGGTCTTTCAGAGACCGGAGCAAGCCCTTGGGAGCGGGAGAAGACCCCTCACACGCACCTCAAGCTCCGCAAGGGCTCCAGGCCTTTTCAGCTGGAGATCAGTGGAGAAAGTTAACTCGATGGCCCGCAAAGAGCAAGGGCATCCATTCTCGGAGCCGGAGACCCTTCCAAAGATCCCCATGCCTATCTGCTTTGGCGCCACATGCAGCACCCAGGAAATGCAGGCCATGCGATGCGAAGATGCTCCAAGCGCTCATCATCAGTGTCATAGGTCTCAGGCAACACTCTGGAGCACCCGGCCAGCTGGTCTCCTGCAGGGCCCAGGAAAGAGCTTTTTCCCCCAGGCTCTTTCAGGTCTGGCTTTTGCTTTTTTTTCTTCCTTTCTTTTTTTCTTCCTTTCTCTTTTTTTTTTTTTTCTTTTCTTTTTTTTTCCCTTAAATTTTGCCATGCTCTGGAGCCCCTAAAGTGGCTTCAGTTTGAGAGAGAGAGGAAAGGAGCTGGGCAGCGCTGGTGTGCCCCGGTGGGCGTGAGAAGCGTCCCAGGGCTGGCCGGGAGGCAGGCCTTGCTCACATGCGCAGGGAACAGCCGATCGCCACCTTTGGGGTCAGGAAGGAATTTTCCCCCAGCACAGATTGGCAGCAGTGCCTGGGGGTTTTTCGCCTTCCTCTGCAGCACTGAGCACAGCCCTCTCCCAGGGCTCCTCGGAGCCCTTGCAGGCCACTGATTGCCTGCTCTTGCAGCACCAAGACACCAGCTGTGCCCTGCAGCTCTCTCGCTCTCTGCCCTGGGGCAAGCTCAGGCACTTCCATGCATTCCATATGCTTGGGCTGTTCTGCCTTGTGCAAAACAATGTGCGTTTGCAAAGGCTCCGGGCTTGATGCTGCATCAGGAAGCAGCTGCCACTTGTCAGCTCTCTCTGCATGTAATAAAAGTGCAATGCTTGTAACCTCTGCTGGCTCTGCTGTGTGTGTCGTGTGAGTCGTGGCTGTGGCCTGAGAGCTTTGTCGTGCAGCTGTGCTGCCAGGAAGCGCAGGTACCCTGCTGCCTGCAGGATCTGTTGTGGGGCTTGCAGGGTTGCTCTGCACCACAGGGAGTTTAGCCCAACTCCGCCCCGGTTGCATAACCGGGCTATGACACTGCGCACGTGTGCAGATTTATTTTGGGGGCCACATTGACTTTGGGGTTCGCTATTTCATTACTCTTCAACTTCAGACCTTCTGGTTGACTGTTTCTCACGGTTATTCTGTGGCTGGAAGCCACCGGATCTGTTCGCTGTTCTTTCTCACAGATTTCCAGGACCTTGTTAGTTACTTATTCGTATTCTGCTTAACACAGCGGTAGTGTTCTAGACACCCAAAAGTTACAGCAGGGACCGTTCCCACCAAGTATCATGTAGTATGGATACAAAAGTTGCAACACAAACCATTCCCATCAAGTATCCCGTAGTACAGATGCAGCACTCTGGGTCCCAGAGGCGAGGAGATCACTGATAGCGCCTTTTCCTGTCATCCTTCAGAAGGGCTACCAGGAATGGGAGATAAGCCCGCAGAGCTCTGTCCTCACCAAAGTCTAGGGCATGACACAGTCACCAAGCAAGGTGTGCGATGTTGTGGTGTACATAGCCCACAACCACCCCCCCCCCCGCCTCCACTCTCCCCACACACACACACACAGCCGAGATGAGGCTCCGACCTGCCTTTCTCCCTCCTCTTCTCTTGTCTTGCTTGCTTTGGGTGGCCTCTTGGAGCAGTAGATGAGCAACAGACTTTCTGCAAGGGCTTCCCAACTGCTCCTTCATCCAGATGGACCCAGCAAAGGAAGCTGTCATGTGTGGTGGTCCCCGCTGCCTGCATGGGGACTCCTGTGTTCCCTCCTCCAGGCCCAGCACTGTCCTTGGCTCCCGATGAGGCAACCATAGCTGCGTCCCAGACACATTGGGACTGCATGTTAGGTCACCTTTGCAGTGCTGTGCGGCAGGCTCAGCGGAGCTTGGCACGTAGCACCGGGCAGGGCCCTGTGGCCTTAGCCAGGCAGGTGCGCCATGCTCTGCCTGCCCTGACAAGCAGCGTCAGGCCTCTGTGGTTTTGGATGTTCAGGGCGGGAGAGGGCACTCTCAGATCAGGTCAGGGGAAGCTCTGACATTCACCTCCTTGTTTGCCAGGGCTATTATTGCCAGCTGCAGCTTCTTGTAGCAGAGGGCAGATCAGCTTTGTATTGCCCCATAGCTTGCGGGAAACAGATTGGACCTTGCCAGACTCTGCAAGTGAGAAGCGGGAAGAAGAACGTGCCTTTGATGCTGGGCTCCGTTGCGGAGGAGAGGCACTCTCTCAGCTTTTCGTCTTTCGAGGCAACCGCATGACTTTGGTGGGGCACTTTCAGATGTGGCAGCTGCCCCAGGCCTGTTGTGTGGCCAGAGTGGAGATGGCCTGGTGCACTGGGGCAGGATCTTAGCTTTTTCAAGGGGTGCCATGGGAGAGAGGATGAGTTTGCGGTGGTTTTGGCCAAGTGCTTTTGAAATTACCAAGCTGGTCTGTGGAAGAGCTTGGGCTGGCCTCAAGCATTGCCAGTGTGGACATGGCTTGCAGCCGCCACCCAGCATCACCTGGCCAGTGTGTCAGACCTGCTAGATGACATCTCTCGCACAGGGAGTCTCGGAGCCTTCCACTATCCCCAGAAGTCTTCTCACAGAGATGTTGAGCCAGATGAATCCCCTCTCGGCGGCAACAGTGAGGCCACATCTGGAATGCAGTGCCCTGTGCAGGGACCATGAGAGCTGCCAGTAAGCTGGAGCAAGTGCAGCAGAGCCCATGAAGGTGGTCAGGGCTGGAGAACACAACCTAGGAGGAAAGGCTGAAGGAGCTGCATTTGTTCTGTCTCGGGAAAGGATAATGAAGGGGGATCTAAGACAGTGATCCAGCACCCGGAGGAGGCTATGGAGGCAGACTCTTCTTAGAGGTGCTCAGTGAAGGCACGAGAGGCAGCTGGCCTGAGGTGCCCCTGGGGCAATTAGGACTGGTAGAAAGGAAACTATTCTTGTGCCTGAGAGCGGTGCAGCCCTGGGAGAGGCTGCAGTGAGGCGGGAGCCCTGTGTCCTTGGAGAGGTTCAAAACATAGCTGGACAAGGTCCTGAGCAGCCTGCTTTACATGGAGTTAGCCCTGCCTAGAGCAGAGGGGTGGACTAGAGGCCTGCATACCTCCTGCCCACCTCAGGCTTTCAGCAATCTGTGATTAAAAGCAGCAAGAACCCGTGGAGAAATGACTTTGAAGGCAGAATGCTTCTTGCTGTTGCACTGAAGCAGATCGGAGCTTTCAGGAGGCAGGTGATTTGGGGATAGTGGTGACCCTGGTGTGAGGACACAGCGCTGGAGTTTTTCCCTGCCACTGCCATTCTCGACAGGATTTGGTCGTTTCCAAAGAGCAAAGGTTGGCTCAAGCCTGTTGGGTACGTGGGACAGCAGCTCTGCCCTGTGTGCTGCCTGCAGAACCAGCTCCAGATTCAGCAAAGTGCTGCCAGGGGGTGCTTTCCACAGCAGTGCAAAGTCACGGCTTGCATGTCCCTGTGTGAATAGGCATGTGTACGTGGTGGTATGAGCACAGGTGTGAACCTGTGTGCACTGTCTCAGTGTGTGTGTGCCCCTGTCTGTGCCCCCTGTGTGCGTGCATGTGCAAATGCATGTGTGCACAGCTGCACGTGACTCTCCATGAGAATGCATGTGGTCTCATCTCCATGTGCATACGCTTGCATGTCCCTGTGTCAAAGCATAGCTCTGCCTTCCTACAAATAGCATCATCTCTGCTGGTTGCTTCGTAGGGCAGCAGCACCTTCCACATCCTTGCGTGGGTGGAGGTCAGCCCTGCCCAGATGATAGAGCCCTGCCCTGAGGTGAGGTGGGCCTTGGGAAGAGGAATGGAGAGGATGGCGGGTTACAGAGATGTGTGGAGCTGCCAGCAGAGACCCCAGGACAGACAGTGCGGAGCTGCACGTGGACGTGATGTTGGTGCCTGTAGCTCTCCTCTGCCGCTACCAGTTTGTGGCAGGGATCCCCCTGCCTGCCTTGGCTTGGGCACTGTTTGCGGGCTGCTGAGTGAGGGATCACGGGAGGGGAGATGTGTGGAGACTGAGCGGAGCTTGCTGGCGGATGCAGAGACGTGGGGAATCCTAGTGAGCACAGCTGCCCCTGGCTCAGTTCCCATGCAAGGAAATGGAGAAGAGGGTTGACTGCCTACTCCGGAGGACACACCAAGGAAAGCCATGCTAGAGTAGGGCCACCGCAGGCACGCTTAACGGCTGCTTACCCCAGGCAGCTTGCAAGGGCTGGCACCTATGCAGAGATGGGGAAGCACATGGGGTGCCCCGTCCCCTCTGCAGCCACAGTGTAGGACTACCAGGTGCATGTCCTGTTCTCATCATGTCCCCCATGACCCTGCAGGGGCTAGCAGTTTGCAGTGCTGTATGCAGCTGCGACCATGACTGCACCCCTGGCGACATGGACATGTTGGGCCACAGAGAGCTGGGCATGTGCAGGGACAAGTGATCTGTGCAGCACTGCACACTGGGCAGGATCCCATTTGCCAGGAAGTTCAGCGTTGTGTGTTTTGCCAGGAAGTTCAGCGTTGTGTGTTCGTCCTCACAGGGCAGAAGACAGGGCGCTGCGTGCCCAGTGCTGGCGGCACCGAGAAGAGCTCTGAAATGCTGGCTTGGTGTCCAGCAGAGGAAGCGAGTGTCGGGTATGGGCCCCAAAGATGGGTCGTGGCACTGGGGAGGAGAGTCCTCTGCTAGGATGGTACATGCACCAAAAGGCTGGCCCATCTTCAAGGTCCCGTTGGACACCAGGGGATGCTCTGGGCGGGACACCTCTGAGGGTGCTCTTGAGAGGTTTGGCCCCTTCAGCAACAGGCCATGGCCTAGGGAGGGGGTGCCATGGCGCAGGGATGCCACTTCCCAATGGCAGCATGGGAGCAGACTCTTGCCCTTTCTGCAGTGACCTGGGACAAGCCTGGGGCAGCGTGGGGCGCGTTGACACAGAGCAAGGGGCCCGCAGGCATCCTGGGCCATGGCCCGGGCACGGCCCCGCAGCAGGAGGCGCAGCTGCCCTGGGGTGCTGGGCACAGGGGCTGCAGCAGGGCCGGCAGCCCCGGGGCCTTGTGCCACGCCGACGCCGGGCCGGCAGACGGCTGGCAGGGAGGCTGCAGCGCGGCCCCGGGGCCCCCATGTCGCAGCACTGTGACCCGGCAACGCAGTCACAGTGCTCGCGGCACGAGCAGGGCTAGAAGGCGCCCGCGCCCCTGCCGCTCTGCCAGGCTCCGCAGCCGGCTCGCAGCTGGCTGCCGCCCAGGGCCGAGGCTCTCTGCACGCTGTCCTTGGGCGCAGGCGCACCCACCGCCACGAGGGCAGCAGGGCTCTCGACGACCACCCAGCGCGACGTTGTCGCAGGACTTGCGGGGGCACGGCTGCCTGCACCTCAGGCTGCCAAACGATGGAGTGCTCAGCAGCTGCACCTCCCTTTGGTATGGAGACCTCTTTGTGGCCTTCCTCTGACCTTACTGCCAGCTCTTGCTTTGCACCTTCTCTGCCCTGCTTTGGTGCTCAGAGCACTCCCTGCCGTGCCCCGTGCCTCGCAGGCTTGGAAAGTGCCTGTGTCTGCTGCTTCACTCCCTAACACTGCCTAACGCTGTCTCCTGTGCCGGCTGCCTCTTCCCCAACACAAATAGGCACGACCAACCCCTTCCTCCTGCAGCCCTTGACCCCTTCCAGCACCGGCTCTAAGACTGGGTCTTTGGCTTGCCTCAGCCTCAGAAAGACTGTGGATCCTCTTCCTCTTCCGCCTGGCACTCCTCCAAAGATGCACAGAGCAATACCAAGTGACAGCAAGGTTTTCACAGTGTTTTCACTCTCAGGAAAGCAGAGGGAGGTCAGCATCTGCCAGCTCCAGGTCTCTTCTAAGCTGCCTCAGCTGAGCTGACGCAAAGGGGCCAAGGCAAGCAGGCTTTCTGCTTTTATTGCTGTACTCGTGTGGCGCTGCTGGGCACAGCTGGCCTGTGCATGCCTCCTGTGGGAAATGGAAGTGACCCCTGCCACCACTGTCAGCAGCCATTCTTGTGCGAGCGCAGACTGTGCCCAGGCATTTGCTCAGGGGCAGGCAGCGCGCTGAAGCTCACAGCTGATTCAGCCCTTGTGCACCATCCGATCGTGGAAGGTTTTCTGTTGGAAGAGCTCGCTGGAGGCCCTCCGATCCAATCTGTGCTCCGAGCAGGCTCGGATTCAAAGCCGGATGTAACTTTGGTCTTTCAGAGACCGGAGCAAGCCCTTGGGAGTGGGAGAAGACCCCTCACACGCCCCTCAAGCTCCGCAAGGGCTCCAGGCCTTTTCAGCTGGAGATCAGTGGAGAAAGTTAACTCGATGGCCCGCAAAGAGCAAGGGCATCCATTCTCGGAGCCGGAGACCCTTCCAAAGATCCCCATGCCTATCTGCTTTGGCGCCACATGCAGCACCCAGGAAATGCAGGCCATGCGATGCGAAGATGCTCCAAGTGCTCATCATCAGTGTCATAGGTCTCAGGCAACACTCTGGAGCACCCGGCCAGCTGGTCTCCTGCAGGGCCCAGGAAAGAGCTTTTTCCCCCAGGCTCTATCAGGTCTGGTTTTTGCTTTTTATTTCTTCCTTTTTTTTTCTTTTTTTTTCTTTTCTTTTTTTTTCCCTTAAATTTTGCCATGCTCTGGAGCCCCTAAAGTGGCTTCAGTTTGAGAGAGAGAGGAAAGGAGCTGGGCAGCGCTGGTGTGCCCCGGTGGGCGTGAGAAGCGTCCCAGGGCTGGCCGGGAGGCAGGCCTTGCTCACATGCGCAGGGAACAGCCGATCGCCACCTTTGGGGTCAGGAAGGAATTTTCCCCCAGCACAGATTGGCAGCAGTGCCTGGGGGTTTTTCGCCTTCCTCTGCAGCACTGAGCACAGCCCTCTCCCAGGGCTCCTCGGAGCCCTTGCAGGCCACTGATTGCCTGCTCTTGCAGCACCAAGACACCAGCTGTGCCCTGCAGCTCTCTCGCTCTCTGCCCTGGGGCAAGCTCAGGCACTTCCATGCATTCCATATGCTTGGGCTGTTCTGCCTTGTGCAAAACAATGTGCGTTTGCAAAGGCTCCGGGCTTGATGCTGCATCAGGAAGCAGCTGCCACTTGTCAGCTCTCTCTGCATGTAATAAAAGTGCAATGCTTGTAACCTCTGCTGGCTCTGCTGTGTGAGTCGTGTGAGTCGTGGCTGTGGCCTGAGAGCTTTGTCGTGCAGCTGTGCTGCCAGGAAGCGCAGGTACCCTGCTGCCTGCAGGATCTGTTGTGGGGCTTGCAGGGTTGCTCTGCACCACAGGGAGTTTAGCCCAACTCCGCCCCGGTTGCATAACCGGGCTATGACACTGCGCGCGTGTGCAGATTTATTTTGGGGGCCACATTGACTTTGGGGTTCGCTATTTCATTACTCTTCAACTTCAGACCTTCTGGTTGACTGTTTCTCACGGTTATTCTGTGGCTGGAAGCCACCGGATCTGTTCGCTGTTCTTTCTCACAGATTTCCAGGACCTTGTTAGTTACTTATTCGTATTCTGCTTAACACAGCGGTAGTGTTCTAGACACCCAAAAGTTACAGCAGGGACCGTTCCCACCAAGTATCATGTAGTATGGATACAAAAGTTGCAACACAAACCATTCCCATCAAGTATCCCGTAGTACAGATGCAGCACTCTGGGTCCCAGAGGCGAGGAGATCACTGATAGCGCCTTTTCCTGTCATCCTTCAGAAGGGCTACCAGGAATGGGAGATAAGCCCGCAGAGCTCTGTCCTCACCAAAGTCTAGGGCATGACACAGTCACCAAGCAAGGTGTGCGATGTTGTGGTGTACATAGCCCACAACCACCCCCCCCCCGCCTCCACTCTCCCCACACACACACACACAGCTGAGATGAGGCTCCGACCTGCCTTTCTCCCTCCTCTTCTCTTGTCTTGCTTGCTTTGGGTGGCCTCTTGGAGCAGTAGATGAGCAACAGACTTTCTGCAAGGGCTTCCCAACTGCTCCTTCATCCAGATGGACCCAGCAAAGGAAGCTGTCATGTGTGGTGGTCCCCGCTGCCTGCATGGGGACTCCTGTGTTCCCTCCTCCAGGCCCAGCACTGTCCTTGGCTCCCGATGAGGCAACCATAGCTGCGTCCCAGACACATTGGGACTGCATGTTAGGTCACCTTTGCAGTGCTGTGCGGCAGGCTCAGCGGAGCTTGGCACGTAGCACCGGGCAGGGCCCTGTGGCCTTAGCCAGGCAGGTGCGCCATGCTCTGCCTGCCCTGACAAGCAGCGTCAGGCCTCTGTGGTTTTGGATGTTCAGGGCGGGAGAGGGCACTCTCAGATCAGGTCAGGGGAGGCTCTGACATTCACCTCCTTGTTTGCCAGGGCTATTATTGCCAGCTGCAGCTTCTTGTAGCAGAGGGCAGATCAGCTTTGTATTGCCCCATAGCTTGCGGGAAACAGATTGGACCTTGCCAGACTCTGCAAGTGAGAAGCGGGAAGAAGAACGTGCCTTTGATGCTGGGCTCCGTTGCGGAGGAGAGGCACTCTCTCAGCTTTTCGTCTTTCGAGGCAACCGCATGACTTTGGTGGGGCACTTTCAGATGTGGCAGCTGCCCCAGGCCTGTTGCGTGGCCAGAGTGGAGATGGCCTGGTGCACTGGGGCAGGATCTTAGCTTTTTCAAGGGGTGCCATGGGAGAGAGGATGAGTTTGCGGTGGTTTTGGCCAAGTGCTTTTGAAATTACCAAGCTGGTCTGTGGAAGAGCTTGGGCTGGCCTCAAGCATTGCCAGTGTGGACATGGCTTGCAGCCGCCACCCAGCATCACCTGGCCAGTGTGTCAGACCTGCTAGATGACATCTCTCGCACAGGGAGTCTCGGAGCCTTCCACTATCCCCAGAAGTCTTCTCACAGAGATGTTGAGCCAGATGAATCCCCTCTCGGCGGCAACAGTGAGGCCACATCTGGAATGCAGTGCCCTGTGCAGGGACCATGAGAGCTGCCAGTAAGCTGGAGCAAGTGCAGCAGAGCCCATGAAGGTGGTCAGGGCTGGAGAACACAACCTAGGAGGAAAGGCTGAAGGAGCTGCATTTGTTCTGTCTCGGGAAAGGATAATGAAGGGGGATCTAAGACAGTGATCCAGCACCCGGAGGAGGCTATGGAGGCAGACTCTTCTTAGAGGTGCTCAGTGAAGGCACGAGAGGCAGCTGGCCTGAGGTGCCCCTGGGGCAATTAGGACTGGTAGAAAGGAAACTATTCTTGTGCCTGAGAGCGGTGCAGCCCTGGGAGAGGCTGCAGTGAGGCGGGAGCCCTGTGTCCTTGGAGAGGTTCAAAACATAGCTGGACAAGGTCCTGAGCAGCCTGCTTTACATGGAGTTAGCCCTGCCTAGAGCAGAGGGGTGGACTAGAGGCCTGCAAACCTCCTGCCCACCTCAGGCTTTCAGCAATCTGTGATTAAAAGCAGCAAGAACCCGTGGAGAAATGACTTTGAAGGCAGAATGCTTCTTGCTGTTGCACTGAAGCAGATCGGAGCTTTCAGGAGGCAGGTGATTTGGGGATAGTGGTGACCCTGGTGTGAGGACACAGCGCTGGAGTTTTTCCCTGCCACTGCCATTCTCGACAGGATTTGGTCGTTTCCAAAGAGCAAAGGTTGGCTCAAGCCTGTTGGGTACGTGGGACAGCAGCTCTGCCCTGTGTGCTGCCTGCAGAACCAGCTCCAGATTCAGCAAAGTGCTGCCAGGGGGTGCTTTCCACAGCAGTGCAAAGTCACGGCTTGCATGTCCCTGTGTGAATAGGCATGTGTACGTGGTGGTATGAGCACAGGTGTGAACCTGTGTGCACTGTCTCAGTGTGTGTGTGCCCCTGTCTGTGCCCCCTGTGTGCGTGCATGTGCAAATGCATGTGTGCACAGCTGCACGTGACTCTCCATGAGAATGCATGTGGTCTCATCTCCATGTGCATACGCTTGCATGTCCCTGTGTCAAAGCATAGCTCTGCCTTCCTACAAATAGCATCATCTCTGCTGGTTGCTTCGTAGGGCGGCAGCACCTTCCGCATCCTTGCGTGGGTGGAGGTCAGCCCTGCCCAGATGATAGAGCCCTGCCCTGAGGTGAGGTGGGCCTTGGGAAGAGGAATGGAGAGGATGGCGGGTTACAGAGATGTGTGGAGCTGCCAGCAGAGACCCCAGGACAGACAGTGCGGAGCTGCACGTGGACGTGATGTTGGTGCCTGTAGCTCTCCTCTGCCGCTACCAGTTTGTGGCAGGGATCCCCCTGCCTGCCTTGGCTTGGGCACTGTTTGCGGGCTGCTGAGTGAGGGATCACGGGAGGGGAGATGTGTGGAGACTGAGCGGAGCTTGCTGGCGGATGCAGAGACGTGGGGAATCCTAGTGAGCACAGCTGCCCCTGGCTCAGTTCCCATGCAAGGAAATGGAGAAGAGGGTTGACTGCCTACTCCGGAGGACACACCAAGGAAAGCCATGCTAGAGTAGGGCCACCGCAGGCACGCTTAACGGCTGCTTACCCCAGGCAGCTTGCAAGGGCTGGCACCTATGCAGAGATGGGGAAGCACATGGGGTGCCCCGTCCCCTCTGCAGCCACAGCGTAGGACTACCAGGTGCATGTCCTGTTCTCATCATGTCCCCCATGACCCTGCAGGTGCTAGCAGTTTGCAGTGCTGTATGCAGCTGCGACCATGACTGCACCCCTGGCGACATGGACATGTTGGGCCACAGAGAGCTGGGCATGTGCAGGGACAAGTGATCTGTGCAGCACTGCACACTGGGCAGGATCCCATTTGCCAGGAAGTTCAGCGTTGTGTGTTTTGCCAGGAAGTTCAGCGTTGTGTGTTCGTCCTCACAGGGCAGAAGACAGGGCGCTGCGTGCCCAGTGCTGGCGGCACCGAGAAGAGCTCTGAAATGCTGGCTTGGTGTCCAGCAGAGGAAGCGAGTGTCGGGTATGGGCCCCAAAGATGGGTCGTGGCACTGGGGAGGAGAGTCCTCTGCTAGGATGGTACATGCACCAAAAGGCTGGCCCATCTTCAAGGTCCCGTTGGACACCAGGGGATGCTCTGGGCGGGACACCTCTGAGGGTGCTCTTGAGAGGTTTGGCCCCTTCAGCAACAGGCCATGGCCTAGGGAGGGGGTGCCATGGCGCAGGGATGCCACTTCCCAATGGCAGCATGGGAGCGGACTCTTGCCCTTTCTGCAGTGACCTGGAACAAGCCTGGGGCAGCGTGGGGCGCGTTGACACAGAGCAAGGGGCCCGCAGGCATCCTGGGCCATGGCCCGGGCACGGCCCCGCAGCAGGAGGCGCAGCTGCCCTGGGGTGCTGGGCACAGGGGCTGCAGCAGGGCCGGCAGCCCCGGGGCCTTGTGCCACGCCGACGCCGGGCCGGCAGACGGCTGGCAGGGAGGCTGCAGCGCGGCCCCGGGGCCCCCATGTCGCAGCACTGTGACCCGGCAACGCAGTCACAGTGCTCGCGGCACGAGCAGGGCTAGAAGGCGCCCGCGCCCCTGCCGCTCTGCCAGGCTCCGCAGCCGGCTCGCAGCTGGCTGCCGCCCAGGGCCGAGGCTCTCTGCACGCTGTCCTTGGGCGCAGGCGCACCCACCGCCACGAGGGCAGCAGGGCTCTCGACGACCACCCAGCGCGACGTTGTCGCAGGACTTGCGGGGGCACGGCTGCCTGCACCTCAGGCTGCCAAACGATGGAGTGCTCAGCAGCTGCACCTCCCTTTGGTATGGAGACCTCTTTGTGGCCTTCCTCTGACCTTACTGCCAGCTCTTGCTTTGCACCTTCTCTGCCCTGCTTTGGTGCTCAGAGCACTCCCTGCCGTGCCCCGTGCCTCGCAGGCTTGGAAAGTGCCTGTGTCTGCTGCTTCACTCCCTAACACTGCCTAACGCTGTCTCCTGTGCCGGCTGCCTCTTCCCCAACACAAATAGGCACGACCAACCCCTTCCTCCTGCAGCCCTTGACCCCTTCCAGCACCGGCTCTAAGACTGGGTCTTTGGCTTGCCTCAGCCTCAGAAAGACTGTGGATCCTCTTCCTCTTCCGCCTGGCACTCCTCCAAAGATGCACAGAGCAATACCAAGTGACAGCAAGGTTTTCACAGTGTTTTCACTCTCAGGAAAGCAGAGGGAGGTCAGCATCTGCCAGCTCCAGGTCTCTTCTAAGCTGCCTCAGCTGAGCTGACGCAAAGGGGCCAAGGCAAGCAGGCTTTCTGCTTTTATTGCTGTACTTGTGTGGCGCTGCTGGGCACAGCTGGCCTGTGCATGCCTCCTGTGGGAAATGGAAGTGACCCCTGCCACCACTGTCAGCAGCCATTCTTGTGCGAGCGCAGACTGTGCCCAGGCATTTGCTCAGGGGCAGGCAGCGCGCTGAAGCTCACAGCTGATTCAGCCCTTGTGCACCATCCGATCGTGGAAGGTTTTCTGTTGGAAGAGCTCGCTGGAGGCCCTCCGATCCAATCTGTGCTCCGAGCAGGCTCGGATTCAAAGCCGGATGTAACTTTGGTCTTTCAGAGACCGGAGCAAGCCCTTGGGAGTGGGAGAAGACCCCTCACACGCCCCTCAAGCTCCGCAAGGGCTCCAGGCCTTTTCAGCTGGAGATCAGTGGAGAAAGTTAACTCGATGGCCCGCAAAGAGCAAGGGCATCCATTCTCGGAGCCGGAGACCCTTCCAAAGATCCCCATGCCTATCTGCTTTGGCGCCACATGCAGCACCCAGGAAATGCAGGCCATGCGATGCGAAGATGCTCCAAGTGCTCATCATCAGTGTCATAGGTCTCAGGCAACACTCTGGAGCACCCGGCCAGCTGGTCTCCTGCAGGGCCCAGGAAAGAGCTTTTTCCCCCAGGCTCTATCAGGTCTGGTTTTTGCTTTTTATTTCTTCCTTTTTTTTTCTTTTTTCTTTTCTTTTTTTTTCCCTTAAATTTTGCCATGCTCTGGAGCCCCTAAAGTGGCTTCAGTTTGAGAGAGAGAGGAAAGGAGCTGGGCAGCGCTGGTGTGCCCCGGTGGGCGTGAGAAGCGTCCCAGGGCTGGCCGGGAGGCAGGCCTTGCTCACATGCGCAGGGAACAGCCGATCGCCACCTTTGGGGTCAGGAAGGAATTTTCCCCCAGCACAGATTGGCAGCAGTGCCTGGGGGTTTTTTGCCTTCCTCTGCAGCACTGAGCACGGCCCTCTCCCAGGGCTCCTCGGAGCCCTTGCAGGCCACTGATTGCCTGCTCTTGCAGCACCAAGACACCAGCTGTGCCCTGCAGCTCTCTCGCTCTCTGCCCTGGGGCAAGCTCAGGCACTTCCATGCATTCCATATGCTTGGGCTGTTCTGCCTTGTGCAAAACAATGTGCGTTTGCAAAGGCTCCGGGCTTGATGCTGCATCAGGAAGCAGCTGCCACTTGTCAGCTCTCTCTGCATGTAATAAAAGTGCAATGCTTGTAACCTCTGCTGGCTCTGCTGTGTGTGTCGTGTGAGTCGTGGCTGTGGCCTGAGAGCTTTGTCGTGCAGCTGTGCTGCCAGGAAGCGCAGGTACCCTGCTGCCTGCAGGATCTGTTGTGGGGCTTGCAGGGTTGCTCTGCACCACAGGGAGTTTAGCCCAACTCCGCCCCGGTTGCATAACCGGGCTATGACACTGCGCGCGTGTGCAGATTTATTTTGGGGGCCACATTGACTTTGGGGTTCGCTATTTCATTACTCTTCAACTTCAGACCTTCTGGTTGACTGTTTCTCACGGTTATTCTGTGGCTGGAAGCCACCGGATCTGTTCGCTGTTCTTTCTCACAGATTTCCAGGACCTTGTTAGTTACTTATTCGTATTCTGCTTAACACAGCGGTAGTGTTCTAGACACCCAAAAGTTACAGCAGGGACCGTTCCCACCAAGTATCATGTAGTATGGATACAAAAGTTGCAACACAAACCATTCCCATCAAGTATCCCGTAGTACAGATGCAGCACTCTGGGTCCCAGAGGCGAGGAGATCACTGATAGCGCCTTTTCCTGTCATCCTTCAGAAGGGCTACCAGGAATGGGAGATAAGCCCGCAGAGCTCTGTCCTCACCAAAGTCTAGGGCATGACACAGTCACCAAGCAAGGTGTGCGATGTTGTGGTGTACATAGCCCACAACCACCCCCCCCCCGCCTCCACTCTCCCCACACACACACACACAGCCGAGATGAGGCTCCGACCTGCCTTTCTCCCTCCTCTTCTCTTGTCTTGCTTGCTTTGGGTGGCCTCTTGGAGCAGTAGATGAGCAACAGACTTTCTGCAAGGGCTTCCCAACTGCTCCTTCATCCAGATGGACCCAGCAAAGGAAGCTGTCATGTGTGGTGGTCCCCGCTGCCTGCATGGGGACTCCTGTGTTCCCTCCTCCAGGCCCAGCACTGTCCTTGGCTCCCGATGAGGCAACCATAGCTGCGTCCCAGACACATTGGGACTGCATGTTAGGTCACCTTTGCAGTGCTGTGCGGCAGGCTCAGCGGAGCTTGGCACGTAGCACCGGGCAGGGCCCTGTGGCCTTAGCCAGGCAGGTGCGCCATGCTCTGCCTGCCCTGACAAGCAGCGTCAGGCCTCTGTGGTTTTGGATGTTCAGGGCGGGAGAGGGCACTCTCAGATCAGGTCAGGGGAAGCTCTGACATTCACCTCCTTGTTTGCCAGGGCTATTATTGCCAGCTGCAGCTTCTTGTAGCAGAGGGCAGATCAGCTTTGTATTGCCCCATAGCTTGCGGGAAACAGATTGGACCTTGCCAGACTCTGCAAGTGAGAAGCGGGAAGAAGAACGTGCCTTTGATGCTGGGCTCCGTTGCGGAGGAGAGGCACTCTCTCAGCTTTTCGTCTTTCGAGGCAACCGCATGACTTTGGTGGGGCACTTTCAGATGTGGCAGCTGCCCCAGGCCTGTTGCGTGGCCAGAGTGGAGATGGCCTGGTGCACTGGGGCAGGATCTTAGCTTTTTCAAGGGGTGCCATGGGAGAGAGGATGAGTTTGCGGTGGTTTTGGCCAAGTGCTTTTGAAATTACCAAGCTGGTCTGTGGAAGAGCTTGGGCTGGCCTCAAGCATTGCCAGTGTGGACATGGCTTGCAGCCGCCACCCAGCATCACCTGGCCAGTGTGTCAGACCTGCTAGATGACATCTCTCGCACAGGGAGTCTCGGAGCCTTCCACTATCCCCAGAAGTCTTCTCACAGAGATGTTGAGCCAGATGAATCCCCTCTCGGCGGCAACAGTGAGGCCACATCTGGAATGCAGTGCCCTGTGCAGGGACCATGAGAGCTGCCAGTAAGCTGGAGCAAGTGCAGCAGAGCCCATGAAGGTGGTCAGGGCTGGAGAACACAACCTAGGAGGAAAGGCTGAAGGAGCTGCATTTGTTCTGTCTCGGGAAAGGATAATGAAGGGGGATCTAAGACAGTGATCCAGCACCCGGAGGAGGCTATGGAGGCAGACTCTTCTTAGAGGTGCTCAGTGAAGGCACGAGAGGCAGCTGGCCTGAGGTGCCCCTGGGGCAATTAGGACTGGTAGAAAGGAAACTATTCTTGTGCCTGAGAGCGGTGCAGCCCTGGGAGAGGCTGCAGTGAGGCGGGAGCCCTGTGTCCTTGGAGAGGTTCAAAACATAGCTGGACAAGGTCCTGAGCAGCCTGCTTTACATGGAGTTAGCCCTGCCTAGAGCAGAGGGGTGGACTAGAGGCCTGCAAACCTCCTGCCCACCTCAGGCTTTCAGCAATCTGTGATTAAAAGCAGCAAGAACCCGTGGAGAAATGACTTTGAAGGCAGAATGCTTCTTGCTGTTGCACTGAAGCAGATCGGAGCTTTCAGGAGGCAGGTGATTTGGGGATAGTGGTGACCCTGGTGTGAGGACACAGCGCTGGAGTTTTTCCCTGCCACTGCCATTCTCGACAGGATTTGGTCGTTTCCAAAGAGCAAAGGTTGGCTCAAGCCTGTTGGGTACGTGGGACAGCAGCTCTGCCCTGTGTGCTGCCTGCAGAACCAGCTCCAGATTCAGCAAAGTGCTGCCAGGGGGTGCTTTCCACAGCAGTGCAAAGTCACGGCTTGCATGTCCCTGTGTGAATAGGCATGTGTACGTGGTGGTATGAGCACAGGTGTGAACCTGTGTGCACTGTCTCAGTGTGTGTGTGCCCCTGTCTGTGCCCCCTGTGTGCGTGCATGTGCAAATGCATGTGTGCACAGCTGCACGTGACTCTCCATGAGAATGCATGTGGTCTCATCTCCATGTGCATACGCTTGCATGTCCCTGTGTCAAAGCATAGCTCTGCCTTCCTACAAATAGCATCATCTCTGCTGGTTGCTTCGTAGGGCAGCAGCACCTTCCACATCCTTGCGTGGGTGGAGGTCAGCCCTGCCCAGATGATAGAGCCCTGCCCTGAGGTGAGGTGGGCCTTGGGAAGAGGAATGGAGAGGATGGCGGGTTACAGAGATGTGTGGAGCTGCCAGCAGAGACCCCAGGACAGACAGTGCGGAGCTGCACGTGGACGTGATGTTGGTGCCTGTAGCTCTCCTCTGCCGCTACCAGTTTGTGGCAGGGATCCCCCTGCCTGCCTTGGCTTGGGCACTGTTTGCGGGCTGCTGAGTGAGGGATCACGGGAGGGGAGATGTGTGGAGACTGAGCGGAGCTTGCTGGCGGATGCAGAGACGTGGGGAATCCTAGTGAGCACAGCTGCCCCTGGCTCAGTTCCCATGCAAGGAAATGGAGAAGAGGGTTGACTGCCTACTCCGGAGGACACACCAAGGAAAGCCATGCTAGAGTAGGGCCACCGCAGGCACGCTTAACGGCTGCTTACCCCAGGCAGCTTGCAAGGGCTGGCACCTATGCAGAGATGGGGAAGCACATGGGGTGCCCCGTCCCCTCTGCAGCCACAGCGTAGGACTACCAGGTGCATGTCCTGTTCTCATCATGTCCCCCATGACCCTGCAGGTGCTAGCAGTTTGCAGTGCTGTATGCAGCTGCGACCATGACTGCACCCCTGGCGACATGGACATGTTGGGCCACAGAGAGCTGGGCATGTGCAGGGACAAGTGATCTGTGCAGCACTGCACACTGGGCAGGATCCCATTTGCCAGGAAGTTCAGCGTTGTGTGTTTTGCCAGGAAGTTCAGCGTTGTGTGTTCGTCCTCACAGGGCAGAAGACAGGGCGCTGCGTGCCCAGTGCTGGCGGCACCGAGAAGAGCTCTGAAATGCTGGCTTGGTGTCCAGCAGAGGAAGCGAGTGTCGGGTATGGGCCCCAAAGATGGGTCGTGGCACTGGGGAGGAGAGTCCTCTGCTAGGATGGTACATGCACCAAAAGGCTGGCCCATCTTCAAGGTCCCGTTGGACACCAGGGGATGCTCTGGGCGGGACACCTCTGAGGGTGCTCTTGAGAGGTTTGGCCCCTTCAGCAACAGGCCATGGCCTAGGGAGGGGGTGCCATGGCGCAGGGATGCCACTTCCCAATGGCAGCATGGGAGCGGACTCTTGCCCTTTCTGCAGTGACCTGGAACAAGCCTGGGGCAGCGTGGGGCGCGTTGACACAGAGCAAGGGGCCCGCAGGCATCCTGGGCCATGGCCCGGGCACGGCCCCGCAGCAGGAGGCGCAGCTGCCCTGGGGTGCTGGGCACAGGGGCTGCAGCAGGGCCGGCAGCCCCGGGGCCTTGTGCCACGCCGACGCCGGGCCGGCAGACGGCTGGCAGGGAGGCTGCAGCGCGGCCCCGGGGCCCCCATGTCGCAGCACTGTGACCCGGCAACGCAGTCACAGTGCTCGCGGCACGAGCAGGGCTAGAAGGCGCCCGCGCCCCTGCCGCTCTGCCAGGCTCCGCAGCCGGCTCGCAGCTGGCTGCCGCCCAGGGCCGAGGCTCTCTGCACGCTGTCCTTGGGCGCAGGCGCACCCACCGCCACGAGGGCAGCAGGGCTCTCGACGACCACCCAGCGCGACGTTGTCGCAGGACTTGCGGGGGCACGGCTGCCTGCACCTCAGGCTGCCAAACGATGGAGTGCTCAGCAGCTGCACCTCCCTTTGGTATGGAGACCTCTTTGTGGCCTTCCTCTGACCTTACTGCCAGCTCTTGCTTTGCACCTTCTCTGCCCTGCTTTGGTGCTCAGAGCACTCCCTGCCGTGCCCCGTGCCTCGCAGGCTTGGAAAGTGCCTGTGTCTGCTGCTTCACTCCCTAACACTGCCTAACGCTGTCTCCTGTGCCGGCTGCCTCTTCCCCAACACAAATAGGCACGACCAACCCCTTCCTCCTGCAGCCCTTGACCCCTTCCAGCACCGGCTCTAAGACTGGGTCTTTGGCTTGCCTCAGCCTCAGAAAGACTGTGGATCCTCTTCCTCTTCCGCCTGGCACTCCTCCAAAGATGCACAGAGCAATACCAAGTGACAGCAAGGTTTTCACAGTGTTTTCACTCTCAGGAAAGCAGAGGGAGGTCAGCATCTGCCAGCTCCAGGTCTCTTCTAAGCTGCCTCAGCTGAGCTGACGCAAAGGGGCCAAGGCAAGCAGGCTTTCTGCTTTTATTGCTGTACTTGTGTGGCGCTGCTGGGCACAGCTGGCCTGTGCATGCCTCCTGTGGGAAATGGAAGTGACCCCTGCCACCACTGTCAGTAGCCATTCTTGTGCGAGCGCAGACTGTGCCCAGGCATTTGCTCAGGGGCAGGCAGCGCGCTGAAGCTCACAGCTGATTCAGCCCTTGTGCACCATCCGATCGTGGAAGGTTTTCTGTTGGAAGAGCTCGCTGGAGGCCCTCCGATCCAATCTGTGCTCCGAGCAGGCTCGGATTCAAAGCCGGATGTAACTTTGGTCTTTCAGAGACCGGAGCAAGCCCTTGGGAGTGGGAGAAGACCCCTCACACGCCCCTCAAGCTCCGCAAGGGCTCCAGGCCTTTTCAGCTGGAGATCAGTGGAGAAAGTTAACTCGATGGCCCGCAAAGAGCAAGGGCATCCATTCTCGGAGCCGGAGACCCTTCCAAAGATCCCCATGCCTATCTGCTTTGGCGCCACATGCAGCACCCAGGAAATGCAGGCCATGCGATGCGAAGATGCTCCAAGTGCTCATCATCAGTGTCATAGGTCTCAGGCAACACTCTGGAGCACCCGGCCAGCTGGTCTCCTGCAGGGCCCAGGAAAGAGCTTTTTCCCCCAGGCTCTATCAGGTCTGGTTTTTGCTTTTTATTTCTTCCTTTTTTTTTCTTTTTTTTTCTTTTCTTTTTTTTTCCCTTAAATTTTGCCATGCTCTGGAGCCCCTAAAGTGGCTTCAGTTTGAGAGAGAGAGGAAAGGAGCTGGGCAGCGCTGGTGTGCCCCGGTGGGCGTGAGAAGCGTCCCAGGGCTGGCCGGGAGGCAGGCCTTGCTCACATGCGCAGGGAACAGCCGATCGCCACCTTTGGGGTCAGGAAGGAATTTTCCCCCAGCACAGATTGGCAGCAGTGCCTGGGGGTTTTTCGCCTTCCTCTGCAGCACTGAGCACAGCCCTCTCCCAGGGCTCCTCGGAGCCCTTGCAGGCCACTGATTGCCTGCTCTTGCAGCACCAAGACACCAGCTGTGCCCTGCAGCTCTCTCGCTCTCTGCCCTGGGGCAAGCTCAGGCACTTCCATGCATTCCATATGCTTGGGCTGTTCTGCCTTGTGCAAAACAATGTGCGTTTGCAAAGGCTCCGGGCTTGATGCTGCATCAGGAAGCAGCTGCCACTTGTCAGCTCTCTCTGCATGTAATAAAAGTGCAATGCTTGTAACCTCTGCTGGCTCTGCTGTGTGTGTCGTGTGAGTCGTGGCTGTGGCCTGAGAGCTTTGTCGTGCAGCTGTGCTGCCAGGAAGCGCAGGTACCCTGCTGCCTGCAGGATCTGTTGTGGGGCTTGCAGGGTTGCTCTGCACCACAGGGAGTTTAGCCCAACTCCGCCCCGGTTGCATAACCGGGCTATGACACTGCGCGCGTGTGCAGATTTATTTTGGGGGCCACATTGACTTTGGGGTTCGCTATTTCATTACTCTTCAACTTCAGACCTTCTGGTTGACTGTTTCTCACGGTTATTCTGTGGCTGGAAGCCACCGGATCTGTTCGCTGTTCTTTCTCACAGATTTCCAGGACCTTGTTAGTTACTTATTCGTATTCTGCTTAACACAGCGGTAGTGTTCTAGACACCCAAAAGTTACAGCAGGGACCGTTCCCACCAAGTATCATGTAGTATGGATACAAAAGTTGCAACACAAACCATTCCCATCAAGTATCCCGTAGTACAGATGCAGCACTCTGGGTCCCAGAGGCGAGGAGATCACTGATAGCGCCTTTTCCTGTCATCCTTCAGAAGGGCTACCAGGAATGGGAGATAAGCCCGCAGAGCTCTGTCCTCACCAAAGTCTAGGGCATGACACAGTCACCAAGCAAGGTGTGCGATGTTGTGGTGTACATAGCCCACAACCACCCCCCCCGCCTCCACTCTCCCCACACACACACACACAGCCGAGATGAGGCTCCGACCTGCCTTTCTCCCTCCTCTTCTCTTGTCTTGCTTGCTTTGGGTGGCCTCTTGGAGCAGTAGATGTGCAGCAGACTTTCTGCAAGGGCTTCCCAACTGCTCCTTCATCCAGATGGACCCAGCAAAGGAAGCTGTCGTGTGTGGTGGTCCCCGCTGCCTGCATGGGGACTCCTGTGTTCCCTCCTCCAGGCCCAGCACTGTCCTTGGCTCCCGATGAGGCAACCATAGCTGCGTCCCAGACACATTGGGACTGCATGTTAGGTCACCTTTGCAGTGCTGTGCGGCAGGCTCAGCGGAGCTTGGCACGTAGCACCGGGCAGGGCCCTGTGGCCTTAGCCAGGCAGGTGCGCCATGCTCTGCCTGCCCTGACAAGCAGCGTCAGGCCTCTGTGGTTTTGGATGTTCAGGGCGGGAGAGGGCACTCTCAGATCAGGTCAGGGGAAGCTCTGACATTCACCTCCTTGTTTGCCAGGGCTATTATTGCCAGCTGCAGCTTCTTGTAGCAGAGGGCAGATCAGCTTTGTATTGCCCCATAGCTTGCGGGAAACAGATTGGACCTTGCCAGACTCTGCAAGTGAGAAGCGGGAAGAAGAACGTGCCTTTGATGCTGGGCTCCGTCGCGGAGGAGAGGCACTCTCTCAGCTTTTCGTCTTTCGAGGCAACCGCATGACTTTGGTGGGGCACTTTCAGATGTGGCAGCTGCCCCAGGCCTGTTGCGTGGCCAGAGTGGAGATGGCCTGG
Source organism: Rhea pennata (assembly GCF_028389875.1). Taxonomy (NCBI): domain Eukaryota; kingdom Metazoa; phylum Chordata; class Aves; order Rheiformes; family Rheidae; genus Rhea; species Rhea pennata. Next base: position 127,893 of record NW_026907686.1, on the reverse strand, counting down.
TGCACTGGGGCAGGATCTTAGCTTTTTCAAGGGGTGCCATGGGAGAGAGGATGAGTTTGCGGTGGTTTTGGCCAAGTGCTTTTGAAATTACCAAGCTGGTCTGTGGAAGAGCTTGGGCTGGCCTCAAGCATTGCCAGTGTGGACATGGCTTGCAGCCACCACCCAGCATCACCTGGCCAGTGTGTCAGACCTGCTAGATGACCTCTCTTACACAGAGAGTCTCGGAGCCTTCCACTATCCCCAGAAGTCTTCTCACAGAGATGTTGAGCCAGATGAATCCCCTCTCGGTGGCAACAGTGAGGCCACATCTGGAATGCAGTGCCCTGTGCAGGGACCATGAGAGCTGCCAGTAAGCTGGAGCAAGTGCAGCAGAGCCCATGAAGGTGGTCAGGGCTGGAGAACACAACCTAGGAGGAAAGGCTGAAGGAGCTGCATTTGTTCTGTCTCGGGAAAGGATAATGAAGGGGGATCTAAGACAGTGATCCAGCACCCGGAGGAGGCTATGGAGGCAGACTCTTCTTAGAGGTGCTCAGTGAAGGCACGAGAGGCAGCTGGCCTGAGGTGCCCCTGGGGCAATTAGGACTGGTAGAAAGGAAACTATTCTTGTGCCTGAGAGCGGTGCAGCCCTGGGAGAGGCTGCAGTGAGGCGGGAGCCCTGTGTCCTTGGAGAGGTTCAAAACATAGCTGGACAAGGTCCTGAGCAGCCTGCTTTACATGGAGTTAGCCCTGCCTAGAGCAGAGGGGTGGACTAGAGGCCTGCAAACCTCCTGCCCACCTCAGGCTTTCAGCAATCTGTGATTAAAAGCAGCAAGAACCCGTGGAGAAATGACTTTGAAGGCAGAATGCTTCTTGCTGTTGCACTGAAGCAGATCGGAGCTTTCAGGAGGCAGGTGATTTGGGGATAGTGGTGACCCTGGTGTGAGGACACAGCGCTGGAGTTTTTCCCTGCCACTGCCATTCTCGACAGGATTTGGTCGTTTCCAAAGAGCAAAGGTTGGCTCAAGCCTGTTGGGTACGTGGGACAGCAGCTCTGCCCTGTGTGCTGCCTGCAGAACCAGCTCCAGATTCAGCAAAGTGCTGCCAGGGGGTGCTTTCCACAGCAGTGCAAAGTCATGGCTTGCATGTCCCTGTGTGAATAGGCATGTGTACGTGGTGGTACGAGCACAGGTGTGAACCTGTGTGCACTGTCCCAGTTTGTGTGTGCCCCCTGTGTGCGTGCATGTGCAAATGCATGTGTGCACAGCTACACGTGACTCTCCATGAGAATGCATGTGGTCTCATCTCCATGTGCGTACGCTTGCATGTCCTTGTGTCAAAGCATAGCTCTGCCTTCCTACAAATAGCATCATCTCTGCTGGTTGCTTCGTAGGGCGGCAGCACCTTCCGCATCCTTGCGTGGGTGGAGGTCAGCCCTGCGCAGATGATAGAGCCCTGCCCTGAGGTGAGGTGGGCCTTGGGAAGAGGAATGGAGAGGATGGCGGGTTACAGAGATGTGTGGAGCTGCCAGCAGAGACCCCAGGACAGACAGTGCGGAGCTGCACGTGGACGTGATGTTGGTGCCTGCAGCGCTCCTCTGCCGCTACCAGTTTGTGGCAGGGATCCCCCTGCCTGCCTTGGGCACTGTTTGCGGGCTGCTGAGTGAGGGATCACGGGAGGGGAGATGTGTGGAGACTGAGCGGAGCTTGCTGGCAGATGCAGAGACGTGGGGAATCCTAGTGAGCACAGCTGCCCCTGGCTCAGTTCCCATGCAAGGAAATGGAGAAGAGGGTTGACTGTCTACTCCAGAGGACACACCAAGGAAAGCCATGCTAGAGTAGGGCCACCGCAGGCACGCTTAACGGCTGCTTACCCCAGGCAGCTTGCAAGGGCTGGCACCCATGCAGAGATGGGGAAGCACATGGGGTGCCCCGTCCCCTCTGCAGCCACAGTGTAGGACTACCAGGTGCATGTCCTGTTCTCATCATGTCCTCCATGACCCTGCAGGGGCTAGCAGTTTGCAGTGCTGTATGCAGCTGCGACCATGATTGCACCCCTGGCGACACGGACATATTGGGCCACAGAGAGCTGGGCATGTGCAGGGACAAGTGATCTGTGCAGCACTGCACACTGGGCAGGATCCCATTTGCCAGGAAGTTCAGCGTTGTGTGTTCGTCATCACAGGGCAGAAGACAGGGCGCTGTGTGCCCAGTGCTGGCGGCACCGAGAAGAGCTCTGAAATGCTGGCTTCGTGTCCAGCAGAGGAAGTGAGAGTCGGGTACGGGCACCAAAGATGGGTCAGATGCCTTCCTTAAAGTGCAATGGAGGATGGCACAGCCATTTCCCGTAACAATTAGGTACCAGAGGAATGAGTGTTCACTGACAGCAGGAAGATGTGGTTGAAATACGTGGACAAGCCTGAAGGATGGAGAGGCAGGAGTGGAGCTGTGCAGGAGCAGTGCCATTTGACAGCTGGAGGAGATGCCGGCTTTTCACAGGGGATCCCTGTTCCTAGGTTGCTCCCAGAATGACCGAGGTTGGAAGCACCTCTGGAGATTGCCTTGTTCAACAGCTGCTTAAAGCGGGGTCACCTACAACAGGTTGCTCTAGGCCAAGCCAACTCGGGTTTTTGGTATCTCCGAGGATAGAGACTCTCTAACCTCTCTGGGCAACCTGGTGCAGTGTTTGATCACCCTCACTGTAAAAAAATGTTTGTTCTTAAGTTCAGACACAATTACTGTATTTCAGTTTATGCCCACTGCCTCTCATATGATCACGGGGCACCACTGAGAAGAGCCTGGCTCCATCTTCTTTACTCTTACCCATCAGGTATTTGTACACATTGATAAGATGCCCCTGAGCCTTCTCTTCTCCAGACTTAACAGTCCCATTTCTCTCAGCCTCTCCTTGCATGAGAGATGCTTCTAGTCCCTTCATCATCATTGCTGGACTTGCTCCAGTAGGTCCATGTCTTTCTTGTACTGGTGAGACCACACCCACACACAGCACTCCAGCTGTGGCCTCACCAGTGCTGAGGAGAGGGCAGTAATCACCTCCCTCAACCTGCTGGGACAGGATGTTTTTTTGGTGCTCAGCTGCTGTCTCTGTGATACGGAGTTCCCAACCCTTACTCCATCCATCTGTCCTTCACTCTTGCTTGTCCCTGCCTCCACTGAGGAAGGTGGTGATGATGAGGATGGTAATTAGTGAGCAAGAAGGAGCAGGAATGCTCACACTGGTGGGTAGATATGGGGCATGTGGCCTTGCAAAGGGAGCGGTTAAAGTCTTTGGGAACAAGAATCCCTTTGAAAATGCCAGCATCTCACCAGGTAACTACCCCAGGGTTCCTCCTCTTCCTGCTCTCCACCCTCCTGCTGCGCAGGCCATCCCTTAGTCAGTCATGTGCATTTCTGAGTGCCTGCATACATCCACGTCTGGTATGTAGTTCTCCTAGGAAATCCCTTCACCGTTCATCAGCTGGGACCGTCAGTGATGGCATGGATACCAATGAGCAGAGCTGGGGTTTAATGTTTCGTTTGGGTGCTTCACGATATTAGGAAGAAAATTGAGGCGTATTGGTGTGCTGCTCTATGCCATGGCTCTGGGTTTGTCTCCCCAGGGGCAACATTCAAGCTGCTGAGAGCAGTTACTTGAAAAGCTGCACCTTCAACACCACCTCTGCCCTTTACTGCCCCATCTTCAAGCGGAGCTTCATGGTGGAGCAGGCAGGAGAGAACTTAAGGGAGCTGGCAGAGAAGGTGTCATGTCCTGGGAGGATGCTCCTCCCAGAGGGCCCAAGGTCTTGCTGGCTGGGCACAGGGCGTTCCCTCAGCACCTGCTCTAGTGCTTGGCTCCACGGGATCATCACTCACACACTGGCACTGTTGAGACTCAGAGGCAGCTGGAGGCAGGTCCCTGGCCCTGCTGCCCTGGCAGTATGCTGCAGGGGCTAGCTGGGATGGGCTGAGGGCAGTGGCAGCTTAGCCAGCCTCAACAGCTCGGAGCACAGCACATCCACTGCAGCCCCTGAGCAGTCCTTTCTGCCCACCATGTGCATGCAGAGTCCTGCAAGGCTCCCAGGCCCAGGGTCTCTCTTACAAGGACCCTGTGCAGAGGCTGGAGAGCAGGAGGCCAGCTGGCAGCAAAGCATAGACTGCAGGTGTGCCTGTATCACTGCCAGGACTGGCAGGTTTGCTCGCCCAGTGGTGGGGACTCATCCACACACCTTGGCAAATACCATGACATTGCCAGGGGAGGGCAGTGCACCCAGCATTTGGTCTCCAGCCCCATCCGGCCCTGCTGCCTCTGCTGCCCTCTTGGGAGTAGATAATTCCCATCCAGGGAAGGAACTCAGCACTGTTCCATCCTCCCTCCAGGTTCTGCATCCCCTGCTCAGCCCCAGCACCCTCCAGACCCTAGAGGCCCCCCACTCTGCATCTGGGAATGCTCCCTGATGCCTAGCCATGCTCCCAACTCATCTGGAAAGCCCACTGCTGGGGCAGAGCTCCGCTGGGTAAGCAGCCTTGCAAGCAGTGCTGCTGGCTTCCCTGGCAGGGCCGTGTGCCCCAGTATGGTGGCATTCCTGGCCTTTCCCAGCGGGTGATGAGGATGAAAGCTGTGCTAACGCCTGAGTGGGGGGAAATGCCGTGCCATGCTTGCTGGCTTATCATGCCCATGGCCAAGCTGTGTGCACAGTAGTGCTGTGCCCCAGGGTCAGCATGTCATGTAAATGAGTGCTCACATGCCCCATTCCTGTAGTGGTCCCTGGTCCTCCACACAGTAGAGACAGTGTACTCAGAGTCTCTTGAAGCACCTCCCACTGAATAACCAGCTCCACAACTGAGAGCTGGGGTTTGGGGGTATGATCTAGCCTCACTGCTTGCACTGCGCTATGTAAGCTCACCCCAGGCAAGCCAGAGCCCGCAGGCAACATCCATTTTTACCCTTCAACTTTGGAGCACTAGCTGTGTGCAGAGAGCTATGCTTAGAGGCTGTTTGAACTGCTGGACCAATGCCTTCCATGCAATGTTTTCCTCCTCCCAGGTACCTGCGCTGACAAGGTCTCAGTGGGGACCTTCCTCATGCCCTCAGCTCATACCTTGCAGCCCTGCAGGAGCCGCTGAATGGCTCTGTAGACTGTCTTGAGGTCGGTCTCAGCACGCACTTCAAAGGTGTGCTTGTCTGGAAGCAGTAGTTCTTCGCCCACTTTTTCCAGCACAGACTGCACTTCGATGAGTACATGTTGGTGAGGTTTGGCATCTGGTTGCTGCATACCTGTACCAAATGCAAACGTGATCAGAGGGAACAGGGTTCAAAAGAGACAGGCTCCAGGCTGCAAATTTCAAGGAAGCTCTTTCCTCTACACATCACAATGCTTCACGTGACAGTTGAGGAACAGACCTGCTTGGTACACTTCAAAATACGAGAATCCCTGCTGCACAGCAATAGAGATCTGTGTCTGTGCAAAGAAACCGCTCAGCTCCAAACCGCTGCCTGATCCCCTTGCGTTCCCTCCCAAGCCTTTAAGCCCTACTCTTACCGTGTCCAGCACAAACACTGCAGCTTTGCGCTGAGAGGGGATGAAAAGACCAAAGAGCGCTTTGCTGCCCTGGGAGCTCTGGTAGAGGTAGATGTGGCGAATACTTCCTAGAGACACAGAGCAAACATGCAGCATCAATAGTATCTTCAAGCTATTTGGTCCTGGGTACACTGACAAGCCTTCTCCTAGGGTGCCTTACCTGGCTCCAGCTAAGTAAACTGAGCCAGAGAGCGCATTTCCAGGTGTTCAATGTCAAAAGTGTCAGCCTCTCGCCCTGTGAGGTGTCTGACAAGCTGCCTGCTGACCATGCACACGCAACCCAGCTGGATCAGGGCTCGGAATAGTAACGGCACCTGTAGTGACAGGGACACTCAGATAATCCTCAAGCCACCAAGTTTTGAACTGCTTAACCAATCAATATCTTCATTAAAAGCAGGCATCCCAGCTGCCCATCTTCATTTCAGACTTTCAGCATTAGAAGCACTAGTACATTTAATCTTGGTCTCACTGCTTTCGTATGTCTACTACTGAATACAGTTTAGGTTCTTCTTTGCTCTTTCTGAACTTTAAAAAGTGGTATCCTATCCTTCTTCCTGGAATAAAGAGGTTTTATCACTGCACCCTGGCCTATGTACATGCCACATGCTGGGGTTTTCCTCATCTTTACTCGAAAGAACTCCCATACCTTTGCAGTTCAACTGCTAGCAAGATGGTTCTGGTTTGGTTTAGAGGAAACTCACTCTTCCCGTTCAAGTGCCATCTTTTCCCAGAGTCTCCTAATTTCAAATAAATCTAAACCTCTTTCCCCTAAGGGGTTGGAAACCAAACAAGTATCTTTGCTCATATAAAACTGGGTACATTTCTGAGAAAGCTACTCGAGAGGGTCTTTCCTTTTAGCGTCTTACTAACTTGTTTCATTTTGAGCTCCCATGCCTCTATCTGTGCCATTGGTACACAGACCAGTCAGCTACCACTCAGCACTCCTTAAAGGATGAGGAAGGAAAACGAGCACCTGGAAGGGTTACCTGAGTCTCATACACTCCCTCAGCGTCTGGAGCAGACAGGTCTGCATTGATTTCATTGATGTGCTCTTGGTACGCGTCTTCAGGGACTGAGTAGTCGTAGAGATTGTAAACCAAGTTTGAGCGGGGCAAGATCCAGTTCACCTGCCAGGAAAACAGACACACTCAGCAGGGCACCTTGCTTCAGGCCGTGCTCCTCCCAACAGCAGGGGAATCTTAAAGGGCAGCAAGGAGTTGTAGTTTGAGCCAGCCTTATGTTTCCAGAAACATGCTGACTCAGGAAGAAATCCAGTTGCTGGTGCTGGTCATTCCTAAGGCAGTTAGCGGGATTTATGCTTTGTCCACATTGCAGTAACTGTCAACCTGCTTTCTGGTCAGGCTGAGATTAGCAGCAGGCAAAAGGGACTGCATTAAGGTGCATTAGCAGGGCTAGACAGGGAGGTCTTGTGAGGCAAACTGCCTGTAGTATCTGCCCGCAGTGGCTAGAGCAACTTGTATGTATTCAACCAGCTGTCTTCCCTTGTAGAAGCAGCAGGGTCAAAAACATGACCCCCACCTTCCTGTAGACAGCTCCCTCCTCTGGTTTTGCAACACGCTGATTGACATAGAACACTCTTGGGATGCTCAGTCTGATACAGTGCAGGTCGCTTCCGATCACTGCCCACAGCCTCAACAAGCCTGCTTGGCTGCTCTCAGCAATCTGCAGGACAGAGTGATTTCAGTTAGCTTTGCTGGACAGATGCAACCCATTCTTAGCTCTTACATACAGGCCATGGAGCACTTCTGGAATCTTCAAAGGCTCTGCTACCTATGTCTTTGTTCTCCAATTAAGGAGCAATTGGTGACCACAAAGACAGCAGTGGACCCAAAGATTCATTGCTCTCAGCTCTGGCATCTCCACATCCTGCTATTGTCCTACAGGTACAGTGAAAAAAATCATCCTGCCAGAGGAAACGTCAGAACATGAATGAAGACAGCTCTGACTGATCTGCAGGATCAGTCATTGTGCTTCTGAAGGGAAGAGGACACCTGGTAAAGGCTCAAACACATCTCTTAGCTTTGGGCTAGCATTAGCTAACAAATTCATGCCATTGTCTGACTTTAGCCAAAGCATTTGGACATGCTGGATTAGGTGTCCCATCTCCAGCTCATGGTTACACACACAGTCAAAGGCTGCACGGGACCTTAAACCAAACAAGACTTTTCTGGAAGATGAGAAGTGTCACAACAAGAGGCTGGGTCTCAGATAGCAGAGGCAACCAAGCATAACAAGAAATTAAGAAAATGCTTGGATTGTACCATCAACTTCTTCATGCTCGCATTGACTAAATCTAGGATTCAGCTCCTCAGCTGAGCTTGCCCCACACAGGCTCTACAGGCTCTACACAGAAGTCCCAGATTTGCAATCAAGCACAATCACTTGAGGACCTCACTTCCTTACAAAGCTTCTCTGAGCCTGAGGCTATGCAGTCCCACATGACCTTCAAGGAGGTAAAACTAAAGCATGATTGAGGTAAGCTGTCCCTGAAGTTCAAGGTTTGACTACAGGTATTGCAAACATGAGGCACAGGGCACTGAACTGGCCTCTGTGAGGGGTTAAGAGTGGGCCTGCCTTGCTGCCTGGTACCTGCACAATCTGCCAGGGCAAGTCCAGGATGCCGCGTGCCATCCTGAACAGGTAGCTGCTCAGTCCTTTGGAGAGGGTATCACGGATTATGCCTCCGCCTGTCATCACTCCACCATCCTCCAGGTGCCGCTTCTTCCAACGGTCCTGGCGCCGCCGAGCCTGCAGCTCCCATTTCTTCTTGTGGTAGCACAGCCAGACCAGTTGTTCTTCCTAATCAGAGAGAGAGTGCATGAACAGGAACCATAGAAATTAGCACACATCTCCTACACATGAGGATCAAGCACCATAAAGCCAAGCCCTTCCACCTTCAGACCCTGATCATGTTACTGGCATAGCTGTGAAGTTGCCATTGGCCTGACTTTCTCTGCTAGTGGGACTCTCCCGGTAACATTTCCCTTTGTAGTTTTCAGTCATAGAAGCACAGAGAGGGCACTCACCTTAGTAGTGCCCATGGCAGCAGGTGGGCCCGGGATCTCTCACCAGGACTGCGACAGTTCCAGATACTGGGACCTCTGCTGGCTTTCCTCTGCCGTACGGACCCGCTTCCGTTTATTTGCAACTGGAACCAATGGCTGAAGGGGCTTAGCAGCCCCCAAATCCTCTATGTCTCCAATCTGGGAGCTCGGTGTTCCCCCCTGGTGCTGGTTAGCAAGGACCTGAGAGAAACGACAGCAGGAAGTTTTGGGTGCTGAGGACACAGTATCAGCAAGAGAGGCCCATCAGCACAGCCAGCTCCTTTCTCTCACTCTTATTGCCTGTCTCTTGCCTTCAGAAGTGAAGAGCTCATTCATTTTCTTTTGTCTGTGCACTCCCCGGAGTCTTCTAGCTTGCGAGACATGGAATAGTTCTCTGAGATCAGCTCAAACAGCTCTCAATCAGGCATGTTGGCAGCCTGAAAAAAGGAACAAGGGGAAAAAAATCACTATCAGGAACCTAATGATCAAACCTCATTGCTATTAATACATGGAACATTTAAACCAATTGATATGGCTGTCTTTATGAGGAGTTTGTGAGCAATCTCTGCTCCAGTTGCCAACACGACCTATGGAACATAGAGATCACGGACATGAGGTCTGCATCAAAACTCCTGCTGTGAATGCAATACTTTGAAATGATGTTGTACGGCAAACTCTTAGTGGGCCCAGCTCTGTAGTGCCAGATGCAAAATACAAAGGGGAAGTGCTCCCAATAAACTCCCAAGCAGAGCAGTCGCTCCGGCTTTTCATCTCTCCTGCTCCCCGGTTTGAGGCTCTGTTTTCTGGCATTGTCTCTGCTCTTGCTGGTTATTTTAAAGCTAATCTCTTCTGGCCTCCTCAGAAAAGATTCTGCAGGCAAATGGTTCTGCCATCCTCTGTCTCAGTGAGTGGCTCTAGAGAAAGTCCTTGGTGCAAGAGGGCCACCACGCTACCTCTGTGAAAGAGGTGACTGGAGGACAACGCTTACCCACAATTAAGCGGTAACAGCTGACAAAAGTGCTGTAACAACACGTCTGGTGCTAAAAGACCCTAAAGAGCAGCCCTAGAGAATCAAAGAGGCAGAAATTACATACAAACAGCCATCAGAGGCACAACGGACCAACCATTCTCGACAAAGTCCATCCTCCCTACAGTGTTAGGGTAGCTTTGACCTTCTCTGGCCCCTACCTGGGAAGACAAACATGCAGCGGATGCATATCCTGCAAACCCTACACTCACCTTGCTCTACAGTACATCCAACCAGTAATCAGCCACCTTGGCTACAGAGGCAGAGACCTCCTCCAGTGTGGTGCCTTTCAGAAAGGCCTCAAATACAGAAGACTGGAATATCTTCACCAGCTGCAGCTCTCCCCATCGCTTCACCTCAAACCCTTTCAGTTCAGCCAAGGATCCATCTTCATTGAAGACTGCATACCTAGGATATAGACCAGCTTTTGCACAAGCTCTGTGCCAAGGAACACATCTCCCAGGATGCTGCTTACTACCCTCCTGCCAAAGTACTTCTAGTATTGCCAAACCAGGCAGCCACCAGGTAAATTAATCCAAGCTGTGGGGCTCTGGACTACCATGATCTAGGCATATTTACACAGCTAGAGACAACAACATCATGAACTACTTCACCTCCAGCTGCAAAAGCACATCAGCCTCTGCCCCCAATTTGCCAGTACTAACTGGCAAAATGTTCTTAAATGCACACAAATAAAGGGCAAGAAGTGAGAGTCAGGGTGAGAGGAGTAGAGAAGTGGAGTGAAATACTAGGAAAAGCCTTATACAGGAGAATGAAGCTTTGTTTGGAAAACAGGAGGGGACGCTGGCAAAATGGACTCAGAGGAAACCGGACATTGCTATCGAAACAACTATGACAACACACTGCCCTCTTTTCTTCTGTCATGTTTCTTGGATTTCACATGCCTGCCAATTATTTGTATGGCTCAATACAACCATCACAGGAAGCTTCAGTGGAACAGAGGTGAGACTCAAGCGTACATACTTTGTCACCCCTCCTCCAGGCAGTCTTTTCTTCCTCAGCTGGCAGCGGTACCTGCCAGCCAGCTCCACACTACTGCTCTTTCCACTTGCAGAGTGAGCAAGAAATAAGTGCACTTGCTGACATCCCAAGAATCACAGGAAAAAATCAAGGGCCCCTGAGATAAAGACTCCTATGAGCAGAGTTCATTCAGTGCTTGACATCCTCTTGACTTCTGCGATAGACTCCCTTGGCATGCAAAGGCACTCACAGTGGATGCTGGAGTTCATCCAACAGAGACATTCAAGCAGAAACAAACATAGTCTTGTACGAACAGAGAGTGCTGGAGGACAGTGACAGTATTTTCTGAACCCAGACCCAGGTCTGTGGGCAGTCCTCTCGTGATTGCTCGTGCTCGTATTTAAGCAGGCTGCATGAGAAAGTCAGTGAAGTCAAGTGCAATTGCTTTTCTATGCCATGATGACACTGGCAAGATCCACTCCTTCCCCTAGATGGGGATTAAAGTGGAAACCTCTGGGAAAAGTATTACTAGAGGTCTGTAAACTTGAGAGAGGGACAGACAGAGATTAGTGAATTTAAAGAGAAAAGATAGAAAGAAAAATCAAAGTTTGCCTCTGCATCTCAGAACCAAACAGGGAGACCATGACTAATCAGAAAATTTGAGAAGTGCTGTTTTACTGTTATCTTCAGAAATTTACTGTCAGATGTGTCAATTAAGGCCAGGGCATAGCTGGATTCAAAGACTGATCTCATGCAAGGAACTTGCTGTTTAAAGGCAGCATGATCTCGGTGGTATGCAGCAACAAGCAAACCAAACATGCTGCCAGCTCCAGAGGACTGGCAACACGGGGCAAGGACTAACACGCCTCAAATGTAGTCAAGGAAAAGGACCCTCAAGCCCTTCCCTTGGGGAAGTGGTGATTTTTCAAGCTTTGAACTCTTACCTTTTCTTCAGCTTCTTGCCCTCCTCCTTGGACGCTGAGAGGATCATGGCCAAGTAGGGCCCATCCACTTCAAAGAAGATGCTGTTCTCTGAGCGTGTGACATAGGTGAGAGAGGCTGGGTCCGCCAGCTCCTAGTACTCATCATTTGTGAAGCCTTCCTGCCGGCACAGCCCCAACAGAATAGCCTCACTCAATAGCTCGGCTGATTATACGAGCAGATAGCCCCCAGATACATCATCCTGTCTGAAGGGATCACTGACGGCCTTTGTTCCTTCCGGATGATGGGAAAGATCAATCCCTGCTCTCCTGAGGGAGCATAACTTACCCTATCTTAGCAGAGAATAAAGTATCCTGATTCCTTGTGACCAAGCAACTCCTTGGAAACCTACAGAACAATTTAGCAGGTAGGACTCAAACATGAGACCTGAAGAAAAGTGCAGGAGACTCTAAAGTCACTTCTTTTGGCTCATAGCTATAAATGTCTGAGCAAGCAGAGCACGGGACCTTGTTGTCTTGACTCCTACTGCTTCTGGCAGTCTATGTACAGAAGCAGACACCAACCCTGGTCTCTTACACTATACCCTCTCTGCTATATCAGAGTCTCTCCTTCCACTCAAACGCCGGTTTGAGCTATGGGCTGTGCAGGGCAGAGAGTAGCTGTGTAGCAAGCAAAGCTGTCAGCCCCAACGTCCTGCTCATTACACAGGGGACCAGAGACAAAAGACAGGCTGTCCTCTGGGCTGAAGCCAACTCCGAGAACAAAGATGCATACTCCACTGCCAGTAGAGCTACTCCCTTCACAAGAACTGCCTGATTGGCTTGCAGGCCTACAGAAGGCTAAAACATTTTCTTCCCTTTCACTGTTTTTACCAGACTGTACAGCTGGCTGGTACAGATGCCAGACTCACCTTCACGGGGATGTTCAGCATGGCACCTGGGTAGCAGATTGTCACCTTTGGCTTCTTTGCATTGGTTGACTCGATGACAAAGTTTTCCGGGAAGCTGTTGGGAAGGACACACCAAATCCCATCTCTATCCAGTTCTAGAGGTCTCCTAAGAACGGAAGAAAAAAAAATCACCATCAGGAAGAGATTGGAAAATATGCCAAAGAACTGTTCTCTGTCCACAAGTCAGGCAGAGGCAGTGTCCTTTCTGCAAAGGAAGTCCTAGTCATACAACACCAGTTGCATTAATAAGCCATGGCAATGTCAGAAACCTGAATCTCCAGAACACCAGAGCTTCCACTGATTAATCCCACATCTATCCCACTGCCCCACTTCTCTGCCGGTCAAATTCTGCCCTTACCCATCTGCTCACACTACATACAGGAGAACCTTTCTTCCTCAGCTCAGCACATACTCACCCAAACTGCTCAATCAGCTCCCTAGCCTGTGTGATCATATTTGCTCCAGTGAAGCACACAATCCCAGCCATTTCCATGGAGTACCAGCAAGCTCTGTGAATGGAGGAGGGACAGTCAAAAGGCTGCAGTGCTACCTCTTAAGTACAGCTGCGGGGAAGCGCATCAGGTCGTACAGAAAATAAAGTCTCAGGGCAAAAAAGACAATCACAGCAGCCCTCAGGAGATCATTTTCCTTTTCCTTCCCTGTGATACTTCAGGAAACCACACACCCTGAAGAATCACCTATAGACAAACCCTGCCATCCATTGTCAGTGCTACAGGGCCTTGTTTAGCAAAAGTCCCTGCTAAGGGGACTAATAAATAAGAAGTCATTAATAGGAACAAAAAAAAAGTGTTACAGGGATCACCTATCATCCCCCTTGTGCTTCGGAAGCACGTTAACAAGGTGAGAGCCTCACTAGAACAGCTCTGGTTTACAATGCTCTTTGCTGGAGGACTTCAGCAACGACCACAGGTGAGACTCACCCTTTACGCATGACATAGCCATAGAAAGAACTGAGGACACACTTGTGTGCCAGCTGCAGGGAGTCATAGAGGATTTCCATATTCTTGCAGTGCTTCACTTCAGAGGCTTCGCCTGTCTCCACAGCCGCAGACAGCTTTTTCTTCCACACCTGATGGCAAGAGGCAGAGTCAGGACAACCCTACATTCCACTACAGGCAGTACCAATAGCCAGATATTCCCCCCACCTCAATCCTAATATGACACTGTGATCCTAGAACAATATCAGTTATGAAGATAATTCCTCTTTCTTTCTGCACTTTCTTTTGCATTTCAGGGGGAAGCGTTGGGCATAGGCATTATGCTATATTAGGGAAGAGTCTTGCAGCATCAACTGTAACTCACACCCATAGTTAGAATTACCTAATCCCAGCAGAACTGCCATCCTACATCAATTCTGTCACACCACGTATTGTGCTGGCAAGAACTAAATGCTTGCAGCAAGAGATTAGATCGAGACAAACAGCAGAACCATTTCTGCAGAAAAGGCCTCCCAGCCACCTCCATGATTCACGACAGAACTAGCAATAATTGCAAAGCAAATGGCTCTTTATTAAACTCTTCCAGAGACAGAGTCCCAGCGTCTTGTCATTTCTTTCAACATATTAGCAACTACATTTCAGGCTCCTCCCTCTGCCACAAGACTCCAAACATTTGAGAACTGGAACATGCTGCTTCTTTCTCCTAGAATCAATCACTTCTTAGCCTAAGATCAATTGTTTCTCTGCTTGTCTCATCTTTCTCTTTGAAAACACTGAACACAAACCAGATCACAAAATAGTTGAGCTGAGGATTTTCTAGATCCAGTAAAAGCCAAAAAAAAACCCCAGCTGTTTTCTTTCCTAGCACTGAAAGTGATTGCATCAGAGAGCTAGGAACCACTGTGGCAGCAGCTGTTTAGGATTCAGCAGGGGAAAAACCTGCACTTGCACCAGAGCTGTCAGGAAAGCTAATATTTCTTACTGACCATACAGATTGAACAAAATGATCCTTTAGGGTTCAAGTTTTCAGTGAGAGGTGAGGACCTTCTAGCTTTGGCAGCACAAATAAAACAGAAATTCAAGCCCAGCACCTCATGCAGCCCCTTGAACTCACAGCGACGGTCTCTGAAAGCTCGTACAGTGTCTACATAGAAAGAGTTCTCTCGCTGGCAGATGGTGGTGACACGCTCCTCCACCTTGGTGACGTGGATCTGCTCATAAGCCTTGCAGCAATAATCTAGTAAAGGGAATAAATAGAGAAAGCCTTCTCAGAGATCAGTGTCCCACTATGGATGGGAAGGATGAACACAATGGCATCGGGCAAACCACACAGATCCACAGATCTGAAGCTTTCAAGGCACCAGTCTGAGAAAAATTCCATCAATGCAAATAAACATCATACCTAGGAAAGCAAGGAAGCAGACCTGCTACAAAGGCAAGGGGAAGAAGATACTAATGTGGGGAGAAACAGCACCTCTCTAGAGAGATGCAGAGGTGTGTGTGGGAAATAAATTGCCCATGAGGGCTCATCCACAAATTCAGGCTCTGCTCAGAGCCCCCACTAGCTAGATGCTTCTGCTGAGCAGTACCACTTTAGGAGCAAAAAGTGAAAGGATATCGACACATGTGTTTCACTGACATGCTTAATGAGTGCTCATTAAAGAACAACAAAAAACCCCAAACAAAATATCACCTTCCATGTGTCTCAGCTCAAATACATGACTCTCAGTGAGAAAAGAGAAACACTGAGACAAAAAACAGCACTTGCCTTCTCCTCAAAAAACGTACAGGAATTGGTTGGGATCCTAGGGGAAAACTGTTGCAGCATGAAACTGAGATCAAATTCAGTCTGAGCCAGCACGAACTAAGTAGCCCCAGACCTGAGAGACAAGTAATTAATGATGTGTTTGTAGTCTAGGCACCAAAAACCTGCTCCAGATAATGCCATTTATTTTCACCTGCCAGTTGCTTCTTCTCATACTTGGCCTGCTCTTCACGGCAAAGCTCGTGGAACGCCCGGGGTGCTCCATCTGGATACAGAGGAGGAAACTTCTCAGGCTCCAGTCGTTGCTGGATGCGGTGATACTCGCTGCGGCTTGCAGGCACTGCAAAGGAACAGCAACTAGGAGCTTTCCAGGGGAGGAACAGGAAGTGGTCTCTGTGTCTTCAGCTCACGCTGCAAGCTCTATCCATGCTGCAGTGCAACAGGGAACTTGACAAAGCAGACAGCAGAATTACACTTACTGAATTCTCCTCTCCACTGCCAAGTCATCCGGCGCTGACGATTAGCACCTGGCTTGCTGAAGTCACAGGAAGCACACATGGCCTCATCCACCATTGCTGAGGGCTGGACACAGGTCAGACACACCCATGTTAGAGAAAACAGAACTGTCTCCAGTGACATATGCCAGAAGGAATCGATGTTGGGTACTAGAAGAACACAAATGTGAACATCACAGAGGTGATGTCCAGTAAGTTTTCCTTTCTAGAAGCTTTTCAGAACACAAGTTACAGCAAAAACAATGACTATTCTTTGGAAGAAGCCAGCTAAAGCTATTGCTCTACCTTGGACAGACCTTTCGGCTCTGTACACCTGGCAACTGTAACAGCCTGACTGGATTTGAAACCGAGCCTTATTTTATCCCCCTGTCCAGGGCAGAAAGTTTATTGTTTGCCGCTAAGGGGATCAAATCGGAGGGACCTCCTAGACCATCTGCAAGACAAAACAGAAGACACCTTCCTGACTGGACTGAGGTTACCCACCTGCAACCTGTTGGTCAGAATGATGTTGGGGTACATGGCCCCTACATCTAAATGGTAGATAAGGGGGCATTCAATTCCGTTAGGAACATCCTTCAAGGAATTCAGCTTGACTTTGATTTCATCACAAGCCTGCGGGGAGATGTAAAAAAGTAAAATTCAAACAAGAAGGAACTAATGATGCAGTCACATACGCACTATATTTGGTCCTTTACTTCCAACATGCACAGAGACACCTGCCACTGATTCTGGGGAACAGAGGAAGAGTATGAAGAACTAAAGGAACAGGATTAAGAAGAGTGGCAGCGGCGAGTCTTCTTTAGCCACCAATCTTTAAGGTTTTCTTTTGGACCTCCAAGGTAGGTTTCATCTACACTGCAAATGTCTACAGATAAGTTTCTCCTGTCTCTCTCCATGGAGTATAAAATGAGTCTAAACAGGCATCTTTAACATGTGGTGTCTCACCAGACATATTCAGGATGAGAAAAATCAGCCTTGCCTCCAGCCTATGCCAGTTCTTTATTAATATGGGAAATAAGGCACAGATGGACATGGGGCAGAACTCAAAGCTGAAGAAAGTTGTTATACAACACCAATATGTGTGCACAGGACCCAGGCTTGCCTAAAGAAATGTGCTGCAACTCCACCCTCACAGTTCTGCTCTCCTTGGAAAGCCCAGTCATGCCTCTGGCCCTGCAGGCTGAGGCAGGACAACAGACCTCCTGGAAGTTGGTGACTTGATCCAACGGCAAACCTTCTTCCTCTTCGACAGCATGCCGGAGCATCTTCTCCACATGCTGCACCCGGAAGTTAAAGGCAGCAGGATTCTGCAAGGATACAGGAATGATACCGAGACCTCTTCTAGCCCTGACACCCATCCTCACACACTGCCCAGGGAAGGGGGACAGGGGGTGACAGCTTCTGCAAGATTATCCATGCTCCAGCGTAGCTTCGGCGATCTTTGAAAACAGGCTCACTACTTAGCAGAGCATGTCTCAGTATGGGTAGAGAGCAATTCATCTCATCTGAAGGGCAGATGGCTGAAACAGGTCAGCTGAATGGCATCTTGAAATGCCCCTTCGTTCACTGATCAGCTCCAATGTGAGCAGGCAGATAATGTTGGCCAATTAGCTGGCCTGACCTCCACAGCCAACTTGAGAGCTCTCTAGAACTGAAGGACGGTGGCTTTCTGCTAAGAACCCTACAACTCACAAAAGCCTACACCACTGGCACTAAGGCAAAACACAAAGCAGAGAAGAGATGGTGGCTGCTCCCCGGCCCTTGGAGTTCTCCTGCAAAGGAGGCTATATAGGGCAGCTAATAAGAAGAGAAGATTGCATGCATGTTCCAGAGTGCAACACTTACGGGGCTGACCTAGCAGTCAGCTGCTCACACATCTAAGGCTCTAAGGGGCCAAGGATTTAGATTTAAGGTCCTTCTAAATTCACAGTGCACGTTCCCTTAAGATCATTCACGAGATTAAGGCC
The DNA here is from genome assembly GCF_028389875.1 of Rhea pennata. Lineage (NCBI taxonomy): Eukaryota > Metazoa > Chordata > Aves > Rheiformes > Rheidae > Rhea > Rhea pennata. The sequence continues at coordinate 110,169 of NW_026907686.1, read as the reverse complement.
ACTAAAATAAGCAGCACTGAGGTGTGGTGTATCACACAGCAAAGAGAGAAGTTGCCTCTAAAACTTATAATCTAGACAGTAGCACCAACCAGAAACAGGTAAAAGAGGCCAAAAGAAGCTTGGCTTGAGTGGGAGAAGGACAAAGATATAATCCTGATGAGACAAAAACAGAGTCATCTCTGCCAACAACCACTGGCTGAAAGAAAATTAACCCCCCCCCCCAAAAAAAACGCTCAACCAACCAATAAACAAAGTAAACAAACCCACACAACAGCAATGAACCACTCTCCTTGCTGTAACACTGTCTTTACCCTATAGCCAGTCTGAGGTCATGAAGAGCAACTTCTCCAACCCTTCCCACCTAAACTCTAAGCAGGTTCATGCACTCAAGCCATAAATTAGGTATCCAAGTTTTATAACAGGTATTGCTATTGGGTATCCGCCAAAAGAACAGAGGATGGTAATTCCAGTTGGAGGGTTATTCCCTACTGCCATGTTCTCCAGAAAGAAGAGAAAGAGCATCATTGCATTACCATTTTAAAGCCTCTGTCACAACACCTTGATTGTGTCCTTACCTTTTTAAAGCGCAAGGGATGTCACTGCGAAAAACCCTGGGTTCCAGAGCTTCCACCTGGCCTCCTACATACGTCTCCGAGTCCAGCACGTGGCCATCATCTGTAAGTTTGCTGAACTCCTGCTCCTGCTTGTTGCGAAAGAGGATGTTGGCGTGATAGGCCTGAACCATCAGCAATGCCTCACACAGTGTCCCAGAACCTTTTCTTAACACCTGTAAAAGACAGACATCAAAAACTGGACTTAGAAAGAAGCGCTGTAAAGGGTGCTGCTGGAATTAGGCTGGCCTTATCACCCCATCAATGAACTTAAATGTCTGATTTGGTGCCCAACATGATGTGTTTATTCAGGCAGTATTGAAGCCCAAGGCAAGAAGGAGCACAGTAAGGAAACAAAACCAACTCCTTCACTTAGGCTACCCATAACTGGTCTATGGAAAAACAGCTATGACTGCTGTACTGCAGAAAGGAAGCGCATTTGGAGACTACTTTCCCTCCTTTCCTTGGGAAAAACTATCCAAACTGTAGAAATTAGTTCTATTGCCAATGTGTCACTGTTGCGTGAAGCATGCAGCTCTCTGCCCAGAAAAGAAATTGTTTCAGGCATGCACTCACCTCATCAGGCTCCATGGGAAGGATGGTGCACAACGCGAAAATGAAAGGGTGCACATACTTCATATACATGTAATAGGTAGCAACTGCATCAGACACCGAACAGGTGGCCAGAGTCTGTTGAGGAGAAAGACAAATCAATCCCAGTCACATTTAATACAGCAGTTAACACGTACAACGGGAAACAATGAAAGGTTGAAATCAGCAGGAAGATGCAAAAGGTATATTTCTGCACACAAACATCCCAGCATGTAAAGAGTTATCAGTTGGCTTAAGACGACATTCTGCTTTAACCTGAATTACATAAGCCAGCTCCGAATTAGCAGAAATGGGGAAGATGAGCTCACTGCCACATATCTGCACAGATGCCACTCTGGAGTGGTCAGGAGGCCACTCTTGGCCTACAGAGATCTCCAGGGCTTTGGCAGAAACCTCATTAAGGTGTCTCCTGGACACTAGCAAAGTACTGCTCCATTGCAATGCCCAGAGTACTACCGTTTTGCAGAAGTGTAAATAACACAAATATACAGTGCAACGCCAATGCCAGAAACACATCAAGGAAATTCTATTCTTCCCTAAGCTTAAGTTCTTTCAGGTGTCTGAAATTCAGCAAGATATACTGACAACTTCTCAAAGACACTGCATTAACTTAAAGGATTTCACAAAGCTCTAACTCAAAGGTTCACTAATACTGCAGATGCCCAGAGATACAGCACCGGGTGGGAATACCTGAGGCTCCTCTGTAGCCGTCCGGCACATCTCTTCAGGGTCCAGCTCCACTGCATCATAACCCAGTTTTGCTTTCGCTGCTGCTTTCAGGTTGTGACTTCCCACTGGCAGGTAACTCTCTCTCTTCACCCACCTAGACAGAATAATGAAAATGCCAGTCTACGAAGAGACAGCCCTGCACTTCAGAAAGGGCTGCTACGTACAAAAAGATCTGCATTACTCTAACAGGGAAAGGTGAGAGCAGAACATCCAAGTGCAGTGGAATAAGAAGCTGCACAGCTTTAGACAGTCTGCATATCTACCCATGCTCTTAAATCCTGACTCGTACAAATTCTGCTATTCAAATCATTTCTATTGCTCAGATTTTTCTCAACCCTCATACTTCAGAGACTTCAAAGATAAACATTTAAACACAGGAGGAGGTATCAGCAGGACTGCAAAGAGAGGCAGTTGTTTTCCAGAGTCTGGACACTGGTCCAATGTGAAAAAACATTCAAGTCACAACTGCCAGGACAGACAGCCCTCTCCTGTACACACACACACACACACACACACACACACACACACACACACACACCCTTTCTTTTCCTCTCTGTGCTAGGCAGGCTTTTGGGTTAGAATATGGCCCTGTGCCCACTACAATGGTTTGGTCTTATCCTGTCCTTTTACCTGCTATCCAGGACAGTTCTCAAACTCCCAATGACAGCCACCAGCAGACTGTATAAACAGAGTTAGTCGTTCAGGCTAGTGTGGGCAAGATGTAACTTCTGTACATAATGGCACACAACGGAGTACCGAGTAGAAGCAGCACAACCAAAGATGGGGGTGCTAGTCCTTTCCTAGTAAGATGTAACTCATGATAGCAGTGCACAGAGATGGAAAAGGGACAGTATTCAAATACATCAACTGTAGGCATTTTATACAAATTTAACAGATAAAGATGCAGTTATACGGTACAGACGCAGCATTCGGTACCTCAGACAATCCATGTGGATGCACTGCGGGGCTTTGTACTCTCCCTGGCTGCCCTTCTGAAATCCAATCTCCTGATACATATTAATTCCATGAGCTGCTGCTCTTGCTTCCACAAAAGGCCTGAGGAGAGAGACAATGCAGAAGAGAAGAAACAAAGCAGTCCCTTTCCTCCACCCCATCCCCACCCCAAGGGTTTCAGAATTGCTTTCTTGTAAGCTACTTAATGAGGAATTTTTCTTGTGAATTCTCCTTTGCTCCAGACCTTACCCGTGAGAGCTGGCCACAGGGAAAACTCCCTGTAGGGCAGAGCTACTGCAAGAAGGAAGCTGCTTGCTTACATCCTATACCAGGAGGCAGAACATTATGATCGAGTTTCCCTCGCTCCCCAAAGGCTTGGCTGCTCTGGTCTCCCTATTGTTCTGCAGTTCTCTTTTGACACTTTGCCTGTTCTCCAGTTACTGAGGTCATCAGTGTACAAACATTGCCAAATCAACAACAATCTAGAAGTAGCTCAGCAATCCCTGGACCAACTGATGAGACTCTATAGAAGTTTGTATTTCAAAGCCAATAAACATAGCTCTGCTCAGGAAAAAAAAAAAAAAAGTTCTGAATTCCACCTCCCCCTCTTCGACAGTCCTCTGCAGGCTGGCGACCCAATATTCAGCCCAGCACTCCAGATAAAGAGCACATAATCAAGATGTAAACAGGTTCCCAAACTGGCTGGATAGTCTGCGTAGATAAGAACGCATGTGGCCGCTATGTGACCTCCAGACAAAGGACATACAGGCTGGTACCCAATCTCACCTCATGGCCTAGACAACATTTCCTTTTAGAAACCAGGTTAGCTTTCATTCCTGATCTTACCAGTCAAAGAAGTCTCCATCGTATGTGACAATGATAGTAGGTTTGGTCTCCTGGACATGTTCAAACCGCCTCTGCATTAAATGAGCCTAGTATGCAACAGAGGATTAAAAAAAAAAAAAAAACCCCAAAACAAAAAACGTCTCCCCCACAAACACAAACACTCAGCAAATTCACCTCCTGCAGGCAGGCACTGGATATAATACAACTGATGGAGTCCTTCCCCTCTGCTCTTGACCTAGCTAGAACCCGATCTGCCTCATCATCACACCATGAAATGAAAGCATCACCAGCACCGTGACTGTCTGCTGTGCTCCCCAAAGATACACTCTATTGGGTGATAAGCTCTCTTTGGCCTACAAGAGACCAAGGCAGATAAAAAGCAGCCTGATTTCCCAAGTAGAACCTACTTACCTCATCTGGTTCATTAGACACAGGATGGACCCTCACACTCCGGCTTCGGAGTAAATTCAAAGTCCTCAATATCCTCACAGACAATCTCCTTGTTTGTGATCAGATAGCCCTAGAGAGTTGACAAAGGAAGAGTTACTGAGGACTCAGATCCCTGCTACACCAGGGACACGTTCCTGAACAACCGGAACACACTGCCTAAAGGATGAAATAGTCTTCCATCGATGCGATAATCCTTGCACAGCTTGATAGGTAGAGCTTTTGTCAAGTGGGAACGGCTCTTTGGAGGTCACCTTCTGAACAATTGCTTACAATCAACTAAGGGTGCCAAAAGGGAGACAACTTAAGGACTATACTCTCCAAATTACTACTGCCCCTCAAAGGGGCACCAGTAGCCTTACCTGGGTTCTCCAACATACAAAACGAGGAAATCCTTATGCATCATTCAGACTAGACTTCAATTTTATTTCCACAGCCATTACATATAGACCAAGCAACTAGCAACAAAGCAAGCCAGGGACCAGACCGCCAAAGGTGACATGCTCGTTTGCTGTCTAGCATTTTGCTCCAAAGCATGAAGAAAAGAACTGTTGTTCCATTACCTGCCCATCAACCACGTAGGAGATCATCATGATCCGGTCTGCCTCTGCATCAGGAAACTTCAAAGGGAGTTTGGTAGTTTCAATGTCAAAGGCGAGAACAACCGGATCCTGAATATGACCAAATACATTAAACTCAAATCAGCTTTAGAGTATGATTTAACGAGCAGTTCTCATTTACCTAAGTAGGTTTATGCACATCTCAGACGCAGCAGGCTTGACTGTAGGAGACAAGGTAGCAACAGTGGTACCCACTGATAACCAAACAGCAAAATTCATTAACAGGAGAGAACGGAGTAACAAAAGCTTCTCTTTAATGCAACAACCCCCTTCGAGAAAGAGAGTCATCAGGATTGACAGCACGTGAGGAAACATTGCGCAGGCAAAAAACACTTATTACCTCTATGCTTTTATAAGAGAGGTTTCTTATGGCATTGGATTTATAAAGCATAACAACGAGTTTAAGAATAGTTGGGCACCCCAGGAATCACCTGGAACAAAAAATGTACACCTCTCAGTGGGGCAGGGAGTGCTCACTTCACTAGATTCCTCTTCCTTTGAAATGGTTCAACTGAAATCAGACATCAGGTGTAGGAAACCAAAGAGAAAATTGGAATTCTCATTTGTACTTTTTAGTCTGTGTGACTAGGGGAATCCTAAGAAGCCCATGGGCCAACCATCCTAAGGAGACCTCTTTCCTTGACAGCATAGACGTATAGACATCGCTCGCCTGGTCTCGCTCTCTGTTTTTCCTCACAGCAGGAGAGATCTCTTTCCGCACCTTCACCAAGTCATCCACCACGTGGAAGGATAACTTAATGTAGTTCTGCTTAAGACCCACCAAGCGATTTGGCTACGAAGCAACAAGACAGTGCCAGCTAAGGGTGGAAAAGAGTAATGAGGGAAAGGGGAAGACTGCTAACAGTAAGAAAGCGCTGGAAATGCAAATTATACTGGCACACGTGGAAGAACTGGCCAAAGAAGAGGTAGTAATTGGATGGAAAGACTAGGAGTGAGAAGAGATGCTAGCAAGCATGTAAGACAGCGAAGAACATATGAGCTATGCCACTTCACACCAAGGGCCATCTTGTCTTGTTGTCTGTTTCCAAGTGCAATCACCAGTACACACCCAAGAAAGAGTAAATGTATACTATCCCCCTCTGCCACAACACTCTTAATCTCCAAGCATTTCTAGCTCAGGAAGTTTCTTGAGCATCCTGTGAAAAAGACTATGTGCTGGAGCAGAACATATACTTTATTTACTATTACTATAATAAGCAATTACTATCAATAAGCAATAATTAGCCTATTCATGACATGCAATGCAAACAGTGCTTGAAGATTAAAGGTAAGCATACTGCTTCCCTTTACTGCTTAGCCCCTTTCTACTCCACTTGAGCTCGAAAGAAAGAAAGAAAGAAAGAAAGAAAGAAAGATTAGGGTTATACAATAGTACAGCAGGCAGAGGAATACTGACCAGATCCAAATCTTCTTTGGGGACAGTTCCCAGCTTTGAAATGTTCCCTTGAAACTTCTTGGAGAGGAAGGATGACACTTCTCGTTCACAGCCCTGCAAAGAAACTGGAGAATGAGCAACAAAGCCAGACACTTCTCCAGAGGAGAAGACAAGCTCACAAGAGGTTCTGACACTAGTGTCCTCAATTGTGAGGGGAGGACACGAGGCTGTCCTGAAATCCTGGCCGTCTGGAAATCTGTTCCTTCACACTGGGGCTCTCTTTGATGGTCAATTCACAGCACCGTCAGAACAAACCTAGTTTTGCAGCACGAGCAGGAACAAGACGAGATGAGAGGGGAAATTTACCCCTGTTTGGGCTTAGAAGAAGTGAAATAGGCTCCAGAGATCAATTTTAGGACAAAAAAAGAACAGGAAAAATATGACAGCTCCTTGAAGGGATAATTCATCACATAACAAACCAACCTCCCTCTAAGAAACCTTAGTGGAGCCACCATACTGATACAGCTGCTTCCCATCTCAGGTCTTCTCTAACAGCTCTGACAAAACCACCAACAGAAGCACTGGAGCTGGATTTTTCTCCTACCAACCCAAGAAGATGGTCGGTCACAAGGCCTCTCAGCTGACTGGGGGACCCTTCAAGTCAAACCTGCCCTTGTCTCTGGGACCTCGGCCACTAGTTTACTCAAGACCCCGCTTGCCAGTGCGCAGCTTCCAAGTCCATACTCGCCTTCTGGGTAGCGATGTAGAAATACGGATTATAGGGCAGGGCCACCCAGGAGAAATCAAAACCGGTGAACATTGCGCGACCCCGCAGCCAAGGTGAGAAACCAACCCAACGGTTCGCAACGGAAGCAACGGGCACCGCGCTGCCCTTGCTGCGCGTTGCTGGCATTTGTGCGCCACATACACATCCCTGCATCTCTGCAGCACCCACCTTGGCCCCCAAGGGTCCCAGGTGGACCCAGCGTAGGGCAGACAGTGCTGCTGCCTTGTGGGTGATGCCTGGGGCCCAGAACAGCCAAACCGGTGGGGGCAGGCAGGACGCTCAGCCCGGGCACCAGCGCTGCGCTGGAGGAACGGGATGCACCTCGAAGCGGCTCCCATCCTCTGGGATGAAGTAGTCCACAGCGCTCACCAGCCGCCGGTCCTCACCCAGCACCTCCGTCTGCACATGCACATGGCCTGTTACGACACACGACCCCCCCGCCCCCTCCCACCCCAGTCCTACCGGGTGCCTGTCGGTGACACCTCCCCTGCCCCAGTCCTACTGGGTGTCTATTGGTGACACCTCCCCTCACACCCAGGTCCTACCGGGTGCCTGTCGGAGACATCTCCCCCTCTCATCAGTGACATTCGCCCCCCGTCCTACAAGGTGCATGTCGGTGACCCCCCCCATCGTTGTCCCCCCTAGTCCTACCAGGTGCCTGTGGGTGACACCCCCCGCCGGTGACATCCCCCCCCCGGCCCAGTCCTACCGGGTGCATGTTGATGAGCCAGCCCGTGCGCTCGCCAGGCTCCGTGGGCCGCTCGAAGCCGAACAGTGTGTCCAGCCGCTCCGTGCGCTGCGAGCGCTCCAGGCGCTTGAGGGAGGACAGCGAGGAGCCATCGTCCCTGCAGGACGCCGCGCCGCCAGCCGCCGCCCAGTCCCCGCCGCGACCCACCCCCCCCCACACACACACCTCCCGCTGCCGCCTGGCCCCAGTGCTCACTGCCCCCCCCCAGCCGCCGCCGCCGCCGCCGCCCGGCTCCGCGCCGCCCCGCAGCACCATCCCGCCGCGGCCGGAGCAGCCCCGCGCGCTGCCCCCACCTCCCGCGAGCGGGAAGCCTGCCAGCCCCGCCTCCCCAGGGAGAGCACCAATCAGAGAGCGGCACCGCAGCCAATGGTCGCTCTCTTCCTCGACCTCTGCCCCGCAGCAGGGCGGCTGCGCTGGCCACGCCCCTCGCGGCACCTTCCCGGGCAGGCCCCGCCCCCGCCCCGGCTGCCGCTGCCGCGCACGCGCCTGCGCGGCGGTGCCCGGCGCGGCCCGGCCCGGCCCGGCCCGGCCCGGCGTGTGGTGGGGCGGCGGCGCTGCGCGGGAAGCGGCTGCTGCTCCTGAAGCAGCGCTGTCGCATGGGCAGTTGCGTGTCATAAGTTACTCTCTTGAAGGTCAATTCATACAGAGAGTTTGTTAAATCATGTGAACAATTTATTTAATTAAGTAAGCAGCCACAAGCAAAACAGCGCTGGGCGGCCGGGGAGTCTCAGCTCCGCCAACGGCGCGCGCCTCCCTCACACACAGTCCCCCCTTATAGTCTGCGTTGTAATCTCCCGGTGCGTCCCGCGCATGTGTGAGTTGCTGGGGGGGTCGTCTGAAGCTCTCTGGTGGTTGTGGAGAGGAAGGCCGTGGTCTTCTTTTGTCTCTTTATTTTGGTTTGTCTCCTTGTGAGTGATCACAGGGGTTTGATTATCTGTTGTGTTGACTCCCTTTTGGGATGCTGTTCTGTGAGAAAATTACAGGCGCCTGCTTATCCTTTCTTTATCCTTTTACCTTCAAAACCTCTGAGCAGCTTGTTGCTTACTTCAGCTCTTCATAGTCCTGCAAGATAGCTAGGGCCCCGACACTGGTTCCACAAGGGGTCATATAAGCTTTTGTGCTTACCATAATTTATTTGTCTGACACCATGTCTCAACCCTGATTGTTGTAAAACCTCCTCCTCCCCCTCCATCGGCTTATTCCTCCTTCTAAACAATGAACAAAGAGTTACAATTTATTACACAGAGGAAGAAGAGGCGCCGTGCCCCAAAGCCCTGTGTTAGGAGTAGCACAGGCTTTGCTTGGAGCCGGGCGAGAGCGCGGCTGCTGCCGCGTGGGGCAGCGAGAATAGCTGGGCAGCGCTCTCCGCGCCTGGGGAGGCTGTGAAACGCAGCGCAGCCGCATGAGGCAGCCGTGCACGCGGCCGTGTGCCGCGCTGGAGCGCGGTGTTAGTGCGGGCAGCCAGGGCAGTGCGGTGGTGCTAGCGTGTCTCTTCTTTCTCCGTGCCCTCGTCTTGGCGTAGGGAGGCAGAGCGGTTTCTGGCGCAGGCGGAACGGGTGCCTGCGGTGCCCGGCCAGAGCAGAGGGACGCCCGGGGCCGCGCGCTCCTGCGAGTGCAAGGCCGTCGTGGAGCTGGTGCTCGTGCCCCTGGCTCACCACCACACGGCAATGGGCAACGATGCCAGAGCCCTCTACTACCTGCTGGAGAGCGCGGCTGCCTGCTTGCACGTCTCTGACAACTACCTGATGAGTTGTCCTGCGTGCCAGAGGCCACTGCACGTGGAGGCCTCTCGGTGGCCTTGCCTAGGGCAAGCCCATTTCCCCCCTGCACTAGGACCGGCCTCTGTGGGCCCTTGGGGGCGAAGGGCTGGGGTCGGAGCCGGGGTTTTCTTCCTGCTTGCCTGTCCCGGGGCAAGAGCCGCGGGGCAGGGGAGCGGGACCTTCGCGCGAGGCGCCCCAGCAGGGAGGCAGTGCGGAGGAGCGCTCGTGCCCGCGGCGTGCGCTGGGGTGGCATCGGCAGGGGCAGGGGCACGGCCTCCGCGGGGAGCTGTGCAGGCGGGTGGGAGTGCTGGGGCTGGAGGCAGGCTCCGCAGCGCTGCTCACCCGCTCTCCGTGCGCTTGCTCCAAGGCCTTCACGAGCCTGCGCAAAGCAGAGGCCCTGAGGAGCTCGGCGGCTCAGAAAGCCCTGGTGCCGGCCTGCTTTGAAGAAGCCACCTTCCTGAGCCTGCAAGGGGAGGTAAAGCGGCAGGGCGGCCGCGAGGGCTCTCGGGGCGGGAGGAGCAGGATGCCGTGATGGCGCGGGGCAGCCGGCGGGGGCAACGGGGGGACACCTCTGGCACTTTGAGGCCCGGCCGCAGTGAGCAGCCCTGCCTGCGACCGCCACGTCCTCCGGCCCCAGCCGGTCGAGGCCCTCGGCCTCGCGTCGGGCAGGGGCGGGAAATGTGGAGGGAGCTCAGTCGGAGCCCTCGGGCACCGCCTGAAGAAGCCTTCTCCTGGGCAGGTGTGCTACAACGTGGGACGCGTGGAGCTGGCCAAGACGACCCTCAGGAAGGCGCTGAGCCTGCTGGGCCGGAAATTCCCGGGCACCTCGGCTGGCGCCTTCTTTCAGCTCCTGCTGGAGCAGTCAGCGCACGCCTCTCACCAGAAGAGCAGAGGCACCTCTTTTCTTGTTAAAAGTAATATGTGTGTTTTGCCATGAAATTTTTGATTTGTCTTGCGATTGAATTTGAAGGGTTTACTCAGAACTGAGGGTGAACTATGTTGGGAAATAGACTGAGGCCTAAGAAGGGTTACCCAAGGAAAGACTCTTAAAAAAAAAAAAAGAAAATAAAAAAAGCCAAGGTGATGTTGGTAGGGAAGAGTGCTACTTTCCAGCAAGGGCAGCTTTCTTCTAGGTCTCGCAGGTAACCTTTTCTGTCACTTCAGAGAAATGAAAATCTGGTTAGTATTTTTTTTGGAGGTGCTACTGTAAGCCGTCTGTCTGCTTTTAATATTAACCATGTTTCACCTTCTTATTACTGGAGACCTGGTGTATTAATGTAGGCCTTCTCAAAGTAAAAACATGACCTCTGGCAAAGAAGATTGGGTGTGTGTAACAAACCACAAGGGCTGATGAGAGCAGAGGAAGTAAAATGGCACCAGTATTTGCTGGTAGGGATGGAGCTGGGATGGCAAGTGAGACATGCAAGCATGCCGAAAAGGCTTTGGCGTGGTAGTACAGAGAAGGGTGCTGATAGCACTGCGTAGTACAGAGGTAGCTGTTTTGGCTCTTGGGAGCTATGGGCTGTGTTCTTGTTTTCTGCGCTGCCTGCCCACTCTGATGGAGAGAACCTTCCGAAGTTAGTGCCATCTGTCACCCCTGCTCCAAGTCACCTGCGGCTGCCTGCCTCCTCGATGCTCCCAGTGGCTTTTCAACAATGTTTTCCTTCCCTATATTTTAAGTTTCTACAGACTGCTATTTTATCTGCTAGTTGTGGCATTCCAAAGAAACTATCAGTGAGATTTAAATAGCAGTGAGGTGTACGACCTTAACTGTGGCTTGCATCTGGGAGATTAGCTTAGTATAAGGTAGCTCTTCCCCTGAAAGAGTCTTAACCGACACTAGGGCAATTGTCTGTTCTGTTGACAGATCTAAGCTGGAAGAGTAAAGGAGGTAGCAGTTGAAAAGATGTTCCTGTTGTAAGTTTGTTGCTTTGTTTCTTTTTTTGTTAGACAGCTTTGCAAGAAGTGATCTCACAAAAAAAGTCAGATATTGCAGAGAGGACCCGAAAATTGGTGAGTGTACCTTGATATAGGCTATAGTTTAAATTCCAGTTCAGCTAATTGATCATCTTTCTGCCTTTAAGATCAGGTTAGTCTTGGAGCTCGGTAACGTGATAGTTCAGGAGATGATTTTTAGCTTTTTAAAAACTGTTTCAGCTTTGCTTTTCCCACAGAAACTTTACTGCAACTAACTGGTGATTTTTTTTTAGCCTTTATACACTTCTCTGGTATACGCGTGAACAAACACACGTCTGTCGCCCGTTAGACTGCGCTTCTGCGTCCACTCTTGCCTATTTGGGGCCTATGGATTAGAGGCAAGATCACTTCTTGGTAATTTCACTTTTGATTCACAGTCTGCAGACAGGTCACACTGTAATGGTTATAAGATAGCCTGTTTAGCATGCTTAATGGAATTTTATCATGCTTTTCCCTTATATTTCACCAGATCCAGCTGGTGTCGGACGAAGAAGCCAGCGTCTGGCACGTGGAGTTGCTGTGTGTTTTCATGCAAGCAGATACCTCCCTAGGCAAATGGCAATGTTAGGCAAATGACAGGATCTTATTTGCACCTCCCTTTATTCTGGTCTGTATATACACTTTGGTATCAAAACACAAGTCATTTCCAAGAATACTTTGATAATGTGTAGGCAATATATTTTATGTTAAAAGATTCCAGCTTCAGCAATATATGATACAAACCTTAAAATTCAGGAGGACTTTCTAGGTCTGTAAGGGGACAAATGTGCAAAATGTTCCTAAACCAGTGGCGGTGTAGTGGGGTCCCACTGCAGGAGGACAGATGGCATCTTTTCACCGTTGCTGGTGTAAGAAAGGAAGAAAACGGGACCCGGTGGGATCCCAGGTTCCTGAAAGCCCTAAATGAGCAAAACGCTTCAGCCCGTGCTAATCCAGCATGATTGAGGCCCGCTCCGAGCAGTCCTTAGGGTCGGGACCAAACCTACCTGCTGATGCCAGTTGTGCCGCGTGAAGGATCCGGGTGCTCGTCTGCACAGGGCAGGTGTTGGCATTGCCCCTCGCTGGCCTGCAAGGGGCTCGTGGGGCGCTCAGGAGAATCCGAGAAGTACCTGCTACAGGAATTAGACGCCTCTGGAATTTTAGTGACTGGTCAAAATCCTCATTCAAGCAATTAAATCGATTTTTGGATCCAACCGAAGGACATCTTTTTTTTTTTTTTTTTTCCAACAGTTACAAAAATGCCAGATTATTTTTCCCCCAAAGTGTCAGTCTCTGCATTTAACTGTGACATGTGGATGCTTCTTCTTTATAGTTTCTCTGGGGAGAAAATTTGTTTCTTTCTTATTGAGCTGCCCAGGTTTAAGGGGTGGGGGGGGGGCACATACAAGCTTTTCAGAAACTCAAAGCTTAAATTTAAGCTCTTGTGCTTGCATTAAGGCTTGGAAACAGGTGACCTGGTTTCCAGTAGCGTTTGGCCCCCACTACTGCTCACCAACTGGAGCCCTGGGCTTCTGGTGACAGGAGCACCCTGCTTTAGAGCCTAGATGTAAATATAAGATCCTGACTTGACAACCCTGTTTTTAATCTCTTTGCTCATATACCTGCCTTTGCACAGCAGAAGATTCTCAGATTCTTTGGGGCACCAGTGAGCTCTCGGGGCTGGTCCCAGCAAGCTCTGCTGGGTTTTGTGGCCCAAAGACCTTGGTAAAGGTAAACTCCCTGGCTACAGCACAGTTCTGGGGCCTTTCCTGTGCATGGGACATAATTCCTCGAGCCTGTTTGTGGGACGTGGTAGGCCCCATGCTGATCCTGCTTTTCAGCGGGTGTCATGTGGTACAGGAGGAGTGCTAATGCTCCTGGTTGGCAGATAGGCACTGTCCACAGTTCTAGTGGCCACTCGCTATTTTGCCAATGATGTCCTGCGCCCCGGTGGAAGAATAAATGTGGAGGCCGCAGAGTGAGCAAAACTGTAACACAGGGACTTTGTTCTCCTGTAGTTTTATTTTGGTTCACAAAAATCACTTCTGGAGTGGGACGCACAATTTGCAAAATTGGACAGGAAGGACCTGGTTTCAGGTCTCGGGACAGGCATTCAGAAGCTTCTCTAGGGCCCGTTCTAAGTGGTTGTGTCTTCCTCTTCATCCTCCTCCCCTTTTGCAGTGTGGAGTTCATCTATCACTGCACAGATGCCAGCCAGCCAGGCTGCCACAGTGCCAGCTGAGAATATACAGAAGCCAACGAGACACAGAAAGATGTAGTCCTGCTTGTGCAGTTGGATCAGGCAGTCCAGCTGGAGCTGTGCCTCCACTGCGGGCATTTTCAAGCCGCGTAGACCTTCTGGCACGTAGCAGGTGATGTTCTCGGCACCTGCAGAGGGAAAAGCAGAAGCAAGACTAACTTGTCCGTGCCCTGAGCAATAGTGGATAGGAGTCCTGCTAGAAAAGCAGTGGAGGAGTTTCCTAAAGCCTTTGAAAAATGTCTCCGCACTTCACACTCCTTTCCCTGAAGAGCCTGGGGGAAAATACGTAGTCCGTCCCTTGCCAAACCAGGTAGCCAGAATGATCAGAACGATTTCTGTGTTATTGTCGCGATAGGAAAATACTGCCGGTTGGATTATACCGCAGTGGCAAGCTGCTGTACCTGCGCTGTTGAGTTCTGCTAACTGAGCACCTTCATTTTAATATAAAAGCACTAGTGATTTTTTTGAAAAAACCTTAAACATCTTCTGCCATGCCATAGGCTAAGCTGAAAGAGGTTGTTTTATGCTGGCATAGTGAGGTCTGCATCCACAGAGTCAAGCTGTGAAACTTGGGTTGTTTGCAGTTAGGGGTCACCGAGCTTGTTGTGTGGAAGAAAAAGAGGAAAGTCCTCAGTAATTCAGTTCCGCCGAAATAATGACTGTGCTCTGCCGTATTGTAGTCTAGGCCACGAGAAAACAGGTGCTGGTTTTTCCCTCTGGAGCTAGTGAAGGCTGGGCGTAGTAGGAAGCAATGTCTCTTCCTGGTGTTTGTAGAAGGCCAGTGTGGCCTCCAGCACAGCCGCCTCCTTCCCCCGGGGGTTTTGAAATCAGTGCGACAGACTCGGTTACTGCGACAGAACCGTGTCGGTCGCTGCTGGAAGTGCTGGATGGGTGGTCCTTAGGGAAAGGGAGCAGGGGAGAGGGACGAGCAACAATTTATACTGTATTATGTTATGTTGTATTTTGTTATCCGTTGACGAGTGGATACAGCTGCAGAGACCGTTGGTGCTGTTATCGCTCGCTGTCAGGAGCGTAACTGCGGGGCTCGTTCACCCTTACCCCAAGCCGTCGAGCTGTGGGAACTTCCCGCCTGCGCCTCGACCGTGCGCAGCTCCTGCTGAGCATAAAACACTGGCACAAAGTGGTCTGTGAAGCTGCAGTGGCTCTCTAAAGGCCGGGACAGGGATCTGCTTGCAGCAGATTTCAGTGCTCTGCATTGCCCCTCAGTTCCGTCTGTCCCACCGTCCCTCTGCTAGAGCTGTCAGCTCCTGGGACAACCCTCGTTTTAGGGCCGCCTAGGCCTGACAAACAGGGAGTTGCTTTTCCCTGCCTGGATGCAGATAGGCGCACGTGATCCGGGGTTCCCAGCATGGATACACTTACCTGCAGCATTAAAGTTTACCCAGTTCTCACACCAGTTCCAGGAAATACAACACCTCGTGCTGACTCACCCGCAGCACCTCGCTGGGACATAGCAGCGAAGTCTGACAGAGGAGGAAACTGGAGCTGCCTCCGCTGGCTGCTGCTGAGTCTTTCCGCTCTTTCTCCCCTGCCCTGACACGTGGAAGCAGGGAGACGGGTCGTTTCTTCCCAGCCCTGGCGCAGTCTGTTCCATCTCCTCCCAGCCTCATCAGAAAGGTTTCAGTAGGTGCCTTGGTCTCTTTCCCATCCTTCCCGGGATTGTGCAGGGACCCACACGAAGACGTCCAGTCCTCGCTGCCACTTGCTTTTCTGCTCGTAGCCTTCCAAACCGCCTGCAGTGAGCTTTACTCTCCTGTTCAGGGCTTCCACGTGTTATCTCCAAACTACCTGGCGGCTGCTAGGGGTAGGACTTCTCTACACTGTTCCATAACTGTCTGTAATCTGTATGAGGACAATAAGTACCTTTACAGGCATTTACTACGCCTATTAAGACACTCAGACATCCCTAATTCTGTTCTGTCCTAACACCAGCTTCCTTTGCCCTTCCTTACTGTTCTTTTGTGCCTTTTTCTTACTTGATGTACAGGTTTTCTCAAATTTCTTTTTTTTCTTCCCCAGCTCTCCTTCAGTATTTTATTGTGAATTACTGAGGATCAAGCTTTTTTCATTGGTGCAGTGATGTGTTCCTTTTCAATTTGGAAAATCAAATACAAATTTCATAGCTGCATAACAATTTTTTACCCTCGGCACTAGTGTTTCTGTGAAAAAGGGAACCAGTGATTACTTTGCCTCATGAATATTCAGTATCTGTGGTCCAGTTGTAGACTCTCTCAATAAGATGGAAAAGAGCTGGATTTTGGTGAGCCAGATGATGGAAGGAAAGAAGGCTCCTGCCTTCAGTAAACTGCTCTTACTCGGGAGTAAGTGCCTTTCTGCTGCAGAAGTCAGGGGAACTCAAGCGAACGCTCATCTGCAATGCATGTACATTGATTATTTTGGATAACTTAAAACAAAAGCAAGCCAATTTGCTCTGGGATGCTGGCGGAAGAGTGGGAATATATGAAGCCCGTCAGTCATAAGGATACAGAGACACTTTTCTGACCACAGTCTTAACTTGCATTCTGTTTCACCCTGTCAATCGCATTTCACCGGTACCCAAACCAGAACCCCCCATGGGAACAGCAAAAGTCTTTTGCTGAGTTCAGAGCATTTGGATCACGGCTTGATCCTGAGAACCTGTCAAATGTACCTGCTTTGACAGCTAGAAGCACTGTGATAGCTGGAGGTTATAGGAACTGTCGTTTTGATCTGCTTTAGCACAACAGCTGCCATATTTTTTATGGAAAAAGGCATTGCAGGAGGCGTTTGAGGTGAAGGGGACACTGGCAGAATGGTGGGCAGCTCAGGGATGGAGAGAGGCTGAGCAGAGCAGGACAGAACAGAGGCAGGAGCAGAGCACTTCCCGCATCTCCACGGAGAGAGGGGTTTTTAACGGACTGTTATGGACGCAGCGATACTGCAGCAGCAACAAAAAGATACAGTCTATCGAGCAGCTGAAGAAAAGGCAGGAAAATCAGAGCAGTAGCCTTCTCTGCAGCTCTCCCCAGAGCCTCCTCGGGCTCCTCACTCTTGGCACTGCAGCTGTAAGGTGCTTGTGACTCGCAGTGACAAAAGTGATAACAAGCTCGCAGTGATACCGCCTGCAGCTGGCGCAGGCACTTTATAGAAGTAGCAATATCCTAGCTACTGGTTATGCCAATGCGTAAAGTGAAATCCAGATCATCCCCCAAGAGGTTCTCCCGGCAGTCCAGATAGACCAGGTCAGCGAGGAAGCTCAGTTCCACTGCAGGCAGGTATGAGATCTTGTTTGCTGCCAGAATCAGCTGCCTGGTATCCAGTGGGATGGTCACAGGGAGCTCTTGCAGCTGTTGCCCTGTGCAGTTCACTTCCAGGTACTGACAGCTGCACCTGCTTGGGCAGTTGATAGTCTCTGATGCCAGCCCCAGCCCCAAAAGAAACATGAGGCTCAGGGGCTGGTGTCCACCTGGAAGAGACATGATCTAACACCTCCCAGAGTGCACGGCCCCTTAGGGAGTACAGACAGACGGGCACGGAGGAGCTGCAAAGGAGGGGACCTAGGGAAGTGGTTTCGTCATTACAGCCATGCCGACGAGATGTCCAGCGGCAAGGCTGTTGGGAAGCGCTCTGCTTCTGTGGCTCACCTGGCTCCTTGGCAGCCTGCCTGGCTGGAAGCGGAGCCGCGTTTCACCCACTTTCTGGATCTGCAAGTGCAGAGCGGTGGCTAGAGTGTCTCCATGCCACGCTCATTGCCAGCTGACACCTCCATGATGTCAGCAGCTTGCAAAAGCCACCTAGTTTGGGGACACTGACATGACCGGCCTTGCTGAGCCCGTGCTGCTTTCGTCGGAGTGAAAGCGCACGCCTGTAGGCCTACGAGGCAGGTGCGCCCTGGATGAGGACACCAAGTGTGTGCAGGGCGGGTGTGAGCAAATGTCACAAATGTCACAAAAAGTTGCTGTCACAAATAATGTCAAAAGCCGAGGCGTGGTCATCTGCACTGAATAAACTGAATAAGTGAGCTCTGCACAATGCTACACGGCGTGTATTGGCTTTATCTCCTTTGGGGAGAAGACAACTAAAGAAGCTCTTTCAGAGGTGGTTTTACCCAGGTGTTGGCTCTGTGCCAGGCAGAGCTTAGCATAATGAGCCAATCTGTTGATGGCCTTTAAAATACCTGGGGATGCAGGTGTAAAGCAACATTGGGGGCAGTTAAGTGAGGAATCTCAGGATTTCAGAACCAAGTGCTCACAAGGTAGCAAGCACTTGAGCTTAGGCAGATGGTGCAACCTCCTCTCCCCCTGGCTGTCCAGATCCTGTTGGAGCCCAGTGAGGAGCATGCATGCCTGGGGAGCTGCAGCACAGTGCTCTGAGCCCTCTTGCAGTGTGGGAAGGGACAGACTGTGCTGGGCTGAGCAATGACTTCCTGTGGGGCAGGAGCTTGGAAAGATCACTGCTGTGATCCTGACTTGGTTCTTTTGCAGTGTCTTTTCCCAGTTTTCTGTCCCTGCCCTGGATCTGTGATGCTTTGCAATAGCTAAATGACAACCCACAACTCTGAGATCAGGACTTTCCACAGCAAACCCCCTCTGAAACCAGATTTCTTGAAGGTATGAAGATACTTTTACTGGGAGAGGAAGCTGCTTTTAGGGCCCTGAGGGCCTAATGACCCTGACAAGGCTCACCTGAGGGCACAGATCCACCCAGCTGCCCCCCCTGCCCATTGCAGCCCCATTTCAGCCCAGGCCTGGGTTTTCAGTCCCTGCCTGAACTACACTGCAGATGTGCCTGGCGCTTTTTCTGCCTCCTGAACGAACCTCAGGCTGACAGCGTAAGCAATTGATTTCCTGGACAGACCTGCTGTAAGTACATTGCAGCTTGTCTCCAGTCCTGTCTCTGGCCCCGTTTTGGTTTGGTCCTGAGGGGCCCATCCAGGTCTCCCTGGAGGGACCCTGGTGCTGGCTTACGACTTGCCTTGTCTGGACTGTTGCTGGGCCCTGTTACCAGCACCCGGCTGCGGGTGCCGCGTTCGGCCCCCGCAGGACCGTGCCGTGTGGGCAAGAGCACTGCCTGCGCAGAGGTTGCCCTCGGCTCCTAGTTCACCTTCCCTTGGGGAACAGGCAGCTGCAGACTGTGTGTGCGCCGGGGTGCCTAGTGTGGATACGGTTCCCTACAGCACGAAAGCTTAACACGGCCCTGGCAACTACAGCAGGGAACTGGGGCTGCCTCCTGCCAAGGCTTCCAACTTTTCCTGGCTCTCTCTGATGTGCCTGGGATGGACCCAGTGGTTTCCTTTGCTGCCCTGCAGTGCTGCGAAAGCCCCCCGCCTTCTCCTGTATTTGCACGAAGGCTCTGTCCTGTTTGAGCCATGCTGTCTGGGCGCAGCGTGCGTGCACAAATTAGGAAGCGGCCTTGCAGCTCCGTCGGGTGTATTGCTGCGGAGCTGCGTGTTCGCTGTTTGCTGAGCCCTGCGGCTGTCGTGAGGCTGCCTGCGCGGTGTGCCCCGAGCGCCCTTCTCACGGCGAAGCCCGCGCGGCTGCTAGGCCGCTTGTGCCGGGCAGCGTGGGAGGCAGCTGCTGCTTCAGGCCCCGGGGGAGCGCAGTCCCCGCGCGGGCCTCCCCGCAGCCCTGCCCGGGAGGGAGCTGCGCCGCGCTGGCCCCGTCTGGGCAGCGGGCGCGGGGCAAGGAGGGAGCTTGGGCAGCTCCCCGGCGCGCGCTGGGGCAGCGACGCCTCGCAGAGGCCGTCGGCCGGGCCTGGAGCTGGGTGGCAGCGTGCGGGTCACAGCCGACGGGCGGGTGACGGCGCTGGAGCCGGTTGTGATGCCCCGCTGGCGGCAGAGGGTCACCCGTGCCTCACAAAGGCTGGGGCTCAGTGCGCGAGTCTGCGCGGTGCTGGCTTGCCCTCCTCCCTGCTGGGCACGGGCGTCTTCTGCCGGGGCACCATGGGGAGCCCAGGGCGCGTGACGACGCCTCGTGCTTGGGAGCCGAGGTCGAAGCACTGCTCGGAGCTGGGGGAAGTGGCGGCTTACGTCCCCGACCTGCTTTTGTCTGAGGACTTGAAGCAGGAGAGCCGCTGCGTGGAGAACTTCCACGGCGTGCTCCTCTTCGCGGATGTGTCCGGTGGGTCAGCGAGCCGAGCCGCGGGGACGTGGCGGGCCTCCCGGGGTGCTGCTCATCCCGCCTGTGCTGGAGAAGGGCTCGGGGGAGACCTCCTGGCTGCTGAGGGCTTCCGCCTCGGGCGAGCGGCGCTGGGACGGAGCGGCGGCCGCGGCACGGGCATTTCGCCCGCCGGCAGCGGCACCGTGGCGTGCTTGTGGCCGCCCGCCCGCCGAGAGCGGTGCGCGTAGGACGCCGTGAGACCCCGGGGCAGCAGCCTGGCGCTGAGCCGCTGCGCGCAGAGCTCTCCCTGGAGCTTTGGTGCCGTGCGAGCGGGGCCGGGCCTCCTCCCGCCTCCCTGGCCCCGCGGGCGGCCTGGCCGCGGGCAGGAGGCGAGGCGGCGGCGGGATGTGCCGGAGGGCCCCAGCCGGCCGCAGCCGCCGGGCGTACCGTGCCGGCGTGGGAAGGGGCGAGCGGGCGCTGCGCGAGCGCGAGGAGGCGCGGGAGGGTTCAGGCGGCCGCGCTCGCTGCCGGAGGCCGTCCTGCGTCCTCCCGGCCGCGCGTCTCTCGGCCGGGGAAGCTGCCGGGGCCGCTGGCCGTGTCGGCGCTGCCTGACGCCTTTGCGCCCGCGTGTCCCCGTCGCAGGTTTCACTGCTCTGACGGAGAAGTTCAGTCAGAGCATCAACCTGGACCAGGGCGCGGATGAGATGGCGCAGACCCTCAACCGGTACATGGGGGACATCCTGGAGGGTAAGTGCCGCCCCGCAGGGGCGCGTGGCGCCGGGCCGCGAGAGCGGAGCGCGGCCGGGCAGCCTGCCGCTGCCTCCTTGCGCCAGGCCCGGGTGCAGCGCTGCTTCTGCTTTCTTTTGTGTGCAGAGCTGCTGGCTTTTGGAGGGGACGTCCTCAAGTTCGCAGGTCTGTCCGCGAGGGAGAGCCGCGGCCTGGGGCGCTGCAGCTGCCGGGGAGCGCTGGAGAGAGGGGAGACGGAGGCGGGAGGCGGCCGAGCGCGGAGGGGGGGCCGCGTGCTCAGCCCGGTGCCCGGGGGAGCCGCCGTGCGGGGCGCCAAGCCGGGAGCTGCAGCGGGGCGGCGATGTGGCGCGGGGGTCGGGCAGCGCGGGAGCTCGGGGCGCGGGGCAGTACGGGGGGAAGGAGGGGGCTTGGGAGAGGCCGCGCGTCCGTGCGCTGGGTGGGACGGGCGGGGGTGTCCGGGTTCCCGCAGCCCCCTGAGCCCCTCCTGCGCTGCCAGCATGGCCGCTGTCGCGGCCGGCCCGCGCACGGGGAAGGTGGCCCTGTGCCCAGGGTGCGGCGGGCGGGGAGGGGAGGGCGCCTCCGCGCCGGGGCGTTTCCCGCGGCACGCCTGCCGGTTCCCGCCGCCCCCACGGGCGGGCGCGGGTCCGGGGGCGCCCGGTCTCGCGGGAGCCGTCCTCACGCCCCCGCTTTCCCCAGGGGACGCCGTGCTGGTGCTGTGGCGCGTTCGGCAGACGCAGCTGCGGGACACCGTCGGCCTGGTGCTGCAGTGCAGCCAGCAAATCCAGGCCAAGCACGGCACCCGCGACACGGACGTGGGCCTGAAGCTCCGCCTGAAGATAGGTACGGGCCGTGCCGCGCTCGCCGCGCCGCGGGCGGCCGCAGCTGCAGCCGCGGGGCCCCGGGCAGGGCCGGGGGGCTCTGCAGCCCCGGGCGGAGGGCGCGATCCGCGCGGGGCCCCGCGGGGCTCTTCTGCGCGGAAGGCGGCTGCGCGGTCGCACGCAGGCGGTCGCGCGTGGGGAGGCGGCCGCCGGAGGGGGCTGCCCTGCGAGCACGCGGGCAGCGGCAGCCCTGCCGGCCCCTCGGCAGACACCCCGGGCAGGGCCCTGTGTCCGCAGGGCCCCGCTTAGGCCCCGCGGCCCGTCCCTGGTCGGTCTCGAACGCCTCGAGACAGAGGCCTCCGCTCGCCGCGGTCGGACGAGGAGCCCGCGCGCAGGGCCGAGCTCCGGGCTCGGAGCTGCGGGGGCTGCGCGGGCAGCAGCGCGCTCTGCCGCAGCCGTGCTTGTGTCTCGCCAGGCATCTCTGCAGGGCACATGTCCTTGCTGACGGTCGGAGACAAACAGGAGCAGCGCTTCCTGATCGTCGGCCAGGCCGTGGGGGACGTTTGGCAGGCCCAGAACCTCGCCAGCGCCGGCGACGTCATCCTGTCCGCCGGCTGCTGGGAGCTCTGCAACCAGAGCAGGGTCAAGGCCAAGTGCCTCAAAGGCCAGAAGGCTGCTGTGAAGGTGAGCAGGACGGCGTCCGGAGCGCCGCTGAGGAGCCGGCCGTGGGCGTGAGGGGGAAGGAGGGAGAGGGCTGCGGAGGTGAACGTGGAGGGAGCTGTAGGGGTTGGCGCAGGTGGGGAGCTGCAGCTGCGGCCCTGCCGTGCGAGGGCTGGCTCTGGAGTCCGCTTGCTGGCTTGGAGGAGGGGGCGGTGGGCCCTGGGAGGGTTTGGCTCGGCAGGCGACGGCTTCCGTGGGTCGTGGAGCTGTTGCGGAGCCCCGTTTGTTCGGGGGGCCTCTAGGTTACAGGCGTGGAACGGATGTCTCTCTCCGAGCGGGAAGACATCTCCTCCAAGGTCGCCCGAGCGCGGCTGAGCTCCTGCTCCACTCAGCAGCCAGGTGAGCCCCACGCTCCTGCCGCTCTGCGGCTGCCCAGGCGGGTCGGGGCTTCGGCAGGGCGCAGCGGGGAGCAACGCCCTGCGCCCTCTCCCGCTCGCGCTGCAGCGTCCGTGGCCGCGCTGAGCTCCGGCGCGGGGGCTCGCTGCCTCCTCCTCCCCCTTCGAGGGGGCTGCTCTGGCCGAGCGCGTGCGAGAGGAACCGGCGTGCGGGTGGAGGAGCGCCCTTCTCGCGGAGCGCCAGCGGCAGCCCCTGCCGTGCGGTGCCCCCGGGGCAGCTCGGCCGTGCCGTGCCGTGCCGCCAGCGAGCGCCTGGCTCTTCCTTCCTTAGGCGTCCTGAGGCCTGCCATTACCCTGGCCCCTCGTCGTGCCCTGGGGAAGCTGCTGCGCAAGTACCTGCCAGCAACGGTGCTGAGGAAGGTATGGCCACGGCTGCCGGCGGCCGCGTCCTTGGCGGGCGGGAGGAGCCGCGTGCGGCCGAGCGGGAGCTCGCGAGAGAGCGGACGTGCCGAGACGGGGCAGCCTCGGGCGAGGAGCTGGGGCAGCCGGCGGGGCGCGCTGCCCGCGGCAGGAGCCTGCCCGCCGCGTGCTCGTGCGGGGAGAGGGGCGGGCGGCGGGGGGCGGCTTTCCCTCTGCCCTTTGCAGGGGGTTGTTCGGGCGCGACCGTGGGGGACGAGAGAGCCCCCCGCGGAGTCGCGCTCCTGTCTGCCAGCTCGACGACGGACAACCCCTGGAGTACTTGTCTGAGCTGCGGCCGGTCACCTGCCTCTTCGTCAAGCTGCAGTTTGCTGCCCGCGTCAACCTGACGCACATCTTCAAGGCCATCCAGGACAGCAGCGTGCTGATGTCGGAGATCCTCCGTCCGCACAAGGGCGAGATCAACAAAATCTCCATGTTCGACAAAGTGAGCGTGGGGGCGCGGGGCACCACGCAACGGGTGGGCAGCAAGGGAGAGGGGAGCGTGTCCGTGCGCTGGGCAGCGGGGAAAGGAGACGCAGCTCTGGCTCGGCGGAGGGACGAGCGGCCTGCGGCCTGGGGCTGCCGCGCAGCTCTGCCGGCCTCGCGGGAGGCCGGGGCGTCCCGGCGCGAGCCGTGTGCCGCCGGCGTTGTAACGGGGCGTGCTGCCTGTGTCCTCGGCAGGGCTGCACGTTCCTGTGTGTGTTCGGACTGCCCGGACAGAAGGTGCCCTGCGAAAGCGTTCACGCCTTGGAAAGCGCCGTTAAAATCTCCAGGGCGTGCTTGTCGAGGCCGCGGAAGATCGAGTGAGTGGGGAGGCGTGCTGCGCGGGCCGTCGCCGGGGCGGCGGGGGTGGTTTGCCAGAGAGAGGTGCCCTCTCGCTCGGCCCGCTCGGTGGCGGGGAGGAAGGAGGCAGAGCCCTGAGCAGCGGCAGCTGCCCGCGGGGCTTCGCCGGCCACGGCCGGGGCGGTTTCTCCAGCGCGCCCATGCCAGCGGGGGCCCCGGCAGGAGCCCTCGGAGGGCGGCAGCAGGAGGGCACGAGGCCCGGGAGCTGCCGGGCCCGAGGGGAAGGGTTGGGCCCCGCCTGGCTGCTCCGCGCAGCCCGTTCCCGCTGCGGGCTCACGCTCGCGAGCTCCGCGCGCCCGCAGGGTTTGGGCTGCCGGGGGGCTGGCGGGGCGAGGGGCGAGGGGGTGGCGGTGGGCGGGCAGGCGGGGCTGCGCGCGGGCGCTGCTGACCGCCCGCCACTCTCCGTGCATGGCAGGGCGGTCTCCGTCGGGGTCACCAGCGGCACCGTGTTCTGCGGAGTCGTCGGCCATCGCGTGAGGCACGAATACACAGGTACGGCGCGGGTGTGCAAGGAGCGGGCGTCTGGGCCGGGTCTGTCCGACCAGAGCTGTGCGCCGAGGGCAGAGGCAGGGCGGCGGGGAACAGGCCGCTGCCCGCACGCGCCGGGCTCGGCCGAGGGCTTGGCCCGCGGCCCGCGGGCAACGACCGGGGCGGAGCGGGTGCCGCCGCGGGGCAGGGCCAGGGGCTCCGAGCCGTGTTGGCTCGCGAGGGTCCGGGGCTCGCCCGAGCTGCAGGCGACGCAGCCGTCGGCCTCGGAGGGTGCGGCGGGCCGCTCGCAGAGGCGCGTGAGCGTGTGCTCTCTCTGTCTGCGGCAGTCATGGGCCAGAAGGTGAATTTGGCAGCTCGGCTGATGGAGCACTACCCCGGGGTAGTGTCGTGTGACGCCGCAACCTACGCCGCCTCCCGGCTGCCCCGCTCCTACTTCAGGGAGCTGCCGGAGGCCAAGATGAAAGGGGTTGTCGATCCTGGCACCGTCTACCAGTACCTGGGGATCTCGGAGAAGCCGTGAGTGTGCTCGTTGAGCAGGGTTGCTTGGCTGGGGCCCGGCGGCCTGGTGGCCGCACTCGGGGTCCGGTCAGGGTCGGCAAAGAGCAGCCGCTGCCCTGGCCGGGCTTTGGCGGTCTCCCGGGACGACCTTTGCAAGGCCGACTTTGCCGTCCCCCGGGAACTTCGGGAGAGGTTCCGTTGCAGGGCTCAGCCTCCGTGAACTGCTCCCTGGGAGCAAAGCCCGGGAGCGCAACTCTGCGTCCTCCAGCTTCTGCCTCCCTGCCTGACTCTCGTGTTTCTCTCCCCCTGCTAGGGTGCTCGGCACGGGTGTCCCGAAGGCGAGGTCCGAGTATTCCCCGTTGCTCGGTAGGTGGAGACCGCCTTGGTCTCCTGGAAGCCCATTTCTTGCCCTCAGTACCTGTTAGCGCTGCGCCGGGAACGGAGCAGCTTCGTGCTCTGGGGCGGCGCTGCCTGCAGTGGCCGTAAGGGGTTGGTGCAGAGCTCGGCTCCTGGCTGGTGCCGGCATTTGGGGCTGGGCCACAGCTGGGGCCGGGAATCGGGATGAAGCGGCGGCTGCTTGCTGCCGTGCTCTGTGGGTTGCACGGAGGGAGCTTCCAAGTGGGAGGGAGGAGCGCTGGGTGGGGGCGGGCTTGTCGATGGGGTGGAGGGAAGGCGACTTGGCGGCGAGAGGGAAGGGTGTGCAGGGTTCTTTGCTTTTCGGCTCACTGCAAGAGCTTGCTTTCTGGTTTGCCTTCCCAGGTCGGGAGAAGGAGCTCGCCCTCTTTGCAAGCCACCTGAACGCCTATGTGGCTAGGAAAGAAAGCCACATCCTGGCGTTTGAGGGCGCGATAGGCTCCGGGAAGAGCCACCTCTTTAGTGAGCTGGCCTGCTTAGGGCAGGCCGCTGGGCACAGGTGAGCGTTGCGGAGCGGTACCTGTGGGTGCCTTCCCCCGGCCAGCCCCTGATGTTCTTGGGGTGCTGGAGCTCCTCTGCCAGTGCGCTTGGCCCTCGCGCTGCAGCAGCCCCGAAAAGCCTCGTGGAGACGCGGCTCAGGGGCAGCAGCGCGCTGTTGTCCGAGGTGTCGAGGGAGGGCGCGGCGTCTTTGGGGCCGGACACAAAGCAAAGTAGAGCCCGTGCTGAGGGCTCGTTGTGCCGCTCCAGAGCAAAGAGAGAAAGCCGGGTGGCCTGCTGGGCAAATGGTGTTTGGGCGGCTCTCTGGATCTCACTGCCTTTTGCTTTTGCCTGGCAGGGTAGTGGCTGTGGAGCTGACGGAGCTAAACCAGCGGCAGGTCTTCTCGGCCGTGCACATGGTGCTGGCCATGGCCATGGGCCTCCAGGCCTGTAAATCCTGCAGCGCGAGACAGCTCGTCCTGCAGGAAAAGCTCCGAGGGCTCATGGAAGAGAGCAGCTACTGCCTGCTCAATGTGCCCTTCCTGGTTAAGGTGAGAGGGGGAGCCGTGCCTGGCGCCGGCGAAGACTCGCTTGTGCGCTGCCCTGCGGCCGCTCTGGTGGGGAGTGGGCTTAGCTGGCTGGTGGGGAGAGCAGGGGGGCAGCACAGGCTTCTGTTTGTGGGCGCAGCAGGGGGCTGCCTGTTGGGGGTGAGTCCCGGTGGCAGGCTGCTGCAGGCAGCTCCTGGGGTCTTGCGCAGTGGCCTGGAAAGGGCATTGCGGAAAGGCTTTGAGCACCAGCTCGTGGGCCCCGTCTGAGCTTGCTGCTGCGTGAGCGGTCTGCTCCACGGCGAGGGAACAAGCTCTTCCCCCTCCCCACCCCAAACGCCTCCCTCCCATACCCCAACAGCTCTGCCGCAGACCCCCAGCAGAGGAGCCCTGTTCGAGGCTCAGGGTGACGTCCACGCTGTCTCCCCCGCCCGCGGCACTGTGTGGGGGAGAGGCGTAAGGTGCTGAGGGCAGCTGAGGCGTTTGGCTCAGTTGGACTTGTGTGGTGGGCAGGTGTGCTGAAACGCCCTGAAACTCTCTTTCTCTGTGCCTGTGCTTTTCTGGCCAGTTCCCACTGTCGGAGCAGGTGTCCAAGATGAGCGGTGCTCAGAGGACAGTGGAGTTGGAGTCGATCTTCAAGAAAGTGCTGCAGAAGGTGAGCAGTTCTCTGCGTCCTGGGTCGGAGGAGGAAAGCAGGCTGAGGGCTGTGCAGGAGAGCGGTGGGAGGTGTCGAGAGGACAGCGTACCGGAGCCCTTGCCCTTCAGAGGCTGGACTGCCCGTGCCGTGCCCCCTGGTTGCCGTCCCCCTGCCAAGTTGGAGGGCACGTGCGCAGGAGGAGGCGGAGGGACGGTGTCTTTGTGCACCAGCTTGCGCGAGAGACCTTGAAGTCTCGGAGACAGGAAGAGCCGGGGAGATTCTGAGCAGGGGAGAGGAGAGAGACTTTGGAGCGCGCCGTGTCTGGAGAGAGGCCGGCCAAAGCTGCTGCTGCGCAAGGTGCTAGAGAACGGCTCCGACTCCCCCAGCCCAAACAAGCTGTTTGTTTCAGACCGTTGAAGAAGACGTTGCCCTGTTTTTCATCGACAACGCGCAGTACATCGATCCTACCTCCTGGGCTGCGATGTCGCACGTGCTCAGGGACGTCCCGATCTTCCTGGTCGTGGGCTTTGCTCCCGGGCGCTGTGGAAGGGAGAGGCTTTGCAAAGCAGCTGCTGACATCGTGAAGCTGCAGCAAACGACCTACGTCCAGCTGGAAGAGCTGCAGCCTGCAGCTGTCGTGCAGAAAGCCTGCCACGACCTCGGAGTGGTCAGCGTGCCCCGGGACCTGGAGACGTAAGTGCCGGGCAGGGCCTCTGAGCTCTCTCCGACGGGTGGAGCCTCTGCCGAGGGCGGAAGGGAGCGGACGCCCAGGAAAGGATGCGGGCGGCTCCTCGGAGCACCGCCGCGTCTGTGACCGTCGGCTGGCGGTTGTGAGCCGGGAGCGGGCGGCCGCCTGTGCTGGCGGACATGGAGCGTAGGTGGTGTCGGCCCGTCCGCGTCGCGCTGCCAGGCAGGGAGGCGGTGGTGCTGGGCCCTGGGGTGGCTGAGGTGTGGCAAGGTGCGGGGGGTGATTTGGAGGGGCCCAGGTTCTCGCTGGTGCCGGCGAGGACGGAGGCTGCTGGGGACAGGAAAGGAGGAGGCGGCTTGCTGCCCTGTGCCTTGGGCACTGTCCGCGAGCGCTTTCCTGCAGGTTGCAGCAACTGCTGCGTCTTCAGGGCAGCTCGGCTGGCAAAGGCCGTGGGAGTCGCGGCCCCTCGAAAAGGGAGGTGCAGCTGTGGCGAAGACGCTGGCCTCCGGCGCGTCCGTCCTGCGCCAGTCCCTGCTGGATCTGCTTCTTTGCAGGTTCCTGATGCAGAGAAGCTACGGGATCCCGTATTACTGCGAGGAGCTGCTGAGCTACCTTCGTCGGCACGACCTGCTCCTCTTCCAGCAGCAGCGGAAGCAGGAGAAAGCCGAGGCCAAGTGGGAGAATCTCTTCAGTAAGCATCTTTGTGGCTGGCTGCCTCGGTGCTGTGGTGCCTCTCCCACAGCCCGTTCTTGCCCTGGAGTTGCCCCGCGCCTTTGGCACGGTCGCGTGTTGCAGCAGCGCAGAGCGAGGTCTGGCTCGGGCGTGGGTTCCCGTGCCGCTGGCCGCTGGGACGGGCGGAGCAGAGGCTGGGGGTTTTGTTGGCTTTGAGAGGAGCAGCGGTGCCGCTGTGGCGGGAAGTGGCGGTCGAGGAGAAGAGGCGCTCCCTGGCGCTGAGCTAAGCCCCGGTGCGGCTGGGAAGGAGCATGGAGTGGGGGGTTACTGCGGAGCTGTGCCGGGAGTCGCGTGGCCGCAGCGTTCCTCGTCCGCGGCTGGATTTGTGCTGCCGCCAGGTCCAGGAGCCGCCGGACGTGCTGGGGGGTGACTGCTCAAGGGTGGAGGATGGAGGGAGGGGAGGAGCAGCGACGTTTGCGAGCGGGAAGTCGGGGCTCGCACGGTCTCCGCGGCTAATCGCTTCCTGCTGCTCTCTTGCTGCGCTCAGCTTCTGGGACGGAGGCTTCAGCAGCGGCCGCGTGCTGGCGCGCCGGGGCGGGGAAGGAGCGCAGGGTCTGCGCCGTGAGACCTGGCGTGGACCTGCAGAACACCGTGCTTCCCCCGACCCTGAAAGGTGAGGGGCCGAGCCCCGCCGGGGCGGCTGCTGGCCGCACCGGCCGTCTTTCCGGGGCCTCGCCTAGAGGGAGGCGGCGTGTCCGGCTGCTGCAGCTTCCCCTGCCAGCTCTGGGGCTCCGCTGGGAAGGGGGCCGTGGTCCCGCTGGAGCTCCCCGTTTCCAGGGGTGCTGCCTGGGAGGGTGTGAACGAGCGTCCCTGCCCTCTAGCCGTGTCCTTGCATAGTGAAGCTGGTAATGCAGCCCTGCCCACGCCTTGGAGGAAGGGGGTGGTGGGTCGTTCCCTGGAGCGTTTCTGCTTTTCCCGCTCCTTGCTTCCCATGATTGCCGGAGGAGCAGGGCCACCTTGGAGACGTGTGCCCTGCCCAGCGGCTTTGGTGCCTGGGAAGCAAGGCTAAGGCCTGCCGCCTTGAGCGTTGCAGCTAACGCAGCCTCTGCGGCCTCGGCCTTGGCCGGGGCCGAGAGAGAGACCTGTGCCTTGTTTTTTTGGCAGGGATTGCGCTGGCTGAGCTGGACAGCATGAAGCCCTCCGAGCGGATGGTGTTGAAGTGCGCAGCCATCATCGGGCGGACGTTCACCCCCGAGCTGCTCTTCCACGTCCTTCCCAGGTGGACCAGGACAAAGATGTACAAGACCTTGGATGTCCTGGTGAAAGGCAACCTCCTGAAGTGGCTGAGTGCTGACGAGGTGGCAGAGGACGGCAGCGTTGCCACCAAGGGATCCTCCAGCTCTCTGCAGGAAGCAAGCGGTAAGTGTTGCTAAGGCGTCCCCGGGAGCGTGGTGGGAGGCTGGGCGCGTCTCGCTGAGCGGGAGGAAGGAGCTGCCCGTGGCTTGCTCCTGCTGCCGGCAGCACGGGCGGCTTCTTCGCGTGCGGGCTGTGGCGGCCCTGAGGTGCGCCCGGCGCCAGCTCCGGCTGCTGCAAAGCCCCGTTGCCTTTCAGATGCCCCGAAGGGGTCCGCGGGCGAGAGCGAGACCGCGAGGCTGCGGCGCGGCGTCCTGGCCTTCTGCGCCCCGCTGCTGCGGGAGGCTGCCTACGAGCTGTGGCCCAAGGCGCAGAGGGTGGCCATGCACGGCAAGTGCGCGGCCTTCCTGGAGAGGCGGGCGCACAAGTGCCGGTGCTGCGGCGGGGGGGACTTTGTGCCCTTCCACCGCTTGGCCGTCAGCAGCAGCAGCAGCAGCCAGGAGGGAGAGAGCTGCGACGGCACCGCCAGCGAGCGCTGCTCGCCCCGCCGGGAGGCCTCCTTGGCGGCAGAGGAGGAGCTGAAGAGGGCCGCGCTCCGCACCGCTCCAGGTATGCTCTGTGCTGTGCTCCGGGGCCCGGGCCCTGCCCGCCGCGGTGGCCCAGCGAGCGGACGCGCTCCTCCGTGCGAAGCCCCGTCCGCAGAAGCGTTTCCCCGAAGCCTCGGGATGCTTCCGGCGCAGGGCGGACGCTTCCCCAAGACTAGCTTAGCCCTGCGCCGAGCGCAGCGGCCCACCCAGAGCCGCGCTGCGGACACAGCGTGGAGCCTCTGTCCCCTCGAGCGCCCTCCTGCCTCTGCCTGGAGCTCCGGGAGCCGGGGGCACAGCTCCCAGCTCCGCAGGCCGAGGGGCGTCTCCGTGTGGGTCTGCTCCACCTGCCCAAACCTAGCAGCCCTGCAGTGAGGGCAGGTCTCGGGGGAAGGGGCCAGCAAGAGAGCTGCTGCCAGTGCCTTGACCCCCCTCCCCTCTCCTCCCCTCCCCGTCCCTCCGCTCCCGTGCTCTTACTGATGCAGCCTGCCCGCAAGGTGCAGCTCTTGCCCCTGGTGAGGTGAGCGGGGGTTAACTTGTGCTTTGTTTGCAGATGCCGCAAAAGGTGCGGAGGAAGAGGAGAGCTGCACGGAGGAGACCTCTGGGTGAGGAGAGGGGGTTTTGAGTATTGTGGGGAGTCTGCGGGCTGAGGGTGCGCAGAGGGGGCGAGCGGAGTTGCCAGCATGGCCTGGCGGCTGTGAGCGTAGCCCGGGGAAGAGCTGGCCTGTTGGGTGGGAGGTGGTCTGCGCTGGCCCCGGAGAGGAGCATCCTTGCGGAAGCCAGAGGGATCACCGTGCTGATGGTGGCGCTCGGGTGGAGCCGTTGTGGTTGTGTAGCGGTGAGAGAGCAGTGCTGCGAGCTGGGCAGGGGCAGAGCAGCTGCTGGGAGCAGGGTGGCTGGTGGAAGGTGCGCGGTGCAGGGCCGGACATTGCTGCAGAGGAAGAAGAGGTGCCGTGCCCCAAAGCACTGTGTTAGGAGTAGCACAGGCTTTGCTTGGAGCCGGGCGAGAGCGCGGCTGCTGCCGCGTGGGGCAGCGAGAATAACTGGGCAGCGCTCTCCGCGCCTGGGGAGGCTGTGAAACGCAGCGCAGCCGCACAAGGCAGCCGTGCACGCGGCCGTTGCCGCGCTGGAGCGCGGTGTTAGTGCGGGCGGCCAGGGCAGTGCGGGGGTGCTAGCGTGTCTCTTCTTTCTCCGTGCCCTCATCTCGGCGTAGGGAGGCAGAGCGGTTTCTGGCGCAGGCGGAACGGGTGCCTGCGGTGCCTGGCCGGAGCAGAGGGACGCCCGGGGCCGCGCGCTCCTGCGAGTGCAAGGCCGTCGTGGAGCTGGTGCTCGTGCCCCTGGCTCACCACCACACGGCAATGGGCAACGATGCCAGAGCCCTCTACTACCTGCTGGAGAGCGCGGCTGCCTGCTTGCACGTCTCCGACAACTACCTGGTGAGTTGTCCTGCGTGCCAGAGGCCGCTGCACGTGGAGGCCTCTCGGTGGCCTTGCCCAGGGCAAGCCCATTTCCCCCCTGCACTAGGACCGGCCTCTGTGGGCCCTTGGGGGCGAAGGGCTGGGGTCGGAGCCGGGGTTTTCCTCCTGCTTGCCTGTCCCGGGGCAAGAGCCGCGGGGCAGGGGAGCGGGACCTTCGCGCGAGGCGCCCCAGCAGGGAGGCGGTGCGGAGGAGCGCTCGTGCCCGCGGCATGCGCTGGGGTGGCATCGGCAGGGGCAGGGGCACGGCCTCCGCGGGGAGCTGTGCAGGCGGGTGGGAGTGCTGGGGCTGGAGGCGGGCTCCGCAGCGCCGCTCACCCGCTCTCCGTGCGCTTGCTCCAAGGCCTTCACGAGCCTGCGCAAAGCAGAGGCCCTGAGGAGCTCGGCGGCTCAGAAAGCCCCGGTGCCGGCCTGCTTTGAAGAAGCCACCTTCCTGAGCCTGCAAGGGGAGGTAAAGCGGCAGGGCGGCCGCGAGGGCTCTCGGGGCGGGAGGAGCGGGATGCCGCGGTGGCGCGGGGCAGCCGGCGGGGGCGGCGGGGGGAACACCTCTGGCACTTTGAGGCCCGGCCGCAGTGAGCAGCCCTGCCTGCGACCGCCGCGTCCTCCGGCCCCAGCCGGTCAAGGCCCTCGGCCTCGCGTCGGGCAGGGGCGGGAAATGTGGTGGGAGCTCAGTCGGAGCCCTCGGGCACCGCCTGAAGAAGCCTTCTCCTGGGCAGGTGTGCTACAACGTGGGACGCGTGGAGCTGGCCAAGACGACCCTCAGGAAGGCGCTGAGCCTGCTGGGCCGGAAATTCCCGGGCACCTCGGCTGGCGCCTTCTTTCAGCTCCTGCTGGAGCAGTCGGCGCACGCCTCTCACCAGAAGAGCAGAGGCTCCTGCCCTCCCGCAGAGGCGGGGTAAGGAGCTCAGGGGGAAGAGAAGGGCAGAAAGAGCCCTTTCCTTGCTGGTGCTGAGCCCCTCGGCCGCCAGCTGCCTAGGCTTAGGGCTAGAGTCAGGTCCTGGCGAGGGCGACGCTGCGCAGGGCGCTGGGGGCTGCTGTCGGGGGAGGCGGGCTGTGTCATCTCGAGGGGGACGGCGCGGGTGAGAGCAGAGGGGTGTTAGCGGGGAGCACAGGCTGCAGAGGGAAAGGGAGTGCGCAGGAGGGAGCAGGCGGTGGGCCCGGGGGGAAGCAGAGGCGAGGGGCGGGGAGGAGGGAGCTCAGGGCTCGCAGCCGGGTGCCAGCCTGCCGCACAGCACCCCTTCTGCTGCCAGTGCCCGGCTTTGCTGGGTGGCGCGGGCTGTAGTGCCGTCGCATCCTTGCGAGCAGTTACCTTTCCCCGTGGTGCTTCTCAGTGCTCCTGCGTCCGCCCCTGCAGCCCTGCCCGCCCCAGCCGCCTCGTGGGCCCCGCGCCTCCCCGGCCCTGCCGGACTCGGCCCCGCGCGGCTCGCGGCTGCGGCTCAGCAGTTTCTCTTGCGTGGCAGGACGGAGAGGCTGCCCTGGCTGTTCCAGCAGAGCCGCTGCCTTTCCTTGCTGCGGCAGCTCTTCAGCCTGGAGAACACTTCCAGCGGCCGGAGGCTCTCGCTCCTCGCAGCGCTCATGAGGGTCAACGCGGCCGAGGAGTCCGAGGACGCGAGTCACGTGAGTGCCTTCTCCGCGCCGCAGCAGCCGCAGCAGGCGGCCGCGCGTCCGACACGGCTCCTTTCCCCCGGCCCGGCAAGAGCAGCCGCAGGGTCTGCCCCGGCAAGGAGAGGCCAAACAGGACGGGGATGTCCCCGTCCCGGGACTTCTCTCTGCGAGCTCCCAGGAGACGGGGCTTGCTGTTCTTCTGGGCTGCTCCTCTCATTGGATTTGTGTCGTGACTGTCACCCTTGGGCAGGCTGTGGCTGTGGGAGGCGTGCGAGTGAAAGAGAAGAGCAAAAGTGGCGGTGGGTTTTGTGGCCCTCTAGGCCCGAGAGTCACCCTGGCGAGATCCAGTCTTGTGCATTCTGCTGTCTGGACCTTTCTAGATCCTCGCGTCCTACCTGGAATATGTGCAGTGCTGCCAGGAGCTGGGCCGCCAGGAAGAGCGGATGGAGAGCGGGCGGGCGCGCGGCCGTCCAGCTTAGCTCCGGCGTCGAGCCCTTTGGAGGAGGAGGGGCGTTAACCGCGGCAGAACTGGCCCAGGCCCTGTCCCGTCTGCACCTCAGCCTGGGAAATCTGCCCCTCTCTGTCGACGTCGGTAGGTGCTGCCCCGGCTCCCTGGGAGAGGAGATCTCTGCGGAGAGAGCCTCTGCGAGTCGGCTTTATTCACTCATTCATTTATTTCCCTCTGCAGTGCACGGAGCTGGAGAAGCCCGACCTGGACCGGGAGCTTCCAGGCACGCTCTTCACGGCGCTCTTTCTCCAGATGAGGTAATGCTGCCGCTGGGCACGGTGCGGTGTCGGGGGGCCACCGGAGATCCTTTGGGCCAGGGTCACGGGAGCCTTTCCCCGGAGACTTGTTGCCAAAAGATGAGTGGGTGAAAAGAAGAGCGATGGGAACTCCCCTGGAGGTTCTCCAGGAGGAGCACAGAAGGGGGAGAGACGGGTGAGGAGAAGCGGGGTGGGACGCGTGCCAGGGTGCGGAGTTGAATCCCACCGCGCGGAGCTGCTCCCTGGGGCTCACTGCGTGCCTCCCCAGTGCCCGGAGCGTGCAGGAGCGCTCTCCAGGCTGGAGAAGCAGCTGGCTGGAGAGCCCGGGATCGCCGGGCAGGCGTGCTGCTCCTCCTGCTGCCGGGACCTCGCAGCGCGTGGAGGGGGCCGGGGCTGGGGGGCGGTCCCGCCGCGCACGGCTGCCGCTGATTGGCTGCGGGGGCGGGGCGGAGCGCGGGGATTGGTCCGGGCGTGGAGGAAGTGACGACTGGGCGGGGCGGGGCCGGCGCCGGGTTCAAAGGGCGGCGGCGGTTGGCGGCGGCGGTTGGCGGCGCCGCCGTGGAGGTGCTGACGTTCCGGCGCTGCAGCCCCGCCGACATCGCTACCTGCCTCCGCGGCCGTGTCCGGGCCGGCTCCGAAGCCCGCAGCCTGGCCAAGGGCGACCTGTTCCCCGGCCCGAAGGTGCGGCGGGGCAGGGCGGGGCGGGCGCTGAGGCGACGCGCGGGCTTTGGCCCCCCGCGGCGCGGGCGGGCGGGGGGGGCCGGTGCCCCGCAGCTGTCAGAGCGCGCGGTGCCGCCGCTCGTGTTGCGGAGCGCGGCGGAGCGGTGCCGCGCGGCTCCCTCGCCTCGGGGCGGTAGCGGCGGGGCTGCTTTTCCGGGCGGCCCGGGAGCCCTGCGCGGTGCGGGTGACACGCTGGTTTGTGTCTTTGCTTTCGCAGCCTGAAGTCTCGCACGTGATTTTCATGAGAATCCTGCAGAAGGTGTACGGGATCCGCCCAGAGCATTTCTACATGGTTTGCGTGCAATGTCCTGGCTCGCGTGGGGCAGATAATAAATGTTGGCCGTAGAGATGAAATGTTGAAGCGTTGCTCTCCTTTGCGTGTCGTGAGGTCAGGAGGACGCCGCCAGGAAGGTACGGTTTTCCACGTGCTGACAGAGTGAGGAGGAGCTTGGAAATCCTGCCTGTGCTGCAGAAAGCCCAGAGCGCTGGAGGCACTGTGCAGCGTGGGGATTTGCTGTGTGCGTGTCCAGGGAAGCGGCTGCTGTGTGTGTGTAGGCAGGGATGCGAGTGCAGTATTGCGGCATAGTCCTTGCAGTAGGTCCTTTGCTAGAGACCTCTTTGAAGCAGGAGTATGATGTGTGTGTGGACTGTTGCTGTGGCACGGCTGACTGCACCTGAGAATCAAAGAAGATTCTCCCTGTTTTCTGGGAGTTTGGTTCAGGTCAAGGCACTTCTCAAAAGAGTGGGGTTTGGGTGTGCTGCATCCGAGTTGCTCTTTTTTCTTAAATAAAAAAATCTTTGTTTTGATGGGTTTGTTTTTTGGGGCTGGTTTCTTCTAGGGGGTGGGGTGGGGTGAGGGTTCCTCCTCGCTTCCTGCCCTGTCCGGGCCTCTGCCTTTGGCCCCGGTGGGAGGGAGGGTGCCAGCTCCAAGGGGCTATGGGCGCCGTGGAGAAGGGCAGTGAACGCTGCCTGCGGAGCTCGGCCCACTGCAGCCGTGCGTTTGCCGCGCGGCGTCCGAGGGCGGCTGTGGCCGGTGGCCTCGGCAAACGGATGCTGTGCTGAGGTGAGGCCAAGCGCATCTTGTGCCTCCGCCACGCGGGAAGTTATTCCTGGAAGCCCGTGGGAAATGGTAGTCTCGGGGCGTTTGTGGATAGCACGTGCTCGTGGCAGCTCAGCTGTTCGTGCGCTGTCACGTTGATTGTCGTCGTCCTGTTACGGCGTGACCAGCCCAGAGCGGTGCTCGAGGCAGTCTGCTGGCAGAAGCGAGGGCAGTCTTTGGCGTCCGTTGAGCAGAGCTGTGAGTCAGCTCGCGGGCCAAAACGTAGCAGAGGAAGAGCTGGGACTCGTGGTGTTGTGGGGGGAGCCGAGCAGCTCCTCTTGCCAAGGGGTTCGTGTTTGTGCGACTCGGGCCTGAGCTCCGCCGCGAGAGGCGGCCTGCGTGCGGGGCGCCTGACGTGGCCGCAGCGCGCTGTCTCCTTAGGGTCAGCTGTGTTTCCTTGCCCTGAGAGGGAGAGGTTTTTAAGCTGAAATGTGCAGGCTTAGGGAGCAGTTCTGGCTTCTGGGTGGCACTGTCCGGGGAGCATTTTTCCAACGGCCTTGTTTTGCAGCCTCTGGACAAATCCTAGGACGTGTCTCTCCAGGGTGAGTTTCTGTTACTTGGCAGTGACTATGTGGAGGTTTTCTTTCCTCCCTCCCTCCCTCTGTCCTCCTCCCTCCCTCCCTCTGTCCTCCTCCCACCCTCCCTTTTTGTGTGTGTTTCTGGAGGGGAGGGTGTTTCATGCTTGGAGTTTACTAGAGAGAAGATGCATGTCCCGCAGATGGAGCCTTAGCAGCTTGTGTTCCCCAGGGGTGCAGAGACCATCAGGTGTGTCTTCAGTCTGTCTGAGTGATGTTCTGTTGTGGAGAAAACCTGCCTGTTTTCCTGGAAGTCTGCTGTGCCTGCGTATTCACTCTGCTCTCTTTCCTCTTTAGATGCCTGTCAACATTGACATCGTGTATCCCCAAATATTTGAAGGCTTTCTCCCTGTTTGTAACTTGTTTATTCACATGTAAGTACACAAGTTTGTATCCGTTTGGTTGTTACTTCTTCCAAGGCTTCAGTTCAGAGGGAATGGGGGTGGGGGATCAGGGCGGGTTGTTTTTTATTTTTTTGAGCACCTGTGAGCTGGTGGTGGCTGCAGCGCTCTCTGTGCTCTCTGGTTTGGAGCAAAATGAAATTTGCAGGCGAGCAAGAGGCAGCAAGGTTGTAATAGAAAAGAAAAACCTTGGCAGCTGTCTTTTGTCTAAATCGATGCGTTACCTTTACTGTGAGGACTAGGAGGCTGCGTTAGTGACTTGATTTAGAGGGTGGGGGAGTGAAAGGGCGGGTTGGAGCGCCTGGGGGTACCGCGAATGGCCAGAAGTTCATCATCATACCCAAAAGGGGGTTTGAAGCCCTTGTTAGGTGAACTTGCCCCCCGAATTCGAGATACCTTTGCTGCAGGGATGGGAGCGTTAAACACTAATCTGTGCAGGCGATCGTACTGTGTTAGTCTCCTGAGAGGACTTGTTGCTGTTGCGTGCTTACTGCACCTGGGCTCTGGGGTAAGAGGAGAAAATCTCTTTTGAGTGAGCGTCTATAGCACAAAAGCTGCAATGGTGACTGCAGATAGATCTATGTTTTGCTTCCTTGCAGGGAGCGCTTTCTCCCGGTGTGCCGTGTTAATGACATTGAGATTGCTGATGTTCTAAGTCCAAGTAAGCAAGTGCTTGTGATGCTGTCTGTCCTGTGTGGGAGTGTAGGGGGATTGGGGTGGTGGCACTTGACAGGCAGGCTGCTTTCCTGCCCGCTTGGCACTCGACTGCTAGTAGTTTGTCCATCAAGCTGTGGCACTCTTGAAATGGTGTGGGAATACGTGGCCGTGGAAAGTAGCCTGAACTCTGTGGAGTTCTCTCTGGAGTCCTTAGGCAAATACCTCCGCAGGGAGCAGTTAGATGGTGAAAGCTGCTCTTCCGTCTCCACGGTTCCCAGCTGCGGCGATTCTGCTGCGCCGCACAGCTTAGGACAGGCTGTTGTGAAGAACGCTTTCACTTCTGGGTCTGTCTTAGCTTGTGAGAGTTTTGCCCGTTACTGATGTTCCTGCTGGGGGGGCAGAGGAAGACAAGCCCTGTTTCTGCGATCCCTTGCCTCCTCTGTGAATTATGCTTGGCCCACCTTTTCCTAAGTGATTGCAATATGCATGGAGACCAAAACAGTGATGACTTGCAATTCTAATTTCAGAAGCAAAGAGGACAGCTCGCTTCTTGAGTGGCATTCTCAACTTTATACATTTCCGAGAATCACGCCGTGGAGTCTACTTGGATTTACAGGTGAACTATGTAAGATTCGGGGCTGTGTTACTCCTGATGCTTGCTAAAACATAAGGAATGTTAACCTCAGTTTGAGAACATAGAGGTTGTACTTCTTAATTGCATGTTTTAAAAACACGCTGGGGTTTTCCTGTGGATTTAGAGATGGTGTGTTTCAAGTGAAATACGTGATTAGCAGAGCTCAGAGAGAACCCAAAATGTAAAACGTGTTCCCCTAGAATAAAAACATCTCCACGTAATTAACTTGCAGAAATCAGCTATGGAGAAACTGCAACAGCTGGAGACAGCAAATCAAGAGGCAGCAGTGAAGCTCGAGAAGCTGAAGTGAGTATAAGGAGTAGGAGCTGAGTTGCACTAACCTTCTTGGCTAGCTCTCCTGTTCCCAGTGCATGTGTGGGGTGTGCAACTGGGAACTTACTAGTTGAGCTTTGTGGTTTGATAGAGCAGACCGAGAACAACAGGCTTCTCTGCACCTGGTGTAGATAGTGGACAGCCCAACCGGTGCTCAGAAGTTTGGCCCCTCTACCTCCCTTCTGCTTGTCTGTGACAGCTGAGGTGGTAGTTCCTCTTGGACTAGAAGAAAAGTACTTGCTTTGAGTAACGGGTGTGGGCTTTGGTGTGTGTGGGACTAGCTTGCTGTGAAGGGCAGACGGTGTAGAGGCAGTAAGTTGAGACAGTAGTTAGCTTTGTTTCCTGGCAGTGAAACATATCTTGCTTTCCTAGGAGAGTTTTCTTTCAAACTGTCCACCTTCTCTCCCTTACCCCATCACACGTTCTCAGCATGTGCACCTCCATGCTTTGTAGCTTGGTTCTCAAAGCGAAGTAATATTTTTGAGCTTTCCTCCAAGCCTGTTTAGCTTAGTCTGGGCAGACTCAGCTTCTCCACTGGCACTTGACTTTGCTGTTTAGCCTCTTTGGGAAGCAAGCCCGGAAGCATAAAGCAGTTTCTGTTGGGTTGTGCCCTGTTAGAGGAGGGGCTTGTCTGGTGAGAGGCCAGAAGAGCTGTTGTGAGCAAAGAATAAGACTTTGGGAGTGCCTGGTTGCTGTGAGAGGAAAACTGTATTTTGTAGCTCAGAGACTGTGGTGGATCTTTAATTTGAAACCATCATTTTGATCGTCTAAGCTCTTAAGGATGAATTCTTTCTGGAGTGGTTGTTCTAGCCTCACCAATCTATCGATTTCACTAATAATGCTGAAACTGTCAATATCTCAGTGTGTGGTTGTGTTATTTATTTATTTACGTTTGCTTAGCACTGTTCCTGTAGAAGAGCAAGCAGAGTTCAGGCAGCTGTCTGATGACATTCAGGAATTGCAGCAACTGCTAAACCACGACTATCGTCGGAAAACGGTATGATCTCTTTACCCCTTTCTCTGGAATGCTGCTGTAGCTTCTGATCACAGGTGTTCCTTATTTTTGTGTTGGTTTTGTTTGTTTTGTCCCCTTCCCCTACTTTTGTGAAGGATAAAGAGAACTTTTCTGATTTAAAACAAAAAAGGTATTACAACACCACATTCTTTTTAATCCCTCCCCTTACCTCTTTGTTTACCCATAAGTGATGTGAAACATGCTTGGAATCAGAGCTAGGGTCTTTTCTTTTGAAATACATTGTTGTGGTGAATGGAGAGGCACCTCTTTTCTTGTTGAAAGTAATATGTATGTTTTGCCGTGAAATTTTTGATTTGTCTTGCGATTGAATTTGAAGGGTTTACTCAGAACTGAGGGTGAACTATGTTGGGAAATAGACTGAGGCCTAAGAAGGGTTACCCAAGGAAAGACTCTTAAGGAAAAAAAAAAAAATAAATAAAAAAGAAGCCAAGGTGGTGTTGGTAGGGAAGAGTGCTACTTTCCAGCAAGGGCAGCTTTCTTCTAGGTCTCGCAGGTAACCTTTTCTGTCACTTCAGAGAAATGAAAATCTGGTTAGTATTTTTTTTGGAGGTGCTACTGTAAGCCGTCTGTCTGCTTTTAATGTTAACCATGTTTCACCTTCTTATTACTGGAGACCTGGTGTATTAATGTAGGCCTTCTCAAAGTAAAAACATGACCTCTGGCAAAGAAGATTGGGTGTGTGTAACAAACCACAAGGGCTGATGAGAGCAGAGGAAGTAAAATGGCACCAGTATTTGCTGGTTGGGATGGAGCTGGGATGGCAAGTGAGACATGCAAGCATGCCGAAAAGGCTTTGGCGTGGTAGTACAGAGAAGGGTGCTGATAGCACTGCGTAGTACAGAGGTAGCTGTTTTGGCTCTTGGGAGCTATGGGCTGTGTTCTTGTTTTCTGCGCTGCCTGCCCACTCTGATGGAGAGAACCTTCCGAAGTTAGTGCCATCTGTCACCCCTACTCCAAGTCACCTGCGGCTGCCTGCCTCCTCGATGCTCCCAGTGGCTTTTCAACAATGTTTTCCTTCCCTATATTTTAAGTTTCTACAGACTGCTATTTTATCTGCTAGTTGTGGCATTCCAAAGAAACTATCAGTGAGATTTAAATAGCAGTGAGGTGTACGACCTTAACTGTGGCTTGCATCTGGGAGATTAGCTTAGTATAAGGTAGCTCTTCCCCTGAAAGAGTCAGATATTGCAGAGAGGACCCGAAAATTGGTGAGTGTACCTTGATATAGGCTATAGTTTAAATTCCAGTTCAGCTAATTGATCATCTTTCTGCCTTTAAGATCAGGTTAGTCTTGGAGCTCAGTAACGTGATAGCTCAGGAGATGATTTTTAGCTTTTTAAAAACTGTTTCAGCTTTGCTTTTCCCACAGAAACTTTACTGCAACTAACCGGTGATTTTTTTTTTTTTTAGCCTTTATAGACTTCTCTGGTATACGCGTGAACAAACATACGTCTGTCGCCCGTTAGACTGCGCCTCTACGTCCACTCTTGCCTATTTGGGGCCTATGGATTAGAGGCAAGATCACTTCTTGGTAATTTCACTTTTGATTCACAGTCTGCAGACAGGTCACACTGTAATGGTTATAAGATAGCCTGTTTAGCATGCTTAATGGAATTTTATCATGCTTTTCCCTTATATTTCACCAGATCCAGCTGGTGTCGGACGAAGAAGCCAGCGTCTGGCACGTGGAGTTGCTGTGTGTTTTCATGCAAGCAGATACCTCCCTAGGCAAATGGCAGTGTTAGGCAAATGACAGGATTTTATTTGCACCTCCCTTTATTCTGGTCTGTATATACACTTTGGTATCAAAACACAAGTCATTTCCAAGAATACTTTGATAATGTGTAGGCAATACGTTTTATGTTAAAAGATTCCAGCTTCAGCGATATATGATACAAACCTTAAAATTCAGGAGGATTTTCTAGGTCTGTAAGGGGACAAACATGCAAAATGTTCCTAAACCAGTGGCGGTGTAGTGGGGTCCCACTGCAGGAGGACAGATGGCATCTTTTCACCGTTGCTGGTGTAAGAAAGGAAGAAAACGGGACCCGGTGGGATCCCAGGTTCCTGAAAGCCCTAAATGAGCAAAACGCTTCAGCCCGTGCTAATCCAGCGTGATTGAGGCCTGCTCCGAGCAGTCCTTAGGGTCGGGACCAAACCTACCTGCTGATGCCAGTTGTGGCGCATGAAGGATCTGGGTGCTCGTCTGCGCAGGGCAGGTGTTGGCATTGCCCCTCGCTGGCCTGCAAGGGGCTCGTGGGGCGCTCAGGAGAATCCGAGAAGTACCTGCTACAGGAATTAGACGCCTCTGGAATTTTAGCGACTGGTCAAAATCCTCATTTAGGCCATTAAATCGATTTTTGGATCCAACCGAGGGGCGTCTTTTTTTTCAATAGTTACAAAAATGCCAGATTATTTTTCCCCCAAAGTGTCAGTCTCTGCATTTAACTGCGACATGTGGATGCTTCTTCTTTATAGTTTCTCTGGGGAGAAAATTTGTTTCTTTCTTATTGAGCTGCCCAGGTTTAAGGGTGGGGGGGGCACATGCAAGCTTTTCAGAAACTCAGAGCTTAAACTCTTGTGCTTGCATTAAGGCTTGGAAACAGGTGACCTCGTTTCCAGCAGCCTTTGGCCCCCACTACTGCTCACCAACTGGAGCCCTGGGCTTCTGGTGACAGGAGCACCCTGCTTTAGAGCCTAGATGTAAATATAAGATCCTGACTTGACAACCCTGTTTTTAATCTCTTTGCTCATATACCTGCCTTTGCACAGCAGAAGATTCTCAGATTCTTTGGGGCACCAGTGAGCTCTCGGGGCTGGTCCCAGCAAGCTCTGCTGGGTTTTGTGGCCCAAAGACCTTGGTAAAGGTAAACTCCCTGGCTACAGCACAGTTCTGGGGCCTTTCCTGTGCATGGGACATAATTCCTCAAGCCTGTTTGTGGGACGTGGTAGGCCCCATGCTGATCCTGCTTTTCAGCGGGTGTCATATGGTACAGGAGGAGTGCTAATGCTCCTGGTTGGCAGATAGGCACTGTCCACAGTTCTAGTGGCCACTCGCTATTTTGCCAATGATGTCCTGCGCCCCGGTGGAAGAATAAATGTGGAGGCCGCAGAGTGAGCAAAACTGTAACACAGGGACTTTGTTCTCCTGTAGTTTTATTTTGGTTCACAAAAATCACTTCTGGAGTGGGACGCACAATTTGCAAAATTGGACAGGAAGGACCTGGTTTCAGGTCTCGGGACAGGCATTCAGAAGCTTCTCCAGGGCCCGTTCTAAGTGGTTGTGTCTTCCTCTTCATCCTCCTCCCCTTTTGCAGTGTGGAGTTCATCTATCACTGCACAGATGCCAGCCAGCCAGGCTGCCACAGTGCCAGCTGAGAATATACAGAAGCCAACGAGACACAGAAAGATGTAGTCCTGCTTGTGCAGTTGGATCAGGCAGTCCAGCTGGAGCTGTGCCTCCACTGCGGGCATTTTCAAGCCGCGTAGACCTTCTGGCACGTAGCAGGTGATGTTCTCGGCACCTGCAGAGGGAAAAGCAGAAGCAAGACTAACTTGTCCGTGCCCTGAGCAATAGTGGGTAGGAGTCCTGCTAGAAAAGCAGTGGAGGAGTTTCGTAAAGCCTTTGAAAAATGTCTCCGCACTTCACACTCCTTTCCCTGAACAGCCTGGGTGAAAATACGTAGTCCGTCCCTTGCCAAACCAGGTAGCCAGAATGATCAGAACGATTTCTGTGTTATTGTCGCGATAGGAAAATACTGCCGGTTGGATTATACCGCAATGGCAAGCTGCTGTACCTGCGCTGTTGAGTTCTGCTAACTGAGCACCTTCATTTTAATATAAAAGCACTAGTGATTTTTTTGAAAAAACCTTAAACATCTTCTGCCATGCCATAGGCTAAGCTGAAAGAGGTTGTTTTATGCTGGCATAGTGAGGTCTGCATCCACAGAGTCAAGCTGTGAAACTTGGGTTGTTTGCAGTTAGGGGTCACCGAGCTTGTTGTGTGGAAGAAAAAGAGGAAACTCCTCAGTAATTCAGTTCCGCCGAAATAATGACTGTGCTCTGCCGTATTGTAGTCTAGGCCGTGAGAAAACAGGTGCTGGCTTTTCCCTCTGGAGCTAGTGAAGGCTGGGCGTAGTAGGAAGCAATGTCTCTTCCTGGTGTTTGTAGAAGGCCAGTGTGGCCTCCAGCACAGCCGCCTCCTTCCCCCGGGGGTTTTGAAATCAGTGCGACAGACTCGGTTACTGCGACAGAACCGTGTCGGTCGCTGCTGGAAGTGCTGGATGGGTGGTCCTTCTTAGGGAAAGGGAGCAGGGGAGAGGGACGAGCAACAATTTATACTGTATTGTGTTATGTTGTATTTTGTTATAGGTTGACGAGTGGATACAGCTGCAGAGACCGTTGGTGCTGTTATCGCTCGCTGTCAGGAGCGTAACTGCGGGGCTCGTTCACCCTTACCCCAAGCCGTCAAGCTGTGGGAACTTCCCGCCTGCGCCTCGACCGTGCGCAGCTCCTGCTGAGCGTAAAACACTGGCACAAAGTGGTCTGTGAAGCTGCAGTGGCTCTCTAAAGGCCGGGACAGGGATCTGCTTGCAGCAGATTTCAGTGCTCTGCATTGCCCCTCAGTTCCGTCTGTCCCACCGTCCCTCTGCTAGAGCTGTCAGCTCCTGGGACAACCCTCGTTTTAGGGCCGCCTAAGCCTGACAAACAGGGAGTTGCTTTTCCCTGCCTGGATGCAGATAGGCGCACGTGATCCGGGGTTCCCAGCATGGATACACTTACCTGCAGCATTAAAGTTTACCCAGTTCTCACACCAGTTCCAGGAAATACAACACCTCGTGCTGACTCACCCGCAGCACCTGGCTGGGACATAGCAGCAAAGTCTGACAGAGGAGGAAACTGGAGCTGCCTCCGCTGGCTGCTGCTGAGTCTTTCCGCTCTTTCTCCCCTGCCCTGACATGTGGAAGCAGGGAGACGGGTCGTTTCTTCCCAGCCCTGGCGCAGTCTATTCCATCTCCTCCCAGGCTCATCAGAAAGGTTTCAGTAGGTGCCTTGGTCTCTTTCCCATCCTTCCCGGGATTGTGCAGGGACCCACACGAAGACGTCCAGTCCTCGCTGCCACTTGCTTTTCTGCTCGTAGCCTTCCAAACCGCCTGCAGTGAGCTTTACTCTCCTGTTCAGGGCTTCCACGTGTTATCTCCAAACTACCTGGCGGCTGCTAGGGGTAGGACTTCTCTACACTGTTCCATAACTGTCTGTAATCTGTATGAGGACAATAACTACCTTTACAGGCATTTACTACGCCTATTA
The DNA here is from genome assembly GCF_028389875.1 of Rhea pennata. Classification (NCBI taxonomy): domain Eukaryota; kingdom Metazoa; phylum Chordata; class Aves; order Rheiformes; family Rheidae; genus Rhea; species Rhea pennata. The sequence goes on along the minus strand of NW_026907686.1, from coordinate 65,456 downwards.
AGACACTCAGACATCCCTAATTCTGTTCTGTCCTAACACCAGCTTCCCTTGCCCTTCCTTATGGTTCTTTTCTGCCTTTTTCTTACTTGATGGACAGGTTTTCTCAAATTTCTTTTTTTTCTTCCCCAGCTCTCCTTCAGTATTTTATTGTGAATTACTGAGGATCAAGCTTTTTTCATTGGTGCAGTGATGTGTTCCTTTTCAATTTGGAAAATCAAATACAAATTTCATAGCTGCATAACAAATTTTTACGCTTGGGACTAGTGTTTCTGTGAAAAAGGGAACCAGTGATTACTTTGCCTCATGAATATTCAATATCTGTGGTCCAGCTGTAGACTCTCTCAATAAGATGGAAAAGAGCTGGATTTTGGTGAGCCAGATGATGGAAGGAAAGAAGGCTCCTGCCTTCAGTAAACTGCTCTTATTCGGGAGTAAGTGCCTTTCTGCTGCAGAAGTCAGAGGAACTCAAGCGAACGCTCATCTGCAATGCATGTACATTGATTATTTTGGATAACTTAAAACAAAAGCGAGCCAATTTGCTCTGGGATGCTGGAGGAAGAGTGGGAACGTATGAAGCCCGTCAGTCATAAGGATACAGGGACGCTTTTCTGACCACAGTCTTAACTTGCATTCTGTTTCACCCTGTCAATCGCATTTCACCGGTACCCAAACCAGAACCCCCCATGGGAACAGCAAAAGTCTTTTGCCGAGTTCGGAGCATTTGGATCACGGCTTGATCCTGAGAACCTGTCAAATGTACCTGCTTTGACAGCTAGAAGCACTGTGATAGCTGGAGGTTATAGGAACTGTCGTTTCGATCTGCTTTAGCACAACAGCTGCCATATTTTTTATGGAAAAAGGCATTGCAGGAGGCGTTTGAGGTGAAGGGGACACTGGCAGAACGGTGGGCAGCTCAGGGCTGGAGAGGCTGAGCAGAGCAGGACAGAACAGAGGCAGGAGCAGAGTACTTCACACATCTCCACGGAGAGAGGGGTTTTTAACGGACTGTTACGGACGCAGCGATACTGCAGCAGCAACAAAAAGATACAGTCTATCGAGCAGCTGAAGAAAAGGCAGGAAAATCAGAGCAGTAGCCTTCTCTGCAGCTCTCCCCAGAGCCTCCTCGGGCTCCTCACTCTTGGCACTGCAGCTGTAAGGTGCTTGTGACTCGCAGTGACAAAAGTGATAACAAGCTCGCAGTGATACCGCCTGCAGCTGGGGCAGGCACTTTATAGAAGTAGCAATATCCTAGCTACTGGTTACGCTTCCCGATGCGTAAAGTGAAATCCAGACCATCCCCCAAGAGGTTCTCCCGGCAGTCCAGATAGACCAGGTCAGCGAGGAAGCTCAGTTCCACTGCAGGCAGGTATGAGATCTTGTTTGCTGCCAGAATCAGCTGCCTGGTATCCAGTGGGATGGTCACAGGGAGCTCTTGCAGCTGTTGCCCTGTGCAGTTCACTTCCAGGTACTGACAGCTGCACCTGCTTGGGCAGTTGATAGTCTCTGATGCCAGCCCCAGCCCCAAAAGAAACATGAGGCTCAGGGGCTGGTGTCCACCTGGAAGAGACATGATCTAACACCTCCCAGAGTGCACGGCCCCTTAGGGAGTACAGACAGACAGGCACGGAGGAGCTGCAAAGGAGGGGACCTAGGGAAGTGGTTTCGTCATTACAGCCATGCCGACGAGATGTCCAGCGGCAAGGCTGTTGGGAAGCGCTCTGCTTCTGTGGCTCACCTGGCTCCTTGGCAGCCTGCCTGGCTGGAAGCGGAGCCGCGTTTCACCCACTTTCTGGATCTGCAAGTGCAGAGCGGTGGCTAGAGTGTCTCCATGTCACGCTCATTGCCAGCTGACACCTCCGTGATGTCAGCAGCTTGCAAAAGCCACCTAGTTTGGGGACACTGACATGACCGGCCTTGCTGAGCCCGTGCTGCTTTCGTCGGAGTGAAAGCGCACGCCTGTAGGCCTACGAGGCAGGTGCGCCCTGGATGAGGACACCAAGTGTGTGCAGGGCGGTGTGAGCAAATGCAGTTGCTGTCACAAATAATGTCAAAAGCCGAGGCGTGGTCATTTGTGTAATAAATTGTAACTCTTTGTTCATTGTTTAGAAGGAGGAATAAGCCGATGGAGGGGGAGGAGGAGGTTTTACAACAGTCAGGGTTGAGACATGGTGTCAGACAAATAAATTATGGTAAGCACAAAAGCTTATATGACCCCTTGTGGAACCAGTGTCGGGGCCCTAGCTATCTTGCAGGACTATGAAGAGCTGAAGTAAGCAACAAGCGGCTCAGAGGTTTTGAAGGTAAAAGGATAAAGAAAAGATAAGCAGGCGCCTGTAATTTTCTCACAGAACAGCATCCCAAAAGGGAGTCAACACAACAGATAAGCAAACCCCTGTGATCACTCACAAGGAGACAAACCAAAATAAAGAGGCAGAAGAAGAGCACGGCCTTCCTCTCCACGACCACCAGAGAGCTTCAGACGACCCCCCCAGCAACTCACACATGCGCGGGACGCACCGGGAGATTACAACGCAGACTATAAGGGGGGACTGTGTGTGAGGGAGGCGCGCGCCGTTGGCGGAGCTGAGACTCCCCGGCCGCCCAGCGCTGTTTTGCTTGTGGCTGCTTACTTAATTAAATAAATTGTTCACATGATTTAACAAACTCTCTGTATGAATTAACCTTCAAGAGAGTAACTTATGACACGCAACTGCCCCCGCGACGGCGCCGCTTCGGGAGCAGCAGCCGCTTCCCGCGCAGCGCCGCCGCCCCACGACAGGCCGCACCGCACCGCGCCGGGCCGGGCCGGGCCGGGTCGGGCCGCGCCGGGCGCCGCCGCGCAGGCGCGTGCGCGGCAGCGGCAGCCGGGGCGGGGGCGGGGCCTGCCCGGGAAGGTGCCGCGAGGGGCGTGGCCAGCGCAGCCGCCCTGCTGCGGGGCAGAGGTCGAGGAAGAGAGCGACCATTGGCTGCGGTGCCGCTCTCTGATTGGTGCTCTCCCTGGGGAGGCGGGGCTGGCAGGCTTCCCGCTCGCGGGAGGTGGGGGCAGCGCGCGGGGCTGCTCCGGCCGCGGCGGGATGGTGCTGCGGGGCGGCGCGGAGCCGGGCGGCGGCGGCGGCGGCGGCGGCTGGGGGGGGCAGTGAGCACTGGGGCCAGGCGGCAGCGGGAGGTGTAGGGGGGTGGGTCGCGGCGGGGACTGGGCGGCGGCTGGCGGCGCGGCGTCCTGCAGGGACGATGGCTCCTCGCTGTCCTCCCTCAAGCGCCTGGAGCGCTCGCAGCGCACGGAGCGGCTGGACACACTGTTCGGCTTCGAGCGGCCCACGGAGCCTGGCGAGCGCACGGGCTGGCTCATCAACATGCACCCGGTAGGACTGGGCCGGGGGGGGGGATGTCACCGGCGGGGGGTGTCACCCACAGGCACCTGGTAGGACAAGGGGGGACAACGATGGGGGGGTCACCGACATGCACCTTGATTTAACAAACTCTCTGTATGAATTAACCTTCAAGAGAGTAACTTATGACAACCACCACCTTCCCCACAATCCCCGCTCCAGCAGCATCACACTTTGGCATGCTCATACTGCTGCCCAGCCCAAAGGCTTCATCAGTGGCAAGGGTAGGAGGAGAAGCTGCTCTCTGCAGAGAGCCCTCAAAACCTGCACACCTGAACCCAATCCCAGGCTGGCACCCCGCATCTTGCAGTTGGGCTGCTAGGGTATGGCTCTGACGAGTTCCCGCTGGCGTCTCTCTGCCATGCATGTCTCCACTCTGTCTGAACCCTGCTGGTACCTCCGCCACCTCCTGTGGAGCAACTCTCTGCAGTTCAGGGCCACCAGACAAGGAAGAGCTACCTTTTCCCTGCTTTAACCCATTCTGCCACCAGTTTCACTGCGTCCCTCCAGTTCCCCTGCAACATTTGGTGAACAGGAGCTCGACACACAGCTCACCCACTACTTTCTTGGTCCTGTAGCCTGCATCGCCCCTTTCTCCTCTCCTTGAACCTGGCAACCAGATGTCCTACCTCTGCTCCCCAACCCTTCCTGCAGCCTCTGTCTGTCCCCTGCTGGCAGCCCTGTGCCTTGCCTGCCAGTCCCTTCCCTCGCCTCCAACCCCTGTCCCTCATTTGCAGCCCCCGTCCCCTGCCTGCAGCCCCCATCCCTCGCCTGCAGCCTCTTTCCTCTGCCTGCTGCCCCACCCGTGGTGCTGTGCTGTGAGTGCCAGCTCCAGACTTCTCCACTTGCGTCCGTGCTGACCATGCCCGTCCCTCACCGTGGTCCCCATGGCACAGCAGGGGTTGCGTCCGTGCTGGGCTGGGGCTGTGTGGCAGCTGTGGGGCGTCGTTGGTGGTGGGGTGGGGGTGGGGGGTCAGTCCTTATCGCTCTAGTGGTTCCCCGAGCTGTGCCATGCCGTGCCGTGCCATGCCGTGCTGTGCCATGCTGATCACGCCAGCAATGGGTGCCCGGGATTGCCTGTGGGCGCTGTGCAGCTACTCCACCCCACAGTGATGGTGGTGAGGAACGGGCACCTCGGCACCAGGCACCGTGCGCTGCAGCTCCTCGTCCTGCTTTACTTGGTCAGGCGAGTGCGGGGCTGGGAGCTGCTGCCTCCCGGTGGGGCATCGCTGCCGCACGGTTTATCCCTGCTCCGCACACAGCCCCTGCGCAGCCCCACAAGTTGCCAGGGCAGCTTCTCTTGCCTCTGCCGGGAGAGGGGGAAGGCGATTTCAGCTAAAGCCATAGTGCTGCAAGAGGCGGGGGGCGCAGTGTCTCTGTCCTACCCTGATGGTGATCTCCCCGTGCCCTGTCCCATTGCTCCAGTCCCTTCACATCCTGCTCTAAGGGCCACTTTTCTTGTACGCCCCCGACTGGGACCCCTGCAGGGGTGCTGTCCCTGAGCCTTGTCCCATTTTTCCCACGTGGCCTGCACACCTGTGGATAGCACGACTGCAGCTTGGCAATGCTGGATCCCAGGGATTTCTACGTCTGCAGGAGATGGGTAATGCTTGGCTGCTGAAGGAAGTGGGTGGCAGAGCTCTGCCTGTGCTTTCTGCCAACCACGAAGGCCTGCCCTGCGCAGGCGAGGTAGCCGTGAGGTGCAAATCCCAGGCCAGGGAGGCTGGCTCTCCTGAGACTGCCCTGCTGGGGCGCTCTGCTTGCCTGTGCAGAGCAGCATGGCAAGGGCTATTCGCAGGTGGCTGCCGCGGCTCCTCTGTGGCACTGAGGACCTGACGCTGGCCTCATCCCATCCCTGCCTTTGGGATGCTTTCACCTTTCCTGAGCTGTGCAAAGCCCAGATTAGCAGGTACTGCTGGCAGCCAGAGAGAGCAGGGTGTTGGTGCTTGCCCTGGCACGACTCTCCACACACCACCTCCACCCTCTCCTGTGCCACAAAGCAGCTGTGCTGGAGCCTATGCTCTCCAGAAGCTGCTTGGGACAAGGTGACGGAGGGGCCATGCCCGCAGGCTGCGGGAGATACCGCAGAGACCGTGGGCATGTGTTGCTGTACAGGGCAAGGCGAGTGTGGCAGCTCTCTCTTAGCTGTCTGTCCACTCTGCCTGCCTTTGGTGGCTCTGAGATTACCTCCTTGCCCACATATTGCCCCATACCATGATCTCCTGGAAGCGTGACTGGAAGTGGAGCAGAGGGATAGGAAAGAGAAGGCGCAGCTGGAGCATTGCAGTGCCAGATCCCAGGGACTTCCAGAGCTGCAGGAGATGGATGACACGTGCCTGGTGAACAAAGTAGCCGAGCAGAGCCCTTCCCATCCTGCCTGCTGCCCTCAAATACCTCAAATGGCAACAGAGCCCTGTGTCTCCTAGCCCCATGTGCTGGTGCCCACAGATGGTGCTAGGGAGCACCTGTTCCACTCCGGTTCCCGGGGGCCACGTGTCCGCTTTGGCAAGGCAGCACTAACACACACACACACACACACACACACACACACACACACACACACACACACACACACACACACACACACACACACACACACACGCACCCTTCACCAGCAAGCAGTTTATTCATAAATACTTACAAAGAGACCGACCCAATGGAAATCTCGAGAAGGACCACTCCAATGCTTATCCCAATCGTCTACATGATGAGAGAGAGAGAGCTGGCAGGTACAATCCTTTTGGGCGTTCCCGAGGAGGCAACTTGGCCCTCTGTTGTGTAGCAACTTCCCTCTCCTTTGGAAAAATTCCAGTATTTATGGTTATTCGCCCCCAACCTGCACAGCCGAGGTGAGGCTCTGACCTGCCTTTCTCCCTTCTCTTCTCTTGTCTTGCTTGCTTTGGGTGGCCTCTTGGAGCAGTAGATGAGCAGCAGACTTTCTGCAAGGGCTTCCCAACTGCTCCTTCATCCAGATGGACCCAGCAAAGGAAGCTGTCCTGTGTGGTGGTCCCCGCTGCCTGCATGGGGACTCCTGTGTTCCCTCCTCCAGGCCCAGCACTGTCCTTGGCTCCCGATGAGGCAACCATAGCTGCGTCCCAGACACATTGGGACTGCATGTTAGGTCACCTTTGCAGTGCTGTGCGGCAGGCTCAGCAGAGCTTGGGGAGCTTGGCACGTCGCACCGGGCAGGGCCCTGTGGCCTTAGCCAGGCAGGTGCGCCATGCTCTGCCTGCCCTGACAAGCAGCGTCAGGCCTCTGTGGTTTTGGATGTTCAGGGCGGGAGAGGGCACTCTCAGATCAGGTCAGGGGAGGCTCTGACATTCACGTGATGTTGGTGCCTGTAGCTCTCCTCTGCTGCTACCAGTTTGTGGCAGGGATCCCCCTGTCTGCCTTGGCTTGGGCACTGTTTGGGGGCTGCTGAGTGAGGGATCACGGGAGGGGAGATGTGTGGAGACTGAGCGGAGCTTGCTGGCGGATGCAGAGACGTGGGGAATGCTAGTGAGCACAGCTGCCCCTGGCTCAGTTCCCACGCAAGGAAATGGAGAAGAGGGTTGACTGTCTACTCCGGAGGACACACCAAGGAAAGCCATGCTAGAGTAGGGCCACCGCAGGCACGCTTAACGGCTGCTTACCCCAGGCAGCTTGCAAGGGCTGGCACCCATGCAGAGATGGGGAAGCACATGGGGTGCCCTGTCCCCTCTGCACCCACAGCGTAGGACTACCAGGTGCATGTCCTGTTCTCACCATGTCCCCCATGACCCTGCAGGGGCTAACAGTTTGCAGTGCTGTATGCAGCTGCGACCATGACTGCACCCCTGGCGACATGGACATGTTGGGCCACAGAGAGCTGGGCATGTGCAGGGACAAGTGATCTGTGCAGCACTGCGCACTGGGCAGGATCCCATTTGCCAGGAAGTTCAGCGTTGTGTGTTCGTCCTCACAGGGCAGAAGACAGGGCGCTGCGTGCCCAATGCTGGCGGCACCGAGAAGAGCTGTGAAATGCTGGCTTGGTGTCCAGCAGAGGAAGCGAGTGTCGGGTACGGGCCCCAAAGATGGGTCGTGGCACTGGGGAGGAGAGTCCTCTGCTAGGATGGAACAGGCACCAAAAGGCTGGCCAATCTTCGAGGTCCCGTTGGACACCAGGGGATGCTCTGGGTGGGACACCTCTGAGGGTGCTCTTGAGAGGTTTGGCCCCTTCAGCAACAGGCCATGGCCTAGGGAGGCGGTGCCATGGCACAGGGATGGCCTTGCACAGGCCATGCCAACAGGGACCATTTTGCTCCCGAAGCCATAGTGCTTAGGTCTCTCCACAGTGAGTCCCTGGCGAAGATGGCACCACAGTTCCCCATCCTTATCAAGAGGAACACCCACTTCCCCTGCTTCGGCTTCTCCAAGGATGTCCATGTGGAAGAGATCAATGTGGGGCCTAGGGATGGAGCAAGTAGACCAGTGGGTACCCAGGCTGCCATGTGTGTACAGGGTATAGAACAAAGTGGAGAGCAATATAGGTGATGCTAAGCAGCTGAGTGCAGGTCAGGCCCTGCTGCTGGGACCAGGACAGCCTTGCTGCAGCAGCAGTGCTTTGTAGTCAGGTCTTTGGCATAGTGGGGAGAAGGGGGCCACCCTGGCCCTGCACTTGCATGTGTGTTGTCTGAGTGTGTGTGTGTGTGGAGTGCAGCCAGATGCCTTCCTGAAAGTGCAATGGTGGATAGCACAGCCATTTCCCGTAACAATTAGGTACCAGAGGAATGAGTGTTCACTGACAGCAGGGAGATGTGGTTGAAATACGTGGACAAGCCTGAAGGATGGAGAGGCAGGAGTGGAGCTGTGCAGGAGCAGTGCCATTTGGCAGCTGGAGGAGATGCCGGCTTTTCACAGGGGATCCCTGTTCCTAAGTTGCTCCCAGAATGACGGAGGTTGGAAGCACCTCTGGAGATTGCCTAGTTCAACAGCTGCTTAAAGCGGGGTCACCTACAACAGGTTGCTCTAGGCCAAGCCAACTCGGGTTTTTGGTATCTCCGAGGATAGAGACTCTCTAACCTCTCTGGGCAACCTGGTGCAGTGTTTGATCACCCTCACTGTAAAAAAAATGTTTGCTCTTAAGTTCAGACACAATTACTGTATTTCAGTTCACTCTCATATGATCACGGGGCACCACTGAGAAGAGCCTGGCTCCATCTTCTTTACTCTTACCCATCAGGTATTTGTACACATTGATAAGATGCCCCTGAGCCTTCTCTTCTCCAGACTTAACAGTCCCATTTCTCTCAGCCTCTCCTTACATGAGAGATGCTGCTAGTCCCTTCATCATTATTGCTGAACTTGCTCCAGTAGGTCCATGTCTTTCTTGTACTGGTGAGACCACACCCACACACAGCACTCCAGCTGTGGCCTCACCAGTGCTGAGGAGAGGGCAGTAATCACCTCCCTCAACCTGCTGGGACAGGACGTTTTTTTGGTGCTCAGCTGCTGTCTCTGTGATACGGCGTTCTCAACCCTTACTCCATCCATCTATCCTTCACTCTTGCTTGCCCCTGCCTCCACTGAGGAAGGTGGTGATGATGAGGATGGTAATTATTGAGAAAGAAGGAGCAGGAATGCTCACACTGGTGGGTAGATATGGGGCATGTGGCCTTGCAAAGGGAGCGGTTGAAGTCTTTGGGAACAAGAATCCCTTTGAAAATGCCAGCATCTCGCCAGGTAACTACCCCAGGGTTCCTCCTCTTCCTGCTCTCCACCCTCCTGCTGTGCAGGCCATCCCCTAGTCAGTCATGTGCATTTCTGAGTGCCTGCATACATCCTCGTCTGGTATGTAGTTCTCCTAGGAAATCCCTTCACCGTTCATCAGCTGGGACCGTCAGTGATGGCATGGATACCAATGAGCAGAGCTGGGGTTTAATGTTTCGTTTGGGTGCTTCACGATATTAGGAAGAAAATTGAGGAGTATTGGTGTGCTGCTCTATGCCATGGCTCTGGCTTTGTCTCCCCAGGGGCAACATTCAAGCTGCTGAGAGCAGTTACTTGAAAAGCTGCACCTTCAACACCACCTCTGCCCTTTGCTGCCCCATCTTCATGGAGCAGGCGGGAGAGAACTTAAGGGAGCTGGCAGAGAAGGTGTCATGTCCTGGGAGGATGGTCCTCCCAGAGGGCCCAAGGTCTTGCTGGCTGGGCACAGGGCGTTCCCTCAGCACCTGCTCTAGTGCTTGGCTCCACGGGATCATCACTCACACACTGGCACTGTTGAGACTCAGAGGCAGCTGGAGGCAGGTCCCTGGCCCTGCTGCCCTGCCAGTATGCTGCGGGGGCTAGCTGGGATGGGCTGAGGGCAGTGGCAGCTTAGCCAGCCTCAACAGCTCGGAGCACAGCACATCCACTGCAGCCCCTGAGCAGTCCTTTCTGCCCACCTTGCGCATGCAGAGCCCTGCAAGGCTCCCAGGCCCAGGGTCTCTCTTACGAGGCCCCTGTGCAGAGGCTGGAGAGCAGGAGGCCAGCTGGCAGCAAAGCATAGACTGCAGGTGTGCCTGTATCACTGCCAGGACTGGCAGGTTTGCTCACCCAGTGGTGGGGACTCATTCCCAAAGTGTGTGAATGAGTCTGGAGACATTGCCAGGGGAGGGCAGTGCACCCAGCATTTGGTCTCCAGCCCCATCCGGCCCTGCTGCCTCTGCTGCCCTTTTGGGAGTAGATAATTCCCATCCAGGGAAGGAACTCAGCACTGTTCCATCCTCCCTCCAGGCTCTGCCTCCCCTGCTCAGCCCCAGCACCCTCAAGACCCTAGAGGCCCCCCACTCTGCATCTGGGAATGCTCCCTGATGCCTAGCCATGCTCCCAACTCAGCTGGAAAGCCCACTGCTGGGGCAGAGCTCCCCTGGGTAAGCAGCCTTGCAAGCAGTGCTGCTGGCTTCCCTGGCAGGGCCGTGTGCCCCAGTATGGTGGCATTCCCGACCTTTCCCAGCGGGTGATGAGGATGACAGCTGTGCTAACGCCTGAGTGGGGGGAAATGCCCTGCTTGCTTGCTGGCTTATCATGCCCATGGCCAAGCTGTGTGCACAGTAGTGCTGTGCCCTGGGCTCACTGTGTCCATGGTGTGCTGGTGCTGTGCTAGGCCTGCTGGTTTCTGCTGCAGGGTGGGGTGGTCATCAACTGGAACTGTAACCTGGGCCTGCCTGAAACCGACTGCAACCCCCACTACTCCTTCCACTGCCCCGATCCCAAGACCACTGTCCCAGGCACTGGCACTTGCAGTCCTGCATCCTCCTCCTGCCCTCCCTGGTCCTGCTGTGGCTGGTCCCCATCACTGGGCCCTTCTACCTGTCTCCCCAGGAGGTCTGCGAAGTATTACAAATGGAACGGGACCCACACACAAGTGTTGATCAAGGCCTGTGGGATCCATATTGATGTCATCGTGCAGGGGCAGGTAGGATTTTGCATGGTCCATGTGCTACTGGGGTGCATATGTGCATAATATGCTGCCGTGGTGCTAGGACCGTCCTGGAAAAGCAGCTCTTCTCCACTGCTGCCTCAGAGCTGGGATGAACACAGCCAGGCCTCTTCTGCTCAGCCTTGCAGAGGAATGGGGGAATCCCAGGTGCCTCAAATTAGAACCTTTGGCAAAGTGTGCAAAGTGTGCTGGAAGGAAATGCAAGACCTCATAGTGTGCGCTGCTGCTTGGGTAGGTTGTCCACACTGTGGCTTGGGCAGAGGGAGGTCTCTGCTCAGTCTCATTCCTTGTGCCCAACCCAGAGTGAATGCAGGCCCAGGCAGGAGGCAACCTGGGCTGGGCAGCGATTGCTGATCCCATCCTTTCTGCCACGCAGGGAAGTTTAGCCTGATCCCCACTGTCATCAACCTGGCCGTGGCTCTGACCTCGCTGGGAATGGTGAGTATTGGTGCCGGGGGCTCGGCCCAGCTGCGCACTCCCAGCACTGACCTCCCTCTCTCACCTTCCAGGGCTCCTTCCTCTGGGACTGGATCCTGCTGAGCTGCATGAACAAGGACCAGGTGTACAGCAGCAGGAAATTTGAGCAGGCACCACCCTAGATCCTGGCCCTGGAGGTTTGGTCCTCTGGGACAGAGCAGTGGCCACGCTGCCAGCAAGGCAGGGCAGGGTGCCTGGGCACGGCTGCAGGGTGGGCAGCAGCATGTGGCTGGGGCTGCCAGGGCATCTGGCCCCTCCAGCCATCTCTCACCCCCGCGGCAGGCGGAAGGTGCCTCAGAGGCTGCTCCACGACATACAGCACCTCAGGGCTCTCCAGCCTCCAGAGAGTCTGTCCCGCAGGGACCGACCGCTTGTCCCTCCCCCACCACGTACAACCACAGCTGGAAGGAGCCACTGTGCCAGGCAGCAATAACACTTCCTCCGTCCGGGCCCTGCTCGACTCTGAGCTACCTGCTTTTCCCACGCGATGATCCCTGTGCCTGGCCAGGATGCACCGGGCACCTTGCCGGCTGCTGCTGCTGGCCACCAAGAGCCACGGCCCCCTCCCTTCCCTCAGCCATGCTTCAAGCAGCTCCAGGCAGGTCCTGCCCCATGGCTGCCAGCTGCTGTGAGAGGCTGGGGGTCAAGAAAAGCCCCAGTGGCAGGGCAGACCCGTGGTGCCCTGGCTGGCTCCTGTGGGGGCTTTCAGGAGCTTTTGCTCTGGAGCAGAAGGCAGTGCCTGACTACTGGCTCTGCTTCAGCACACCGGGAATGGGCATTACCATTTTCTGGCTGGCTTGGAGCGCTGGCAGCCCCATCCTGGAGCAGCTCCTGGCTGCGGGCACCCAGGGTGCTGGGGGCAGGGGTGGGCACATCTCGAGTAGGCCTGCCCTGCTCATCCCCTGTGCCCCTGCAAAGCTGCCACAGATGGAGCTGCAGCAGTGGTGGTGGCCCTGGAGCCGTACTGAGGACTAGAGCAAGTCCTGCACTAGCCAAGCAGCCAGTACCCAATAAACTGCAACCACCCAGCCTTGCTGCCTGGGGCCTGATTGCTGCAGCATGTGCTGGGGGGAGGGGGAGGGTGACAGTGCAGCGTCATGGCTAGCGGGGTGAGAGATGGACATGTGCATCGTTCTACCCTCCACCCTAAAAGCTGCACCCTGCTGCAGTGCCAGGGCACGGATGCTCTTGCCCCGGAGCCCGGGTGGTAGGGAACATGAGTACAAGCACCTGCTTGCCCTGCACTGCAGCAGTAGGGGAGGAGGACAAGTCCCCCCCAACCCCTGCCAGCGTGGTGCATGGACCTCTGCCAACACCAACCCTGCCCTGAGGCTGCAGCTCTCTGAGCCTATGCCCAAAAGCAATTCACAGCAGGTACCTGGCAGTAACTCACCCAGGCATAACCTGATTATTTTCTGGCTCTCACGTTACAGCAGCTCAGCTCAGCACATCCTCCCCCAGCATAGCTCAGCCCAGGCAGAAGTTTGGGGGAAAGGGGTCTTGTCACACCGGGCAAGGGAAGACCCCAAGCCATGTCTTGAAGGCTCTCCCACAGGCTGGAGGGTGGGGATGCAGATGGAGGACATGCCAGGGGTACAGGCAGGGGACTTCTGGTGCACCAAAACCTCCTCTTGCTCCCCTTGCTGGGCTGGGGAGCATCTTCCCCCTTTGACTTGGGGTGCAATTGCTCACAGGAACAAGGTAATACCATTGCAAGAGGAGTCTACCTTGTCCTCATTCCAAGAAGAGGACCTGGCTTCTCTAGGACCAAAGAGCAACTCTGAGCAGGCAAACCTATGGGAAGGGCTTGGGGGAAGGAGCCAGCCTCTCACTGTAGAGCAGCAGGATGAAGGCAAGTGCCTGCCCCCACCTCCAGCAGCTCATTGCCCTGAGGAGAGCAGGAGCAATGATGCAGGGCTGAGAGGAGCTGCCTGGCGCAGGTTGAAGCCACTGGAGGCTCCGCTGGACCAAACCTTAACTCAATTGCACAACGCAGTGATTGCATTAGGGCCAGGTTTCTCTGCCCGTCCAGGCCAGCTCATTTCCTCCAACTCTAATATCAAGAAAACAAACACATAGGTACAGCCCCCTCAACCCCCCTTTCAGCAGTACTAGATGGAGGGAGGGCATAGCGAAGGACAGGACCACTTGCCCCATAACCCAGTGCTAATAGAAACAGGTATACTATAGAAGTGAAAAAACAAAGCTCAGAAAAATATTTTCAATACAGGTATGTGTGGAGGGCATTGAATAAAAATTTATATACATATATATATATATATATATACACACACACACACACACATATATAAAAGGAAGTGTCAGAAGTAGCTGAACACACAGTGCTTCAAAACGCCCAGAAAATTAACTGGAATCTAGTAATCTTGGCTCCCCTCATGCTTTTTCAGGCTTCTGCAAGCAGGAGTAGATGGAAAGGACCAGGAGGCCAGGCTTCAGCTAAGCACTGGCCTCCTGGGTTTCATCACACCTGTGCTGGGATTTCAGTGAGCAGCCCCCCCACCCTATGACTCACTGCTGTCAACTTGAAGCTTTAGCACCCAAGGGGGACAGCTCCCTTGCTCCCCTTCCAGCCCAACAAGAAGAGTCTGGCTTTCTCCTCCCTCTAGGAATCCGGCCCCATGGCTCAGAGAATGCTCCTTTCCAGGGTGCCTACAGCTCCCTGCTGTGTGTGGGCCATAGCACGTGCTCCTCTACCCAAAGAACCAGATGCATTGTCTGTGACACATTTAATTGTCTAAAACTCCACATTAAAACCACAGAGATTCATGCACACAGGGTGCTGCCTACAGCACAAACTCCCATCCCAAACTGGGCTTTTGCAGGGCTCTGGCAAATGCAGTCCCCCCTCCCCCATAGAGAGCAGTTCCAGCCCTAGGCACCTTCTTAATTCCCCCAGCACAGCACCAGGCTGTGACCAGGACTGCCCCAACACCGCTTAGCGCCCCCACACAGTGCAAGATGGATATGTGGCTTCTCCGAGATCTATCACAGAGCACAAATGCTCTTCAGCAGAGGTGAGAGCAAGTACCCAGAGCTGACACAGCAACAAAAAAAGACAGCAGGACAAGTTCATCACATCACTGCTGGAGCTGGTGGTTTGTACGGAGCAGCCACTCAATAGTTTCCAGCAGATAGGCCACACTCTAGTGCCAAGCAATGCTCTGGAAGATGTTGATGTGCTCCATGAAGATCTGAGGGGGGAGATACCAGTGAGGGAGGGCTGCCCAGCACACCTCATGCATGAGCCAGGGAAGATGGAAGCTGGAGGGGACAGGGGGGAGAAGGCCAGGCCAGGAGAAGTTCTGCAAGCTGGTCAGGCAGGACTGCCTGGGTTGAGCACAAAGCAACGAATAAACAGCCAGAAAGCACAGAGAGATGAACTTGTGCCAGATGGGCTGAAAGGGACAAGTTATCACTGGGTTTTTCACTGGCTGTTACAGAGGAGCTGCTGGCAGGAGGCTGGATCTGGTGGCAGGATGCACACATACCTGGGAAGAAATGGTGAGGGCAAAATCTCCAGCACAACTGCAGTACACAGGCATAGGTGTCTCCTTCACACCATGACACTTCTTGCACACCTAGAGGCAAAGGAGTTTTAGCTGGGATAGCAGACAAGGCTGAGCAGCTCAGTCCTTTGACAGGGCTCTCTGGGGACACACCGCTGACATCAGGTCAATGGGTCAAGCCTCAGCCAGCCAGCAAAAGGCTGCAGCTATGTGCTGAGAAGAAGTGGAGAGCGCTCGAGCCAAACTCTCCTCATCATATCTCCACTGCATCACATCAGTCAGAGAAGTAAGGTTGGGCTGCTCGGTTTCAAGGAGCAGAGAGCAGCTTCAGCCCTCCTGCTGCAGCCTGCCACATCAAGGGCAGGCTCCCGCAGCACGGCCACCCAGCACTCATCAAGTCCTGCAGCAGGTAGGCCATTAGCTTCTTCTGCAGCGCTTCCACCAGTGCCATTTCAATGGAATCCAAGTCATACTGGGCCTGGCAGTTGGAGCATACCCAACTGGGCAGCACTGACCCATCCGAGGGGCAGAGAGAAGGGAGATGAACACCAGTGTGACTCTTCCCAAGAGAAAGCACGGTGCAGCCTCAGCCCTCGCAGCCTAACAAGAGCATTCAGAGAGCCCCAAGTGCCAGGAAGCCATAACCAATTTCGGGAGGGGATAAAGCATCAGCCAAAGCACCAGCACACCTCAAACTGTCACAGGCAGCTAGGAAAGGGGATGAGCAGAAAATAACCTTGAAGGGAGGTTTATCGCTGTCATGGAACCAAGCAGACCTTCAAAGCAAAAGGACTGAGAGAAAGATGGACAACATGTGAGTGAATGACAGGCCGAGAGCACAACCATGCTAGGGCCTCTGGTGTCCCCAAGAGGGCCTTAATGCATGCAGCCAGGGCAAAGGGGATTTCCTGGGAAAGGAAGGCTGTACCTGCGAGAGGGCAGGGTCCTTGCACAGGTCCAAGTCCCTGCAAAAATTGTACTTCCTGCAGATGACTTCAGGGAGCATGTAGGAGCAGCAAGGGTCCCGAAACTGGGCTTCTTCTGAGAACTCACCCACCTCAATGAGGCGCAGCAGGTCCCGGCGCAGTTTGTTTACTTGGTTAGTTATACTGGCATCCAGGGACAACACCTACAGGAGACAGTGTTAGGTAAGGCCACCAGCAGAGAAGACGGTCCTCACGGGGACTCACTCTGATGCGAGTGCTAGCTGGGCAAAACAAACTGATTGTAGAATTGCAACAGATTCTTAAAAAAAAAAAAGAAGAAGAAGAAAAAAAAAGAAGAATGCACAGCCCACCCCACTAACCTTGCAGACGTATTTGATGAACTCTAGAGCTGGGTTGTTGAGTGGCAAGTAGGAGCCAGGTAGCACCGAGAACATGTCTGAGGGCTCAGTGGCATTATGGGAACCAGCCATCTTCTTCTGGATCTTCTGAGTGACGGTGAAGAAGCTCTGCGTGAGCTCGTTGGTCACATAATCCGGTGAGAAAGTGATCACGCCTGGAGAGGAGGAGCAGAGAGAGCTCTTGAGCCATACGGAAGCATATGCGGACAGCAAGGTGGGCAGCTCTCTTCCTGCTGCAGGACTGGCCCAGCAGTGCTGCACACAGCTCTCCCATGGCTAACTGTGGCTAACCGTACTCACCAGGCATGGCTCCCGTCTCTCCCAATGCCTCCTGGGACACCTGGCTCGTGGCCCTCCTCTTGATGGGAGCGCTCCGAGGGGCATTGTGCTGCAGCTCCTCGCTCCTCCTTCATGCTGTGGTACACAGCCACAATGTAGGCTGCAGAGACACGTAAGAAAAGCTCCAGATGCAGTCCACGATGGGAGAGTGGCACAAGCACGACTGTGCTTGTCGACTCTCCTGGGGCACCAATGACTAATCAGGAACTAGTGACCTTCTTCCCCTCTCTGAGAGAGTTCACACTGGCGCTGAAACCACCCAAACAATGATATTTACAGACATGGAGGTGGTTCCTTCTGTATCACATCCAGCACAGTGCAATCTTTGACTGTAAGGGGTTCTTTGGATCAACATCAGAACCTTCTCAGTAGCACAGAGAGCTTCAAGAAGCTGTGGGGAATGCTGTGGATATGGCTTGGGCAGCAGTAGGGTGCGGATAGCTCTAATCACCAGAGGTAACATTCAAAGTAGGACCAGGCGAGCAGCAGACTGCACTCACCCAACACAATCCTGAGGAAGCAGTTCTGACAGGAGGCAGCCTGGCGGAGAAACTGCACGATGTTCCAACTATTCTCTAGCAAGTCCTCCACATTTGCTTCTCCATCCTCCTCCTCTTCTTCCTTGTCCTCCTCTTCCTCACTGTCCTCATCCAATACTTGACTCTTGCTAGAGTCCTGCTGGAATGGCGCACAAGCCATGCCCAGGCTTTCGGTTGGTGATGTCGTAGCAGTTCCCTATATCCAAACCAATAGCTCCCTGCTCAACTCAACCCACTGCACCCCTGTCTCTGCAGGACTGAGCACTTCCCATCTCTTACCTCCCCAGAGTGGACGCTAGAACGCACTCTTCCCTTGATACCTTCGTAATTTGCTGGATCCATCCAGAGCAGGAATTCCCAGCAGCGGCAGAAGGAAATAGTCAGAGAGTGAAAGATCTCCTTTGAGTGGATGCTGGAGGCAAGAGACTGCAGTCACACACAATGTTGGCATCTTCCCTAGCTAATAACCTTCTCCATGGGAGGCAATGAGGAGCAGGCGATGTTAGCAAGAGAGCAGTTCACTTCTCACATCCAACCATGCTTCAGCAAATGGACTCAGTACAGAAGGCTGCAGAGCAGTCATTAGCAGAACTAAGGGCTGCAGAGGAATCATACCCACGCTTCAACTGCCTCTTGTGTCAAGATGCCTGTCTTAGGAGCCTACACATCATAGTATTCTAGAGATGCCTGCTGGATCACATCAAAACTGATACTCACGCTGGAACCTTCTTCCATGTCATTGATGTGATGGGACTGTAACACTGTGTTTACAGCCAAGCTCTGAATATCCGGCTCCAGGCACACTGTGAACAAACACAACCTGTCAACGGGCAAGCAGGGCAGAGAACCAGCAAGGACACAATCCCCTCTCCAGGTATGATGAATGCACCCACTTGCCAGGACTTTCCACAAGTTGTAAGAGCTCTTTACAGGTCTTGCTGCATCTACCGAGTGCAACATCAAGATATTCATATCAGGAAATGGTGAAAGCCTATATGGTACTGCAGCAGCACGGGAAACTGTGCTGCTCTCCAGACTGCCACACACCTTGTATTACAGGCTTTAAAGGACACTTTTGGCACATGGCCAGACCTCTCCCCTCTCTGGCTGTGATGCTATGTATGGATGGCCCCATTCACTGCACAGCTAAACAGCATAGCACCTTCCAACAAAACTTGGATCTACTTCCCCTCCAGGGGCCACCAGCTTTTTCTGGAAACTGCAGCAGAGGTGCTCAGAAGAACTATCAGTCAGCTTGTTTTGCATCACAGAAAGATTCATCCTAGCGACCACCAGAAGTGATCTTCTGAATGCTGCTATGAGAGGCCACAAACTAGGAAATAATCTGTATTTAAATGCCTACATGCATTTTCTTCTATTGCATACAGGACCTTCTATCCCCAGGAGATGCCAATTGCATATATCCTGTCCAGATCATCATTGCTCAACTTCTGAAGCTGTCAGCAACTGCAGAACTGCTCAGATACTCTTCTGCCACTGCAGCCATCCTTCTCCTGAGCTCATGGAAGAGCACTTAGCTCTGCTCCCACTCAGTGCTATCCTACCTGTGGAGTAGCAGCCAGGGTTGCTTATCTCCACTGAGGCTCTCTTGTCAAACTCCATAACTAAATGGTTATCATCAGCCTCTTTACGCCCCAGCTCTGGGCGGGCCGTGGGTGAGAGCCACAGCAAATGGTTGTGGCAACGGACGTGGCGGGAGAAAAACAGGTCAGAACCAAAAGGTAGACATGTCATCAGGGAGATTCCCAATGGGGATGTGGTAATATCTGAGGAAAGGAAAGAGGTACAGTCATCGGCGTAAACACATCAACAGAAGAACTGTGCCAGCATCATATTTGCTTGTCCCAACAAGGGCAAAAGCACAGAAGGTGAAAGCATCTGGCCTCATCTTGGCCTCAGGCTCCCGCAATCTCCCTTTCCCACCCAAGCACGAACAAAGTAACCTCTCTAGGGGAATGTGGCCACCTCAGGCACCTGCCCTCCTCAAAAGCCTGGGATAGGCACGTGTCCAAGTTGAGGCAGTGGCGGATCACGCTGCAGGCTGCACGGCGCTGCCAGTCCAGGACTGAATAGCTGACGGCATCTGTTACTCGGACAGGGACCAAAGGAAACTCCTCGATGATGGGAATCCCACTTGCCAGTCGTTTCAAGTCCCAGTTAGACTGCACAGCAAGAAGTGTGGGGCCCTGGCGCTCATCCTACACAAAGGAGGAGAGGACATGCCCTGCTACATCCCTTCAGCCGGCACCTCTGCTCAGCAGGAAACCAGCTGTGTGAATGAGTGCTCACATGCCCCATTCCTGTAGTGGTCCCTGGTCCTCCACACAGTAGAGACAGTGTACTCAGAGTCTCTTGAAGCACCTCCCACTGAATAACCAGCTCCACAATTGAGAGCTGGGGTTTGGGGGTATGATCTAGCCTCACTGCTTGCATTGCGCTATGTAAACTCACCCCAGGCAAGCCAGAGCCCGCAGGCAACATCCATTTTTACCCTTCAACTTTGGAGCACTAGCTGTGTGCAGAGAGCTATGCTTAGAGGCTGTTTGAACTGCTGGACCAATGCCTTCCATGCAATGTTTTCCTCCTCCCAGGTACCTGCGCTGACAAGGTCTCAGTGGGGACCTTCCTCATGCCCTCAGCTCATACCTTGCAGCCCTGCAGGAGCCGCTGAATGGCTCTGTAGACTGTCTTGAGGTCGGTCTCAGCACGCACTTCAAAGGTGTGCTTGTCTGGAAGCAGTAGTTCTTCACCCACTTTTTCCAGCACAGCACTGCGCTCCGATGAGTACATGTTGGTGAGGTTTGGCATCTGGTTGCTGCGTACCTGTACCAAATGCAAACGTGATCAGAGGGAACAGGGTTCAAAAGAGACAGGCTCCAGGCTGCAAATTTCAAGGAAGCTCTTTCCTCTACACATCACAATGCTTCACGTGACAGTTGAGGAACAGACCTGCTTGGTACACTTCAAAATACGAGAATCCCTGCTGCACAGCAGTAGACATCTGTGTCTGTGCAAAGAAACCGCTCAGCTCCAAACCGCTGCCTGATCCCCTTGCGTTCCCTCCCAAGCCTTTAAGCCCTACTCTTACCGTGTCCAGCACGAACACTGCAGCTTTGCGCTGAGAGGGGATGAAAAGGCCAAAGAGAGCTTTGTTGCCCTGGGAGCTCTGGTAGAGGTAGATGTGGCAAATACTTCCTAGAGACACAGAGCAAACATGCAGCATCAATAGTATCTTCAAGCTATTTGGTCCTGGGTACACAGACAAGCCTTCTCCTAGGGTGCCTTACCTGGCTCCAGCTAAGTAAACTGAGCCAGAGAGCGCATTTCCAGGTGTTCAGTGTCAAAAGTGTCAGCCTCTCGCCCTGTGAGGTGTCTGACAAGCTGCCTGCTGACCATGCACACGCAACCCAGCTGGATCAGGGCTCAGAATAGTAACGGCACCTGTAGTGACAGGGACACTGAGATAATTCTCAAGCCACCAAGTTTTGAACTGCTTAACGAATCAATATCTTCATTAAAAGCAGGCATCCCAGCTGCCCATCTTCATTTCAGACTTACAGCATTAGAAGCACTAGTACATTTAATCTTGGTCTCACTGCTTTCGTATGTCTACTACTGAATACAGTTTAGGTTCTTCTTTGCTCTTTCTGAACTTTAAAAAGTGGTATCCTATCCTTCTTTATGGAATACAGAGGTTTTATCACTGCATCCTGGCCTATGTACATGCCACATGCTGGGGTTTTCCTCATCTTTACTCGAAAGAACTCCCATACCTTTGCAGTTCAACTGCTAACAAGACGGTTCTGGTTTGGTTTAGAGGAAACTCACTCTTCCCGTTCAAGTGCCATCTTTTCCCAGAGTCTCCTAATTTCAAATAAATCTAAACCTCTTTCCCCTAAGGGGTTGGAAACCAAACAAGTATCTTTGCTCATATAAAACTGGGCACATTTCTGAGAAAGCTACTCGAGAGGGTCTTTCGTTTTAGCGTCTTACTAACTTGTTTCATTTTGAGCTCCCATGCCTCTATCTGTGCCATTGGTACACAGACCAGTCAGCTACCACTCAGCACTCCTTAAAGGATGAGGAAGGAAAACGAGCACCTGGAAGGGTTACCTGAGTCTCATACACTCCCTCAGCGTCTGGAGCAGACAGGTCTGCATTGATTTCATTGATGTGCTCTTGGCACGCGTCTTCAGGGACTGAGTAGTCGTAGAGATTGTAAACCAAGTTTGAGCGGGGCAAGATCCAGTTCACCTGCCAGGAAAACAGACACACTCAGCAGGGCACCTTGCTTCAGGCCATGCTCCTCCCAACAGCAGGGGAATCTTAAAGGGCAGCAAGGAGTTGTAGTTTGAGCCAGCCTTATGTTTCCAGAAACATGCTGACTCAGGAAGCAATCCAGCTGCTGGTGCTGGTCATTCCTAAGGCAGTTAGCGGGATTTATGCTTTGTCCACATTGCAGTAACTGTCAACCTGCTTTCTGGTCAGGCTGAGATTAGCAGCAGGCAAAAGGGACTGCATTAAGGTGCATTAGCAGGGCTGGACAGGGAGGTCTTGTGAGGCAAACTGCCTGTAGTATCTGCCCGCAGTGGCTGGAG
This sequence comes from Rhea pennata, assembly GCF_028389875.1. NCBI lineage: Eukaryota > Metazoa > Chordata > Aves > Rheiformes > Rheidae > Rhea > Rhea pennata. The sequence goes on along the minus strand of NW_026907686.1, from coordinate 43,780 downwards.
CAACTTACATGAATTCAACCAGCTGTCTTCCCTTGTAGAAGCAGCAGGGTCAAAAACATGACCCCCACCTTCCTGTAGACAGCTCCCTCCTCTGGTTTTGCAACACGCTGATTGACATAGAACACTCTTGGGATGCTCAGTCTGATACAGTGCAGGTCGCTTCTGATCACTGCCCACAGCCTCAACCAGCCAGCCTGGCTGCTCTCAGCAATCTGCAGGACAGGGTGATTTAAGTTAGCTTTGCTGGAGAGATGCAACCCATTCTTAGCTCTTACATACACGCCATGGAGCACTTCTGGGATCTTCAAAGGCTCTACTACCTATGTCTTCGTTCTCCAAATAAGGAGCAACTGGTGACCACAAAGACAGCAGTGGACCCAAAGATTCATTGCTCTCAGCTCTGGCATCTCCACATCCTGCTATTGTCCTACAGGTATGGTGAAAAAAACTGTTCTGCCAGAGGAAACGTCAGAGCATGAATGAAGACAGCTCTGACTGATCTGTAGGCAGCACGTTGCATTGTGCTTCTGAAGGGAAGAGGACACCTGGTAAAGGCTCAAACACATCTCTTAGCTTTGGGCTAGCATTAGCTAACAAATTCATGCCATTGTCTGACTTTAGCCAAAGCATTTGGACATGCTGCATTAGGTGTCCCATCTCCAGCTCATGGTTACACACAGAGTCAAAGGCTGCATGTGACCTTAAACCAAACAAGACTTTTCTGGAAGATGAGAAGTGTCACAACAAGAGGCTGGGTCTCAGATAGCAGAGGCAACCAAGCATAACAAGAAATTAAGAAAATGCTTGGATTGTACCATCAACTTCTTCATGCTCGCATTGACTAAATCTAGGATTCAAGGCACACTTGCCCAGCTCCTCAGCTGAGCTTGCCCCACACAGGCTCTACATAGAAGTCCCAGATTTGCAATCAAGCACAATCACTTGAGGACCTCACTTCCTTACAAAGCTTCTCTGAGCCTGAGGCTATGCAGTCCCACATGACCTTCAAGGAGGTAAAACTAAAGTAGGATTGAGGTTAGCTGTCCCTGAAGTTCAAGGTTTGACTACAGGTATTGCAAACATGAGGCACAGGGCACTGAACAGGCCTCTGTGAGGGGTTAAGAGTGGGCCTGCCTTGCTGCCTGGTACCTGCACAATCTGCCAGGGCAAGTCCAGGATGCTGCGTGCCGTCCTGTACACGTAGCTGCTCAGTCCTTTGGAGAGGGTATCACAGATTATGCCTCCGCCTGTCATCACTCCACCATCCTCCAGGCGCCGCTTCTTCCGATGCTCCTGGTGCTGCCAAGCCTGCAGCTCCCATTTCTTCTTGTGGTAGCACAGCCAGACCAGATGTTCTTCCTAATCAGAGAGAGAGTACATGAACAGGAACCACAGAAATTAGCACGCATCTCCTATACATGAGGATCAAGCAACATAAAGCCGAGCCCTTCCACCTTCAGATCCTGATCATGTTACTGGCATAGCTGTGAAGTTGCCATTGGCCTGACTTTCTCTGCTAGTGGGACTCTCCCGGTAACATTTCCCTTTGTAGTTTTCAGTCATAGAAGCACAGACGGTTTCAATAAACATGCAGCTTGCTACGCCCTGTTCCCTAGCTAGCTAGGCAGATGATCATACTCCTAGGATGTTTCCTGGATTCCTCCTGCCCAGTCTACTTCACTTACCTTAGTAGTCCCATGGCAGCAGGTGGGTCCAGGATCTCTCGCCAGGACTGCGACAGTTCCAGATACTGGAACATCTGCTGGCTTTCCTCTGCCATACAGACCCGCTTCTGTTTATTTGCAACTGGAACCAACGGCTGAAGGGGCTTAGCAGCCCCCAAATCCTCTACGTCTCCAATCTGGGAGCTTGGTGTTCCCCCCTGGTGCTGGTTAGCAAGGACCTGAGAGAAACGACAGCAGGAAGTTTTGGGTGCTGAGGACACAGTATCAGCAAGAGAGGCCCATCAGCACAGCCAGCTCCTTTCTCTCACTCTTATTACCTGTCTCTTGCCTTCAGAAGTGAAGAGCTCATTCATTTTCTTTTGTCTGTGCACTCCCCGGAGTCTTCTAGCTTGCGAGACATGGAACAGTTCTCTGAGATCAGCTCAAACAGCTCTCAGTCAGGCATGTTGGCAGCCTGAAAAAAGGAACAAGGGGAAAAAAATCACTATCAGGAACCTAATGATCAAACCTCGTTGCTATTATATACATGGAACATTTAAACCGATTGATATGGCTGTCTTTATGAGGAGTTTGTGAGCAATCTCTGCTCCAGTTGCCAACACGACCTATGGAACATAGAGATCACGGACATGAGGTCTGCATCAAAACTCCTGCTGTGAATGCAATACTTTGAAATGATGTTGTACGGCAAACTCTTAGTGGGCCCAGCTCTGTAGTGCCAGATGCAAAATACAAAGGGGAAGTGCTCCCAATAAACTCCCAAGCAGAGCAGTCGCTCCGGCTTTTCATCTCTCCTGCTCCCCGGTTTGAGGCTCTGTTTTCTGGCATTGTCTCTGCTCTTGCTGGTTATTTTAAAGCTAATCTCTTCTGGCCTCCTCAGAAAAGATTCTGCAGGCAAATGGTTCTGCCATCCTCTGTCTCAGTGAGTGGCTCTAGAGAAAGTCCTTGGTGCAAGAGGGCCACCACGCTACCTCTGTGAAAGAGGTGACTGGAGGACAACGCTTACCCACAATTAAGCGGTAACAGCTGACAAAAGTGCTGTAACAACACGTCTGGTGCTAAAAGACCCTAAAGAGCAGCCCTAGAGAATCAAAGAGGCAGAAATTACATACAAACAGCCATCAGAGGCACAACGGACCAACCATTCTCGACAAAGTCCATCCTCCCTACAGTGTTAGGGTAGCTTTGACCTTCTCTGGCCCCAACCTGGCAAGACAAACATGCAGGGGATGCATATCCTGCAAACCCTACACTCACCTTGCTCTACAGTACATCCAACCAGTAATCAGCCACCTTGGCTACAGAGGCAGAGACCTCCTCCAGTGTGGTGCCTTTCAGAAAGGCCTCAAATACAGAAGACTGGAATATCTTCACCAACTGCAGCTCTCCCCATTGCTTCACCTCAAACCCTTTCAGTTCAGCCAAGGATCCATCTTCATTGAAGACTGCATACCTAGGATATAGACCAGCTTTTGCACAAGCTCTGTGCCAAGGAACACATCTCCCAGGATGCTGCTTACTACCCTCCTGCCAAAGTACTTCTAGTATTGCCAAACCAGGCAGCCACCAGGTAAATTAATCCAAGCTGTGGGGCTCTGTACTACCATGATCTAGGCATATTTACACAGCTAGAGACAATAACATCATGAACTACTTCACCTCCAGCTGCAAAAGCACATCAGCCTCTGCCCCCAACTTGCCAATTCTAACTGGCAAAATGTTCTTAAATGCACACAAATAAAGGGCAAGAAGTGAGAGTCAGGGTTAGAGGAGTAGAGAAGTGGAGTGAAATACTAGGAAAAGCCTTATACAGGAGAATGAAGCTTTGTTTGGAAAACAGGAGTGGACGCTGGCAAAATGGACTCAGAGGAAACCGGACATCGCTATCGAAACAACTATGACAACACACTGCCCTCTTTTCTTCTGTCGTGTTTCTTGGATTTCACATGCCTGCCAATTATTTGTATGGCTCAATACAACCATCACAGGAAGCTTCAGTGGAACAGAGTGAGACTCAAGCGTACATACTTTGTCACCCCTCCTCCAGGCAGTCTTTTCTTCCTCAGCTGGCAGCGGTACCTGCCAGCCAGCTCCACACTACTGCTCTTTCCACTTGGAGAGTGAGCAAGAAATAAGTGCACTTGCTGACATCCCAAGAATCACAGGAAAAAATCAAGGGCCCCTGAGATAAAGACTCCTATGAGCAGAGTTCATTCAGTGCTTGACATCCTCTTGACTTCTGCGATAGACTCCCTTGGCATGCAAAGGCACTCACAGTGGATGCTGGAGTTCATCCAACAGAGACATTCAAGCAGAAACATAGTCTTGTACGAACAGAGAGTGCTGGAGGACAGTGACAGTATTTTCTGAACCCAGACCCAGGTCTGTGGGCAGTCCTCTCGTGATTGCTCGTGCTCGTATTTAAGCAGGCTGCATGAGAAAGTCAGTGAAGTCAAGTGCAATTGCTTTTCTATACCATGATGGCACTGGCAAGATCCACTCCTTCCCCTAGATGGGGATTAAAGTGGAAACCTCTGGGAAAAGTATTACTAGAGGTCTGTAAACTTGAGAGAGGGACAGACAGAGATTAGTGAATTTAAAGAGAAAAGATAGAAAGAAAAATCAAAGTTTGCCTGCGCATCTCAGAACCAAACAGGGAGACCGTGACTAATCAGAAAGTTTGAGAAGTGCTGTTTTACTGTTATCTTCAGAAATTTACTGTCAGATGTGTCAATTAAGGCCAGGGCATAGCTGGATTCAAAGACTGATCTCATGCAGGGAACTTGCCGTTTAAAGACAGCATGATCTCGGTGGTACGCAGCAACAAGCAAACCAAACATGCTGCCAGCTCCAGAGGACTGGCAACATGGGGCAAGGACTAACACGCCTCAAATGTAGTCAAGGAAAAGGACCCTCAAGCCCTTCCCTTGGGAAGTGGTGATTTTTCAAGCTTTGAACTCTTACCTTTTCTTCAGCTTCTTGCCTTCCTCCTTGGACACTGAGAGGATCATGGCCAAGTAGGGCCCATCCACTTCAAAGAAGATGCTGTTCTCTAAGCGTGTGACATAGGTGAGAGAGGCTGGGTCCGCCAGCTCCTAGTACTCATCATTTGTGAAGCCTTCCTGCCGGCACAGCCCCAACAGAATAGCCTCACTCAACAGCTCGGCTGATTATACGAGCAGATAGCCCCCAGATACATCATCCTGTCTGAAGGGATCACTGATGGCCTTTGTTCCTTCCGGATGATGGGAAGGATCAATCCCTGCTCCCCTGAGGGAGCATAACTTACCCTATCTTAGCAGAGAATAAAGTATCCTGATTTCTTGTGACCAAGCAACTCCTTGGAAACCTACAGAACAATTTAGCAGGTAGGACTCAAACATGGGACCTGAAGAAAAGTGCAGGAGACTCTAAAGTCACTTCTTTTGGCTCATAGCCATAAATATCTGAGCAAGCAGAGCATGGGACCTTGTTGTCTTGACTCCTACTGCTTCTGGCAGTCTATGTACAGAAGCAGACACCAACCCTGGTCTCTTACACTATACCCTCTCTGCTATATCAGAGTCTCTCCTTCCACTCAAACGCCAGTTTGAGCTATGGGCTGTGCAGGGCAGAGAGTAGCTGTGTAGCAAGCAAAGCTGTCAGCCCCAACGTCCTGCTCATTACACAGGCGACCAGAGACAAAAGACAGGCTGTCCTCTGGGCTGAAGCCAACTCCGAGAACAAAGATGCATACTCCACTGCCAGTAGAGCTACTCCCTTCACATGAACTGCCTGATTGGCTTGCAGGCCTACAGAAGGCTAAAACATTTTCTTCCCTTTCACTGTTTTTACCAGACTGTACAGCTGGCTGGTACAGATGCCAGACTCACCTTCATGGGGATGTTCAGCATGGCACCTGGGTAGCAGATTGTCACCTTCGGCTTCTTTGCGTTGGTTGACTCGATGACAAAGTTTTCCGGGAAGCTGTTGGGAAGCACACACCAAATCCCATCTCTATCCAGTTCTAGAGGTCTCCTAAGAACGGAAGAAAAAAAAATCACCATCAGGAAGAGATTGGAAAATATGCCAAAGAACTGTTCTCTGTCCACAAGTCAGGCAGAGGCAGTGTCCTTTCTGCAAAGGAAGTCCTAGTCATACAACACCAGTTGCATTAATAAGCCATGGCAATGTCAGAAACCTGAATCTCCAGAACACCAGAGCTTCCACTGATTAATCCCACATCTATCCCACTGCTCCTCTTCTCTGCCAGTCAAATTCTGCCCTTACCCATCTGCTCACACTACATACAGGAGAACCTTTCTTCCTCAGCTCAGCACATACTCACCCAATCTGCTCAATCAGCTCCCTAGCCTGTGTGATCATATTTGCTCCAGTGAAGCACACAATCCCAGCCATTTCCACGGAGTACCAGCAAGCTCTGTGAATGGAGGAGGGACAGTCAAAAGGCTGCAGTGCTACCTCTTAAGCACAGCTGCGGGGAAGCGCATCAGGTCGTACAGAAAATAAAGTCTCAGGGCAAAAAAGACAATCACAGCAGCCCTCAGGAGATCATTTTCCTTTTCCTTCCCTGTGATACTTCACACACCCTGAAGAATCACCTATAGACAAACCCTGCCATTCATCGTCAATGCTACAGGGCCTTGTTTAGCAAAAGTCCCTGCTAAGGGGACTAATAAATAAGAAGTCATTAGTAGGAACAAAAAAAAAAGTGTTACAGGGATCACCTATCATCCCCCTTATGCTTCGGAAGCACGTTAAGAAGGTGAGAGCCTCACTAGAACAGCTCTGGTTTACAACGCTCCTTGCTGGAGGACTCCAGCAATGACCACAGGTGAGACTCACCCTTTACGCATGACATAGCCATAGAAAGAATTGAGGACACACTTGTGTGCCAGCTGCAGGGAGTCATAGAGGATTTCCATATTCTTGCAGCGCTTCACTTCAGAGGCATCGCCTGTCTCCACAGCCGCAGACAGCTTTTTCTTCCACACCTGATGGCAAGAGGCAGAGTCAGGACAACCCTACATTCCACTACAGGCAGTACCAACAGCCAGATATTCCCCCCACCTCAATCCTAATATGACACTGTGATCCTAGAACAGTATCAGTTATTAAGATAATTCCTCTTTCTTTCTGCTCTTTCTTTTGCATTTGAGGGGGGAGCGTTGGGCACAGGCATTATGCTATATTATGGCAGAGTCTTGCAGCATCAACTGTAACTCACACCCATAGTTAGAATTACCTAATCCCAGCAGAACTGCCATCCTACATCAATTCTGTCACACCACGTATTGTGCTGGCAAGAACTAAATGCTTGCAGCAAGAGATTAGATCGAGACTAACAGCAGAACCATTTCAGCAGAAAAGGCCTCCCAGCCACCTCCGTGATTCATGACAGAACTAGCAAGAACTGCAAAGCAAATGGCTCTTTATTAAACTCTTCCAGAGACAGAGTCCCAGCGTCTTGTCATTTCTTTCAACATATTAGCAACTACATTTCAGGCTCCTCCCTCTGCCACAAGACTCCAAACATTTGAGAACTAGAACATGCTGCTTCTTTCTCCTAGAATCAATCACTTCTTAGCCTAAGATCAACTGTTTCTCTGCTTGTCTCATCTTTCTCTTTGAAAAGTACCCTACACTGAACACAAACCAGATCACAAAATAGTTGAGCTGAGGATTTTCTAGATCCAGTAAAAGCCAAAAAAAACCCAGCTGTTTTCTTTCCTAGCACTGAAAGTGATTGCATCAGAGAGCTAGGAACCACTGTGGCAGCAGCTGTTTAGGATTCAGCAGGGGAAAAACCTGCACTTGCACCAGAGCTGTCAGGAAAGCTAATATTTCTTACTGACCATACAGATTGAGCAAAATGATCCTTTAGGGTTCAAGTTTTCAGTGAGAGGTGAGGACCTTCTAGCTTTGGCAGCACAAATAAAACAGAAATTCAAGCCCAGCACCTCATGCAGCCCCTTGAACTCACAGCGACGGTCTCTGAAAGCTCGTACAGTGTCTACATAGAAAGAGTTCTCTCGCTGGCAGATGGTGGTGACACGCTCCTCCACCTTGGTGACGTGGATCTTCTCATAAGCCTTGCGGCAATAATCTAGTAAAGGGAATAAACAGAGAAAGCTTTCTCAGAGATCAGTGCCCCACTATGGATGGGAAGGATGAACACAACGGCATCGGGCAAACCACACAGATCCACAGATCTGAAGCTTTCAAGGCACCAGTCTGAGAAAAATTCCATCAATGCAAATAAACATCATACCTAGGAAAGCAAGGAAGCAGACCTGCTACAAAGGCAAGGGGAGGAAGATACTAATATGGGGAGAAACAGCACCTCTCTATAGAGATGCAGAGGTGTGTGTGGGAAATAAATTGCCCATGAGGGCTCATCCACAAATTCAGGCTCTGCTCAGAGCCCCCACTAGCTAGATGCTTCTGCTGAGCAGTACCACTTTAGGAGCAAAAAGTGAAAGGATATCGACATATGTGTTTCACTGACATGCTTAATGAGTGCTCATTAAAGAACAACAACAAAAAACCCCAAACAAAATATCACCTTCCATGTGTCTCAGCTCAAATACATGACTCTCAGTGAGAAAAGAGAAACACTGAGACAAAAAACAGCACTTGCCTCCTCCTCAAAAAACGTACAGGAATTGGTTGGGATCCTAGGGGAAAACTGTTGCAGCATGAAACCGAGATCAAATTCAGTCTGAGCCAGCAAGAACTAAGTAGCCCCAGACCTGAGAGACAAGTAATTAATGATGTGTTTGTAGTCTAGGCAGCAAAAACCTGCTCCAGATAATGCCATTTATTTTCACCTGCCAGTTGCTTCTTCTCATACTTGGCCTGCTCTTCACGGCAAAGCTCGTGGAACGCCCGGGGTGCTCCATCTGGATACAGAGGAGGAAACTTCTTAGGCTCCAGTCGTTGCTGGATGCAGTGATACTCGCTGCGGCTTGCAGGCACTGCAAAGGAACAGCAACTAGGAGCTTTCCAGGGGAGGAACAGGAAGCAGTCTCTGTGTCTTCAGCTCACACTGCAAGCTCTATCCATGCTGCAATGCAACAGGGAACTTGACAAAGCAGACAGCAGAATTACTCTTACTGAATTCTCCTCTCCACTGCCAAGTCATCCGGCGCTGACGATTAGCACCTGGCTTGTTCAAGTCACAGGCAGCACATGTGGCCTCATCCACCATTGCTGAGGGCTGGACACAGGTCAGACACACCCATGTTAGAGAAAACAGAACTGTCTCCAGTGACATATGCCAGAAGGAATCGATGTTGGGTACTAGAAGAACACAAATGTGAACATCACAGAGGTGATGTTCAGTAAGTTCTCCTTTCTAGAAGCTTTTCAGAACACAAGTTACAGCAAAAACAATGACTATTCTTTGGAAGAAGCCAGCTAAAGCTATTGCTCTACCTTGGACAGACCTTTTGGCTCTGTACACCTGGCAACTGTAACAGCCTGACTGGATTTCAAACCGAGCCTTATTTTATCCCCCTGTCCAGGGCAGGAAGTTTATTGTTTGCCGCTAAGGGGATCAAATCGGAGGGACCTCCTAGACCATCTGCAAGACAAAACAGAAAACACCTTCCTGACTGGACTGAGGTTACCCACCTGCAACCTGTTGGTCAGAATGATGTTGGGGTACATGGCCCCTACATCTAAATGGTAGATAAGGGGGCATTCAATTCCGTTAGGAACATCCTTCAAGGAATTCAGCTTGACTTTGATTTCATCACAAGCCTGCGGGGAGATGTAAAAAAGTAAAATTCAAACAAGAAGGAATTAATGATGCAGTCACATACGCACTATATTTGGTCCTTTACTTCCGACATGCACAGAGACACCTGCCACTGATTCTGGGGAACAGAGGAAGAGTATGAAAAACTAAAGGAATAGGATTAAGAAGAGTGGCAGCGGCGAGCCTTCTTTAGCCACCAATCTTTAAGGTTTTCTTTTGGACCTCCAAGGTAGGTTTCATCTACACTGCAAATGTCTACAGATAAGTTTCTCCTGTCTCTCTCCATGGAGTATAAAATGAGTCTAAACAGGCATCTTTAACATGTGGTGTCTCACCAGACATATTCAGGATGAGAAAAATCAGCCTTGCCTCCAGCCTATGCCAGTTCTTTATTAATATGGGAAATAAGGCACAGATGGACATGGGGCAGAACTCAAAGCTGAAGAAAGTTGTTATACAACACCAATATGTGTGCACAGGACCCAGGCTTGCCTAAAGAAATGTGCTGCAACTCCACCCTCACAGTTCTGCTCTCCTTGGAAAGCCCAGTCATGCCTCTGGCCCTGCAGGCTGAGGCAGGACAACAGACCTCCTGGAAGTTGGTGACTTGATCCAACGGCAAACCTTCTTCCTCTTCGACAGCATGCCGGAGCGTCTTCTCCACATGCTGCATCAGGAAGTTAAAGGCAGCAGGATTCTGCAAGGATACAGGAATGATACCGAGACCTCTTCTAGCCCTGACACCCATCCTCACACACTCCCCAGGGAAGGGGGGCAGGGGGTGACAGCTTCTGCAAGATTATCCATGCTCCAGCGTAGCTTCGGCGATCTTTGAAAACAGGCTCACTACTTAGCAGAGCATGTCTCAGTATGGGTAGAGAGCAATTCATCTCATCTGAAGGGCAGATGGCTGAAACAGGTCAGCTGAATGGCATCTTGAAATGCCCCTTCGTTCACTGATCAGCTCCAATGTGAGCAGGCAGATAATGTTGGCCAATTAGCTGGCCTGACCTCCACAGCCAACTTGAGAGCTCTCTAGAACTGAAGGACGGTGGCTTTCTGCTAAGAACCCTACAACTCACAAAAGTCTACACCACTGGCACTAAGGCAAAACACAAAGCAGAGAAGAGATGGTGGCTGCTCCCCGGCCCTTGGAGTTCTCCTGCAAAGGAGGCTATATAGGGCAGCTAACAAGAAGAGAAGATTGCATGCATGTTCCAGAGTGCAACACTTACGGGGCTGACCTAGCAGTCAGCTGCTCACACATCTAAGGCTCTAAGGGGCCAAGGATTTAGATTTAAGGTCCTTCTAAATTCACAGTGCACGTTCCCTTAAGATCATTCACGAGATTAAGGCCACTAAAATAAGCAGCACTGAGGTGTGGTGTATCACACAGCAAAGAGAGAAGCTGCCTCTAAAACTTACAATCTAGACAGTAGCACCAACCAGAAACAGGTAAAAGAGGCCAAAAGAAGCTTGGCTTGAGTGGGAGAAGGACAAAGATATAATCCTGATGAGACAAAAACAGAGTCATCTCTGCCAACAACCACTCGCTCAAAGAAAACCAAAAACCAAAAAAAAACCCTCAACCAACCAATAAACAAAGTAAACAAACCCACACAAAAGCAATGAACCACTCTCCTTGCTGTAACACTGTCTTTACCCAATAGCCAGTCTGAGGTCATGAAGAGCAACTTCTCCAACCCTTCCCACCTAAACTCTAAGCAGGTTCATACACTCAAGCCATAAATTAGGTATCAGTTTTATAACAGGTATTGCTATTGGGTATCCGCCAAAAGAACAGAGGATGGTAATTCCAGTTGGAGGGTTATTCCCTACTGCCATGCTCTCCAGAAAGAAGAGAAAGAGCATCATTGCATTACCATTTTAAAGCCTCTGTCACAACACCTTGATTGTGTCCTTACCTTTTTAAAGCAGCAAGGGATGTCACTGCGAAAAACCCCAGGTTCCAGAGCTTCCACCTGGCCTCCTACATACGTCTCCGAGTCCAGCACGTGGCCATCATCTGTAAGTTTGTTGAACTCCTGCTCCTGCTTGTTGCGGAAGATGATGTTGGCGTGATAGGCCTGAACCATCAGCAATGCTTCACACAGTGTCCCAGAACCTTTTCTTAACACCTGTAAAAGACAGACATCAAAAGCTGGACTTAGAAAGAAGCGCTGTAAAGGGTGCTGCTGGAATTAGGCTGGCCTTATCACCACATCATTGAACTTAAATGTCTGATTTGGTGCCCAACATGATGTGTTTATTCAGGCAGTATTGAAGCCCAAGGCAAGAAGGAGCACAGTAAGGAAACAAAACCAACTCCTTCACTTAGGCTACCCATAACTGGTCTATGGAAAAACAGCTATGACTGCTGTACTGCAGAAAGGAAGCGCATTTGGAGACTACTTTCCCTCCTTTCCTTGGGAAAAACTATCCAAACTGTAGAAATTAGTTCTATTGCCAATGTGTCACTGTTGCGTGAAGCATGCAGCTCTCTGCCCAGAAAATAAATTGTTTCAGGCATGCACTCACCTCATCAGGCTCCATGGGAAGGATGGTGCACAACGCGAAAATGAAAGGGTGCACATACTTCATATACATGTAATAGGTAGCAACTGCATCAGACACCGAACAGGTAGCCAGAGTCTGTTGAGGAGAAAGACAAATCAATCCCAGTCACATTTAATACAGCAGTTAACACGTACAACGGGAAACAATGAAAGGTTGAAATCAGCAGGAAGATGCAAAAGGTATATTTCTGCATACAAACATCCCAGCATGTAAAGAGTTATCAGTTGGCTTAAGACGACATTCTGCTTTAACCTGAATTACATAAGCCAGCTCCGAATTAGCAGAAATGGGGAAGATGAGCTCACTGCCACATATCCGCACAGATGCCACTCCGGAGCGGTCAGGAGGCCACTCTTGGCCTACAGAGATCTCCAGGGCTTCGGCAGAAACCTCATTAAGGTGTCTCCTGGACACTAGCAAAGTACTGCTCCGTTGCAATGCCCCGAGTACTACCGTTTTGCAGAAGTGTAAATAACACAAATATACAGTGCAACGCCAATGCCAGAAACACATCAAGGAAATTCTATTCTTCCCTAAGCTTAAGTTCTTTCAGGTGTCTGAAATTCAGCAAGATACACTGACAACTTCTCAAAGACACTGCATAAACTTAAAGGATTTCAAAACTCAAAGGTTCACTAATACTGCAGATGCCCAGAGATACAGCACCAGGTGGGAATACCTGAGGCTCCTCTGTAGCCGTCCGGCACATCTCTTCAGGGTCCGGCTCCACTGCATCATAACCCAGTTTTGCTTTCGCTGCTGCTTTCAGGTTGTGACTTCCCACTGGCAGGTAACTCTCTCTCTTCACCCACCTAGACAGAATAATGAAAATGCCAGTCTACGAAGAGACAGCCCTGCACTTCAGAAAGGGCTGCTACGTACAAAAAGATCTGGATTACTCTAACAGGGAAAGGTGAGAGCAGAATATCCAAGTGCAGTGGAATAAGAAGCTGCACAGCTTTAGACAGTCTGCATATCTACCCATGCTCTTAAATCCTGACTCGTACAAATTCTGCTATTCAAATCATTTCTATTGCTCAGATTTTTCTCAACCCTCATACTTCAGAGACTTCAAAGATAAACGTTTTAACACAGGAGGAGGTATCAGCAGGACTGCAAAGAGAGGCAGTTGTTTTCCAGAGTCTGGACACTGGTCCAATGTGAAAAAACATTCAAGTCACAACTGCCAAGACAGACAGCCCTCTCCTGTACACACACACATGCACGCACCCTTTCTTTTCCTCTCTGTGCTAGGCAGGCTGTTGGGTTAGAATATGGCCCTGTGCCCACTACAACGGTTTGGTCTTATCCTGTCCTTTTACCTGCTATCCAGGACAGTTCTCAAACTCCCAATGACAGCCACCAGCAGACTGTATAAACACAGTTAGTCGTTCAGGCTAGTGTGGGCAAGACGTAACTTCTGTACATAATGGCACACAACGGAGTACCGAGTAGAAGCAGCACAACCAAAGATGGGGGTGCTAGTCCTTTCCTAGTAAGATGTAACTCATGATAGCAGTGCACAGAGATGGAAAAGGGACAGTATTCAAATACATCAACTGTAGGCATTTTATACAAATTTAACAGATAAAGATGCAGTTATACGGTACAGACGCAGCATTCGGTACCTCAGACAATCCATGTGGATGCACTGCGGGGCTTTGTACTCTCCCTGGCTGCCCTTCTGAAATCCAATCTCCTGATACATATTAATTCCATGAGCTGCTGCTCTTGCTTCCACAAAAGGCCTGAGGAGAGAGACAATGCAGAAGAGAAGAAACAAAGCAGTCCCTTTCCTCCACCCCATCCCCACCCCAAGGGTTTCAGAACTGCTTTCTTGTAAGCTACTTAATGAGGAATTTTTCTTGTGAATTCTCCTTTGCTCCAGACCTTACCCGTGAGAGCTGGCCACAGGGAAAACTCCCTGTAGGGCAGAGCTACTGCAAGAAGGAAGCTGCTTGCTTACATCCTATACCAGGAGGCAGAACATTATGATCGAGTTTCCCTCGCTCCCCAAAGGCTTGGCTGCTCTGTCTCCCTATTGTTCTGCAGTTCTCTTTTGACACTTTGCCTGTTCTCCAGTTACTGAGGTCATCAGTGTACAAACATTGCCAAATCAACAACAATCTAGAAGTAGCTCAGCAATCCCAGGACCAACTGATGAGACTCTATAGAAGTTCGTATTTCAAAGCCAATAAACATAGCTCTGCTCAGGGAAAAAAAAAAAAAAAAAAAAAAGTTCTGAATTCCACCTCCCCCTCTTCGACAGTCCTCTGCAGGCTGGCAATCCAAGACTCAGCCCAGCACTCCAGATAAAGAGCACATAATCAGGATGTAAACAGGTTCCCAAACTGGCTGGATAGTCTGCGTAGATAAGAACGCATGTGGCCGCTATGTGACCTCCAGACAAAGGACATACAGGCTGGTATCCAATCTCACCTCATGGCCTAGACAACATTTCCTTTTAGAAACCAGGTTAGTTTTCATTCCTGATCTTACCAGTCAAAGAAGTCTCCATCGTATGTGACAATGATAGTAGGTTTGGTCTCCTGGACATGTTCAAACCGCCTCTGCATTAAATGAGCCTAGTATGCAACAGAGGATTAAAAAAAACCCAAAACAAAAAACATCTCCCCCACAAACACAAACACTCAGCAAATTCACCTCCTGCAGGCAGGCACTGGATATAATACAATTGATGCAGTCCTTCCCCTCTGCTCTTGACCTAGCTAGAACCTGATCTGCCTCATCGTCACACCATGAAATGAAAGCACCACCAGCACTGTGACTGTCTGCTGTGCTCCCCAAAGATACACTCTATTGGGTGATAAGCTCTCTTTGGCCTACAAGAGACCAAGGCAGATAAAAAGCAGCCTGATTTCCCAAGTAGAACCTACTTACCTCATCTGGTTCATTAGACACAGGATGGACCCTCACACTCCGGCTTGGGAGTAAATTCAAAGTCCTCAATATCCTCACAGACAATCTCCTTGTTTGTGATCAGATAGCCCTAGAGAGTTGACAAAGGAAGAGTTACTGAGGACTCAGATCCCTGCTACACCAGGGACAGGTTCCTGAACAACCGGAACACACTGCCTAAAGGATGAAATAGTCTTCCATCGATGCGATAATCCTTGCACAGCTTGATAGGTAGAGCTTTTGTCAAGTGGGAACGGCTCTTTGGAGGTCACCTTCTGAACAATTGCTTACAATCAACTAAGGGTGCCAAAAGGGAGACAACTTAAGGACTATACTCTCCAAATTACTACTGCCCCTCAAAGGGGCACCAGTAGCCTTAGCTGAGTTCTCCAACATACAAAACGAGGAAATCCTTATGCATCATTCAGACTAGACTTCAATTTTATTTCCACAGCCATTACATATAGACCAAGCAACTAGCAACAAAGCAAGCCAGGGACCAGACCGCCAAAGGTGACATGCTCGTTTGCTGTCTAGCATTTTGCTCCAAAGCATGAAGAAAAGAACTGTTGTTCCATTACCTGCCCATCAACCACATAGGAGATCATCATGATCCGGTCTGCCTCTGCATCAGGAAACTTCAAAGGGAGTTTGGTAGTTTCAATGTCAAAGGCGAGAACAACCGGATCCTGAATATGACCAAATACATTAAACTCAAATCAGCTTTAGAGTATGATTTAACGAGCAGTTCTCATTAGATTAACAACTAATTTACCTAAGTAGGTTTATGCACATCTCAGACCCAGCAGGCTTGACTGTAGGAGACAAGGTAGCAACAGTGGTACCCACTGATAACCAAACAGCAAAATTCATTAACAGGAGAGAACGGAATAACAAAAGCTTCTCTTTAATGCAACAACCCCCTTCGAGAAAGAGAGTCATCAGGATTGACAGCACGTGAGGAAACATTGCGCAGGCAAAAAACACTTATTACCTCTATGCCTTTATAATAAAGGTTTCTTATGGCATTGGATTTATAAAGCATAACAACGAGTTTAAGAATAGTTGGGCACCCCAGGAATCACCTGGAACAAATGATGTACACCTCTCAGTTGGGCAGGAAGTGCTCACTTCACTAGATTCCTCTTCCTTTGAAATGGTTCAACTGAAATCAGACATCAGGTGTAGGAAACCAAAAAGAAGATTGGAATTCTCATTTGTACTTTTTAGTCTGTGTGACTAAGGGAATCCTAATAAGCCCATGGGCCAACCATCCTAAGGAGACCTCTTTCCTTGACAGCATAGACGTATAGACATCGCTCGCCTGGTCTCGCTCTCTGTTTTTCCTCACAGCAAGAGAGATCTCTTTCCGCACCTTCACCAAGTCCTCCACCACGTGGAAGGATAACTTAATGTAGTTCTGCTTAAGATCCACCAAGTGATTTGGCTACAAAGCAACAAGACAGTGCCAGCTAAGGGTGGAAAACAGTAATGAGGGAAAGGGGAAGACTGCTAACAGTAAGAAAGCGTTGGAAATGCAAATTATACTGGCACACGTGGAAGAACTGGCCAAAGAAGAGGTAGTAATTGGATGGAAAGACTCGGAGTGAGAAGAGATGCTAGCAAGCACGTAAGACAGCGAAGAACATGTGAGCTATGCCAGTTCACACCAAGGGCCATCTTGTCTTGTTGTCTGTTTCCAAGCGCAATCACCAGTACACACCCAAGAAAGAGTAAATGTATAGTATCCCCCTCTGCCACAACACTCTTAATCTCCAGCCATTTCTAGCTCAGGAAGTTTCTTGAGCATCCTGTGAAAAAGACTATGTGCTGGAGCAGAACATATATTTTATTTACTATTATTATAAGAAGTAATTACTATCAATAAGCAATAATTAGCCTATTCATGACATGCAATGCAAACAGTGCTTGAAGATTAAAGGTAAGCATACTGCTTCCCTTTACTGCTTAGCCCCTTTCTACTCCACTTGAGCTCGAAAGAAAGAAAGAAAGAAAGATTAGTTATTCAATAGTACAGCAGGCAGAGGAATACTGACCAGATCCAAATCTTCTTTGGGGACAGTTTCCAGCTTTGAAATGTTCCCTTGAAACTTCTTGGAGAGGAAGGATGACACTTCTCGTTCACAGCCCTGCAAAGAAACTGGAGAATGAGCAACAAAGCCAGACACTTCTCCAGAGGAGAAGACAAGCTCACAAGAGGTTCTGGCACTAGTGTCCTCAATTGTGAGGGGAGGACACGAGGCTGTCCTGAAATCCTGGCCGTCTGGAAATCTGTTCCTTCACACTGGGGCTCTCTTTGATCGTCAATTCACAGCACCGTCAGAACAAACCCAGTTTTGCAGCATGAGCAGGATCAAGACGAGATGAGAGGGGAAATTTACCCCTGTTTGGGCTTAGAAGAAGTGAAATAGGCTCCAGAGATCAATTTTAGGACAAAAAAAGAACAGGAAAAATATGACAGCTCCTTGAAGGGATAATTCATCACATAACAAACCAACCTCCCTCTAAGAAACCTTAGTGGAGCCACCATACTGATACAGCTGCTTCCCATCTCAGGTCTTCTCTAACAGCTCTGACAAAACCACCAACAGAAGCACTGGAGCTGTATTTTTCTCCTACCAACCCAAGAAGATGGTCGGTCACAAGGCCTCTCAGCTGACTGGGGGACCCTTCAAGTCAAACCTGCCCTTGTCTCTGGGACCTCGGCCACTAGTTTACTCAAGACCCCGCTTGCCAGTGCGCAGCTTCCAAGTCCATACTCGCCTTCTGGGTAGCGATGTAGAAATACGGCTTATAGGGCAGGGCCACCCAGGAGAAATCAAAACCGGTGAACATTGCGCGACCCCGCAGCCAAGGTGAGAAACCAACCCAACGGTTCCCAACGGAAGCAACGGGCACCGCGCTGCCCTTGCTGTGCTTTGCTGGCATTTCTGCGCCACACACACATCCCTGCATCTCTGCAGCACCCACCTTGGCCCCCAAGGGTCCCAGGTGGACCCAGCGTAGGGCAGACAGCGCTGCTGCCTTGTGGGTGATGCCTGGGGCCCAGAACAGCCAAACCGGTGGGGGCAGGCAGGACGCCCAGCCCGGGCACCAGCGCTGCGCTGGAGGAACGGGATGCACCTTGAAGCAGGTCCCATCCTCCGGGATGAAGTAGTCCACAGCGCTCACCAGCCGCCGGTCCTCGCCCAGCACCTCCGTCTGCACATGCACATGGCCTGTTACGACACACGACCCCCCCGCCCCCTCCCACCCCAGTCCTACCGGGTGCCTGTCGGTGACACCTCCCCTGCCCCAGTCCTACTGGGTGTCTATTGGTGACACCTCCCCTCACACCCAGGTCCTACCGGGTGCCTGTCGGAGACATCTCCCCCTCCCGTCGGTGACATTCGCCCCCCGTCCTACAAGGTGCATGTCGGTGACCCCCCCATCGTTGTCCCCCCTAGTCCTACCAGGTGCCTGTGGGTGACACCCCCCGCCGGTGACATCCCCCCCCCCGGCCCAGTCCTACCGGGTGCATGTTGATGAGCCAGCCCGTGCGCTCGCCACGCTCCGTGGGCCGCTCGAAGCCGAACAGTGTGTCCAGCCGCTCCGTGCGCTGCGAGCGCTCCGGGCGCTTGAGGGAGGACAGCGAGGAGCCATCGTCCCTGCAGGACGCCGCGCCGCCAGCCGCCGCCCAGTCCCCGCCGCGACCCCCCCCCCCCACCTCCCGCTGCCGCCTGGCCCCAGTGCTCACTGCCCCCCCCAGCCGCCGCCGCCGCCGCCGCCGCCCGGCTCCGCGCCGCCCCGCAGCACCATCCCGCCGCGGCCGGAGCAGCCCCGCGCGCTGCCCCCACCTCCCGCGAGCGGGAAGCCTGCCAGCCCCGCCTCCCCAGGGAGAGCACCAATCAGAGAGCGGCACCGCAGCCAATGGTCGCTCTCTTCCTCGACCTCTGCCCCGCAGCAGGGCGGCTGCGCTGGCCACGCCCCTCGCGGCACCTTCCCGGGCAGGCCCCGCCCCCGCCCCGGCTGCCGCTGCCGCGCACGCGCCTGCGCGGCGGCGCCCGGCGCGGCCCGACCCGGCCCGGCCCGGCCCGGCGCGGCCTGTCGTGGGGCGGCGGCGCTGCGCGGGAAGCGGCTGCTGCTCCCGAAGCGGCGCCGTCGCGGGGGCAGTTGCGGACCGGCGCCGCCGTCTTGGCCGCCTCTCCAGGTAGCCCTCCGGCTGCGAGGGAGCTGGGAGCCGGCTGCGCCCCCGAGGAGCCCTGGCCGGCCTTGAGGCGCGTGCCGGGCTCCTTGGGCCGTGCGAGTCTTCCTGCCTGGAGGCCGGACGGGCTGCGGGGAGCCGTCGGGGGCCGAGGCGCAGCGTGCGAGCTCCGTCCTTGCTGCGCTTTGGCGGGGCGGGCTGAAGCCCTGGCGGGCTGCGCGGAGCAGGCCTGGCATGGGCTCGGCGAGCCTGGCCCGCCCCGTCTCGCTGAGGTGCCGTCCGGCCGTTCAGGGCGCGGGAGGGAGCTGGCCGCTGAAGCTGGCTGGTTTGCAGTGAAACAGCAAGCAGCACTGCGGTCAGTCTGTGGAGTCACTGCCTGGGAGAAGAGAAGAGGGGCAGGTGCTCTGCAGGGACCCTAAAAAAAATCTCTCAGACGTCGGAAAACTGCACTGTGGAGGTCGTGCACAGGAAGCGCTTTCTGCACGGCTGTACGAACCGTGTGTTTGGGGTTTTAAGCATATGCAGTGTGGAAATCGGGAGGCTCCTGGGAAGTTTCTTTCTGGGCCCCAGCCAGCTGCGAGCCGGCACTGCCAGCTTGAGCAGCCCGGATTGCGTTGTCCTTCCGTGGTGCTCGGGCGGTGTTGGGAGCACGTAGGAAGCACCGCTGCCTTTTGCCCAGGCTGTGCTCTGTCAGCGGCCCCTTGGGCACAGCCCCCGCTACTAAAGCAAGCCTCTTCTGTGTTGGCCGTTGCTAAGGCTTTTGTAAATAAACTAGGAGGAGCACACTGTTTTTTTGAATTTCCTTGTTTGTATTCAGTTGAACTTCTTGAACTGGATCCTTTCTAATGACCCAATACTAGTATTATTTTAATAAGAGTGTAAATTACCAAAGTTGATTTTTTTTTCCAGATATGAATGTCATCATTATAAGATAGATGGGATGTGCAGGGTTTGTGCTTCCTCATCATAGTTAAATAAGCAAATATTAAAATAAAGAAAAATGTGGGGAGAAAACAGGTAGTTAACATAAATCTGATTTTAACCAAAACTGTGACCACTGAGTTGCTGAGGACTTCTCAGTGGGGGATGTTTTGGAAGGAAGGGCACTTTCTTTCTCTCTCCCCAAACTGTACTGCCAGCCATCTGTTGATAATTATTGTCCAGTCTCTGCTGAGAACTTGTGATAGTTAATATTTCCTCACCGCTTGAACAAATAAGCGATAATCACTGCAAGGTACTTGACCACAGGAGTAGAAAGATGAATAGCGTGGAAGAGTCAGTGTATACCTTGGTTTGTGAAAACAGCTCAGTTTTCCATTAGTGATTATGACAAATTCAAATTCTTGAGGACTTGGAGAATGAGTACGTTGAGTTACATAGTATCTCTGGAAAACATAAGTCAAAAGATCAAAATTATCAAAAATCTTAAAAATTCTCCATTCCTGTTTGTTTTGTATTATTTTTAATTTACATTATCCTTTCTCAGAGGAAATATTGAATGTTTATAGCTAAGCTGGGGATAGCTCACTTCATTGCAATGTTTATTCTCTTAACCTGTCAAATCTTTATAGTTTTATTGAGCCCTATGTAACAGGAGAGCAGAAATCATTAACTCTGGTTTAAAAATGGCCTCTGAAACTGTCCAAAATCATTGTTGAGATTTTGTTTTTCTTTTTTCAGTTATGTTAATAATACATACTAATAGGCTATGCCTTTAGTTCAAAGACCTGTAGGTTTACAAATAACAGCTCTTTCAACTTTGTAATACTCTTGATGTGATAGCTTCTAAGTTTGTCTAAGAGTGGTCTGGGAATCTTTTTTCTTTTTTTTCTTTTTTTTTCTTTTTTTTCTTTTTTTCTTTTTTTTTTTTTGAGGCTTCACAGTTGGACTTTTTCTGTCTCTACAGTGACAATCTCTGTGAACCTCATTGCTCAGTTTTTTCCCAACACGTAAAACTCTAGATTTTAAAAACTTATTTCTGGACCCACAGAAAACTTAAGATCTTAGCTCTTTGAAAACCCACTCCCTTTCAAAATGCCACAGAGTACGTTTTGCTGATAGCAAGAAAAATGTGTGTTGCTATTGAAATGGCTTTGGGTAATTTGATCAAAATGTCATCAGGCCTGATCCATTTGGGTGGATCCATTTGGCTTGCAGGGCTTGCCAGGTTGCTCTGTACCGCAGCGCTACCGCAAAGCATGCTGAGTTGATGTCTCCTGAGCATTGAGTCAAGGCACTGGAGTTGAGAAGTGGATCCCTTGGGTGCCTTTGGGTGCACAGGTGTTTCTCTCCAGTAGACCACATCTGTTCCTCTTGCTGTGGCCCAGGGCTGTGTCTCGGCATTCCTGCCTCTCCTCGCCAGCACAGCAAGGCCAGGGCTGGCCCCACAGCACGTTCAGGCACACAATTGCCTGCAATGACTGTGAGCAACACACTCCACCCAGAGCCCTGCAGGCAACGCCAGGATCCCCTAAATTGCCTGGCAGAGTGTGCTCCCGAGACTCTTTCCCCACAGGCACGCATGCGACACGAGGCTCTTCCCAGAGCCCAGACCCTCCGCAGGGCGTTTCCCACCTTGCAGCCCCAGTGCCTGCCATACTGCCGCACACCCTCTGGCTCCAGCAGCGCTCTCTGTCCCACTCTTGGAAGCCAAGCCAAGCCAAGGCTGCCACGTGAGGTGACAGTGGGCTAAGCAGAGGCTGCAGGCAGGAGAACACCTCTGTCACCACCACCTTCCCCACACTCCCCGCTCCAGCAGCATCACACTTTGGCATGCTCATACTGCTGTCCAGCCCAAAGGCTTCATCAGTGGCAAGGGTAGGAGGAGAAGCTGCTCTCTGCAGAGAGCCCTCAAAACCCGCACACCTGGACCCAATCCCAGGCTGGCACCCCGCATCTTGCAGTTGGGCTGCTAGGGTATGGCTCTGACGAGTTCCCGCTGGCGTCTCTCTGCCATGCATGTCTCCACTCTGTCTGAACCCTGCTGGTACCTCCGCCACCTCCTGTGGAGCAACTCTCTGCAGTTCAGGGCCACCAGACAAGGAAGAGCTACCTTTTCCCTGCTTTAACCCATTCTGCCACCAGTTTCACTGCGTCCCTCCAGTTCCCCTGCAACATTTGGTGAACAGGAGCTCGACACACAGCTCACCCACTACTTTCTTGGTCCTGTAGCCTGCATCACCCCTTTCTCCTCTCCTCGAACCTGGCAACCAGATGTCCTACCTCTGCTCCCCAACCCTTCCTGCAGCCTCTATCTGTCCCCTGCTGGCAGCCCTGTGCCTTGCCTGCCAGTCCCTTCCCTCGCCTCCAAGCCCTGTCCCTCATCTGCAGCCCCCGTCCCCTGCCTGCAGCCCCCATCCCTCGCCTGCAGCCTCTTTCCTCTGCCTGCTGCCCCACCCGTGGTGCTGTGCTGTGAGTGCCAGCTCCAGACTTCTCCACTTGCGTCCGTGCTGACCATGCCCGTCCCTCACCGTGGTCCCCATGGCACAGCAGGGGTTGCGTCCGTGCTGGGCTGGGGCTGTGTGGCAGCTGTGGGGCGTCGTTGGTGGTGGGGTGGGGGTGGGGGGTCAGTCCTTATCGCTCCAGTGGTTCCCCGAGCTGTGCCATGCCGTGCCGTGCCATGCCGTGCTGTGCCATGCTGATCACGCCAGCAATGGGTGCCCGGGATTGCCTGTGGGCGCTGTGCAGCTACTCCACCCCACAGGTGATGGTGGTGAGGAACGGGCACCTCGGCACCAGGCACCGTGCGCTGCAGCTCCTCGTCCTGCTTTACTTGGTCAGGCGAGTGCGGGGCTGGGAGCTGCTGCCTCCCGGTGGGGCATCGCTGCCGCACGGTTTATCCCTGCTCCGCACACAGCCCCTGCGCAGCCCCACAAGTTGCCAGGGCAGCTTCTCTTGCCTCTGCCGGGAGAGGGGGAAGGCGATTTCAGCTAAAGCCATAGTGCTGCAAGAGGCGGGGGGCGCAGCGTCTCTGTCCTACCCTGATGGTGATCTCCCCGTGCCCTGTCCCATTGCTCCAGTCCCTTCACATCCTGCTCTTAGGGCCACTTTTCTTGTACGCCCCCGACTGGGACCCCTGCAGGGGTGCTGTCCCTGAGCCTTGTCCCATTTTTCCCACGTGGCCTGCACACCTGTGGATAGCACGACTGCAGCTTGGCAATGCTGGATCCCAGGGATTTCTACGTCTGCAGGAGATGGGTAATGCTTGGCTGCTGAAGGAAGTGGGTGGCAGAGCTCTGCCTGTGCTTTCTGCCAACCGCGAAGGCCTGCCCTGCGCAGGCGAGGTAGCCGTGAGGTGCAAATCCCAGGCCAGGGAGGCTGGCTCTCCTGAGACTGCCCTGCTGGGGCGCTCTGCTTGCCTGTGCAGAGCAGCTTGGCAAGGGCTATTTGCAGGTGGCTGCCGCGGCTCCTCTGTGGCACTGAGGACCTGACGCTGGCCTCATCCCATCCCTGCCTTTGGGATGCTTTCACCTTTCCTGAGCTGTGCAAAGCCCAGATTAGCAGGTACTGCTGGCAGCCAGAGAGAGCAGGGTGTTGGTGCTTGCCCTGGCACGACTCTCCACACACCACCTCCACCCTCTCCTGTGCCACAAAGCAGCTGTGCTGGAGCCTATGCTCTCCAGAAGCTGCTTGGGACAAGGTGACGGAGGGGCCATGCCCGCAGGCTGCGGGAGATACCGCAGAGACCGTGGGCATGTGTTGCTGTACAGGGCAAGGCGAGTGTGGCAGCTCTCTCTTAGCTGTCTGTCCACTCTGCCTGCCTTTGGTGGCTCTGAGATTACCTCCTTGCCCACATATTGCCCCATACCATGATCTCCTGGAAGCGTGACTGGAAGTGGAGCAGAGGGATAGGAAAGAGAAAGCGCAGCTGGAGCATTGCAGTGCCAGATCCCAGGGACTTCCAGAGCTGCAGGAGATGGATGACACGTTTCTGGTGAACAAAGTAGCCGAGCAGAGCCCTTCCCATCCTGCCTGCTGCCCTCAAATACCTCAAACAGCAGCAGAGCCCTGTGTCTCCTAGCCCCATGTGCTGGTGCCCACAGATGGTGCTAGGGAGCACCTGTTCCACTCCGGTTCCCGGGGGCCACGTGTCCGCTTTGGCAAGGCAGCACTAACGCACACACACACACACACAAGCACCCTTCACCAGCAAGCAGTTTATTCATAAATACTTACAAAGAGACCGACCCAATGGAAATCTCGAGAAGGACCACTCCAATGCTTGTCCCAATCATCTACATGATGAGAGAGAGAGAGCTGGCAGGTACAATCCTTTTGGGCGTTCCCGAGGGGGCAACTTGGCCCTCTGTTGTGTAGCAACTTCCCTCTCCTTTAGAAAAATTCCGGTATTTATGGTTATTCGCCCCCAACCCACACAGCCAAGGTGAGGCTCTGACCTGCCTTTCTCCCTTTTCTGCTCTTGTCTTGCTTGCTTTGGGTGGCCTCTTGGAGCAGTAGATGAGCAGCAGACTTTCTGCAAGGGCTTCCCAACTGCTCCTTCATCCAGATGGACCCAGCAAAGGAAGCTGTTGTGTGTGGTGGTCCCCGCTGCCTGCATGGGGACTCCTGTGTTCCCTCCTCCCGGCCCAGCACTGTCCTTGGCTCCCGATGAGGCAACCATGGCTGCGTCCCAGACACATTGGGACTGCATGTTAGGTCACCTTTGCAGTGCTGTGCGGCAGGCTCAGCAGAGCTTGGGGAGCTTGGCACGTCGCACCGGGCAGGGCCCTGTGGCCTTAGCCAGGCAGGTGCGCCATGCTCTGCCTGCCCTGACAAGCAGCGTCAGGCCTCTGTGGTTTTGGATGGTCAGGGCGGGAGAGGGCACTCTCAGATCAGGTCAGGGGAGGCTCTGACATTCACGTGATGTTGGTGCCTGTAGCTCTCCTCTGCCGCTACCAGTTTGTGGCAGGGATCCCCCTGCCTGCCTTGGCCTGGGCACTGTTTGCGGGCTGCTGAGTGAGGGATCACGGGAGGGGAGATGTGTGGAGACTGAGCGGAGCTTGCTGGCGGATGCAGAGACGTGGGGAATGCTAGTGAGCACAGCTGCCCCTGGCTCAGTTCCCACGCAAGGAAATGGAGAAGAGGGTTGACTGTCTACTCCGGAGGACACACCAAGGAAAGCCATGCTAGAGTAGGGCCACCGCAGGCACGCTTAACGGCTGCTTACCCCAGGCAGCTTGCAAGGGCTGGCACCCATGCAGAGATGGGGAAGCACATGGGGTGCCCCGTCCCCTCTGCAGCCACAGCGTAGGACTACCAGGTGCATGTCCTGTTCTCACCATGTCCCCCATGACCCTGCAGGGGCTAACAGTTTGCAGTGCTGTATGCAGCTGCGACCATGACTGCACCCCTGGCGACATGGACATGTTGGGCCACAGAGAGCTGGGCATGTGCAGGGACAAGTGATCTGTGCAGCACTGCGCACTGGGCAGGATCCTATTTACCAGGAAGTTCAGCGTTGTGTGTTCGTCCTCACAGGGCAGAAGACAGGGCGCTGCGTGCCCAGTGCTGGCGGCACCAAGAAGAGCTCTGAAATGCTGGCTTGGTGTCCAGCAGAGGAAGCGAGTGTTGGGTACGGGCCCCAAAGATGGGTCGTGGCACTGGGGAGGAGAGTCCTCTGCTAGGATGGAACAGGCACCAAAAGGCTGGCCAATCTTCGAGGTCCCGTTGGACACCAGGGGATGCTCTGGGTGGGACACCTCTGAGGGTGCTCTTGAGAGGTTTGGCCCCTTCAGCAACAGGCCATGGCCTAGGGAGGCGGTGCCATGGCACAGGGATGGCCTTGCACAGGCCATGCCAACAGGGACCATTTTGCTCCCGAAGCCATAGTGCTTAGGTCTCTCCACAGTGAGTCCCTGGCGAAGATGGCACCACAGTTCCCCATCCTTATCAAGAGGAACACCCACTTCCCCTGCTTCGGCTTCTCCAAGGATGTCCATGTGGAAGAGATCAATGTGGGGCCTAGGGATGGAGCAAGTAGACCAGTGGGTACCCAGGCTGCCATGTGTGTACAGGGTATAGAACAAAGTGGAGAGCAATATAGGTGATGCTAAGCAGCTGAGTGCAGGTCAGGCCCTGCTGCTGGGACCAGGACAGCCTTGCTGCAGCAGCAGTGCTTTGTAGTCAGGTCTTTGGCATAGTGGGGAGAAGGGGGCCACCCTGGCCCTGCACTTGCATGTGTGTTGTCTGAGTGTGTGTGTGGAGTGCAGCCAGATGCCTTCCTGAAAGTGCAATGGTGGATAGCACAGCCATTTCCCGTAACAATTAGGTACCAGAGGAATGAGTGTTCACTGACAGCAGGGAGATGTGGTTGAAATACGTGGACAAGCCTGAAGGATGGAGAGGCAGGAGTGGAGCTGTGCAGGAGCAGTGCCATTTGGCAGCTGGAGGAGATGCCGGCTTTTCACAGGGGATCCCTGTTCCTAAGTTGCTCCCAGAATGACGGAGGTTGGAAGCACCTCTGGAGATTGCCTAGTTCAACAGCTGCTTAAAGCGGGGTCACCTAGAACAGGATGCTCAAGGCCAAGCCAACTCGGGTTTTTGGTATCTCCGAGGATAGAGACTCTCTAACCTCTCTGGGCAACCTGGTGCAGTGTTTGATCACCCTCACTGTAAAAAAAATGTTTGCTCTTAAGTTCAGACACAATTACTGTATTTCAGTTCACTCTCATATGATCACGGGGCACCACTGAGAAGAGCCTGGCTCCATCCTCTTTACTCTTACCCATCAGGTATTTGTACACATTGATAAGATGCCCCTGAGCCTTCTCTTCTCCAGACTTAACAGTCCCATTTCTCTCAGCCTCTCCTTGCATGAGAGATGCTTCTAGTCCCTTCATCATTATTGCTGGACTTGCTCCAGTAGGTCCATGTCTTTCTTGTACTGGTGAGACCACACCCACACACAGCACTCCAGCTGTGGCCTCACCAGTGCTGAGGAGAGGGCAGTAATCACCTCCCTCAACCTGCTGGGACAGGACATTTTTTTGGTGCTCAGCTGCTGTCTCTGTGACACGGAGTTCTCAACCCTTACTCCATCCATCTATCCTTCACTCTTGCTTGCCCCTGCCTCCACTGAGGAAGGTGGTGATGATGAGGATGGTAATTATTGAGAAAGAAGGAGCAGGAATGCTCACACTGGTGGGTAGATATGGGGCATGTGGTCTTGCAAAGGGAGCGGTTGAAGTCTTTGGGAACAAAAATCCCTTTGAAAATGCCAGCATCTCGCCAGGTAACTACCCCAGGGTTCCTCCTCTGCCTGCTCTCCACCCTCCTGCTGTGCAGGCCATCCCCTAGTCAGTCATGTGCATTTCTGAGTGCCTGCATACATCCACGTCTGGTATGTAGTTCTCCTAGGAAATCCCTTCACCGTTCATCAGCTGGGACCATCAGTGATGGCATGGATACCAATGAGCAGAGCTGGGGTTTAATGTTTTGTTTGGGTGCTTCACGATATTAGGAAGAAAATTGAGGCGTATTGGTGTGCTGCTCTATGCCATGGCTCTGGCTTTGTCTCCCCAGGGGCAACATTCAAGCTGCTGAGAGCAGTTACTTGAAAAGCTGCACCTTCAACACCACCTCTGTCCTTTGCTGCCCCATCTTCAAGCGGAGCTTCATCGTGGAGCAGGCGGGAGAGAACTTAAGGGAGCTGGCAGAGAAGGTGTCATGTCCTGGGAGGATGGTCCTCCCAGAGGGCCCAAGGTCTTGCTGGCTGGGCACAGGGCGTTCCTTCAGCACCTGCTCTAGTGCTTGGCTCCACGGGATCATCACTCACACACTGGCACTGTTGAGACTCAGAGGCAGCTGGAGGCAGGTCCCTGGCCCTGCTGCCCTGCCAGCATGCTGCAGGGGCTAGCTGGGATGGGCTGAGGGCAGTGGCAGCTTAGCCAGCCTCAACAGCTCGGAGCACAGCACATCCACTGCAGCCCCTGAGCAGTCCTTTCTGCCCACCTTGCGCATGCAGAGCCCTGCAAGGCTCCCAGGCCCAGGGTCTCTCTTACGAGGCCCCTGTGCAGAGGCTGGAGAGCAGGAGGCCAGCTGGCAGCAAAGCATAGACTGCAGGTGTGCCTGTATCACTGCCAGGACTGGCAAGTTTGCTCGCCCAGTGGTGGGGACTCATTCCCAAAGTGTGTGAATGAGTCTGGAGACATTGCCAGGGGAGGGCAGTGCACCCAGCATTTGGTCTCCAGCCCCATCCGGCCCTGCTGCCTCTGCTGCCCTTTTGGGAGTAGATAATTCCCATCCAGGGAAGGAACTCAGCACTGTTCCATCCTCCCTCCAGGTTCTGCATCCCCTGCTCAGCCCCAGCACCCTCAAGACCCTAGAGGCCCCCCACTCTGCATCTGGGAATGCTCCCTGATGCCTAGCCATGCTCCCAACTCAGCTGGAAAGCCCACTGCTGGGGCAGAGCTCCCCTGGGTAAGCAGCCTTGCAAGCAGTGCTGCTGGCTTCCCTGGCAGGGCCGTGTGCCCCAGTATGGTGGCATTCCCGGCCTTTCCCAGCGGGTGATGAGGATGACAGCTGTGCTAACGCCTGAGTGGGGGGAAATGCCCTGCTTGCTTGCTGGCTTATCATGCCCATGGCCAAGCTGTGTGCACAGTAGTGCTGTGCCCTGGGCTCACTGTGTCCATGGTGTGCTGGTGCTGTGCTAGGCCTGCTGGTTTCTGCTGCAGGGTGGGGTGGTCATCAACTGGAACTGTAACCTGGGCCTGCCTGAAACTGACTGCAACTCCCACTACTCCTTCCACCGCCCCGATCCCAAGACCACTGTCCCAGGCAGTGGCACTTGCAGTCCTGCATCCTCCTCCTGCCCTCCCTGGTCCTGCTGTGGCTGGTCCCCATCACTGGGCCCTTCTACCTGTCTCCCCAGGAGGTCTGCGAAGTATTATAAATGGAACAGGACCCACACACGAGTGTTGATCAAGGCCTGTGGGATCCATATTGATGTCATCGTGCAGGGCCAGGTAGGATTTTGCATGGTCCATGTGCTACTGGGGTGCATATGTGCATAATATGCTGCCGTGGTGCTAGGACCATCCTGGAAAAGCAGCTCTTCTCCACTGCTGCCTCAGAGCTGGGATGAACACAGCCAGGCCTCTTCTGCTCAGCCTTGCAGAGGAATGGGGGAATCCCAGGTGCCTCAAATTAGAACCTTTGGCAAAGTGTGCAAAGTGTGCTGGAAGGAAATGCAAGACCTCATAGTGTGCGCTGCTGCTTGGGTAGGTTGTCCACACTGTGGCTTGGGCAGAGGGAGGTCTCTGCTCAGTCTCATTCCTTGTGCCCAACCCAGAGTGAATGCAGGCCCAGGCAGGAGGCAACCTGGGCTGGGCAGCGATTGCTGATCCCATCCTTTCTGCCAGGCAGGGAAGTTTAGCCTCATCCCCACTGTCATCAACCTGGCCGTGGCTCTGACCTCGCTGGGAATGGTGAGTATTGGTGCCGGGGGCTCGGCCCAGCTGCGCACTCCCAGCACTGACCTCCCTCTCTCACCTTCCAGGGCTCCTTCCTCTGGGACTGGATCCTGCTGAGCTGCATGAACAAGGACCAGGTGTACAGCAGCAGGAAATTTGAGCAGGCACCACCCTAGATCCTGGCCCTGGAGGTTTGGTCCTCTGGGACAGAGCAGTGGCCACGCTGCCAGCAAGGCAGGGCAGGGTGCCTGGGCATGGCTGCAGGCTGGGCAGCAGCATGTGGCTGGGGCTGCCAGGGCATCTGGCCCCTCCAGCCATCTCTCACCCCCGCGGCAGGCGGAAGGTGCCTCAGAGGCTGCTCCACGACATACAGCACCTCAGGGCTCTCCAGCCTCCAGAGAGTCTGTCCCGCAGGGACCGACCGCTTGTCCCTCCCCCACCACGTACAACCACAGCTGGAAGGAGCCACTGTGCCAGGCAGCAATAACACTTCCTCCGTCCGGGCCCTGCTCGACTCTGAGCTACCTGCTTTTCCCACGCGATGATCCCTGTGCCTGGCCAGGATGCACCGGGCACCTTGCCGGCTGCTGCTGCTGGCCACCAAGAGCCACGGCCCCCTCCCTTCCCTCAGCCATGCTTCAAGCAGCTCCAGGCAGGTCCTGCCCCATGGCTGCCAGCTGCTGTGAGAGGCTGGGGGTCAAGAAAAGCCCCAGTGGCAGGGCAGACCCGTGGTGCCCTGGCTGGCTCCTGTGGGGGCTTTCAGGAGCTTTTGCTCTGGAGCAGAAGGCAGTGCCTGACTACTGGCTCTGCTTCAGCACACCGGGAATGGGCATTACCATTTTCTGGCTGGCTTGGAGCGCTGGCAGCCCCATCCTGGAGCAGCTCCTGGCTGCGGGCACCCAGGGTGCTGGGGGCAGGGGTGGGCACATCTCGAGTAGGCCTGCCCTGCTCATCCCCTGTGCCCCTGCAAAGCTGCCACAGATGGAGCTGCAGCAGTGGTGGTGGCCCTGGAGCCGTACTGAGGACTAGAGCAAGTCCTGCACTAGCCAAGCAGCCAGTACCCAATAAACTGCAACCACCCAGCCTTGCTGCCTGGGGCCTGATTGCTGCAGCATGTGCTGGGGGGAGGGGGAGGGTGACAGTGCAGCGTCATGGCTAGCGGGGTGAGAGATGGACATGTGCATCGTTCTACCCTCCACCCTAAAAGCTGCACCCTGCTGCAGTGCCAGGGCACGGATGCTCTTGCCCCGGAGCCCGGGTGGTAGGGAACATGAGTACAAGCACCTGCTTGCCCTGCACTGCAGCAGTAGGGGAGGAGGAGAAGTCCCCCCCAACCCCTGCCAGCCTGGTGCATGGACCTCTGCCAACACCAACCCTGCCCTGAGGCTGCAGCTCTCTGAGCCTATGCCCAAAAGCAATTCACAGCAGGTACCTGGCAGTAACTCACCCAGGCATAACCTGATTATTTTCTGGCTCTCACGTTACAGCAGCTCAGCTCAGCACATCCTCCCCCAGCATAGCTCAGCCCGGGCAGAAGTTTGGGGGAAAGGGGTCTTGTCACACCGGGCAAGGGAAGACCCCAAGCCATGTCTTGAAGGCTCTCCCACAGACTGGAGGGTGGGGATGCAGATGGAGGACATGCCAGGGGTACAGGCAGGGGACTTCTGGTGCACCAAAACCTCCTCTTGCTCCCCTTGCTGGGCTGGGGAGCATCTTCCCCCTTTGACTTGGGGTGCAATTGCTCACAGGAACAAGGTAATACCATTGCAAGAGGAGTCTACCTTGTCCTCATTCCAAGAAGAGGACCTGGCTTCTCTAGGACCAAAGAGCAACTCTGAGCAGGCAAACCTATGGGAAGGGCTTGGGGGAAGGAGCCAGCCTCTCACTGTAGAGCAGCAGGATGAAGGCAAGTGCCTGCCCCCACCTCCAGCAGCTCATTGCCCTGAGGAGAGCAGGAGCAATGATGCAGGGCTGAGAGGAGCTGCCTGGCGCAGGTTGAAGCCACTGGAGGCTCCGCTGGACCAAACCTTAACTCAATTGCACAACGCAGTGATTGCATTAGGGCCAGGTTTCTCTGCCCGTCCAGGCCAGCTCATTTCCTCCAACTCTAATATCAAGAAAACAAACACATAGGTACAGCCCCCTCAACCCCCCTTTCAGCAGTACTAGATGGAGGGAGGGCATAGCGAAGGACAGGACCACTTGCCCCATAACCCAATGCTAATAGAAACAGGTATACTATAGAAGTGAAAAAACAAAGCTCAGAAAAATATTTTCAATACAGGTATGTGTGGAGGGCATTGAATAAAAATTTATATATATATATATATATATATATATGTATATACACACACACACACACACACATATATAAAAGGAAGTGTCAGAAGTAGCTGAACACACAGTGCTTCAAAATGCCCAGAAAATTAACTGGAATCTAGTAATCTTGGCTCCCCTCATGCTTTTTCAGGCTTCTGCAAGCAGGAGTAGATGGAAAGGACCAGGAGGCCAGGCTTCAGCTAAGCACTGGCCTCCTGGGTTTCATCACACCTGTGCTGGGATTTCAGTGAGCAGCCCCCCCACCCTATGACTCACTGCTGTCAACTTGAAGCTTTAGCACCCAAGGGGGACAGCTCCCTTGCTCCCCTTCCAGCCCAACAAGAAGAGTCTGGCTTTCTCCTCCCTCTAGGAATCCTGCCCCATGGCTCAGAGAATGCTCCTTTCCAGGGTGCCTACAGCTCCCTGCTGTGTGTGGGCCATAGCACGTGCTCCTCTACCCAAAGAACCAGATGCATTGTCTGTGACACATTTAATTGTCTAAAACTCCACATTAAAACCACAGAGATTCATGCACACAGGGTGCTGCCTACAGCACAAACTCCCATCCCAAACTGGGCTTCTGCAGGGCTCTGGCAAATGCAGTCCCCCCTCCCCCATAGAGAGCAGTTCCAGCCCTAGGCACCTTCTTAATTCCCCCAGCACAGCACCAGGCTGTGACCAGGACTGCCCCAACACCGCTTAGCGCCCCCACACAGTGCAAGATGGATATGTGGCTTCTCCGAGATCTATCACAGAGCACAAATGCTCTTCAGCAGAGGTGAGAGCAAGTACCCAGAGCTGACACAGCAACAAAAAAAGACAGCAGGACAAGTTCATCACATCACTGCTGGAGCTGGTGGTTTGTACGGAGCAGCCACTCAATAGTTTCCAGCAGATAGGCCACACTCTAGTGCCAAGCAATGCTCTGGAAGATGTTGATGTGCTCCATGAAGATCTGAGGGGGAAGATACCAGTGAGGGAGGGCTGCCCAGCACACCTCATGCATGAGCCAGGGAAGATGGAAGCTGGAGGGGACAGGGGGGAGAAGGCCAGGCCAGGAGAAGTTCTGCAAGCTGGTCAGGCAGGACTGCCTGGGTTGAGCACAAAGCAACGAATAAACAGCCAGAAAGCACAGAGAGATGAACTTGTGCCAGATGGGCTGAAAGGGACAAGTTATCACTGGGTTTTTCACTGGCTATTACAGAGGAGCTGCTGGCAGGAGGCTGGATCTGGTGGCAAGATGCACACATACCTGGGAAGAAATGGTGAGGGCAAAATCTCCAGCACAACCGCAGTACACAGGCATAGGTGTCTCCTTCACACCATGACACTTCTTGCACACCTAGAGGCAAAGGAGTTTTAGCTGGGATAGCAGACAAGGCTGAGCAGCTCAGTCCTTTGACAGGGCTCTCTGGGGACACACCACTGACATCAGGTCAATGGGTCAAGCCTCAGCCAGCCAGCAAAAGGCTGCAGCTATGTGCTGAGAAGAAGTGGAGAGCGCTCGAGCCAAACTCTCCTCATCATATCTCCACTGCATCACATCAGTCAGAGAAGTAAGGTTGGGCTGCTCGGTTTCAAGGAGCAGAGAGCAGCTTCAGCCCTCCTGCTGCAGCCTGCCACATCAAGGGCAGGCTCCCGCAGCACGGCCGCCCAGCACTCATCAAGTCCTGCAGCAGGTAGGCCATTAGCTTCTTCTGCAGCGCTTCCACCAGTGCCATTTCAATGGAATCCGAGTCATACTGGGCCTGGCAGTTGGAGCATACCCAACTGGGCAGCACTGACCCATCCGAGGGGCAGAGAGAAGGGAGATGAACACCAGTGTGACTCTTCCCAAGAGAAAGCACAGTGCAGCCTCAGCCCTCGCAGCCTAACAAGAGCATTCAGAGAGCCCCGAGTGCCAGGAAGCCATAACCAATTTCGGGAGGGGATAAAGCATCAGCCAAAGCACCAGCACACCTCAAACTGTCACAGGCAGCTAGGAAAGGGGATGAGCAGAAAATAACCTTGAAGGGAGGTTTATCGCTGTCATGGAACCAAGCAGACCTTCAAAGCAAAAGGACTGAGAGAAAGATGGACAACATGTGAGTGAATGACAGGCCGAGAGCACAACCATGCTAGGGCCTCTGGTGTCCCCAAGAGGGCCTTAATGCATGCAGCCAGGGCAAAGGGGATTTCCTGGGAAAGGAAGGCTGTACCTGCGAGAGGGCAGGGTCCTTGCACAGGTCCAAGTCCCTGCAAAAATTGCGCTTCCTGCAGATGACTTCAGGGAGCATGTAGGAGCAGCAAGGGTCCCGAAACTGGGCTTCTTCTGAGAACTCACCCACCTCAATGAGGCGCAGCAGGTCCCGGCGCAGTTTGTTTACTTGGTTAGTTATACTGGCATCCAGGGACAACACCTACAGGAGACAGTGTTAGGTAAGGCCACCAGCAGAGAAGACGGTCCTCACGGGGACTCACTCTGATGCGAGTGCTAGCTGGGCAAAACAAACTGATTGTAGAATTGCAACAGATTCTTAAAAAAAAAAGAAGAAGAAAAAAAAAGAAGAAGAAAAAAAAAAAGAAGAAAGCACAGCCCACCCCACTAACCTTGTAGACGTATTTGATGAACTCTAGAGCTGGGTTGTTGAGTGGCAAGTAGGAGCCAGGTAGCACTGAGAACATGTCTGAGGGCTCAGTGGCATTATGGGAACCAGCCATCTTCTTCTGGATCTTCTGAGTGATGGTGAAGAAGCTCTGCGTGAGCTCGTTGGTCACGTAATCCTGTGAGAAAGTGATCACGCCTGGAGAGGAGGAGCAGAGAGAGCTCTTGAGCCATATGGAAGCATATGGGGACAGCAAGGTGGGCAGCTCTCTTCCTGCTGCAGGACTGGCCCAGCAGTGCTGCACACAGCTCTCCCATGGCTAACTGTGGCTAACCGTACTCACCAGGCATGGCTCCCGTCTCTCCCAATGCCTCCTGGGACACCTGGCTCGTGGCCCTCCTCTTGATGGGAGCGCTCCGAGGGGCATTGTGCTGCAGCTCCTCGCTCCTCCTTCATGCTGTGGTACACAGCCACAATGTAGGCTGCAGAGACACGTAAGAAAAGCTCCAGATGCAGTCCACGATGGGAGAGT
Organism: Rhea pennata; assembly: GCF_028389875.1. NCBI lineage: Eukaryota > Metazoa > Chordata > Aves > Rheiformes > Rheidae > Rhea > Rhea pennata. The sequence continues at coordinate 8,788 of NW_026907686.1, read as the reverse complement.
GGCACAAGCGCGACTGTGCTTGTCGACTCTCCTGGGGCACCAATGACTAATCAGGAACTAGTGACCTTCTTCCCCTCTCTGAGAGAGTTCACACTGGCGCTGAAACCACCCAAACAATGATATTTACAGACATGGAGGTGGTTCCTTCTGTATCACATCCAGCACAGTGCAATCTTTGACTGTAAGGGGTTCTTTGGATCAACATCAGAACCTTCTCAGTAGCACAGAGAGCTTCAAGAAGCTGTGGGGAATGCTGTGGATATGGCTTGGGCAGCAGTAGGGTGCGGATAGCTCTAATCACCAGAGGTAACATTCAAAGTAGGACCAGGCGAGCAGCAGACTGCACTCACCCAACACAATCCTGAGGAAGCAGTTCTGACAGGAGGCAGCCTGGCGGAGAAACTGCACGATGTTCCAACTATTCTCTAGCAAGTCCTCCACATTTGCTTCTCCATCCTCCTCCTCTTCTTCCTTGTCCTCCTCTTCCTCACTGTCCTCATCCAATACTTGACTCTTGCTAGAGTCCTGCTGGAATGGAGCACAAGCCATGCCCAGGCTTTCGGTTGGTGATGTCGTAGCAGTTCCCTATATCCAAACCAATAGCTCCCTGCTCAACTCAACCCACTGCACCCCTGTCTCTGCAGGACTGAGCACTTCCCATCTCTTACCTCCCCAGAGTGGACGCTAGAACGCACTCTTCCCTTGATACCTTCGTAATTTGCTGGATCCATCCAGAGCAGGAATCCCCAGCAGTGGCAGAAGGAAATAGTCAGAGAGTGAAAGATCTCCTTTGAGTGGATGCTGGAGGCAAGAGACTGCAGTCACACACAATGTTGGCATCTTCCCTAGCTAATAACCTTCTCCATGGGAGGCAATGAGGAGCAGGCGATGTTAGCAAGAGAGCAGTTCACTTCTCACATCCAACCATGCTTCAGCAAATGGACTCAGTACAGAAGGCTGCAGAGCAGTCATTAGCAGAACTAAGGGCTGCAGAGGAATCATACCCACGCTTCAACTGCCTCTTGTGTCAAGATGCCTGTCTTAGGAGCCTACACATCATAGTATTCTAGAGATGCCTGCTGGATCACATCAAAACTGATACTCACGCTGGAACCTTCTTCCATGTCATTGATGTGATGGGACTGTAACACTGTGTTTACAGCCAAGCTCTGAATATCCGGCTCCAGGCACACTGTGAACAAACACAACCTGTCAACGGGCAAGCAGGGCAGAGAACCAGCAAGGACACAATCCCCTCTCCAGGTATGATGAATGCACCCACTTGCCAGGACTTTCCACAAGTTGTAAGAGCTCTTTACAGGTCTTGCTGCATCTACCGAGTGCAACATCAAGATATTCATATCAGGAAATGGTGAAAGCCTATATGGTACTGCAGCAGCACGGGAAACTGTGCTGCTCTCCAGACTGCCACACACCTTGTATTACAGGCTTTAAAGGACACTTTTGGCACATGGCCAGACCTCTCCCCTCTCTGGCTGTGATGCTATGTATGGATGGCCCCATTCACTGCACAGCTAAACAGCATAGCACCTTCCAACAAAACTTGGATCTACTTCCCCTCCAGGGGCCACCAGCTTTTTCTGGAAACTGCAGCAGAGGTGCTCAGAACTATCAGTCAGCTTGTTTTGCATCACAGAAAGATTCATCCTAGCGACCACCAGAAGTGATCTTCTGAATGCTGCTATGAGAGGCCACAAACTAGGAAATAATCTGTATTTAAATGCCTACATGCATTTTCTTCTATTGCATACAGGACCTTCTATCCCCAGGAGATGCCAATTGCATATATCCTGTCCAGATCATCATTGCTCAACTTCTGAAGCTGTCAGCAACTGCAGAACTGCTCAGATACTCTTCTGCCACTGCAGCCATCCTTCTCCTGAGCTCATGGAAGAGCACTTAGCTCTGCTCCCACTCAGTGCTATCCTACCTGTGGAGTAGCAGCCAGGGTTGCTTATCTCCACTGAGGCTCTCTTGTCAAACTCCATAACTAAACGGTTATCATCAGCCTCTTTACCCCCCAGCTCTGGGCGGGCCGTGGGTGAGAGCCACAGCAAATGGTTGTGGCGACGGACGTGGCGGGAGAAAAACAGGTCAGAACCAAAAGGTAGACATGTCATCAGGGAGATTCCCAATGGGGATGTGGTAATATCTGAGGAAAGGAAAGAGGTACAGTCATCGGCGTAAACACATCAACAGAAGAACTGTGCCAGCATCATATTTGCTTGTCCCAACAAGGGCAAAAGCACAGAAGGTGAAAGCATCTGGCCTCATCTTGGCCTCAGGCTCCCGCAATCTCCCTTTCCCACCCAAGCACAAACAAAGTAACCTCTCTAGGGGAATGTGGCCACCTCAGGCACCTGCCCTCCTCAAAAGCCTGGGATAGGCACGTGTCCAAGTTGAGGCAGTGGCGGATCATGCAGCAGGCTGCACGGCGCTGCCAGTCCAGGACTGAATAGCTGACGGCATCTGTTACTCGGACAGGGACCAAAGGAAACTCCTCGATGATGGGAATCCCACTTGCCAGTCGTTTCAGGTCCCAGTTAGACTGCACAGCAAGAAGTGTGGGGCCCCGGCGCTCATCCTACACAAAGGAGGAGAGGACATGCCCTGCTACATCCCTTCAGCCGGCACCTCTGCTCAGCAGGAAACCAGCTGTGTGAATGAGTGCTCACATGCCCCATTCCTGTAGTGGTCCCTGGTCCTCCACACAGTAGAGACAGTGTACTCAGAGTCTCTTGAAGCACCTCCCACTGAATAACCAGCTCCACAATTGAGAGCTGGGGTTTGGGGGTATGATCTAGCCTCACTGCTTGCATTGCGCTATGTAAGCTCACCCCAGGCAAGCCAGAGCCCGCAGGCAACATCCATTTTTACCCTTCAACTTTGGAGCACTAGCTGTGTGCAGAGAGCTATGCTTAAAGGCTGTTTGAACTGCTGGACCAATGCCTTCCATGCAATGTTTTCCTCCTCCCAGGTACCTGCGCTGACAAGGTCTCAGTGGGGACCTTCCTCATGCCCTCAGTTCATACCTTGCAGCCCTGCAGGAGCCGCTGAATGGCTCTGTAGACTGTCTTGAGGTTGGTCTCAGCACGCACTTCAAAGGTGTGCTTGTCTGGAAGCAGTAGTTCTTCGCCCACTTTTTCCAGCACAGCACTGCGCTCCGATGAGTACATGTTGGTGAGGTTTGGCATCTGGTTGCTGCGTACCTGTACCAAATGCAAACGTGATCAGAGGGAACAGGGTTCAAAAGAGACAGGCTCCAGGCTGCAAATTTCAAGGAAGCTCTTTCCTCTACACATCACAATGCTTCACGTGACAGTTGAGGAACAGACCTGCTTGGTACACTTCAAAATACGAGAATCCCTGCTGCACAGCAGTAGACATCTGTGTCTGTGCAAAGAAACCGCTCAGCTCCAAACCGCTGCCTGATCCCCTTGCGTTCCCTCCCAAGCCTTTAAGCCCTACTCTTACCGTGTCCAGCACAAACACTGCAGCTTTGCGCTGAGAGGGGATGAAAAGGCCAAAGAGAGCTTTGTTGCCCTGGGAGCTCTGGTAGAGGTAGATGTGGCGAATACTTCCTAGAGACACAGAGCAAACATGCAGCATCAATAGTATCTTCAAGCTATTTGGTCCTGGGTACACTGACAAGCCTTCTCCTAGGGTGCCTTACCTGGCTCCAGCTAAGTAAACTGAGCCAGAGAGCGCATTTCCAGGTGTTCAGTGTCAAAAGTGTCAGCCTCTCGCCCTGTGAGGTGTCTGATAAGCTGCCTGCTGACCATGCACACGCAACCCAGCTGGATCAGGGCTCAGAATAGTAACGGCACCTGTAGTGACAGGGACACTGAGATAATTCTCAAGCCACCAAGTTTTGAACTGCTTAACGAATCAATATCTTCATTAAAAGCAGGCATCCCAGCTGCCCATCTTCATTTCAGACTTACAGCATTAGAAGCACCAGTACATTTAATCTTGGTCTCACTGCTTTCGTATGTCTACTACTGAATACAGTTTAGGTTCTTCTTTGCTCTTTCTGAACTTTAAAAAGTGGTATCCTATCCTTCTTTATGGAATACAGAGGTTTTATCACTGCATCCTGGCCTATGTACATGCCACATGCTGGGGTTTTCCTCATCTTTACTCGAAAGAACTCCCATACCTTTGCAGTTCAACTGCTAACAAGACGGTTCTGGTTTGGTTTAGAGGAAACTCACTCTTCCCGTTCAAGTGCCATCTTTTCCCAGAGTCTCCTAATTTCAAATAAATCTAAACCTCTTTCCCCTAAGGGGTTGGAAACCAAACAAGTATCTTTGCTCATATAAAACTGGGCACATTTCTGAGAAAGCTACTCGAGAGGGTCTTTCGTTTTAGCGTCTTACTAACTTGTTTCATTTTGAGCTCCCATGCCTCTACCTGTGCCATTGGTACACAGACCAGTCAGCTACCACTCAGCACTCCTTAAAGGATGAGGAAGGAAAACGAGCACCTGGAAGGGTTACCTGAGTCTCATACACTCCCTCAGCGTCTGGAGCAGACAGGTCTGCATTGATTTCATTGATGTGCTCTTGGTACATGTCTTCAGGGACTGAGTAGTCGTAGAGATTGTAAACCAAGTTTGAGTGGGGCAAGATCCAGTTCACCTGCCAGGAAAACAGACACACTCAGCAGGGCACTTGCTTCAGGCCGTGCTCCTCCCAACAGCAGGGGAATCTTAAAGGGCAGCAAGGAGTTGTAGTTTGAGCCAGCCTTATGTTTCCAGAAACATGCTGACTCAGGAAGCAATCCAGCTGCTGGTGCTGGTCATTCCTAAGGCAGTTAGCGGGATTTATGCTTTGTCCACATTGCAGTAACTGTCAACCTGCTTTCTGGTCAGGCTGAGATTAGCAGCAGGCAAAAGGGACTGCATTAAGGTGCATTAGCAGGGCTGGACAGGGAGGTCTTGTGAGGCAAACTGCCTGTAGTATCTGCCCGCAGTGGCTGGAGCAACTTACATGAATTCAACCAGCTGTTTTCCCTTGTAGAAGCAGCAGGGTCAAAAACATGACCCCCACCTTCCTGTAGACAGCTCCCTCCTCTGGTTTTGCAACGCGCTGATTGACATAGAACACTCTTGGGATGCTCAGTCTGATACAGTGCAGGTCGCTTTTGATCACTGCCCACAGCCTCAACCAGCCAGCCTGGCTGCTCTCAGCAATCTGCAGGACAGGGTGATTTAAGTTAGCTTTGCTGGAGAGATGCAACCCATTCTTAGCTCTTACATACACGCCATGGAGCACTTCTGGGATCTTCAAAGGCTCTACTACCTATGTCTTCGTTCTCCAAATAAGGAGCAACTGGTGACCACAAAGACATCAGTGGACCCAAAGATTCATTGCTCTCAGCTCTAGCATCTCCACATCCTGCTATTGTCCTACAGGTACGGTGAAAAAAATCATCTTGCCAGAGGAAACGTCAGAACATGAATGAAGACAGCTCTGACTGATCTGCAGGCAGCACGTTGCATTGTGCTTCTGAAGGGAAGAGGACACCTGGTAAAGGCTCAAACACATCTCTTAGCTTTGGGCTAGCATTAGCTAACAAATTCATGCCATTGTCTGACTTTAGCCAAAGCATTTGGACATGCTGGATTAGGTGTCCCATCTCCAGCTCATGGTTACACACAGAGTCAAAGGCTGCATGTGACCTTAAACCAAACAAGACTTTTCTGGAAGATGAGAAGTGTCACAACAAGAGGCTGGGTCTCAGATAGCAGAGGCAACCAAGCATAACAAGAAATTAAGAAAATGCTTGGATTGTACCATCAACTTCTTCATGCTCGCATTGACTAAATCTAGGATTCAAGGCACACTTGCCCAGCTCCTCAGCTGAGCTTGCCCCACACAGGCTCTACATAGAAGTCCCAGATTTGCAATCAAGCACAATCACTTGAGGACCTCACTTCCTTACAAAGCTTCTCTGAGCCTGAGGCTATGCAGTCCCACATGACCTTCAAGGAGGTAAAACTAAAGTAGGATTGAGGTTAGCTGTCCCTGAAGTTCAAGGTTTGACTACAGGTATTGCAAACATGAGGCACAGGGCACTGAACAGGCCTCTGTGAGGGGTTAAGAGTGGGCCTGCCTTGCTGCCTGGTACCTGCACAATCTGCCAGGGCAAGTCCAGGATGCCGCGTGCCGTCCTGTACACGTAGCTGCTCAGTCCTTTGGAGAGGGTATCACAGATTATGCCTCCGCCTGTCATCACTCCACCATCCTCCAGGTGCCGCTTCTTCCGATGCTCCTGGTGCTGCCAAGCCTGCAGCTCCCATTTCTTCTTGTGGTAGCACAGCCAGACCAGTTGTTCTTCCTAATCAGAGAGAGAGTACATGAACAGGAACCACAGAAATTAGCACGCATCTCCTACACATAAGGATCAAGCAACATAAAGCCGAGCCCTTCCACCTTCAGATCCTGATCATGTTACTGGCATAGCTGTGAAGTTGCCATTGGCCTGACTTTCTCTGCTAGTGGGACTCTCCCGGTAACATTTCCCTTTGTAGTTTTCAGTCATAGAAGCACAGAGGGTTTCAATAAACATGCAGCTTGCTACGCCCTGTTCCCTAGCTAGCTAGGCAGATGATCATACTCCTAGGATGTTTCCTGGATTCCTCCTGCCCAGTCTACTTCACTTACCTTAGTAGTCCCATGGCAGCAGGTGGGTCCAGGATCTCTCGCCAGGACTGCGACAGTTCCAGATACTGGAACATCTGCTGGCTTTCCTCTGCCGTACAGACCCGCTTCTGTTTATTTGCAACTGGAACCAACGGCTGAAGGGGCTTAGCAGCCCCCAAATCCTCTACGTCTCCAATCTGGGAGCTCGGTGTTCCCCCCTGGTGCTGGTTAGCAAGGACCTGAGAGAAACGACAGCAGGAAGTTTTGGGTGCTGAGGACACAGTATCAGCAAGAGAGGCCCACCAGCACAGCCAGTTCCTTTCTCTCACTCTTATTACCTGTCTCTTGCCTTCAGAAGTGAAGAGCTCATTCATTTTCTTTTGTCTGTGCACTCCCCGGAGTCTTCTAGCTTGCGAGACATGGAACAGTTCTCTGAGATCAGCTCAAACAGCTCTCAGTCAGGCATGTTGGCAGCCTGAAAAAAGGAACAAGGGGAAAAAAATCACTATCAGGAACCTAATGATCAAACCTCGTTGCTATTATATACATGGAACATTTAAACCGATTGATATGGCTGTCTTTATGAGGAGTTTGTGAGCAATCTCTGCTCCAGTTGCCAACACGACCTATGGAACATAGAGATCATGGACATGAGGTCTGCATCAAAACTCCTGCTGTGAATGCAACACTTTGAAATGATGTTGTACGGCAAACTCCTAGTGGGCCCAGCTCTGTAGTGCCAGATGCAAAATACAAAGGGGAAGTGCTCCCAATAAACTCCCAAGCAGAGCAGTCGCTCCGGCTTTTCATCTCTCCTGCTCCCCGGTTTGAGGCTCTGTTTTCTGGCATTGTCTCTGCTCTTGCTGGTTATTTTAAAGCTAATCTCTTCTGGCCTCCTCAGAAAAGATTCTGCAGGCAAATGGTTCGGCCATCCTCTGTCTCAGTGAGTGGCTCTAGAGAAAGTCCTTGGTGCAAGAGGGCCACCACGCTACCTCTGTGAAAGAGGTGACTGGAGGACAACGCTTACCCACAATGAAGCGGTAACAGCTGACAAAAGTGCTGTAACAACAGGTCTGGTGCTAAAAGACCCTAAAGAGCAGCCCTAGAGAATCAAAGAGGCAGAAATTACATACAAACAGCCATCAGAGGCACAACGGACCAACCATTCTCCACAAAGTCCATCCTCCCTACAGTGTTAGGGTAGCTTTGACCTTCTCTGGCCCCAACCTGGCAAGACAAACATGCAGGGGATGCATATCCTGCAAACCCTACACTCACCTTGCTCTACAGTACATCCAACCAGTAATCAGCCACCTTGGCTACAGAGGCAGAGACCTCCTCCAGTGTGGTGCCTTTCAGAAAGGCCTCAAATACAGAAGACTGGAATATCTTCACCAACTGCAGCTCTCCCCATTGCTTCACCTCAAACCCTTTCAGTTCAGCCAAGGATCCATCTTCATTGAAGACTGCATACCTAGGATATAGACCAGGTTTTGCACAAGCTCTGTGCCAAGGAACACATCTCCTAGGATGCTGCTTACTACCCTCCTGCCAAAGTACTTCTAGTATTGCCAAACCAGGCAGCCACCAGGTAAATTAATCCAAGCTGTGGGGCTCTGGACTACCATGATCTAGGCATATTTACACAGCTAGAGACAATAACATCATGAACTACTTCACCTCCAGCTGCAAAAGCACATCAGCCTCTGCCCCCAACTTGCCAATTCTAACTGGCAAAATGTTCTTAAATGCACACAAATAAAGGGCAAGAAGTGAGAGTCAGGGTTAGAGGAGTAGAGAAGTGGAGTGAAATACTAGGAAAAGCCTTATACAGGAGAATGAAGCTTTGTTTGGAAAACAGGAGTGGACGCTGGCAAAATGGACTCAGAGGAAACCGGACATCGCTATCGAAACAACTATGACAACACACTGCCCTCTTTTCTTCTGTCGTGTTTCTTGGATTTCACATGCCTGCCAATTATTTGTATGGCTCAATACAACCATCACAGGAAGCTTCAGTGGAACAGAGTGAGACTCAAGCGTACATTGCTTTGTCACCCCTCCTCCAGGCAGTCTTTTCTTCCTCAGCTGGCAGCGGTACCTGCCAGCCAGCTCCACAC